>NC_044033.1:200284585-201003796 GCF_901765095.1 Microcaecilia unicolor | reverse complement strand
AACTGGCAGACAGGAGCGGAACTTGTCAACAGGAGGCTCCTTCCAATCACCGCTGGGCCAACTCAGGAACTTGGATGCATCAAGAGGAACCATGTTCAAAAGGAACCCTTCTCTGAGGGAACCCAGACTGAACTCAGGAAGCAAACCGGGACTGGGACCCGGACTAGAGTCAAGAAGCAAACCGGGCCTGGGACCCAGGCGGGCGTCAGAAGCTTGACTGGAACTGGAACTCAGAGCAGGCTCAGCATCTTGGCTGGAAGTGGAACTAGGAACGGACTCAGCATCTTGGCTGGAACTGGAGCTCGGAGCAGGGTCAGCATCTTGGCTGGAACTGGAGCTCGGAGCAGGGTCAGCATCTTGGCTGGAAGTGGAACTTGGAACGGACTCAGCATCTTGGCTGGAACTGGAGCTCGGAGCAGGGTCAGCATCTTGGCCGGAACTGGAACTTGGAACTGGCTCAGCATCTTGGCTGGAACTGGAGCTCGGAGCAGGGTCAGCATCTTGGCTGGAACTGGAACTTGGAGCAGACTCAGCATCTTGGCTGGAACTGGAGCTCGGAGCAGGGTCAGCATCTTGGCTGGAAGTGGAACTTGGAACGGACTCAGCATCTTGGCTGGAACTGGAGCTCGGAGCAGGGTCAGCATCTTGGCTGGAACTGGAACTTGGAACTGGCTCAGCATTTTGGCTGGAACTGGAGCTCGGAGCAGGGTCAGCATCTTGGCTGCAACTGGAACTTGGAACAGACTCAGCATCTCGGCTGGAACTGGAGCTAGGAGCAGGGTCAGCATCTTGGCTGGAACTGGAACTTGGAACAGAAGTTGAACCGGGACTGGAACCCGGACTGGAATCAGAAGCTTGACTGGCAGGGCCCCTCAAACTGGACTCAGGAGCTTGGCTGGGAGCGCCCCGCGAACTGGACTTTAACTGAGGCTCGGTCTGAAGCACCACTCGAACTGGCCTTAGGAGCTTGATAGGAGGTGCCCTCCAGACTGGAAGCGGAGGTGCCACCTGAACCACCCTGTGGACTGGCATCGGAGGCTTGGTTAGAAGCCCCCCTCGAACTGGACTCAGTGGCTTGACTGGACGGGTCACTTGAACAAGAACCGGAGACTTGACCCGAAGCGCCACTTGCACAGGAATCTGAGGCTCCATCGAAGGCTTCCCTCGGACTGGACTTGGAGACTTCAAAGGGCGTGCCACTTGAACGAGGACTGGAGGCTCGACCTGGAGCGCCACTTGCATAGGAATCTGAGGCTCCGTCAGAAGCACCCCACGGACTGGACTCAGAGGTTTCAGAGGGCGTGCCAGTTGAACGAGGACTGGAGGCTCGACCTGGAGCACCACTCGAACAGGAATCCGAGGCTCCATCGAAAGCCTCCCTCGGACTGGACTCGGAGCCTTAAGTGGCATCGTTACTTGGACTTGAATTGGAGGTTCAGTATGAAGCATCCCCTGGACTGGACTCAGGCTCTTAAGCGGCCGCGCTACTTGAACTGGGGTCAGGGGCTTGGTAGGAAGTACCCCTCGGACCGGCTTAGGAGCTTGGCTGGACTTGACATCCCGAACAGGAGCTGAACTGCGAGGGGCACCCCGATTGTTCTGTACCACCCGCTGGGAAGCCCCGAGCATGGGCCTTCCACAGCGTATTCGTTCAGCCTCCGCTTCTGGAGTATCCCGCAGGGCTGGCTCCTCGAGGAGTCTGTAGCGGTATTCATAAAGCTGAGTCAAAGGATCAATATCCGAAACTGGGCTATGGCGGACCCTACACCTCTGGAGACGCTTTCGCTCAGCTGCCGCTTCCAAAGTATCTCTCAGGGTTGGATCAGAAAAAAGTTTCTTCCGGTAGTCGCGGAGGGTCAAAAAACGATTCACAGAAAAAATTGGGTTGATATAGGGATCGGACCACAAATTAAGGACTACCTCCGGATGGTTCGTGAGGAACTCGGACATGGACGGTAGTCCCCGCTGGGCGGATGATCTTGCCGGACTCATGGCCTTTGCATTCTGTCGCGTGCACGGGGACCTTGGCACACTGTCAGGCTTCTTCCCCGGGAGCACTGGTTTCGTGAGTCCTTGGGCCACTACCGTGGAGCGGCAGTGGCAGGCAAGATCACCTACAAGGTAGAGATGAGACAAGACTGGATAGGAACCCCGGACTGGAGTTCTACACAGGAATACTCAGAACTGGAATGCACCGGACGGGTGCGCACTGGAGTGGGGCCCGCTGGACTGGACACACTGGAGTGGCCCCACCGGACTGGAACATACAGGAGAGAAACCCGCTGGACTGGAACCCGGACTGGCCCCAGGCTTCACCTACACTTGACTGCCCTCCCCCTCGGGTTGAGCCTTCAGGTTCTGGCAGCCGGTAGGACTTACAGGAGCAGCAGGAATGAAGATCCAGGGGTGCCCCCTGGCACCTAAGCGATGGCAAGGCAGACAGGCAGGGAATGTCCGGGTTCTGGCAGTAGGTAAGTTCAAAGCAATGGTCACAGAAGGGCTGGAAGCCCACAGAGCAAGAACACAGAAGGGCAGAAAACCCACAGCGCAATAAATACAGAAGGGCTGGAAACCCACAAAGCGATAAACACAGAAGGGCTGAAAACCCACAGAAGGGTAGGAGACCCACAGAACAAATAAATACAGAAGGGCTGGAAACCCACAAAGCGATAAACACAGAAGGGCTGAAAACCCACAGAAGGGTAGGAGACCCACAGAACAAATAACTACAGAAGGGTAAGAAGCCCACAGAGCAAAAGACAAGGAAAGCAAAACGGTGCTAACAGCACACTAACCTCGGGACCTAAGGCACTGCGGAGGGAATGGCAATGCAAAGGCCAGCACTGTAGTTTCCAAGTCACTAATAAAGCCCTTCAACACCAGAGCCACAGGTGCAGCAATTACCTTGCCACCAAACAGAGGCTTGACACACAAAGCAGTCAACCCATAGGAAGGAACAGCGGGAGCCATCTTGGATACTGGCAAGGAGGAGGAAGCGGCAGCCATCTTGGAAGAGGCAAAGCCCACACAGGTGAGATTCAGTAGGGCAATCAGCACACAGAGCCAGAGAGAAACTAAGACAGAGACAGACACAGAGACAAGCAGAAGCCAGCACAGACACTGACTCCCAGAAACAGGGTAAGTATGAGGGTGGTCACGGCCACAGACGTGACATTCTGCCTGATCCTAATCCAGCCTACTTAAGAACAGAATTCATCCTACCCATTCTCACAGACTTCTACGGTCTGTGTCCTGAAAATGGGGCTAGTTCTGGGCAAGACTTCTACGGTCTGTGTCCTGAAAATGGCAGATACAAATCAAGGTAAGGTATACACAAGAAGTAGCACATATGAGTTTATCTTGTTGGGCAGACTAGATGGACCGTGCAGGTCTTTTTCTGCCATCATCTACTGTATGTTATGTATGTTCACCTCATTCCTTCTCAAGAATGTTTTTCCCCAACTCTTTCTACTCAAGCACGCTTTTCTCCTGCCCTTCTTTGCCCAAAATGCACCAAGAATCTTGTCACCCTGTCTGTCACCTACCAGGGCCCCCATCCTCCATCAAGACCTCCATGATGGGCAATGCTCTTCCCAACCAAGCACATCCCTTCTACTCAAAGAATGCCTCCAAGCTGCCCATCGAAGCTCAGGAATATCTTCCCCCATCCTTCTTTTAAGGTGCTTTGGCTCCTTTGAGAGACTTCAGAAACTTGATAGAAGAAGAGACGGTGAGTGGAGAGGTCTGATCAAATATTCAAAATATGGAGTAGGTTTCATTAATGTCTGAGCTTAAAGACAAGGGGTCAAAAGATGAAGCTGAAGGGAGGGAAGGTGAGTCTGACTGTAAGGTAAAGAGGTGATTTTTTTTTTTACTGGGGGGGGGGGAAGGGGGTGCCTGGAATCACCACCAGCAGAAGTGATGAAAACCAAATCCTATGCCATTGTTTAGGACAGAGGTGCAGGAAGTGGAAGGAGGGAGAGGACCAGAGATTTCGGAGAGTTAGCAGTGGAGGAGGGCAAATACCATCCACAGAGGACTGAATATTTCCTAGACAGAGAACCACAAGGCTTTGCTAATCCGGAGACCAGCAGATAGCAGTCCCTCCATGTCACTCCTGCTGCTGGCTCTTCCTCACTTCCTTGCATCTAGAGACCCTCTGTGCCTGTCTCAGCTTTGACAGGAGAGTAAGGAAAGAGTTAATTTGAAGCCAAGGGTTTTTTTGTAAAGCCTTTGGGGGGTTGATTTTCATATTAACCCCCCTCACTGCAGCACCCCAGGTGCAGCTAGACCTGAGAGCTCCAGAGCCCAGGTGCACTGGCGCCACCTGCTGGATCCTCTCTGCCTAAAATATGCAATCCTTTCTTTAAGACTTGTGAGATGGGTTGCTGAAAGCAAAGGCAAGAGTCTATAATAACACCCAGGTAAGGAAAAGAGAGAACAAACCTTTTCCAGAGACGGGAAGGTGGTGGAACCAGAGGGCATGAATTGAGATCGAAAGGGGGCCGACTCAGGAATAATGTCAGGAAGTATTTTTTTCACTGAGAGGGTGGTAGATACCTGGAATGTTCTTCTGCGGGAGGTGGTAGAGATGAAAATAGTAACAGAATTCAAAAATATGTGGGACAAACACAAAGGAAGCCTTTTTAGAAGGATCAGATCCAAAGAGTCTTAGCGGAGATTAGGTAGGAAAGCTGGTGCTGGGCAGACTTCAACGGTCTGTGCCCTGATTCAGGCTGAGTAGATTTGGATGGGCTAGAGTGGAGCTATTCAGGGGCTATAACAACAAGTTCAGAAGTTTTAGAACAAGGCCAGGTCTGGGCAGACTTCTACAGTCTGTGCCTTAAAAATGGCAAGGATAAATCAAGATCAGATATACATATGATGTATCACTTCATTACCATATGTAATGAGTTTATCATATTAGGCAGACTGGATGGATCATACAGGTCTTTATCTGCCATCATCTACTATGTTACTATGTAACAAGAGTGATGGGTAAACCAAACACTTGAATTCCTGCATGGGGGAAGAGGCACTCTAAGTGCTGGCTGTGGGACATATTTCTCTGCTGGGCCAGGAAGTTCTAAGGATTATGCTGACACATTATCTCCCCAAGAATGATTTTCCAGTCAGTATTAGGACTCCCTGGGGTTTTAATTATCTCCTGGCCAGCTCTTTACTAGGTCATATCACTTTTAAATGTTTTTTCCATGGTATGATGTATGTCAGGGGAGGGGGGGTCTCAATGGGACTGAAGCTGAGGGATTGGGGTTCCCTTAGGCTCCGGGCATGGATCTGGGGGTCTCTCTGTGTTCATCATTGGGATCAGAGTCTCCCCCATACATGTGGTTGGGATCCTACAGATGGGTTTCCCTGTGCTTCTGAGGTCTTTCCTATGCATTGGGTATCCTTGTGCTCGTAGACGCTAAAGCAGTCATGCAGAGAGGTAACCCTGTGAGCTCAGAGGGGATTTGCACTCTAACCCTCACAATTCCAGCACCATTTCATCCCAGATCTCAGGAGCCCTACTTCAAGCTGAGCAAAGCAGAGCCAGGGATTACCTGCCTATGGAAGCCCTGGGGGAGGGAGGGTGCCATGATGCACATAGCCTATGTGAGCTGGCTGCTTAAAGACTTCCGATGCCAGTAAATCGGGCAGACTTCCCATGCCAGAGTCTGAAAAGTGAGAGGCCAAAGAGCACCCAGAGTCATCAATCTCCACAATTCCCCTCATACCAGATCTTCCCTAAGCACGCAAAGAAGCTTCTGGTTCAAATCCCACCACACTCATCGAGGAAAACTCAAGTGCCCCGGATTAGTTATCATTTTTGAATGAACATATGTACATTGTTTGAACGCTATCCCTCACAAGCAATGGCCAGCTCTCTAACCTTACAAGTGTTTCTCACCTAAGAGAGATCTGATCCCCCCCCCCCCCCCCCACCCATGGAATAAAAGGGTAGGGGCATAGAGGGAGGAGGGATGAGGAGTATCCTGGTCTGTGGAGCACACTGGCAGGGAGTGGTGAGATCCAGGCTAGGCTGAGGGTGCCATACTGGGGCTCTGCCCAAGTAAACACAGAGCAGACAGGAGACCTTGATGCCCTCCCTTGACAGATTTACTAAATTGAATGTGGCAATCAGTTTCTCAAAAGCACATAGGAGAGTGGGCCAGGAAGCAGTGCTGAGGGCTAGTGAAAGACAGAGGGAAAAATGTCACATCACATCCTTCCTCACTACAGGACAGGTACAGCACAGCAGTGTGTATACACACACAAACATATAAGCAAACACACATAAGAGGACAGAAGAACCAAACCCTCACACAAGTAGGCAAGCAAGCAACACACAGGCAAGGTGACACAAAAAATGATGCAAAACAAAAATCCAAGTTCTGCTTTTGTGTTTGCGACTGAGATCTCTAGTGGTTTGTTTTCTGCTATTAGGTGTATTGATCTGAGTGAGCTTTCTTGTACGTAAGAGCTGAATATATATCTACACTAAAGGACTCCTGAGGCAGGCCTTTGTGGCCGAAACACAATTCGTATCATTGGATATTTTGAATAAAATTTCTGATGTGAACTTTTCAAGTCCATTGGATTTTTTTGCATCATCTTTTGTGTCACCTTCACTGTGTGTTACCTGCATGCATACATACACACAGGAACCCATACACGCACATGCACACACATAAGCGAACACACATGCACATACATGAATGCAGATGCACATACACACACAGACACAGATGTACACATTAGGGACAGGCAGTCATTTGGTAAAGGTGTACACTTTTCTTCAAGAGCAGAACTATTTGCCTGTAGTGAACACTCTTTTCCAATAGTTCACACTTGTGAGTGCACGTTGGATGATTCATGCCTGCACACTAGTTTGCGCATGTGCAGAACACTGAGAAAGAATGAGCAGTACGTGCAAATAGCTCACACTCTTAATGATGCTCATTTCCGAACACGAAAATAAACATGAAACAAAAACTGTCTGGGTGCTCCCCTCCCTTTACAAATCAGGGCTGGGTGGGGGTCGGGGGGGGGGGGCGCTGCTGGGTCTTCACCTCACCACTGCTGCTCCTGGGGATTCTCTCCAGCAGGGGGAGCTCCTGCTTCCAGGCCTGGGGATAATCTGCTGGAGTTGAACAAAGACACCTACACTTCAGATTTTGTGGTTCCAAAAATAAAGGCGTTTACTGGGAAAGTGGCTGAATATTGCTGAGTTGTCAGAAAACACATTGCCGTCTGGTGAAATCCATAAATGAAAGCTTAGTCACTGAAACAGTTCACACATAGGCAATTCCAAAATACACAGTGCGGGTTACTGCATTTTTCAAAACTCCCACGTTGGTACCTGTTGATACACCTTCTCTTCTGATTTCTTCTGCATGAGACAGTTTGGCTCCCCTAGACAAGGGTGATTTCTTTGCACTTCTGTGAGCTCTCCTCCTTACCCCCAAGGGCAGTAATTCCTCTGGAGAAGCTCCTGCAGACCCTTCTCCTAAAAAAAACCAGAGAAAATTCTGACCAATAAAGATCGCAGACCAATTCAGTCTCCCACTCAGCTGGACAATCCCTTCTTCTCCCTGAGAGATCCTTGGTACTTCTTCAAAGGACATTTGGGAATCTGCTCTGCTCCTCCTCCTCTGTGTCTTTCTATGTGTTAGGGGTGGACAGCCGGAAAAGTTGTGTTTCGTATCGTTTCCCAGGTCTTCTACAGGGATTTTTGTTTTATCCATTTTTTTGGGTTGGTTAGTTGGTGTTTTTGTCAGGTTCTCAGGTTCAGAGCCCGCGGGGCCGGGCTCTGGAGCAAACGTGAGCCCTTGGGCTGCTGCCGAGGAGCGACAGCAGCAGGCAAAACCCACCAACCAACACTGGGTAAGCACACCAGCAGGGACTGCAGGCACTGCCCAGCGAACCGGAACACATGGACTGGAATCCCCCGGACTGGAGGACACAGGACTGGAACACACACCGGACCGGAACACACTGGACTGGAGCACACCAGACTGGAACACACACCGGACCGGAACACACTGGACTGGAGCACACTGGACTGGTCCGCACAGCTTCACCTGTGCTTAGCTACTAAGCCCCCCAGGAGTTGAGCTTCTGGGTTCGAGTAGCCGACAGGACTTACTGGATACCGGGTGACATAGGGACCAGGACTGGAAACAGAAGTGCTCCTAACCCTAAACTGATCTACGTGCTCCCAAGCCCTAAACCAGCAGGAGTGTTCCTAACAGAAAACTGACAAAAGGACTTCCTAAGCCCTATACTAAACAGGAGCTCCTAAGCCCTGCTCAAGAAAGGGACTTCCTAAGCCCTAAACTAACAGAGCAGGGAACTAAACACAAAGCTAACACAGGTGCTACTAAGCACCAAGCTACAAGCAGAGCTTTACACAAATAAGCTAAACACAGAACTAACCAGCTACCTAAGCACTGCTCTAGCAAGCTAGATACAACTAACAAGGTGCTTCCTAAGCACTACTCTGGCAAGCAACCAGAAGAGCTCCTAGCACTAAAAGGGAAGACAGGGGAGCCACAAGGAAAAAGCAGTGAAGCTAACACATAAGCCAAAAGTGATTCTAAATCACCAAACACCAACAGCTCCCAATAGCACAAACACCAGAAGTACTTCTAACAGCAAACTCTGCAGTGTTCCTAACAACACCAAACCCAGGAGTACTTCTAATAGCAACAGAGCTTCCAAAGCCCTACACATAGCAATGCTTCCAAAACCAAGAGGGAAAAGCAGGGGAACCAAAGGGAAAAGCAGGAAAGCTAAACACATAGACACCAGTGCACACTGCACTAACACTAACCTGGACCTTAGCAAAAGCAAGCAGGGACCCTAGACACAATGTCAGAAGTGCACACTGCCACTGCACCACCCTACCTAAAGCAAACACAACTGTTGCAAAGGCCCTGAAGGAAACAAGACCACTTCCTTATCAAGGCCCTCCCTGATGATGTCACACTCCCTAGACCTAGGCAAAAGCACACTGACCCAGAGAGGCCCAACCCACACCAATGCAAAACTGTGAAACACTTGAAGCCAGTACACCCAAAGAGAGGTAGAGCAACTCAGGCAACATACCCACAGGTGCAGTGTAGTGAAACAATTAGAGCCATGCTGCTGGAAGCTGCCAGCACAGAGAGACAGAGCCAGCTCAGAAAGGACAGAGAAAAGAAACAGAAGCCAGCTAAGAAGCTGACCCCCAGGAAAGAGGTAAGTTTGAGAGGGGTTCAGACCCCAATCATAACAGTTTTGCCCGTGTTGTCATTACGGGAACGATGTCTTTCGCAAGGAGTGCAAAGTAGGTAGAAAGAGAGCACCTGAATTTGCAAAGAGCCCACTATTAGGGGCCAAACTCACACTCCTTCTGAAATCATGCGCCCTCTCTCCCATCTGTGCGCACTATTATCCATGAACTAAAAAACACAAAGGGTCGGAGTCAGTAAACGGTGCTGAAAAACAATATTCCATGAAGGATGAGCACCTCGCCTAAAATATCTGCGCAGTAAACATTTCCGCCTAGGAGTATTCTATAAGCCGCACCTAGATTTAAGCGCAGAATATAGAATGCACTTAGTTGATATCCCAGCACCTATAACTATGTGCATCCATTTAGACCAATGAAAATGGGGCGTAAATCCTTGTGCGTTCGATTTATACGCACTGGGTCATATTCTATAACTACGTGCATAAATTTTGGAATGCCCATTTCCCCACTCATAGCCGTACCCCATTTGAATTGCATTAGAATTTAGGTGCAGTTCATTACAGAATACGCTTAGCAAGTTGTGTACGTGAATTCTAATTATTGCCAATTATGCTCATTATTGCTTGTTAAGTGCTGTTGTCAATGCTGATGAGCTTGTTAAGCCAATTAAGCTAAGCACCTTGTTATAGAATATGCCTAGATTTCAGCGCGGACCTCTAGGCGTGCTATAGACAATCCAATAGCTAGTGCCTAGCGGGGATTCCCGACTTTGGGCAGGGATGACTTTAAGCCAGCTGAAACCTGGTGTAAATCATGGGCACGGATCCCCGGAATTCTGTAACACACCTCTGAAGCTATTTAAACAGAGGGTGGGGCCACAGATCTCGTAGAGTGCATGTGTCAGCGACTACCCAAGCTGGAGACTGCTGACAAGCAGTCCACACCACAGGTCTACTAGAAAATGTTATTAGAATATGGAAGTAAATATATGAGGTTAGAAAATAAGCCACAGAAGTGAATTATGAATGTTATGTTTTATTTTTTACTCTAGTTAAATCGTTCCCCTGAAGACGCTCATGGCGAAACATGCGAGCATGTAGAGAACGGGAAAGGGAGAATCAAGGGATAGAGAGCACAGGTTTTTGCACCATATAATTCACAGATGGAACCGGGGAGCGCCTAATAGCAAAGAAAAAAAGAATGACAATTTGAGAACCACAACTCACTGCTAGACATCATAAGGAGAACTTTGGAGACACGCTCCTACAGATAAGTCAAATTTTCAGAGAGTATAATATCATATAACGAACTGTAATGTTATAGAAAAGTGGATAGGACTCTGATCAACACAATAACAACTGGTAGGGAGGTAGGAACACAATAGTGCTATGATGGTGGACTACTGTGCTATTTAAAGAGCCATTCATCAGCTCAATGACAGGCACCACTTCTGAGCACTATCCGTTGCCCCAAGTACAAAATAAGTACCTGTATATATGTAAACCGCTTTGAATGTAGTTACAAAATACCACAGAAAGACGGTATATCAAGTCCCATTTCCCTTTCCCTTTCCCCTGTAATTTTTGAGTATATAATCAGAGAAACTGGAACTGTTATTGATACCCCAGAGTTTCTATAATATTTTATTGACTGTAGACAGTCTTCTAGTTGTGTCAACTCAAGAGGGCAAGCTTTCCACAGCTCACAATATATTTCAACATCGCACACTTATAGGATACCTTTCCATCAAAAAATGCCAGTGGTTATATCAAACATATAAATGGCAAGTGACCGACTCACCTGCAAATGCACAGTAGAGACTTCTCTCTCTGTCCCGCCCTCGCGTCAAGACGTGATGATGTCAGAGGGAGGAACAGAGAGGGAAACGGAGTCGGACTGTTGGACGCTGCCGCTGGAGCCTGGAAACGAACATCGCATGCACCAACCTCCACCCTCCCCCCCCCCCCATCCCACGCCTCTCACCTCCGTGTGGAAGTGCTGCAGGCAGCAGCAGAGTGATCTGCTGCTGCCTGCAGCGCTTCCACACGGAGGTGAGAGGCGCTGTCAGGTCAGTGCAGGGGGCCTGGCACGGAGGGGGGAGGGAGCGGCAGCGAGGAGGGTAGCTGGAAATCTCGCTCGTTTTAACGGGCTTAACGGCTAGTATATATATATTTTAAAACAATCAGTATAAAACCAAATGTCACACCAAAGGCCACAGCTTATATCTATTAAGTTCTATTGGACAAAAATAAACAAAACCAACCCAAGCGTCTTGCCTCCGACATAAGAGACACCATTTATTGAAGCAAGATGCTATGGTCTATAATATCAAAAGCTGAAGACTAATCCAGAAGAAGTACCAAAGACCCTTTACCTAAGGTCATAGATTAAGGATACCAACGTCATCTCCGAGCCATAGTCGGTGAAAATCAATTTGACCCAGATGTTTCTCTCTGCTGACCATTTGCTCAGCTACTGCAACACTCAATTAAGTTTGTTTAAACAACTTACAAGAAAAAGTCACCAGGAAACAAGTTCACATTGTAGTAATTAACAGCTTCCTGATATTTAATTTAAAAAATAAAGACGTTTTCCACCAGCATTCTTAAATGATGAAACGTTCCAGATTGTTCTAGCTTTCCAAAGGAAATAAGTGTTAGGTGTCAAATTATGGAGTATTGCATACTCTTTCCCTGTTTTTAAAGAAACGACGTGGAAGTGCTTCCTTGGGCAAGTCGGAAAAATATATGATAACATTTCATAAAGGCCGTTAATAAATCCCAATGAATAAATAAATAAACAGTTATGAATTAATCAATCTTTAATCATCAAAGGAATCAGGTTTGACTCACATTTCCAGAGGAACCATGCTGGACACAGATCCAAAATAGCCCCTATGGGTGTTGAGATGTTTAAATATTTATTATATACTTCCTTATTGGACAAAGACTCAAACTCTGTCTTAAGGGCATCGGTCATCAGTCCCTTAATAGTGGCCAGATACATAGCATTGCATTTCTTCCCCAAAAATCTGAAACACCAAATGAGCAACCCTTACAATTAAGGGGATCTGAGAGGCAGCCAAGGAGATCCCTCACCAACTGGGTCAATTTTCAGTCTGAGAAATCAATTGTATAACATGAATTTTCTACTATGCCCTTAATTACCTCCATGATGGAGACATATGTTTCCTGGTAAGGACCTATGGGGTCCCTTATACATACATAGTAACATGGTAAACGATAGCAAAGAAAGACCAAATTAGCCCACCCAGTCTTCTCAATTGAGATGCTTCCATTTTGGGTTGCCGTGTTCCTATATCCCCCTCCCCTTCGTCTTTTCCCACCACTATCCTCCATATCTGTCCTAAGCATGCTCAAAATCCGTTACAGTAATGACTTCCACTGCTCCACTAGGAGGACATTTCTTTAACGAGATCAATACTTAAGCCAAAACCCGAACCTCTTTTTCCTGCCTTACTAAAACTTCCAATATAAATCAAACCGCTTACAATGTTTGTTTGTCTATCCTACTATTCTAATGGACAATACTGCCACCTTGTGGCCATTGCTGGTACTACAGCATCTCAGATTTCCAGATAGACAAGAGTATGATTATGGGTTTATTATTCCCCTTTTCCAAATCCGAGAGTAAAGCCACATACATTCAGGTACACAAATTATTTTCCTGCCTAAGTGGATTTCCCATTATCTTAAAAGACAGACACATTCTCTCTCAAAGCTGTGACACAGATTTATGAAGCACTTCTAGGTTATTTGATGCAGACTCAGGAGAAATGTCAGGAAGTATTTTTTCACAGAGAGGGTGGTGGATATGTTGAATGCCCTCCTGCGGGAGGTAGTGGAGATGAAAACGGTAATGGAATTCAAACGTGCATGGGATAAACACAAAGGAATCCTGTTCAGAAGGAATGGATCCATGGAATCTTAGTGGAGATTAGGTGGTGACGGCCGTAATTGGGAAGCAAAACCGGTGCTGGGCAGTGTAAATTTAAGGGGCTTCAACGTTAGCTGCAGAACTTTTAGTACAAAAAGAGTGCTGGGCAGACTTCTACGGTCTGTGCCCTGAGAATGCCAAGGACAAATCAAACTTGGGTATAAAGTATCACAAAACATGTAAAATGAATTTATCTTGTTGGGCAGACTGGATGGACCATACAGGTCTTTATCTGCCATCATTTACTATGTTACTATATGTTACTATGTTACTCTTTGGGATTCTACATGAAATGTTGCTACTAATTGGGATTCTGGAATCTTGTAACTCTTTAGGATTCCAGAATTTTCAGAACTTTTAGTACAAGAACAGTGCTGGGCAGACTTCTACGGTCTGTGCCCTGAGAAAGGCAAGGACAAATCAAACTCGGGTATACATATAACGTATCACATACCATGTAAAATGAGTTTATCTTGTTGGGCAGACTGGATGGACCGTACAGGTCTTTATCTGTCCTCATTTACTATGTTACTCTTTGGGGTTCTACATGGAATGTTGCTGGTAATTGGGATTCCAGAATGTTCAGAACTTTTAATAAAAGACAGTGCTGGGCAGACTTCTACGGTCTACGCCCTGATCATGACTGAATAGACAGGGATGGGCTGGAGTGTAAATTTTAAGGGGCTTCGATGTTAGCTTCAGAACTTAGTACAAG
This sequence comes from Microcaecilia unicolor, assembly GCF_901765095.1. NCBI lineage: Eukaryota > Metazoa > Chordata > Amphibia > Gymnophiona > Siphonopidae > Microcaecilia > Microcaecilia unicolor. The sequence goes on along the minus strand of NC_044033.1, from coordinate 200,989,886 downwards.
AACAGTGCTGGGCAGACTTCTATGGTCTGTGCCCTGAGAATGGCAAGGACAAATCAAACTCAGGTATAAAGTATTACATACCATGTAAAATGAGTTTATCTTGTTGGGCAGACTGGATGGACCGTGCAGGTCTTTATCTGCCGTCATTTACTATGTTACTCTTTGGGGTTCTACGTGGAATGTTGCTACTAATTGGGATTCCGGAATCTTGTAACTCTTTAGGATTCCAGAATCTTCAGAACTTTTAGTACAGGAAGAATGCTGGGCAGACTTCTATGGTCTGTGCCCTGAGAATGGCAAGGACAAATCAAACTCAAGTATAAAGTATCACACACCATGTAAAATGAGTTTATCTTGTTGGGCAGACTGGATGGACCGTTCAGGTCTTTATCTGCCATCATTTACTATGTTAATTCTTTAGAGTCCCCTTCTGGCATCCCACTCAAAATAGGAATCGCAAATAAAGGGGTGATACATTTAAAATGAGCTTAGCTTTTTATGTATATGAATATGAGTACACATGTATACCACGTTTCACAACATGGTCCAGCCTCTCTGTGGGTAAAAATGCACATATTGAATGAGTGTATCACAAGGAGGTTCTAGGGGACTGGATGCATTGCAGGATAGTGAGTGTGTACTGTCATTGATGGACCATCTGATGATGTTATACTAATGTTACAGGAACTAATTTAAATGTTCTTAATATCCATTAAAAATGTTACAAAATTGTCATAGTCCTAATATGATATTTAAGAACGAAGAGCAGGGGAATATTTTAAGAGCACTCGCTAAAATTTCTCCACCACTTACCTATAAGGTAAGAATGATTTACAATTGCAAGAATACAAGGAATTAAATATATTTATTGGATTGCATTAACCTGCATTACCAGGTTTAAAGAACAAGAACACTATATATTTAGATTCAAAAGGTTTATTTAAAGTTACAATTATAATACAATTGCAGCGATTAATGTGGCAGCCAGAGGTAAGGGTCTTACAGAGAATCTGCACTTAAAGCCAGGTAGCAGGTCTAGATCAAAAGTTACAACTTACAGAGAGCATGCTGTGGTCCAGTGACAAGCCATGAGGCAGAGGCAGGTGGACTGCAGGTCCCAGGAAGAGAGCGAGAGCTGGGCAGGTCCCAAGAAAGAGAGCTGGGCTGTTTTCAGGCTTTTTATAATGTTCCGAGTCCTGGATATTGTAGTTTGCAGGGGATCTTGGGTATTGTAGTTTGCAGGGAAGCATGGTCACATGTTTCCTTGATATCTGCTGGCAAATGGCTTTCTATAGCTTGAGGGCTTTTGCACAGGTTTCAGTCTGTTCATATGATCACATTACAAGTCTTTCCTTACTGCACATGTCCTGGCTGATAGCTGATGGGAGGGGGCAGATATACATATCTGAGGCAACAAGCAGATGCCTTGTTTATGCTTTTCCTCTGACGTCTTTGTCTTCAACGGGTTCTCCAGACTTTCTGTCTCTTGGGTCTTTGGTTTTCGGAGATGTCTTGATGACCCTCCCAGCCAGATTTTGTCTCTGTTAAGTGTTTGTAATTGACTAGCCCTGTTATCAGAGCCAGTTTCTGCTGCAGTGTCAAATATATTTTTTAAGCTGTATTTTTTTTATCTGATTCAGCATAATCAATACTATGCTACACATTTCAATAATTCTGCTGCATATTTAATTCTTACAATTGAACTGACATCATGTTACACTAATAATCCTCAGGGTCATTCCAAGGGCTGAGAGAGAGGTGCAAAATCACCCCCCCCCCCCCCCCATTGCCTCTCTGCTTGGTCCAATGCAGTGGACAGGTGGAGATAGTAGGGCTTGTGTCACACAGGGTGTGATTCCAGCTCCGCATGCTCCTACCAATCCTGACAGCCAATAAGGATGGTGAGACTGTTGTAAATAAAAAATCTGGCTGCCTCAGCCTCATTAAAATTTGGATTTTAACTAGGCTCCCTCATGAAGGTCATTCCAGCCTTCTCGAAAGCCCTATGCTGTCACACTACTGTTATACTAGGGTTGTTCACCAGTACCTAACCCTCTGTATCATGGGCTGTGAGAAGCTGATGCACAAAAGTCCCCGTTAAAAAAAAACAAAAAAACGTCTGTGTTTAGATCCTCAGAATGGATCCTCAGGAGCTTAGCCGAGATTGGATGGCAGAGCCGGTGGTGGGAGGCGGGGCTGGTGGTTGGGAGGTGGGGATAGTGCTGGGCAGACTTATAGGGTCTGTGCCCTGAAGAGGACAGGTACAAATCGAGGTAGGGTATACACAAAAAGTAGCACATATGAGTTTGTGTTGTTGGGCAGACTGGATGGACTGTGCAGGTCTTTTTCTGCCGTCATCTACTAAGTTACTATGTTACAGTAAAAGTTCATGAGTTTGAAATAGCGAGCAATGCTCAAAGGAAATCTCATGCAAATAGCTGCTCACAATGACAGCAAGCAGCTCGGTAGGGAATGCACCTAGCGCATGCATAGAACAGTCACTCGCTAAGTATCAATGCTGTGCACATGCCCAAAACTACGTGTGCTGCGGACAAGCCTCCACAGCTACACATGGCTTTCATATGTCCACATATAAGCAAAAAGCCACCCTGGGCATGAACGTTTCTTTTTGTGGGGTTCCACACTAATTTTCATGCCCCGCGGGGGAGGGGGGAGGGGTTATTGTTTATATGTGCATGCATGAAAGCCATGTGTAGCTTTCTTCTAAACTGCGGCTGTCGTGGACGCGCCTCCACAATCTTTTTCTTCTGTTTCAAGACAATTTCTTCACAGTGCTGTTACGTGCAGGACACACACATGTACAAACACTACTAAAATATGACAGAAGTCTGCTCCATCAAGAAGCCACCATTATGCTACTAGAAAAGTTTGATTTCAATTAAAGTGCATCACTCAGAATGCTCATTTTAATACTAATCACCTCATTATAATGTAGTTGCGGTCATAAAACCTGAGTGGAGGAGTGGCCTAGTGGTTAGGGTGGTGGACTTTGGTCCTGGGGAACTGAGGAACTGAGTTTGATTCCCACTTCAGTGGTACTTGAGTGGAAGAGTGGCCTAGTGGTTAGGGTGGTGGACTTTGGTCCTGAGGAACTGAGGAACTGAGTTTGATTCCCACTTCAGGCACAGGCAGCTCCTTGTGACTCTGGGCAAGTCACTTAACCCTCCATTGCCCCATGTAAGCCGCATTGAGCCTGCCATGAATGGGAAATAAAATAGATACTATTGGAGATTCTAGATGGAATGTTGCTATTCCACTAGCAACATTCCATGTAGAAGGCTGCGCAGGCTTCTGTTTCTGTGAGTCTGACGTCCTGCACGTACGTGCAGGACGTCAGACTCACAGAAGCAGAAGCCTGCGCAGCCACATTGGTGATCTGCAAGGGCCAACTTCTACATGGAATGTTGGAATAGCAACATTCCATGTGTAGAATCTCAAATAGTAGCAACAGTGGAGGAGTGGCCTAGTGGTTAGGGTGGTGGACTTTGGTCCTGGGGAACTGAGGAACTGAGTTTGATTCCCACTTCAGTGGTACTTGAGTGGAAGAGTGGCCTAGTGGTTAGGGTGGTGGACTTTGGTCCTGAGGAACTGAGGAACTGAGTTTGATTCCCACTTCAGTGGTACTTGAGTGGAAGAGTGGCCTAGTGGTTAGGGTGGTGGACTTTGGTCCTGGGGAACTGAGGAACTGAGTTCGATTCCCACTTCAGCCACAGGCAGCTCCTTGTGACTCTGGGCAAGTCACTTAACCCTCCATTGCCCCAGGTACAAATAAGTACCTGTATACAATATGTAAGCCGCATTGAGCCTGCCACGAGTGGGAAAGCGCGGGGTACAAATGTAACAAAAAAGAACATATAGGGACAGGCTTAGAACCTCAACATGTATATGCTGGAAGAGAAGCAGGAGAGAGGGAATATGATGGGGATGTTTAAATACCTCAGTGGCGTTTTATGTAGAGGTGATGAGCCTTTTTCAAATGAAAGAAAACTCTGGAATGAGGGGGCATAGGATGAAGTTAAGAGGAAATAGGCTTAGAAAGAATCTAAGAAAATACTCTTCCACAAAAAGGGTGGTGGATGCGTGGAATGGCCTCCCAGTGAAGGTCGTGTAGACGAGGACTGTGTCAGAATTTAAGGGTGGGACAGGCACGTGGGATCCCTTAGGAAAAGGGTTAGTGATTATGGAGGATGGGCAGACTGGATGGGCCATTTGGCCTTTACCTGCCGTCATGTTTCTATGTTTCTAACTCCTTGGTGCATTGACTCGTTGAATACCGAGCATGCTAAACTGGCTAGAACCAATCGAAATCACCGTACGTTTTGTGCATCGGCTCCCAAGTCCAGCCAATTTCTGTCACCTTTAACCCTTTAACAATAACCATGGCTCTGACAACCCCCCCTCCCCTGCCCAAGTGGTGGTGGTGAGGAGTGCTGTAAAAGTTGCTTCTTTGGCATCCCCAGTGGCGTTGAGAGTCCGCAGTCAGCTTTCTACCATCCAGGACGGTGCAAAAATATTGTGGTTGCAATCGTATGAGGCAGGCAGAAGTCACACCAAGCATATCTACCCCTTGTGATCGTCACCACGCTATTGCTGTACCCTCCCATGGTAGGAACGCAGGCAGCGGACTTCCACGCACCTTAGAGCGAATGTTGTCTTCGTCATCCCCTCCCCCCCCCCCCCACTCCGCTGTACTGCAGAAGGCTGAGTGCCCTGGCTTGCTTTACTGGATTTAGAATTGCTGGCCACGCTTGATACAGTTTGCAATAACGTGTTTTCAACTCTCTGCAGTATCGTCCAGTCACTTCACAGGGCAGCTTGTTCCGGGAAAAGGGTAACTTCTTTCCACATTCTTGTCTGAACAAAGAAGCGGCTTAAACTAAATTTCACATCAGAAGCAGAGAAATCTCTCGATTCCCTTGGCCTTTTTCTCAGAGGTGTAGATACATAGTAACATAGTAGATGACGGCAGAAAAAGACCTGCACGGTCCATCCAGTCTGCCCAACAAGATAACTCATATTTGCTGCTTTTTGTGTATACCCTACTTTGATTTGTACCTGTGCTCTTCAGGGCACAGACCACACAAGTCTGCCCAGCACCATCCCCACCTCCCAACCACCAGCCCCGCCTCCCAACCCCGGCTCCGGCACAGACCGTACAAGTCTGTTCAGCACTATCCCCGCCTCCCAACCACCAGCCCCGCCTCCCGATCCTGACTAAGCTCCTGAGGATCCATTCCTTCGGCACAGGATTCCTTTATGCTTATCCCACGCATGTTTGAATTCCGTTACCGTTTTCATTTCCACCACCTCCCGCGGGAGGGCATTCCAAGCATCCACTACTCTCTCTGTGAAAAAATACTTCCTGACATTTTTCTTGAGTCTGCCCCCCTTCAATCTCATTTCATGTCCTCTCGTTCTACCACCTTCCCATCTCCGGAAAAGGTTCGTTTGCGGATTAATACCTTTCAAATATTTGAACGTCTGTATCATATCACCCCTGTTTCTCCTTTCCTCCAGAGTATACATGTTTAGTTCAGCAAGTCTCTCCTCATACGTCTTGTAACGCAAATCCCATACCATTCTCGTAGCTTTTCTTTGCACCGCTTCAATTCTTTTTACATCCTTAACAAGATACGGCCTCCAAAACTGAACACAATACTCCAGGTGGGGCCTCACCAACGACTTATACAGGGGCATCAACACCCCCTTTCTTCTGCTGGTCACACCTCTCTCTATACAGCTTAACAATGATGAAAACAAAATGGTCCATGTTCGTAACCCCCCCCCCCCCAACCCAAAATTTATTAACATGGCAAAGCTAAAAGCCCCCAATTGCCAGGCAATTGACCCATCTCTGCTGGCAAAGAGGAGGAGGCATGGGGATGGGGAGGAGGAAGGACAGGTGAGGGTGAAAATGAGAGAGAGACCCAAAGAGACTGGCCTAAGGAGGGGCAATAGATGAAGGAGAGAGAAAAGCAGAGAGAGGCCAAGGACATAAGTACAGAAGTATTGCCATACAGGAACAGACCAAAGGTCCACCAAGCCCAGAATTATGTTTCCAACAGTGGCCAATCCAGGTCACAAATACCTGGCAAGATCTCAAAAAAGTATAAAACATTTTATGCTGCTTATCCCAGAAATAGTGGATTTTCCCCAAGTCCAATTTAATAATGGTCTACGGACTTTTCCTTTAGGAAGCCAGCCAAACCTTTTTTAAACTCTGCTAAGCTAACCACCTTTACCACATTCTCTGGCAACGAATTCCAGAGACAGTGGAAGACGGATGAGAAGAGGGGAAATGTGGTTGTGGAAGAGATGGTGAATGGGTGAGAAAGCTGTAGGTGGAAGACTTAGGTCCACTCCTAGCCATCTCATACCCAGACACAGCTTTTGAAGTTGGCTCCAGGTTCACTCAACAGGTTGATCCAGCCCTGGATTTACCCCATTGCCTGCAGGGACTTGTAGTCTTGCTTTGTTTAGGAACTGCAATGACGGAAATCAGAACTACAAGTCCCTGCATGCACTGAGGTAAAACCTGGAATGAATCAACCCTGAGGGCAAATCTCAATCTGGTTGGCAACCCTATCAAATAGGACCTGCCATCCCATTCAGAAAGGTATAAAACCAAATCAAATCAACTCATCCTGAATTAATGGAGCCAGTTGCTGCTCCCCCCCCCCCCCCCATGTCCCTTCCCCAATTAACACTCCAGGTTATCAGGGATCAGCTGCTCTGGTTCTGGATTTCTACCTGTACTTCTTAAATGTCCTTGAGGGGAACTGAACACCATGGACCAAACCTCCAGGCATGCATAAGTTTGGTAACCCTATGTGCAGGGGATGGGAGGGCCCCAGGGGTCCTTGAGCTGCAGTCCAAGCTCCCTGTTAAACCAGCACCCCCCCCCCCCCCCCCCCGACATATTTTTCTAGAATTCCCCTTCTCTCTGCCTGGAAAAGTTTGGTTTTGGAAAACGTCAGAAAGTGTCCCCAGAAGCCCTGAGGAAGTGGGAAGAAATGTTGCGAAACTCAACTTAAAATACAAATTATTTTCTTCTTATTGTTTAGACTTATTTACAAGTGTTTCCAATCAGAACGAAGGCTTTGTCTGGATTGCAAGTTTCAGCTGGATTTGTGGGGGCCATGAAAGGAAAATGGGAGATGGACGTAGTACAGAAGGAGACAGAAAGCCAGACAATACAGAAGAACATAAGCGTTGCCATACTGGGCCAGACTGAAGGTCTATCAAGCCCAGTATCCTGTTTCCAACAGTGACCAATCCAGGTCCAAGAACCTGGCATGATCCCAAAACAGTAAAACAAACTTTATGCTGCTTATCCTAGGAAAAAAAGCAGTGGGTTTTCCCAAGTCCATCATAATAATGGCTTATGGACTTTTCTTTTAGGAAATTATCCAGACCTTTTTTAAACTTGTACCACATTCTCTAACAACAAATTCCAGAGATTAATTATACAATGAGTGAAGAAATATTTTCTCTATTTTCTTCTAAATGTACTAACTTAATAGCTTCATTGCATGCCCCCCAGTCCTAGTATTTTTGGAAAGAGTAAACAAATGATTCACGTCTACCCGTTCCATTCCAATCATTATTTTATAGAACTCTATCATATCTCCCCTCGGCCATCTTTTCTCCAAGCTGACGAGCCCTAGACGCTTCAGCCTTTCCTCATAGGGAAGTCATCCCATCCCCTTTACCATTTTTGTCGCCTTTCTCTGTACTTTTTCTAATTCTGCTATATCTTTTTTTGAGATGCGGTGAGCAGAACTGCACACAGTATTCGAGGTGCGGTCGCACCATGGAGCGATACAAAGACAATATAACGTCTTCATTTTTGTTTTCCATTTCTAATAATACCTAACATTCTATTTACTTTCTTAGCCGTTGCTGCACACTGAGCAGAGGGTTTCAAAGTATCATCAGTGATGACACCTAGATCCTTTTCCTGGTTGGTGATTCCTAATGTGGAACCTTGCATTACGTAGCTATAGTTCAGGTTCCTCTTTCCCATATGCCTCACTTTGCACTTGCTCACATTAAATGTCATCTGCCATTTAGACGCCCAGTCTCTCAGTATCCTAAGGTCCTCTTGTAATTTTTCACAATCCTCTCGTGACTTAACAACTTTGAATAACTTTGTGTCGTCAGCAAATTTAATTACCTCACTAGTTACTCCCATCTCTAGGTCATTTATAAATATGTTAAAAAGCAGCGGTCCCAGCACAGACCACTGAGGAACCCCACTATCTACCCTTCTCCATTGAGAATACTGGCCATTTAACCCTTCTCTCCGTTTTCTATCTTAGTACTTGGTGAAGCCCCACTTGGAGTACTGCGTTCAGTTTTGGAGGCTGTATTTTGCTAAAGATATTAAAAGACTTGAAGCAGTTCAGAGGAAGGCAACCAAAATGGTGTGGGGTCTGTACCAGGCAGTGGCGTTCCTAGCCTGGATGGCACCCGGGGCGGATCACCGATGCGCCCCCCCCCTGCAAAATGACACCTCCCTCCCCGGCAAAATGACCCCCCCCAGGTGCACGCCCCTGGGGGGGTGCCACGGCGCATGCCTGTCAGCTCCGAGTTCGCTAAGTTCACTCGTTCGCTGCAGCTCCCTCTGCCCCAGAACAGGAAGTAACCTGTTCCGGGGCAGAGGGAACTGCAGCAAACGAGCGAAGTTAGCGAACTTGGAGCCAACAGGCGTGCGCCGCGGCACCCCCCCCCCCCAACGGCGTGCACCCAGGGCGGACCACCCCCATCCCCTTGGTACGCCACTGGTGCCAGGAGACCTATGAGAAGAGACTTGGAATATGTATATCCTAGAGGAGAGAAGAGGCAGGGGGTGATATGATACAGACATTTAAACACTTGAAAAGTATTAATGAGCAATTGCCATTTTCAAAGACAGGGAAGCTGTAGAACTGGAGGGTATGAAATGAAACTGCAAGAAAGTAAGCTAAAAGCAACATCAGGAAACACTTTTTCACTGAAAGGGTGGTGGATGCTTCCAATGCCCTCCTGGTGGAGGTGGTTGGAACAAAACCAGTGAGGGAATTTAAAAAGGCATGGGATAAATACTGAGGATCCCTCCCTATCCAGTAAGAGAATGAGATCAAAGCAAAACAAATGACTACAAAGGGTGTAGCCCTGCATGAAGTGGCAGGTACAATCCTAAGCAAAGCCACAGAGGAGGTAACTTGTGTCCTTGCTGGGTAGACTAGCTGGTTTTATCTGCCGTCTATTCCTATGTTGCTATGTCTTAATCCACAATAGGACCTTACCTCCTGTCCCATGACTTTTTAGTTTCCTCAGGAGTCTCTCAAGAGAGATCTTGGAGGCATATTTTCAAAGCACTTTGGGAGGCTAAGTGCTTTGAAAATGAGCCTTCTTGTCAACTGCTTTCTGAAAATCCAGATACATCATATGGACCGGCTCACCTTTATCCACACGTTTATTCGCCCCTTCAAAGCAATGTAGTAGATTGATGAAGCAAGATTTCCCTTGGCTTTGTCCCATTAACCCCAGTAATTTTATTCTATATTATAGTCTCTACCAGTTTGCCTGGCAACCAACATGAGGCTCACCAGTTATAATTTCCCACGTCACTTCTGGAACTATTTTAAAAATTGACATTACATTAGGCACCCTCCAATCTTCAGGTGCCATGCTTGATTTTAAAGATAAGTTACAAATTACTAATCACAGATCTGCAATTTCATTTTTTAGTTCTAAATGCCAAGAATAATGCCTACCATAGTTGGTCTGGAAGCTGTTCCACAGTACGAGTGTAGTGAGCAACCAGGCAAGAGCTGACCAGCTCCACTGGCCACATGGACTGATATAGGCCTGAGATAGCACCATGTGATCCCCGTGGGAGATGGGGGTAGGTGGAAAATAGACTTTTCACCAGAAAGTGCATTTAAATGTGTACATGCATGCTTTTAAATCCAATATGCTATTACAAAACATAGATTCACAATCCATGCTCCTGGAATCAGTTTGCCGTCCCTGGTTCAGGCACAGCACAGGTGTCCTAGTCACAGGTGGCTCAGCCAGGCCTTAATAGAGCCATCATGCAGAGCCGCTCCGTACTCCAACAGATCTTTCATCCACCTCTTCTGGAGAATCTCTACAGAAATCCAAAACAATTTTTAGCTCAATTTAATCTGTGGGTGGTTAAGGAAGAGTCCAGGACCCCAATGGGAATAAGGGTACAGAGGGGAGCCCTGGAAGTCACCACGACCATCCGATCAGTCCCGTGCAGCAGGAGGGTCATCAAGGGAAGGCTTAAAGCCAGCACTGACCACCGCTCAGGACAAAATGACTTCAAGCCTGCACGTTTCACCTTGCCTCAGCTCTAATCCCCGGCTCTGCCACTGACTGTGTGTGTGTGGCCGCAGGGTGAGCCACTTTATTTCCCTGTGCCTTAAGTTAGTTCTAATCCCGGCTCTGTCACTGACTGTGTGACCTCGGGGTGAATCGCTTTATCTCCTTGTGCCTCAGTTCTAATCCATGGCTCTGTCATAGACTCTGTATGTGACTTCAGGGAGAGCGACTATCTCCCTGTTCCTCAGTTCTAATCCCCAGCTCTGCCACTGACTCTGTGTGTGTGTGAGCATCAGACTTTCTCAGTGGTAATTGAGTAATACTGGTGATGATAACGGAGTCACGGTGACATTTTATTCTGTCTGTCAAGTCCTTTGGAAAACGATATAGAAACAGACAGACAGCCTGAGCCTACGGAGTCTATGCCAAAGAAATGTTAGGGGACCTTGGGCTACTGGAGGAAGAGATGGAGACTGTTTTGTGCCAGTGGGTGGGGACAGGTTGTGGAGGGAGATTTCAGGACTTTAAGCAGAGAAAAGATTCATAGGTGCAGAGGCAGCACAGCTGGCCCAGATGTTCCCATATTTACTGGTACAAAATATTGTTTGTATGGGAATAGCGGTTAAGAGCTGCAACCCCTCCTTCCTGTCAGTCTGGTTTATATCAACGGCAGAGTGCCTGGGAAAGGCGGCAGCAGAGAACCTCTGCCGTCCAAGAGAGCCCCCCCTTCCCCCCCCCCCCCCCCCCCCCTCCACTCCCTAGACAACTTGGACAGTGCTACAAACTCCCTGTGAGACAGGATCCCCTGGGAACCTTGATCCATCATAAAGTGCAGCTTTCTCAGAACTTCAAACAAAATGTATTTTCCACTAGTGAGAGCTCTTTAACTGGTAAGGGGCTGTGTAGAGAGAGCAAATAGCAGTGAGAGCTCTTTGATTGGTCAGAGGCTGTGGGCGGGAGCAGCAGGCAGCTGGAAGAGCTTTGCTATTGGTCAGGGGTTGTGAGAGGGAGCACAGGCTGCTGGGAGAGCTCTGCTATTGGTCAGAGGTTATGAGGGAGCACAGGCAGCTGGGAGAGCTCTGCTAATGGTCAGAGGCTGTGGAAGGGAGCACAGGCTGTTGGGAGAGCTCTGCTTAGGACAGAAGCTGTGGCAGGGGGAACAAGCAGCTAGGAGAGGTCTTCTATTGGTCAGAGGCTGTGGGAGGGAGCACAGGCAGCTGGTCATAGACTGTGGAAGGGAGCATAGGCAGCTGGGAGAGCTTTGCTATTGGTCAGAGGCTGTGGAAGGGCGCACAGGCTGCTGGGAGAGCTCTTCTATTGGTCAGAGATTTAAGAGGAGCACAGGCTGCTGGGAGAGCTCTGCTATTGGTCAGAGACTGTGGGAGGGAGTGCAGAGCTGGGAGAGTTCTGCTATTGGTCAGATGTAATGGAGAGAGCACAGGCAACTGAGAGAGCTCTGCTATTGGTCAGAGACTGTGTGAGGAAGCACAGGCAGATGGGGGAGCTCTGCTATTGGTCAAGAATGTCCTTTTTCCACAACTGGAAAAGCAAATGCAGCCATCAAGATGGTTTGTCTCGTTATGCCAAAAGTCATGTTGGCGAGATTTTCGTAAGTTCTGCTGCTGATTCTATTGGTTTTTCTAGGCCATTTCTTTTCATGGCACAGAGAAATCATGGAAATATTTCCGGACGCTTTTCCAGAGTCTCAAGTTTCCAAGTTTACTTCACCCTTTTTACCCTGCTCTACGGCTTTGCCATCTAGGCAGTTTACATTCCAAACGAATATAAAAACAGAGGAAAAGTGTCTGAATAACACATCAGATTGAAGGAAAGGGGGGGGGCAGAACATACAATATTTGATAGAAATGCTAGGGGAGGAATACACACAAGGAGACTCTCCTGCCCTGATGCCTCATGTATATGCATCTAAAAAAAGAAGGGTTTTCAAGTCTATTTTAAATTGAGTTAAGGAGGTCTGGAGACGCAACCGAGACGTCAGCTGTCAGGTTTTTACAGTATGTGTTCTCATCTTGCATCCGTACCACACAAAAATGTGTATGTGTATTTGAAATACAACATCCATAAAATGCATTTACAACCCATAAGGAGAGAGAGAGAGTGGGAGACATTTACAGAGTGACAGCGTCTCACATTCCCACTTGGAACGAGCTTTGGTTACAGAAATGAGGCCCTCACGCCAACACCAGAACCAAGAAAAGAAGTGAGGGGAGAAGAGCCAGGGGTATAATCACGTCACGCTCCACCGCTGCAGCAAGCACTCAGAACTTCAAAAAAAAAAAATCATCCACCACCCCACTCCCCTACTCCTTGGGATGCTCTCTACTGCCTGCATCTTGGTTTGGATCCTGCTGTCTTGCCTCTGAATGGAAGCAGCTGGCCTTGATTGTCTGCCCCACCCCCATGCACTACCATCCTGATAGGGCCTCTTTTTGTTTTCTGGCTGCATAACTCTTGTCTGGGACATAGTCACTCCTTCTCCTTGACATGGGAGCAGATGGAAACTGTAATACTGGTACTGGAAAGACAAACTAAGAGAATGCCCCCTCCCTAAGAGAATGCCCCCCCCCCCCCCCGACACACACACACACAAAAACTATGGAGATAAATGAGACATAGCTGAAGATTAATGGTTCTGGAATGAGTTCACTAGGCAAGACCAGCTTCGCTTTGCTAACTAACCCTGCTGTTCTTTCAGGGGGGGAGGGCGAAGTCCCCAGAGGGTTTGTTTTGTGTATTCTGTAACTCTGGTCTTAAGGGGATCATCCTGTACCCTGTTCACGAGCTCAAAATGGTGACGGGTGAGTAGAATATGGCAGACATGACCAGTCCAGCAGTCTAATTGGTTCTGTCACACACCATGAAGGGCGCAGAGAAACCACAGCAGTGGAATGGACACAAACATCCCATGGGGAATAACACGGAAAGACAAAAAGTGGGAACGGAGTCAGGCTCTTCAAAACAGACCAAAAATGCTGAGTAGGAGTAGCAAATTTTAATAAAGGAATGACTCTGCACAGTGCTGAGTTTCGGCACTCAAAGTGCCTTCTTCAGGAGTCTTGGTAAACGTGTTTAACAATCTTGATCTTCAGAGAGGGAACTTTAAAAAGTAAAACATAGTGATCTTTATAAAGAGTCTCACTCGTTCCTCTATCACTGACCTCACAGCCACTCCACAATGGAGTTTCACGTTTCCTCACGTCACTGACCTCAGATATGAAGTCTCACTCACACTCCAGTGAAGTCTCACTCACTCCCCCATCCCTCAGCCCACACACTGTTGTGGGCTCTCCCTTGGTCTACCCATCCCTGACCTCAGACACTGTGACAGAGTCTCCCTTACTCCTCTCATCCCTCACCTCTCCCCCACCCCAGCCCCAGTCTGTTTGGTGGGGGGGAACCAAAGGTTTAGCATGGCAATCAAGCCCAGGCCTCCTGCCACTGGAGTGGAAGAGTGGCCTAGTGGTTAGAGCACCAGTCTTGCACTCCAGAGGTGGCTGGTTCAAATCCCACTGCTACTCCTTGTGATCTTGGGGAAGTCACTTAACCCTCAGGTGCAAACTTAGATTGTGAGCCCTCCTGGGACAGAGAAATATCCAGTGTACCTGAATGTAATAAAAGGTATGAGAAAAATCCAAATAAACAAACTGCAAATAAGGGCCAGGCCCACATACAATTTTTCCATTGCAGAGCTGGTGCAAGGGCAGTTGGCTCTATAAGTGAACCTCCAGCCTTACATCCCCCCCAAATGACTTTTACACCCTTAGCCTGCAGCCCTCACTCCCAAGATTTTGATCATCATTCAAGCATCCTATAAAAATGCAGGTTAAAGGATGTGTGGATTGTTCTTTGAGTTTGTGGGGCTGTAAAGACCTATTGTTTTGCTTTGACTGCAGCTGCTTTTTGCTGCCTCCTAGGCGACTGCCTAGTCTTGCAATAAAAATATTGAGGAGTACGGGCCAAATATCAAAAAGTGAAAAATATCACCCCACTATTGATAATAGTAACTGCATAGACTGAACTATATGATTTTATGTCAATGGAGGAAAAAGCCCCAGAAGCATACTGGAGCACTCACTTCTGCTTCCCAAGATGCCTACTCTTGCCTAATGGTCAGGCAACTTTGCTCGATGAGTAGACTTCTGAAGTATCTTTATTCCCATTTTGCAGCATAAGAACATAAGAGTAGCCATACTGGATCAGACCAATGGTCCAGCTAGCCGAGCATCCTGTTTTCCAAACAGTGGCCAAGCCAGGTCACAAGTACCTGGCAAAAACCCAATTAGCAGCAACATTCCAGAACTCCAAAAAGTAACAAGATTCCGGAATCCCCAAGAATGGCAAGATTCCATGTAGAACCACAAAGAGCAGCAACATTCCAGAACCCCAGAGTAACAAGATTACGGAATCCCCAAGAATGGCAAGATTCCATGTAGAACTCCAAAGAGCAGCAACATTCCAGAACCTCAAAGAGTAACAAGATTACGGAATCCCCAAGAATAGCAAGATTCCATGTAGAACCCCAAAGAGTGGCAACATTCCATGCCACCAATCCCGGGGCAAGCAGTTGCTTCCCCAAGTCTGACTCAATAGCAGACTATTGACTTTTCCTCCAGGAACTTATTCAAACCTTTTTTAAACCCAGGTACACTAATCGCTGTTACCACATCCTGCGGCAAACGGTTCAGGGAAATAAACAGGAGAAAGTAGGGGGCTATAAAATTAACAATCAGAAAAGAAAGATCAAATACTGGCTCAGACCCTACTTCCTAGACCTGGCTTTCTGTTGTTAAATTTCAGCCTGCAGAATCACACTGAAATAAAAACATGTAAGCATTTGCCGAATACCAGTCCCTGAGAAATTCAAACAAATCAAATGCCAGTGACAGAGGGCAGAGGAGAAAATGAGAGACTGAGGGAGGGCCCTGTTTTCTCTCTGTGTGTGAGAGGTGCCCTTGGGCAGTTCAGTGTACAATGACTGCTTGTCTGGGGGATACAGGTCTCCCTTTCTTCAGTTCTGGAGCAAATTAGCAATGTATCTGCATCCCGTCTGCCTATGATTAGTTTGGGTTATTAACCCCTGTTGGTTTGCCCTCTGCGTTCCCATAATCAGGATTTTCTCATATTCCAGCGCATTCTCTCAGAGAGACTCCATGACTGACCCAGGCAGAAAGATCCCAGTTTCAAACCATGGATACACTACGTACAGCTTGACTGGTTCACTCCAAATTCTAAACCATGTTAGGTGAGCCCCATTCTCAAGCCTCATGTTATCAAACTCATTCCTCATTATGCCTACTCACCCCACCTCCCCCCATGTCAATACCTGAACTTAAACGACATGAGATGAAGGTAAAATATGACAAATGAAGCCATCTCCAGCTTGACTACATTAAACCTCAACCTCGGTTTTGAAAATTGATAGTTTTGATATTATTTTAATGTCACCTAAAACCTATCAATGAGATGTATATTCAGATACAGTAGGCATTTTTCTATCCCTGTAGGGCTGAGGCAATGGAGGGTTAAGTTACTTGCCCCAGATCACAAGGAGCTGCAGTGGGTTTCAAACCAGGCTCCCCTGGCTCTCAGCCCATTACTATTAAGCTACTCCTCCACTCCTAAAGGATGGCAAATGAAGACCTATATAGGCCATCCAGTTTGCCTAATAATTTGGCTACACAGTAGCATATTTATTCAAGGCGAATGTGTTGCGTATACACCCCTGTCAGACACCCTCCCCCCACCACCACACCCATGCCTTAAAATCATCTCTGCTCCTATCTTCAGCAGTCTTCACCTGGGCAGTGGCAGCGGTACTCATAGGCTGCCTGAGGTCTGCACCGGGATTTTCTCTCTGACCCGTCCCACCCCTTCTGATGCAACTTCCTGTTTTATGAAGGGTGGGATGGCTCAGACAGAAAGTCCAGGTGCAGGCCACAGGCAGCCTATCAAAACCGCTGCCACTGCCTGGGTGAAGACTGGAGCAGAGGTGATTTTAAGTTACCGGGGAGGGGCACAGGGGGCATGGGAGATGCACTCCCTGTTAAAAATTCCTGGCTACGCCACTGTGGCTATAGCATAGTTTAATTATATAATGTTATGTGAAGTCAACATACAAAACAAGGTGCCATTATAACATCCCTATACAGTTTCCTTGCTCACTTCCTCTATGTTGTGCCTGTCCCACCCTTGATTGCTTTAAGAATTTTTCCCCCTCTGTTCCTCTCTCTCTCCAGCATATAGTAAAAAAAATTGCCAAAAGTGGGGGTATGTGACTTTTATACCACAGGATAGAGGAATATCAACCGAATAATCCTGCAAAATTTCAGCCTCAGGTATGGATGGACTAATTACGTCTTTAAAAAAAAATGAGAAACACTTATTAATTAAAAAAAGTATTAGATGTTAGTTTGCCATTTTATTTATAATCTCTGGAATCCATAGGAAGTTAAGGACAGAATTTTGATCACAAAACTTTAAAAAATGAAAGTTGCACAAATTTACTCCAAACCTTTATGGTTTTTATCAACATAGACGTATGAGGAGAGACTTGCTGACCTGAACATGTATACCCTGGAGGAAAGGAGAAACAGGGGTGATATGATAGACGTTCAAATATTTGAAAGGTATTAATCCGCAAACGAACCCTTTCTAGAGTTGGGAAGGCTGTAGAACGAGAGGACATGATATGAGAGTGAAGGGGGGCAGACTCAAGAAAATTGTCAGGAAGTATTTTTTCACAGAGAGAGTAGTGGATGCTTGGAATGCCCTCCCGCGGGAGGTGGTGGAGAGGAAAATGGTAACGGAATTCAAACATGCGTGGGATAAACAAACATAAAGGAATCCTGTGCAGAAGGAATGGATCCTCAGAAGCTTAGCGGAGATTGGGTTGCGGGGCTAGTGCTGGGCAGACTTATACGATCTGTTCCCTGAAAAAGACAGATGCAAATCAAGGTAAGGTATACACAAGAAGTAGCACATATGAGTTTATCTTGTTGGGCAGACTGGATGGACCGTGCAGGTCTTTTTCTGCCATCATCTACTATGTTACTATGTACCTAATTACTAGGAGGGTTAACCTCAGAGTCACCCAGCTACAATACCTGAAAGCTGCTAACACCCTGATTCTTTTCCAGAATTGTTATAAATGTGTAGAAGCCTCTGTATGACGCTGTATTTGTGCTTATCCAAATCTTCAACTGTCTAAGTCCAGGGGTTATCAAATGCTTTTTCCTCCATGCTCCACTCCGTATGAGATGTGGACCAACTATTTCACTGGCAACTTCTTACAACTTTCTTGGGTATGAATTAGCCTTTAGATCAGGGATGAGCAACCTTCGTCCGCGAGGCCTGCAACCCAATCAGGTTTTCAGGATTTTCCCAATGAATGATTAAGATCTATGGACATGCACTGCCTCCATTGTATGCAAACAGATCTCATGCATATTCATTGAGGAAATTCTGAAACCCAACTGGATTGCAGACCTCGAGGACCAAGGTTGCCCACCCCTGCTTTAGATAAATGGCAATTCACACGAATAGTGGCCAGAGTTGTACCTGCTGCTCCAAACAGCTTACATCCTTCTTTGCTCTGTTTAAAGTTGAAAAGACATTTCATTTTGCTTTGATTCCAGTTTCTTTTAATATAGCGAGAATTAAGAGGTTAAATCAATTCCCACACATGTAGGGTCAACTCTAACTACTCTTTTCACTTGAGGAAGGGGGTATTAGCTTCTGAAAGGTAGTCAAGAAATGTATTAAGTTACTTCAATGAAAAGGTCACATTAGAATATTATGGGGGTGTTAATCTTTATTTCCGTATATTTGAGTGAAATAACATGGCAACCACATCTGTTTAGCCAAGTAAATGCGACCATACCTGTTAAAAAGCCAGATTAACTATGCTATTGTTGGTAAAATCTAATTTCCTCTAGGTAAAACCTAACCCTAATTTTGATAAGTTACAATCAAATCCAGTCTTAGGAATGCAAGGTCAAACACAGAAGGACCCTACCCAGGTGGCTCCTATCCCAATCAAACCCAACCACAATGTTCACATCTCAAAATCAAATCCAGTCCTAATTCAAGATCGACCAAAGTAAGATCCTACTCAGTTGGGTTGTATCCCAGTCAAGCCCAACCCCAATTTTCAAGGTCAAAGTCAAATCCAGTCTTAAGAATGCAAGGTCAACCACAGTAAGACCCTACTCAGTTGAATCGTATCCCAGTCAAATTTTAACCCCAATTTTCACAGGTCAAAATCAAATTCATTCTTAAGAATGCAAGGTCAACCACAGTAAGACCCTACTCAGTTGAGTCGTATCCCAGTCAAACCTAACCCCAATTTTCACAGGTCAGAATCAAATCCAGTCTTAAGAATGCAAGGTCACCCACAGTAAGACCTTACTCAGTTGAGTCATAACCCAGTCAAACCTAACCACAATTTTCATAGGTCAGAATCAAATCCAGTCTTAAGAATGCAAGGTCAACCACAATAAGAGCCTGTTGGGTCATATCCCAAACAAATCCAATCCCAATTTTCACAAGTCAGAATCTAAACCAGCCTTAAGAATGCAAGGTCAGGCACAGTAAGACCTACCCAGGTGGGTTGTACCCCAGTCAAGCCCAACCCCAATTTTCATAGGTCATAGGTCAAAATTAAATCCAACCTTCAGTATGCAAGGTCAGCCACAGTAAGATCTTAACCAGTTGTGTCGTATCCTAATCGAACCCAATCATGATTTTCTCAATTGATGGGATGGAAAGGAAGAGAGAGAGAGAATGACGGCATAAAAGAAGCCATATGCTGAAAGAAACTCTGTTCCAGATGTCCATCACCCTCTCGGTGGTAAAGCCTCATATTTATTTTGAGTTTCACTCCCTTCCACTTCATATAACAATCCTTCAAATTTAAGTTTTTCATTCTATGGAAAATGCTTCCTTCTGGTACTTTCCTGAAGCCTGCTAGCTATCAATTGCTTGTGTCATATATATCCCCTTTCCTGTCTTCATTCTAGTGAATACATCTGTGCCTCCCTCTCTCTACAGAGTTTTTACACCATTATCAAAATGCTTTCTAAGACAAGCAAACCCGTGATCCAGGTCATTTTCATTTGGTAAGGTTGCCTGAACTAAACAAGTCTTAACAATTCAGCCGTCTTCACCCCTCTTAACTTGAGATTTCTGCTTTTATGTAGTTAAACTCCAGTACTCTGGCAATTTCCCAAGTGGAGGTGCCCACGGCTCTGGATACTGGAGAGGCCTGGAACCAATTAGTCTGTGGTAAGCGACATTTTTTGGTAGGCTAAAATTATACTCACAAATGTCTGGGTTTTTCTTTTTTTAATTATCTCTATCCTTGAACTATGGGTTCCACATTACTTAAAGACTGGCTCTGTGCTAACGTTTTCCATTGTAACTGGAAATTATTTTTTCTTAAAAAGAGAATTTAAAATTAAACCCAACTCAGATTGCCAATTTTGATACTTGTCAGTTGGGAAGTCTCAGTTGAGAGACTCACAGGATATAGGGAGGGGTTGGAAGTTGTGGGCTGTGAGCGGACATAAGAAGAGGCGGAATTATTCCCTCTGGCTCATTTAGAGTATAATAAACACGATTATCCAAAGAATTGGGTGCAAATCCCTTTCAACCTCAAATTCAGTTGAATTTCCTATATGACATTCATGGGCAGATTGACAATGTTTTTAAAGAGGAGGAGGCAGCTGTTATGGTATATCAGCATCTCCCTACTCCTTACCCCTTCTCTTTCTTTATTCCTCCCTTCTGCTCCTCCTTTTGACATCTTCTCCTTCTAGGCTTCTCCCTTCCTACTCTCTTCAATTATCTTCCTGTCTCCCCCTCCAATATCATCTCTACTACATCCCCGTTTTCTCCCTCATGAACTTTCCAATCAAGTTTCCTTTCCTCCCCTCCTCCTTCCCTTTCCATCTCTTCATCAGGCACCCACACATCCTTCTATAATTTCTTCCCCACCACAGTCTTCCTCATCTCTCCATACCATTGGATTCCTCTTTCTGTCTGTGCCTTTCTTGGATTCCTCTCCATCTGCCTCTTCCTGCTCAAACTCCTATCACCTATTTCCATCTTTCCCCTCCCCACCTCACCACCTTCCTCTCTGTCTCCTCTTTTCTTGTCAGAATCCTCTGCATCCCCCCTCCCCACCCTTACATTCTTGTCCATCTCTCTCTTCCCCCTCCTCAAGTTTGTCTCCATCTTCTCATCTTCTCCATCAAGCTATTAGTTTCTTGGACCACAACACTATAGGCCGTCAGGAGACGTGCAAAATATGTGCTCCATGTCCCTTCGGTTTCACTTCTTCTATGGCACATTTCTCCTTTGTAATCAGAACACATGGGGTGGGGGGACAGGAGCATCAGCAAAGGCTTGGAATGTGGGCTCACTGGGTCCCTGTCCTCACCCCTGGGTAGAGAGAAGCCCAGAGGTCCGTCAGCCTTTTAAATGTGGTAGTAACATCAGAGAGGATGTGATTTGCTGACTTCTCTCTGCTGTTTCCTTACTCACTGGGCTTTATAACTGTTCTATTTATACATGCCTCCACCCCCTCAGGTCATTTCCTTCCCATCTGCCCCCCCCCCCCCCCAAACCTGGATGTTCATTTATGACACCACAACCACAAGAAAGCAGACGCAAGCAAACAAGCTTTGAAAAAAGTGGCCTCTGTACTTTCCCCTTTCCGCAGAGGAAGGTTACTAGCAAAAACAATCTTAATGTTCTTAGATCAGATGTAATTGCCACCACCTTAGCTAGGTCAACCCGGACAAACTGATCCAGTACCGGTGATACCCCATTTTTCCTCCTAATTCATGTTGGAAAATGTAGCTCTGTTCCTGTCAAGGGATGCAAGTACCGCTGACCCAGGTAAGGCAGCAACCCTAGATCAGGTGACCAGATGACTCTGTGTCATAAGGAGATGGTCTGATTCATGCCTGTTTTTACATCACTCCCCCCATTCCCGTTCTGTACATAGACTCCTCGTTGCTGGTTTTCTTAGGAAAGATCTGGACCAGAGGGTAACAAGAGGGAACGAGTGAAGAGAAGATCCAGAAAATTCATCTCCCCTGTCCATTTCCCCTCTCCTCAGAGCATTTGTGTTGAAGCAGGTATTAAAATTGTATTAAACTGAGCTAGACACAGCATGTGAATTCCATCTGCAGTCATTTCTTCCAAATACACTCTAAAAAGGGCCTGGCAGGCAGCATGATGTTATGGAGCAATGTCCCACATATGAAGGACATGCTTCACTCCCAGAACCTTAGGGACATGACACTGCAGGTGTTATCCTTTGTAACCTGGACGTGATCCATCTCTCAGATGGCACTATCCTTCGTATGCAGGACACATTCCACCTCCAAGCACCCTAATGTAGTTTTAGAGAGGAGATATCCTTCATACTCAGGACATACTCCATGTCCCAGGACCTTAGGGGCATGGTGCTGCAGGAGATGTTTCCTTTGTAACTAGGATATGAGCCATCTCCCAGGACATAGTGTTATGTAGCATCATTCTTCATATACAGGACACACTCTATCTCCTAGCACCTTAGTGTGGTTTAAGAGAAATGCTGTCCTTCATACTCAGGACACATTCCAGCTCCCAGCACCCTAGCATGTTTTTAGGGGACACGGTGCTGAAAGAGATGCTGACCTTCATAAGGAGGACATGGTCCATTTCCCATACCTCAACATTGTTTTAGGGGTACACTATGCTGCAGTAGGTTCTATCCTCCATAATCAGGACATACTTCATCTCCCATCACCCTAGTGTGGTACCAGGGGGCACAGACCAGGAAAGGATGCTGGCAAACCAAGCTTATATATGAAAGAGGGAGGCTGTGCCTTATGCTTGATATGCAGTACCTCAATAGGAGATATTAAGTGCACTGGTGTTATCTGCAATGCAGTCAATGCGCTGTAAATGTATCATCTCTGAATTAATAGCTGCCTGGATGTCACACCGCCACCTGAAACTGAACATGGCCAAAACTGAGCTTATTGTCTTTCCCCCCAAGCCCACCTCGCCCCTCCCCCTATTCTCTATTTCAGTAGATGGCACCCTCATCCTCCCTGTCTCATCTGTTCGCAACCTAGGAGTCATCTTTGATTCCTCCCTCTCCTTTTCCGCTAACATCCAGCAGACGGCCAAAACCTGTTGCTTCTTTGTCTACAACATTAGCAAAATTCGCCCCTTCCTCTCTGAATACGCTACCAGAACCCTTATCCAAACCCTTGTCACCTCTCGCTTGGATTATTTGAATTTGCTTCTCACTGGTCTTCCGCTCAGCCATCTCTCTCCTCTCCAGTCTGTCCAAAATTCTGCGGCACGACTTATTTTCCGCCAAAATCGTTTTACCCACACTAGCCCACTCTTCAAGTCACTTCACTGGCTCCTTGTCCGCTTCCGCGTACAGTTCAAACTTCTCTTACTGACCTTTAAATGCATCCATTCTGCAGCCCCCCCCCCCCCATTACCTCTCCACTCTCATCTCTCCCTACATTCCTCCCCGTGAACTCCGCTCGCTGGATAATTTCTCTTGTCGTCCCCCTTCTCCTCTACTGCTAACTCCAGACTTCGTTCCTTTTCCCTCGCTGCACCTTATACCTGGAATAGACTTCCTGAGCCTGTACGCCTAGTGTGGATAAAGCTGAGCCAGTCGATATTATGTATCTGGATTTTCAAAAGGTATTTGACAAAGTAAATAATGAAAGACTCATAAGGAAATTTGAAAGTCGTGGGATAGGGGGGTAGTGTCTTATTGTGGATTAAAAACTGGTTAAAAGAAAGAAAACAGAGAGTAGGGTTAAATGGTCAGTATTCTCAATGGAGAAGGGTAGTTAGTGGGGTTCCCCAGGGGTCTGTGCTGGGACCTTTAACATTTATAAATGATCGAGAGATGGGAGTAACTAGTGGGGTAATTAAATTTGCTGATGACACAAAGTTATTCAGAGTTTGTAAATCGCAAGGAGATTGTGAAAAAGTGCAAAGGACCTTACGAGACTGGGAGACTGGGCATCTAAATGGCAGATGACGTTTAATGTGAGCAAGTGCAAAGTGATGCATGTGGGAAAGAGGAACCCGAACCATAGCTACATGATGCGAGGTTCCACATTAGGAGTCACCGCCCAGGAAAAGGCTCTAAGTATAATCATTGATGATGCGTTGAAACTCTCTGCTCAGTGTACAGCAGCAATTTAAAAAGCAAATATAATGTTAGGAATTATCAGGAAAGGAATGTTGTAATGCCTTCATATTGCTCTATGGTGTGACTGCACCTCGAATACTGTGTGCAATTCTGGTCACTGCATCTCAAAAAAAGATATAGCAGAATTAGAAAAGGTACAGAGAACGAATACATTGCCCCAGGTACAAATAAGTACCTGTAAGCCGCATTGAGCCTGCCATGAGTGGGAAAGCGCGGGGTACAAATGTAACAAAAAAAAAAAGAAAATTTTAAAGGGGATGGGATGACAAGGCTAAAGCAGCTCGGGCTCTTCAGCTTAGAGAAAAGGCGGCTGAGGGGAGACATGATAGAGGTCTAGAAAATAATGAGTGGAGTAGAACGGGTAGATATGAATCGCTTGTTTACTCTTTCTAAAAATACTAGGACTGGGGGCACACAATGAAGGTACTAAGTAGTAAATATAAAACAAACCAGAGAAAATATTTCTTCACTCAATGTGTACTTAAACTCTGAAATTTGTTGCCAGAGGATGTGGTAAAAGCAGTTAGCTTAGCAGGACTTAAAAAAGGTTTAGATACTTTCCTAAAAAAAAAAGTCCACAAACCATTATTAAGATGGGAAAATCCACTGCTTATTTCTAGGATAAGCAGCACAGAATCTGTATTACTGGGATCTTGCCAGGTACTTGTGACCTGGATTGGCCACTATTGGAAACAAGATACCGGATTTGATGGACCTTCAGTCTGTCCCAGTATTGCAGCTCTTACGTCCTTATGAATCCCTAGCAAAAGCTGTGCAACTACCGCACATTAAATTTGGTCATTAACACTTGATAGCTGGTAAATTTTAATGCACTTTAGTTTTTAAGAAAAAAGGCATTTCCCCCTCTGATCCCCAGTTCTGTCCCTGGCTCCTTGTGTAGTCCTAGCCCTTGTATGAAGGGGGTTAGGGAGCCTGGGAGGGGGGGGGGGGGAATTTTCAAATAAATTAAATTCTAAGAGAAACTACGTTTTACCCTTTGAAAATTAGCTACTGACTGAACTGTGGGCTAAAAGAGTCAATGGACTTTGCCTCTGCTACTTTGCGTGGATGGCAGAGAAGGGAGATGAGGTAAACTAGCAGGATATATATATTTCTAAATCCCATGTACATGTGATTTTTTTCTTCCCCCAAACCTAAAAACAGGCCCAGGAACACTTCTTTTTTGTTGTTGTTGTTGTTGACATGGCAGCTACATCCTCCTTTGTACTTCCAGCTCAACTAGAGCCTGGGATCTTGCACCATATACTGGGGAGTTTTTCCTCTATTTCATATCTTTTCCCTCCAGCATGAGAACTCTGATCATTGTAGTGACTGTTCCAAGTCAGGGTTAAAGCACCTTCTGGAACTCTGCAATCCTGGGCCCTGAAATCAGCTAGCAGGCATCATCATTTATAAGGACCATGATTACCCTGGCCTCTCCAGTGGCTGTGACCACCGGCTCTGTAACAGCCCCAGCAGGACCAAATATTGGGAGTGGAAGACCTGACTCTGGAACTGAATTTAGCTGAAGCCTTTCACTTCTGAACCTACATTCAGGCACACTAGATACAGTATTTCCTTATTTCCTTGCAGGCTTACAGTAAGTTTGTGTCTGAGGCGAGGCAAGGCAAGGTTAGGTGACTTGCTCAAGCTCATAAGAAGCAGCAACAGGATGTGAACTCTGGCTTCCTTGCTTCTCATCCCACTGCTGTAATCACTAGGCTACTCTTCCACTCTTGGAAACCTTTGTATGACAATGCACAGTGCTTCTGACTTGAGCCACTGGGCTAGCTGGAGGAGTGTCTCTGTTTGATCTGGCTGTTAAGGTCTGTGTATACTCTTAGCCAGACCAACCTGCCCAGGAATATGGTTTAAAATTTTCCCTCCATCAGAGCAGATAAAGATCTTCAAGCCTGAGTAACCTGTACATTTATCCCCTCAGGCCGGATTTGCTGTCCTCGCTTTCCCTGCTCCCCTCATCCCACCTAGATGATGATTTCCAGGCGTACAGTGACCTTGGTCCACGGCCAACTGTTCTTTACATTTATAAAACTTCCCTAGACATAAATCTGTTTAATTACTAATGGCTCTGTCAGTAACAGATTATAGCTGCACTATAACTCAAGATGAAATGTACCTATTAAAAGCAGAGATGGTAACAAGCTGGCATTAACTATCGAGGCCACCTCAAAGTTCACCTCCTCTTTCTAATGCAGGATATGGGAGAAGGGCAAAGACAGGGGTCATTGTAGTGTAAGGGCTGTCGGAGCGACCTCAGGGGAGATGGAGGAGCAGAGGAAAGATCTACTTGGAAGGGGTAGGAGAATACCATGAAGTCAGGAGACTGCCTAGGTTAAGATTCCAAACCCCCAGCTCTATCATAGACTATGTGTGTGGCCTTGAGAGGAGTAATGTTATCCCCCCCCCCCCCCATGCCTCAGTTCTAATCCCTGGCCACTGACTCTGTATGTTGGACCTTAATTGAATCATTCACCAAGTATTACCTTTCTGGGTAAATAAATTGTTATTTGTTTAACATCATTGAGGGAAGTGTAAACTGCTGGAGACGTTTCCCACACACCGACAACCCCCCCCCCCCCCCCCCCCCCCAATTCTGAACAGAAAACTGTCTGTGCAATGTCTTGTTTTGGATGGAATTGTCCAAAAATAGCCTTGAGGCAGTCATACAAGAGTTTTGGAGACCACTCAGGTCCCTTCCTATGGGACCATAAGACTAAATGTTGGAAGCATCTCTAGACCATTCCTGTCAGCTCCAAAGAAGTGGTCTGTGTGTGGTCTCTAAGGTTCAAGGTTGCATTTATTTGATTAATTGCCTAGGGCAGCGCCGTCTAAGGCTCATCATAAGAACATAAGAATGGCCATACTGGGTCAGACCAATGATCCATCTAGCCCAGTATCCTGTTTCCAACAGTGGGCAATCCATGTCATGAATGCATGGCAGAAACCCAAGTAGTAGCAACATTCCATGCTACCAACCCCTGGGTAAGCAGTGGTTTCCCTATGTCTATCTCAATAGCAGACTATGGACTTCTGCTCCAGGAACTTGTCCAAACCTTTTTTATACCCAGATAGGCTAACTGTTTAACTCTTCTTTGAGTGAAAAAATATTTCCTCCTATTTGTTTTAAAAGTATTTCCATGTAACTTCATTGAGTGTCCCCTAGACTTTGTACTTTTTGAAAGAGTAAAAAATCAATTCAATTTTACCCGTTCTACACCACTCAGGGTTTTGTAGACCTCAATCATAGCCATCTTTTCCAAGCTGAAGAGCCCTAACCTCTTTAGCCTTTCCTCATACGAGAGGAGTTCCATCCCCTTTATCATTTTGGTCACTCTTCTTTGAACTTTTTCTAATTCTGCTATATCTTTTTTTCAGATACTGCGACCAGAATTGAGCACAATACTGAAGGTGAGGTTGCACCATGGAGCTATGCAGATGCATAATAGTATTCATGGTTACCAACCTTTCTTAATAATTCATAGCATCCTGTTTGCTTTTTTGGCCACCACTGCACATTGAGCAGAAGATTTTAGCATATTTTCTACGACACCTAGATCTTTTTCTTAGGTGCTGACTCTCAAGGTGGACCTAGCATCAGGTAACATCTGTACATAACTGTTACCTTCTTGCAACTAGGTTTCCCAGTCTGAAATAATATCAAGTCTTCTCCAACACCAAGAAGTCTATAAGGACCCCAAGCTACAGTGGGGGAAATAAGTATTTGATCCCTTGCTGATTTTGTAAGTTTGCCCACTGACAAAGACATGAGCAGCCCATAATTGAAGGGTAGGTTATTGGTAACAGTGAGAGATAGCACATCACAAATTAAATCCGGAAAATCACATTGTGGAAAGTATATGAATTTATTTGCATTCTGCAGAGGGAAATAAGTATTTGATCCCCCACCAACCAGTAAGAGATCTGGCCCCTACAGACCAGGTAGATGCTCCAAATCAACTCGTTACCTGCATGACAGACAGCTGTCGGCAATGGTCACCTGTATGAAAGACACCTGTCCACAGACTCAGTGAATCAGTCAGACTCTAACCTCTACAAAATGGCCAAGAGCAAGGAGCTGTCTAAGGATGTCAGGGACAAGATCATACACCTACACAAGGCTGGAATGGGCTACAAAACCATCAGTAAGACGCTGGGCGAGAAGGAGACAACTGTTGGTGCCATAGTAAGAAAATGGAAGAAGTACAAAATGACTGTCAATCGACAAAGATCTGGGGCTCCACGCAAAATCTCACCTCGTGGGGTATCCTTGATCATGAGGAAGGTTAGAAATCAGCCTACAACTACAAGGGGGGAACTTGTCAATGATCTCAAGGCAGCTGGGACCACTGTCACCACGAAAACCATTGGTAACACATTACGACATAACGGATTGCAATCCTGCAGTGCCCGCAAGGTCCCCCTGCTCCGGAAGGCACATGTGACGGCCCGTCTGAAGTTTGCCAGTGAACACCTGGATGATGCCGAGAGTGATTGGGAGAAGGTGCTGTGGTCAGATGAGACAAAAATTGAGCTCTTTGGCATGAACTCAACTCGCCGTGTTTGGAGGAAGAGAAATGCTGCCTATGACCCAAAGAACACCGTCCCCACTGTCAAGCATGGAGGTGGAAATGTTATGTTTTGGGGGTGTTTCTCTGCTAAGGGCACAGGACTACTTCACCGCATCAATGGGAGAATGGATGGGGCCATGTACCGTACAATTCTGAGTGACAACCTCCTTCCCTCCGCCAGGGCCTTAAAAATGGGTCGTGGCTGGGTCTTCCAGCACGACAATGACCCAAAACATACAGCCAAGGCAACAAAGGAGTGGCTCAGGAAGAAGCACATTAGGGTCATGGAGTGGCCTAGCCAGTCACCAGACCTTAATCCCATTGAAAACTTATGGAGGGAGCTGAAGCTGCGAGTTGCCAAGCGACAGCCCAGAACTCTTAATGATTTAGAGATGATCTGCAAAGAGGAGTGGACCAAAATTCCTCCTGACATGTGTGCAAACCTCATCATCAACTACAGAAGACGTCTGACCGCTGTGCTTGCCAACAAGGGTTTTGCCACCAAGTATTAGGTCTTGTTTGCCAGAGGGATTAAATACTTATTTCCCTCTGCAGAATGCAAATAAATTCATATACTATCCACAATGTGATTTTCCGGATTTAATTTGTGATGTGCTATCTCTCACTGTTACCAATAACCTACCCTTCAATTATGGGCTGCTCATGTCTTTGTCAGTGGGCAAACTTACAAAATCAGCAAGGGATCAAATACTTATTTCCCCCACTGTATGTAAGAAGTAGTGTATCACAAGGGCTTCCAACCATACCACATTACCATCTAGTCAACTCTCAGAAACAGTGAGCGCCATCCGCTATCCCCTACAGCTAGGTCTCCCAACAGTGGTTAGAAGAGATAAAAAGCAGTGAAACAGAGGTGCCAAATGGTTCTGGGTCATCAGTCAGTCCTCCTTTACTCTCCATATTAGCATTCTAGGACGGGATTGCTTAGTGGATCGAGGAAAAGAACCTTTAAAGACTCAGTATAGTGACAATATTAAACAGAACTTGTACACCAATGGAAGAGCATCCATTTCCAGGTTACAGAATTTTCAATATTTTTCAGGGTGATGGGATGACCAGACACCTCACCAAAGAGGAGGAGAGTCCCATATATATTGAACTGCTAGGAGGGTATCCTTTATAACGCATGCAAATTGATTTATTATTTATTTATTAGGATTTACTTACCGCCTTTTTGAAGGAATTCACTGAAGGTGGTGTACAACAAGAATAAATCAAACATGAGCAGTACACGATTACAGCAGTAAAAACATTCAAATAGCAATACAAGGTATGACGTGGTATACTACTTACAATGCCAACACAATACATAATATAACATTTTAATTGACAGTGAAGGGTATAAGCAAAGATGGAACATATAGATAGGTAAGAGCAGTGGCGTAGCCACAGGTGGGCATGCCACCCATTCAGGACTCAGGCCCACCCAACAGTAGCACACGTTTAATGGTAGCTGGTGGGATCCCAAGCTCGGCCAGCTGAAGGCTTTCTCCTGATGGTAATGAAAACGCTACTCTCCACGATACCAGCACCTGCTGCTGCAGACTGCCAAAGTGGAAAGAAGCATTTTTCCACCAGCTGAGATATTTTTTGGGTGGTGGTTGGTGGTGGTGGGGGGGGAGAACACTGGGTGCCCACCCACTTCTTGCCTAGGCCCACCCAAAATCTGTTGTCTGGCTACACCCCTGGGTAAGAGAGTAAGAGGAGTTAGAAAGTAAGGTGACTAATTTAAAGAAAGTTGCACATATAAGGTCAGAGAGATGGTTAAATATTATCTCAGCTAGGGTAGAAGTGGATAAACATGTCCTGCTGCAGTATGGGCAGCCCAAGTCACTCCTTGTGTGTGTAAGTGAGACTAACAAGTTAGTTACTTCTTCCATTAAAGGCTTGGTTGAAGAGCCAAGCTTTCACCTGCTTCCTGAAATAGAGAGAGTCTTGTGTTAAGTGGATCCTTTCAGGCAGTGCATTCCAGAGTGTGGGGGCTACTAGAGGAGAAGGCTCTCTTGTGGGTATCACATCATGTAATGTCTTTTGGAGAGGGTGTGGTTAGGAACACTCCTCAGGAGCACCTTAGTGTCCTTGGGAGATGTGTAGAGGATCATCCTATTCTTCAGGCACTCAAGGCCATAGAGTTTTACATTTACCCTTGTATTGTATTAATAGGCAATGTTTGCAAAAATGGTGTGATGTGGTCACGTCACTTGCAACCTTCTACGAGTCTTGCTGCAGCATTCTGAATCAGTTGGAGCTGGTGCAGGCCCTTTGTAGTCAGACCGCTGTAGAGTGCATTACAGTAATCCAGTCTTGATGTTATCATGGCATGCACAACTGGGATAAGATTTACCTTCTCGGTGTAAGGAAAGAGGCAGCGTAGCTGTCGCAAATAGTAGAAGCAGCTCTTGAAGGTAGCTTGGATTTGGTGAATCACAGTAGGTGTTGAATCTAACTGTATTCCAAGGTTCCTGACTTGCGATTTGAGGGGGAGTTCATACTTCCTACAAAGGATTTTGATGTCAGGTATGTATCCACTTGTGTTAGGAACCCAGAGATGCTCAGTTTTACTTGGGTTCAGGCAAAGTTTATTGTGTTTAGCCCATTCTTGAATTGATGATAGACAGGTAATCAGTTTATTCAAGGCTGTAGGTAAGTCAGGCTCAATGGGTACGAGTATATTAGTCAAATGCATTAAGCTCTAATTTTGCAACAGAATGCATGAACTGTGCTTCCTTTGAAAAGGCTGAGAACGTCTTTTACACCTACCTTGAACTAGCACACCTTCTGTTTCCCCTTTGTACTGGTGAGCTCCCCTGCTACGTTTCAAGCGATATGCTACATCCTAGCAGGCAAACACATTATTTTCTCCCCCCAACCTGAGAACAGAAGAAATGATTTCCTTTTCCAGTGCACTTTGCGATCAGGCAGCATACTGAGCTTAATGAAGGGGCAAATCCTGAAAAATAAATAATTAATAAACGGCATGGATGCCGGAGTTTGACATTAGCAAGGGCATGTGGCAAAATGCTTTCCTGTTTTTAATTTTCAGTCAGGCACCATTTTCTATAGTGCTTCCTAGGAGTACTGCAGGAGCTGTGAGCAATCCCAACAGAGAGCACTCTTGCATCATTAACTACAGCATCTCCTGCTGGAGGGGCTGGGACAGCAGGTGCTAAGAGCTTTCCTGCAGACCTACCAGGGACTAAGAATTGATCAGGGTAGCACTGAGCTGCACAGAGTCAAGAAGAGAGCGGAAAGTGCTGAGTGCTACAGAAAAGAGCAAAACACGAAGAGGAGGGAAAAATTAGCAACCCGTAATCACAACTCCAAACTAAACTTGTCAGCATTTGTTCCTTTTTTTTTTTTCTCCAATTTGAGATGACAAATAAACCACATTTCCATCACAAACACAGTGTTGCCGTAACAGATAAATATCACATATCAAGTTCTGTTCTAGCACATCTCCAGGCTTTCAGCTCTTGTGCTCTCTGTATTTTGCTGGAGTCTCCCCTGGTATTTTCAGCTACTGTCATCTCTGCCTTCTGAAAGTGTCTCCTCTAGTAATTTCAATACCGATGTCCTCAGCCTATCCCTGGAGTTTCCTGTGTATTTCATAGGTGTCTCCTGGGGTATTTTCAGTAACTACACTTTGTATTTTGCTGGAGCCTCTTCTGGTATTTTCAGTCCTTGAGCACTCTGTATTTTGGTATTTTTTTTCAGCCACTGTTAAGATTTTCCTGGAGATTCCTGTGTCCTGCATTTTCCAGAGTCTGTTTTGATATTTTCAGCTGCTGAGCTCTCAGCATTTTGCCATAATTTCCTCTGGTGCTTAGCCCCTCCCCTCCCCTCCCCACCCCACCCCACTGCAGACAGTTACCTCAGACCTCCCTGTCTTTCTCCAGGTTACCCTCTTGCTCAGTTTAAGCAGGTACTCCCAGTAGGTGTAAAACTTAGTGACCCTGTCCTTCCCCAATAAACTCAGGACTGGTTCCACCTGTTCCTTATAAGCAAATAGCAGCAGTCCGGAGCCCAGGTAAACTAAGAAACTCATCTACCTCCCCCACACCCAGCACTCAGCCTGCACCTACTAGCCTTACCTCAGATGCCAGGCAACAGCTGAAAAGCCTCAAAGCCTGGAATTTGCTAAAAGCCATCCCTACTGACCAGCAGTGCCACACCCACCCTTCCTGCCCACATGAGGTTTCAGTCCAGCTTCCTTTAACCAAGATTAGTTATTATGGTGGTGGTGATGCTATTGTGGAGAGTGCAAGAGGTGGGGTGAGGAAGGCAGTAGAGAATTTGCAGCTGTCGGTTCTAATCACACCACTTTGAGGCTCTCCCAGGCTTGTGCTTTTCTTGGGCCTCAGTGCTGCAGCCTAAGCAACTTCTCTTGGGTGGGCCTGGTGGTAGGAGGGGGAGCCTATTTCTCTCTCTCTCTAAACCATGTTGAATCTTGAAAGATCCAAATAAAACATTGTCTCTGCTTTGAAATATGATGAAGACTCTTTTCCTCAGGGTTGGCTCCTGACCACAGTTTCTGCCTTGTCCACTTCTTCCTTTTATGATCCAACTGATTGGAAAGAAGAAATT
Source organism: Microcaecilia unicolor (assembly GCF_901765095.1). Lineage (NCBI taxonomy): Eukaryota > Metazoa > Chordata > Amphibia > Gymnophiona > Siphonopidae > Microcaecilia > Microcaecilia unicolor. The sequence goes on along the minus strand of NC_044033.1, from coordinate 200,957,075 downwards.
AGAGATCATCTCTCATTCAGGCTTAGGGACTGTAGCACAACTACAATGGGGTTTGCTCCCTTTCCAAACCTCCTTGCTGGCCAAACACCAGTCCTGAAAGTTATTAAGAAATTTATTTACATTTTGCTCACACCTTTTTCATTAGTAGCTCAATGTGTGTTACATTCAGGTACTCTGGATATTTCTCTGTCCCAGGAGGGCTCACAATCTAAGTTTGTACCTGAGGCAATGGAGGGTTAAGTGACTTGCCCAAGATAACAAGGAGCAGCAGTGGGATTTGATCCATTCACCTCTGGATTGCAAGACTGGTGCTCTAACCACTAGGCCACTCCTCCACTAGCAACATTCCATGTAGAAGCCTGCCCTTGCAGATCACCAATGCGGCCGCGCAGGCTTCTGTTTCTGTGAGTCTGACGTCCTGCACATACGTGCAGGACGTCAGACTCACAGAGACAGAAGCCTGCGCGGCCGCGTTGCTAATCTGCAAGGGCAGGCTTATACATGGAATGTTGCTAGTGGAATAGCAACATTCCATGTAGAATCTCAAATAGTAGGAACAGAATCTAAAACTTATTTATTGATTTAGATTTTGCTCACACCTTTTTCAGTAGTAGCTCAAGGTGAGTTACATTCAGGTACTCTGGATATTTCTCTGTCCCAGGAGGGCTCACAATCTAAGTTTGTACCTGAGGCAATGGAGGGTTAAGTGACTCGCCCAAGATCACAAGGAGCAGCAGTGGGATTTGATCCAGCCACCTCTGGATTGCAAGACTGGTGCTCTAACCACTGGGCCACTCCTCCACTCTTGCATTAGCCGCCCTTCCATTTCTATGAGAATATGGGTGTGGGTATGTGTGCTTGTGCTGCTCCTGATGCCACCTGTGTTATACCAGAGTTGAGAGAAAGAGCCCCTGGGTCAGAGTGCCCGGACAGGTGACAGTCATCGGGTTCATTGCCCCTGCCCAGGGGATGAGGTCGCAGACTCTGGCTACTAGATAAGGGAAATACCATGGGAGCTTCAGGTACAGGATAAAGATGGGGTGCTAGGTGGCCTGGCCTCTTTTCTGTTCCTGGGGGTGAGAGCCAAGTGTGAGGGAATTGGGTTGTTGCAGTTTGGGAAAAGCAGACCCCCAAGCAGTGGCATAACAAGGGGGGCGGTGGGGGCTGTCCGCCCTGGGTGCACGCCGCTGGGGGGGGGGGTGCTGCGCATAGGGTTACCATATGGCTCCAGTGTGCGCCTGTTGGCTGACTCCGCTCGTTCCCTCCCTGCTGCTCCCTCTGCGCGGAACAGGTTACTTCCTGTTCCGGGGCAGAGGGAGCAGTAGGGAACGAGCGGACTCGGAGCCGACAGGCACGCGCCCCCCACCCCAGCAGGTAAAATGCACCCAGGGGGGGTGTAATTTCGCCGGGGGGAGTGTCGCGCTGCACCGGGGGGGGGGCGCATCGGCGATCCGCCCCGGGTGTCAGCCAGCCTAGGAACGCCACTGTCCCCAAGACCCATCTCAAGGGGCAGTGCAGTGAAAGGGTGCTGTACCACCCAGGTATGGAGGTCCGTGGCACCCAAAGGAGTTGGATAGAGGTGCAACATGAAAGGGGTGCAGACTGAGGGCTGGGAATGAGCGTACACACTGCAAATGAGGACTGACTCAGCAGAGCTGTACTGCCTGTTCGTCCAAGAAAGCTGTGACTTTGTATGCCAGAACGGTTTGTGTGTGTTATGTTGGGTAATAGGGGGAGGGGAAGGAGATTATGGTAGCCTGGGTTACTTGTGTATAACGTTTGTGCTGTGTCTGTACTATACTGTGGCAGTGTGTGAAACTTCCTGCCTGTGCTGTACCTACTCTGCAGCTAGAGATTACTTAGAAATGCAAAGGTTTGGTTCTGGCAGACAGTCAAGCTGCGCTGTTTAGATGAGAGCTCAGATTCTTGCAGCCTTGTGGCCTCCTTTTGTTGTCCTGTCTTGCACATGATGTGGTACTTTATACATGGCTTCTGCAGAAAATCAAACAAAGCTGCCAAGACTGGGCAGGTTGCCCAGGGCTGGCAGCAATTCCCTGCTAAGCACCTGCAGGAGCCACCCAACTCCTCCTCCTCCCCCTCAGAACCTAAAGCAGCAATGCAGGTGTAACATGCCAAGCCATAGGAGTGGGCTCTGCTTGAGCACCCCCAATATTGAGAAAATTCCTTATACGGGTCCAGGAAGGGGTTGTTTCCACTGGGCTTAGCACCCCCAATCATTTTGAAAAGTTGGCTCCTATATGCTAAGCTCTCCTGTCTGTTCTAGCCAGAGAAGGAAGGACAGTGAGAGTCCTTTTTCCAGAAAAAATAACACCTACAAGCATCTGAAATCATTCCCTCAGTATTCAGATTCCCAAGGTGCACACAGGTAGACACTAACTGGATGGAGGAGTAGGCCTAGCGGTTACAGCAGGGGTTCCCAAACTTTCTCGGTTCATGGCACCCCCCTAGGCCATACATTTCCTCTCAGGTCTCCCACTCCCCATGGTGTTAAGTCCTACCTTTTTCTGGTGGGGATGCCCAAGCCCCTCCAGCAGAAGAGATCCACTACCCATGGCCTGTGTTCCGTGCTGCCCGAGCAGCGAGGAAGTTGGTGGCATGCTTCTTCACGCTGGGTTACCATATGGCTCCAGAAAAAGGAGGACGGATTGAGCCAGCCGGGTTTTACTTCCATTGCTTTCAAGCAATGGAAGTAAAACCCGGCTGGCTCAATCCGTCCTCCTTTTTCTGGAGCCATATGACAACCCAAGTTCAGCATGAACTGAGCATGCCAGCTGAAACATGCCAACTTGCTTGCTTGCTGCTCAAGCAGCATGGAGCTCTGGCCTTGGGCAGGGGGACCTCTTCAGCTGGTAGGGCTTGCTTGGGCATCCCCACTGGCCAGCCACAATTTTGGAAGGGGTCTGCTACAGCTCCCTTGTGAGTTCGCTGCAGTGCACAGTTTGGGAACTGCTGGGTTAAAATACTTGGCTGACAATCAGGGAAGCCTTCTTTAAATCTCCTTGTGATCTTGCTTGAGTCACTTAACCCTCCATTGCCTCAGGTACAACTTACCCCCCCCCCCCCCCATTACTAAGCCACGTGCTAATGCCACTGGCATTCCTGCGCAGCTTAGTAAACAGGGGGGTTAGATTGTAAACCACCTGAGAACAGGGAGATACCTGAATGTAGCTCACACTTTAAGGTGTGAGCTAAATCCAAAAACTTGAATGCACACAGACTTACAGCTTTCATTGAACAAGACATGTAAATAAATAAATCTGTCTACAAGGTTAGATCTGTTTTATTAGACTAAGGTGGAGAATTTCTTAAGCAGGTCAAACTGGAATGAGCAAGTCCAAGCCAAACCGAGATTTTCTGAGCTCAGAAATGAAACACAGATTACATGACAATGCTAAAGGAAGGCTGCCAACTGGATCCAGATTTGCAGGAGAGGGTTGATTCAGTCCTGGGTTTACCCTAGTGCATGCTGGGACTTGTTGTCTTGCCTTTCTTAGGGAATGCAATGGGGAAATCAGCACTACAAGTCCCTGCATGCAGTGGGGTAAACCCAGGACTGGATCAACCCTGTCCTTCGAATCTGGATCCAGTTGGCAGCCATATGCAAAAGTGAAGTGGGGGACAGTGGAGAGGGGGATTGATGTATTTGCAGAGGGATAAGAAAAGGACACGGAGACAGCAGAATTATGTCTTGCAGTGAGTTAAAAAAAAAAAACCTGACTCTCTGTTAAGTCCTTTTAGATTAATATTGAAGTATTTGATCATTTTTAGTTCAAATGTCTTATGTTCCTGCATAGGGTTACCGTATGGCTCCAGAAAAAGGAGAAGACACTGATCCAGTCTGGGTTTTGCTTCCATTGAAAGCAATGGAAGTAAAACCCAGACTGGCTCAATCTGTCCTCCTTTTTCTAGAGCCATATGGTAACTCTATTCCTGGATGCTCTGAATTTCCTGTTTAGGATCCTTATGATGAGACGATCACTGGTTCAGTGATCTAGTCATGGAAAATGTTCCTCAACAGAGTTGTGTGATCTTGTGTCTCTGTACATTTATCTTCTCTTTAACTTCTGGTCTGTCTCACCGGTGTAACATCCCTTCTCGTGTTGTTTTGCACTGAATAACATATGTGGTTTATGGTTTCTTGAACTCACTATATCGCCTTTCCTGAGACACATAACAAGATGGTTTACTAGAAAGGACCAAACAAGTAGAGTCTAATTCAAGGACGTATCCACCACTGGAGCTGTTTATGGAGAAAACGCTTTATTGATGCAACTGTAAAAGGACTCGATGCGGTCCGTGTTTCGGCATATAGCCTACATCAGGGGTCATATGGATAGTTCATCCAAAAGAGCCTATTTCACTTTTGAGCGAAGGACGAACCAAATGTCCGTGATACAGACAGATGGGCCAAAAAACATACACGAATGAATCCTCACTGACAAGCTCTGTGGGGTCTGCTCATGTACAGAAAAGGAGCAGACCCCCACAGATTCATAATTCATTTGTGTATATTTTTTGACCCGCCCATCTGTATCATGGACATTTGGTTCGTCCTTCGCTCATTCACCAGAAATGCAAGAAAAGATCTTCCTCAGATCCCCATGCAGACGTCACACTAATGCATATAAAATGTGAATACAGCACGGATGTCTGAACAGTAAATCTTCATCACATCAACATGCAGATTTCACAGCAATACATATAAAGTGTGAGTGCAACATGGATGGCTAAGGAACAAATCTTCATCAGATCCCCATGCAGACGTAACACTAATACATATAAAATGTGAATACAGCACGGATGTCTGCACAGTAAATCTTCATCACATTACCATGCAGATTTCACAGCAATACGTTATCAAGTGTGAGTGCAACATGGATGGCTGAGGAGCAAATCTTCATCAGATCTCCATGCAGACAACACATCAGCACATATAAAATGTGAATACAGCACAGATGGCTGAAGACAGCTGCAAACTTTTTAATGGAAAGTCAATTAGGACATACTAATAATGAAAGTATTTAGGAGACACAGAGAGAAGACCTAAGAGTAAGACCGAAACAGGAATGCAGCAGAGTAAAAATGAAAATGTTCATAATAGGCTGCAGATCCCAATCCCCCCTCAGGCACAGGACTGGTCTAGTTGAGGTCCCTCCTCTATTTTTGGTTTCTGTAAGGATTGCGGTTGCCAGAACTGGCAGAAAAAAAGCCTGAATTGGCTCAGCTCAGCCTGTGACCAGTATCTTGAAGCCATCTGAGAGTCCTCCGGTGCCTGCTAATCTTCACGTCTGCCCCAGGCGGCACAAGGACAGCGACAGTGGCATTCGAGAAATGTGTTGTACACTGTGATCCAGGTCTCCTATGGGTGCTGGAGCTTTTTCTCCGGGTTACCAGGTCAAGAGAGTCCTTCAGCCTTCCTGTGGGGTTGCATCAGTTAGCAAAGGAGAAGTTCCACTTCCCCCTTTGTAAAAAAAAAAAAAAAAAAGATTTCATTTGCACTCGGGGGAAGCCAGATTCAAATCCCACTTCCTACCAATGTTGGTCAAAGTACTGGGTTAAAGTACTTAAGTAAAAAGAAATGTATAGTGAAGAGCATGTTCAGTGAAAGTAAAAAAAAAAAAAAAGTTATTGCCTAAATATAATACGTTTTGAGTAAAAAGTCAAAATATCACAACTACAATGAATGCAACTATTGTTAATGTTTTTATCCCAACTTTACTGCTCTACAGTTCAATCCACTTTGCTTTTAGTAAAACTAAATTTTGAAAGCGACTGACACTCGTGCAAGAGTGCTTGTGAGTCGTTATTAAACCAGGACAACTAAAAAAAAGGTTCAAGAACTACACTAGCAGGAAGTGGAGCATTCAGTCTGTCTTCTGACTGGGTCTACAGGTACTGATCAAAGGAATCTCTGTCCGAAACACTGGACTTCTGTATAGCGAAGAATTCCTTTATCATCATCATCTGCATTAGAAGTGGTGCTGTCTAATTCATCACTTGCATCTTCATCGTTATCTTAAGAGCATAGGAGTAGCCATACTGGGTCAGACCAATGGTCCATCCAACCCAATATCATAAGTACATAAGTATTGCCATACTAGGACAGACCAAAGGTCCACCAAGCCCAGCATCCTGTTTCCAACAGTGGCCAATCCAGGTCACAAATACCTGGCAAGATCCCAAAAAAGTACAAAATATTTTATGCTGCTTATCCTAGAAATAAGCAGTGGATTTTCCCCAAGTCCATTTTAATAATGGTCTATGGACTTTTCTTTAGGAAGCATTCCCAACTTTTTTTAAACCCTGCTAAGCTAACCGCCTTTACCACATTCTCTGGCAACGAATTTCAGAGTTTAATTACATGTTAAGTGAAGAAAAAAATTTTCCGATTAGTTTTAAATTTACTACTTTGTAACTTCATCGCATGCCTCCTAGTCCTAGTATTTTTGGAAAGCGTAAACAGACCCTTCCGTCTATCCCTTCCACTCCACTCATTATGTTATAGACCTCTATCATATCTCCCCTCAGCCGTCTTTTCTCCAAGCTAAAGAGCCCTAGACGCTTCAGCCTTTCCTCATAGGGAAGTCGTCCCATCCCCTTTATCATTTTCATCGCCCTTCTCTGCACCTTTTCTAATTCCACTATTCTTTTTTGAGATGCGGTGACCAGAATTGAACACAATATTTGAGGTACGGTCACACCATGGAGCGATACAAAGGCATTATAACATCCTCATTTTTGTTTTCCATTCCTTTCCTAATAATACCCAACATTCTATTTGCTTTCTTAGCCACGGCAGCACACTGAGCAGAAGGTTTCAACTGTGGCCACCAGGTCACAAGTACCTGGCAGAAACCCAATTATTGTCATGGTGTCCAGTTTCAGAGAAGGCTTTCACAAAGTTGGAATCATTGCCTGTTGTTCTAAAGTAACAAAATATGAAAAGGAAACTTCACTCAACAATGTCTAAACTCAATTCAAAATCCAGAGTGAGAAATTAACTCCCTGTAATGTGGCACCATATCGGAAAGGTGGGGAGAAGAGCTCAGATGGACTCAAATGACTGCGGCACCATTAGAATGTTGCTGTCATTCAATGTTTTGACATTCAAACCACAGCTCACAGCGTCTATCATCAGAAAAAAACAGGGCCGCTGAGAGACTGAGCCGGGCCTGGGGCAAGGCCGCCCCCGGGGCCCCACCGCCGCCGCTGCCCCCAGTCTCCACCCACCCACCCCCAGCCCGGTCAACAGCCCCCCTCCGTCCGCCACCGGGCCCCCTGCATTCAAATTGGCAGCGCCTCACCTCCATGTGAAAACGCAGTGGCAGATCGCCTCCCTTCAGACCTTCCCTCCCTGTGTCCCGCCCTCGCGGAAACAGGAAGTTAGATCAAATGAGGGCTGGACACAGGGAGGGAAGGCCCAAAGAGAGGCAATCTGCCACTGCGCTTTCACATGGAGGTGAGGAGCTGTGGCGGACAGAGGGGGGGCTGTCGACGGAGCCAAGGGTGGGTGGGTGAGACCAGGGACTGCGGCGCTGGGCCCCCTTGGAGGAATTTATCTCCCCTGCCCCCCCCCCCCCCCTCGGCGGCCCTGGATAAAAACCCCAACCAAAACCGCTAATCAATTTTTGTAAAAATTATTTTTGGTGTAAGTGATTCTTGTCTAAAAAAATATTGTATTAGAAAACAATAGAAAGACATCCCAGCTATGCTGGGCCATGAATGATATATTTTGTTTCAAATAGCTAACAGCTCCCGAGGACGCCTTTGTGGCAAAACATAAAACTTGTGTAGAGCTAAGAAATACCAGGTTTGGCTGAAGAACAAAAGACAGATTACTCACATCCTTACCGTTTTATTGTCCTAAGAAGTCAAAGGAGAAGATTAAAGTGGAATGCCAAATTTTAAAACTGTTGTTGAGAGCATTACCCATGGAGCAATAGAAAATCTACTATTGGGTGATAAGCTTATCCGATGTCTGAATTGAAAGCACATTCATTTGAGCAAGGTTTCTTGATGGACCTCTTGCACTAGGACTGGGTCCTAGAATTTGACTCAATATGTGACTCTATTACGGGATGTGGATGATTGAGTGGGTGTGAGGAAATTTAAATATTTGTTTTAGAAATTGTTCATAGATTTTTTGATATATAATAAAGGTTGATACACATGAACATAATATGGTAAATATTTATTACACATGTTTAGTATATTAGTCATTTTATAAAAGAGAACTTTCTATTGTTTTCTAATACTGCTTTTTGAGAAAGTTTTGTAGTAAGTAGTAGATTCCTATTTTTTATGTACAAAAATATTGTGACATATTATAATTCCAGTTCACATTTGTAGCAAAATTCATAGAGCTAAAGTAAAACAAGGGTGTTCAAAGGCAGTCCAGTCGTCTCACATTCTGATTTGGTGCCACATTACAGGGAGTTGATTTCTCACTGTTGTTGTTCTAACAATTTGAGCAAATTCGGTGCAGAGAAGGGCAATGAAAATGATAACAGGAATGGGACGACTTCCCTATGAGGAAAGGCTAAAGCGGCTAGGGCTCTTCAGCTTGGAGAAAGGATGCCTGAGGTGAGATATGATAGATATAAAATAGTGAGTGGAGTGGAACAGGTAAACATGCACAGGCAGCTCCTTGTGACTCTGGGCAAGTCACTTAACCCTCCATTGCCCCATGTAAGCCGCATTGAGCCTGCCATGAGTGGGAAATAAAATAGATACTATTGGAGATTCTAGATGGAATGTTGCTATTCCACTAGCAACATTCCATGTAGAAGGCTGCGCAGGCTTCTGTTTCTGTGAGTCTGACGTCCTGCACGTACGTGCAGGACGTCAGACTCACAGAAACAGAAGCCTGCGCAGCCACATTGGTGATCTGCAAGGGCCGACTTCTACATGGAATGTTGGAATAGCAACATTCCATGTGTAGAATCTCAAATAGTAGCAACAGTGGAGGAGTGGCCTAGTGGTTAGGGTGGTGGACTTTGGTCCTGAGGAACTGAGTGCGATTCCCACTTCAGACACAGGCAGCTCCTTGTGACTCTGGGCAAGTCACTTAACCCTCCATTGCCCCATGTAAGCCGCATTGAGCCTGCCATGAGTGGGAAAGCACGGGTACAAATGTAAAAAAAAATAAAAATAAATGAAGCATCTGTTTACTCTTTCCAAAAATACTAGGACTAGGGGGCATGCGATGAAACTACAAAGTAGTAAATTTAAAACGAATCGGAGAAAATATTTCTTCACTCAACGTGTAATTAAACTCTGGAATTCGTTACCAGAGAATGTGGTAAAGGTGATAGCTTAGCAGGGTTTTAAAAAGGTTTGGCCGGCTTCCTAAAGGAACAGTGCATAGACCATTATTAAAATGGACTTGGGGAAAATCCACTGCTTATTTCTGGGATAAGCAGCATAAAGTGTTTTGTACTTTTTTGGGATCTTGCCAGGTATTGTGACCTGGATTGGCCACTGTTGGAAACAGGGTGCTGGGCTTGATGGACCTTTGGTCTGTCCCAGTATGGCAATGCTTATGTACTTATAATATTTTTGAGAACTGATGCAAGAATGTCAAATGTATGGGAGCCCTTCAGTCTTAAGGCCAGAGAAGCAGACTTCCTTTCTAAAGACTATCAATCCAGTGGACAGTCACCCCAATGTAAAATTTTCTTTGAGATGACCAGCAGTCTGTTCACCATGAACTGCAGCCAGCTTCAACTTCATCTCCGCTTTAAAGTGACCCAACTCATCACTGTTCTGTTTGGCTGGAGACCAGTAACCAGGCAACAAACACAGGCAACTCCACTGTTAAAGATTATATTCACGGAACAGCAAAATTTAAGATGAGACAATTCACTGTTTGCATGATGAGGTTTGCAATAGCAAAATCCTGTCCCAGTTTTAGTGTTTCATTTGGTTTACCAAGGAATCATCATTTACCTCTTGCTTCCGCTTTTGCTTTTAACTGCAAGCATCAGATGTAACTGAGTAAAACTAGTAAAACTGGTGAAATTATTACTTCAGTAAAAGTAACAGTAAGAAATGTTTCCTGTACGTACTTCTTTACAATTTACTTAAGTACAATAACTAATTACATTTACTTAGTTACTAAACAACACTGCTCCTTGGGCAAATCACTCTATCTTCTGGTTCCCACTGGGGTAAGCAACAATGCAGTCAGGTTTTCAGGATTTTCCCCAATGAATATGTATGAGATCTATTTACATACAATGGAAGCAGTGCATGCATATTCATAGGTGAAATCCTGAAAACCCAACTGGGTTGCGGCCATCGAGGACCAAGGTTGCCTATCCCTGCTGTAAGCTCTTTGGAGCAGGGGATAAAGCTAAAAGCACTGTAAGCTGTCTTGAGCATCATTTGGGAAGGTGGATAAACATACCTGAAAGGTGTTATCATTACTACAAGTCCCAGCATGCAATGTTCCAAAACCAGGGCTGTCCTTGATGATGCCAGCTGACAAATGTTGCCCCTCTCCCCCTCTGCTGTGCCCCCACTCCTCTTCTCCCCCTCTGCTGTGCCCCCACTCCTCTTCTCCCCCTCTGCTGTGCCCCTCTACTCTTCTCCCCATCACTTCTGCCATGCTCCCCTTCCAGCTTCCCTCTGCTCCACTCCTCTGTCACTGTTTTACAATCCTCCAATCTCTTTTTGAAACTTTAGGTGGCTTTAAAGCCCCCTCCTCATGGGTGCTGAAATCTTGGGATCATGGGGGGGGGGGGGAGCCTTACCCCTAGACACAGCATATCAGAGTGGGGGGCGTGGGAAGGAAGTGCTGGATACATGGGATCAGTTATCATGGAATCCCAACAGCTGGGAAGTGGAGAATGCGGGGGCAGGAGAAGTGAGTTCACAGAAAGGAAATTCAGACCTTCAGGAATTACAGATTTTTATTCTCTTTCCTGTCTCTTTTTTTCTGCACTATAATTTAATCCCAGCACAGGCCTGCGAGGGTTAACGTCAGCTGACTCCGGCAGGGAACGGCCTTTTGCAGGGCTTTAGGCAATAAAAATATTTTCTTTTACATCAGATGTGCAATAAATCCTGTGACTCTCACCCACACAGTCAGATACCGATACTCTCTCACATACACTCAAATATAGACACGCACACAGACACAGACCTGCTCACACAAACACAGTCAGACAGACACACACACACACACACACACTCAGATGCTCTCTTACACACATTCCAACTCGAATGCAGACACTTTCTCACCCATACTCAGATAGTCTCACACATACTCAGACACATTCACACCGATGCTCTCTCACACTCAAAGTCACACAAACATGCTCACACACACACCACAGTCAGACACAGACATGCAAGACACGCTCATCCACTCCAATACAGACACACTCATATATACTCACCCAGTCCGATATAATCTGGCACTCACACACTTACACTCAGATAGTCACTCTCTCACACAGACACTCACACTCAGCTATACGCACAGACATTCTCACAGCCTCAACGGGTTTGAAGCCAGCACAGAACCTGTTTGTTTATTTATTTATTTATTTATTTGTTGCATTTGTATCCCACATTTTCCCACCTATTTGCAGGCTCAATGTGGCTTACAATATTCTGCCCTGGCTATTGCCATAGCTGAGTAAAGATGCAATTTATTTATTTTTTTTCTTATGTCATTTATACCCCACCTTTTGCCGCAGTGTTGCAGCCCCAAAGCGGCTTAACAATGAACTAGTGAAATAAATACAATTAAATAAACTGGATGGGCTGAAGATAGGACCTAAAGTGGTGAACTGGATTAGGAACTGGTTGACGGACAGACGCCAGAGGGTGGTGGTGAATGGAGTTAGCTCGGAGGAGGGAAAGGTGAGTAGTGGAGTGCCTCAAGGATCGGTGCTGGGGCCGATTCTGTTCAATATATTTGTGAGTGACCTTGCCGAAGGGTTAGAAGGTAAAGTTTGCCTATTTGCGGATGATACTAAGATCTGTAACAGAGTGGACACCCCGGAGGGAGTGGAAAACATGAAAAAGGATTTGAAGAAGCTAGAACAATGGTCTAAGGTCTGGCAATTAAAATTCAATGCGAAGAAATGCAAAGTGATGCACTTAGGGAATAGAAATCCACGGGAGACGTATGTGTTAGGTGGCGAGAGTCTGATAGGTTCAAACGGGGAGAGGGACCTTGGGGTGATAGTATCTGAGGATTTGAAGGTGACGAAACAGTGTGACAAGGCAGTGGCTGTATCTAGAAGGTTGTTGGGCTGTATAGAGAGAGGTGTGACCAGCAGAAGAAAGGGGGTGTTGATGCCTCTGTATAAGTCGTTGGTGAGGCCCCATCTAGAGTATTGTGTTCAGTTTTGTATTGTGTTCAGTTTTGTAGGCCGTATCTTGCTAAGGATGTAAAAAGAATCGAAGCGGTGCTAAGAAAAGCTACGAGAATGGTATGGGATTTGCGTAACAAGACATATGAGGAGAGACTTGCTGACCTGAACATGTATACCCTGGAGGAAAGGAGAAACAGGGGTGATATGATACAGACGTTCAAATATTTGAAAGGTATTAATCCGCAAACGAACCTTTTCCGGAGATACGAAGGCGGTAGAACGAGAGGACATGAAATGAGATTGAAGGGGGGCAGACTCAAGAAAAATGTCAGGAAGTATTTCTTCACGGAGAGAGTGGTGGATGCTTGGAATGCCCTCCCGCGGAAGGTGGTGGAGAGGAAAACGATAACGGAATTCAAACATGCGTGGGATAAACATAAAGGAATCCTGTTCAGAAGGAAAGGATCCTCAGGAGCTTAACCAAGATTGGATAGCAGAGCCGGTAGTGGGAGGCGGGGCTGGAGGTTGGGAGGCGGGGATAGTGTGGGGCAGACTTATACGGTCTGTGCCAGAGCCAGTGGTGGGAGGCGGGACTGGAGGTTGGGAGGCAGGGATAGCGCTGGGCAGACTTATACGGTCTGTGCCAGAGCCGGTGGTGGGAGGCGGGGATAGTGCTGGGCAGACTTATACGGTCTATGCCAGAGCCGGTGGTTGGGAGGCGGGGCTAGTGCTGGGCAGACTTATACTGTCTGTGCCCTGAAGAGCATAGGTACAAATCAAAGTAGGGTATACACAAAAAGTAGCACACATGAGTTGTCTTGTTGGGCAGACTGGATGGACCGTGCAGGTCTTTTTCTGCCGTCATCTACTATGTTACTATGTTACAATATAATAGCTAGGGTCGAAAAACAGGGAAAGAAGGGAAAGGGAAGAGGGACTATGATAGACGGCAGAAATCCAGGCGAGCCAAGAGGGATGATGAAGATCCAGGTAAGACAGAGGGGCTGGAGCAGGTCCAAGCAAGACAATCCCCAAACGAGCACTGAGAAAAACAGCAGCAGCAGCAGGCGGACAGGAGAGAGGCAACGATCACCAGAGGCTGATGAAAGCTGAAGACCAACGGCGCAGGTACCAAGATGGTGGATCGAACGGTCCTCCTCCGCAGCTCCAACCGTCGGGGCCTTCCAAGCCAATTAGTAATTACACAAGAATATGAGTAACATAGTGAGATAAAGCATCTGTTATCTTTATGATCCAGGAAACATATCCAGCTATTATCTCAATGTTATTGCAGTGACAGGTTTCTTTTGTCATTTTGGGAGAAGATTCTATAAATGGCGTCTAAATTTAAGTGCTGAAAAAAATGAGCATTGAGCACTATTTCATATACAGCGCTCTGAGTTGGGAACCGTTTATTGACCAGCGCCTAGCCAGGATCCGCGCTCAGCTTTGGGCAAGAGAATTTACAGTAACTGAAACCTGGTATAAATCCTCACACCTAAATTAGGCGTCAATCCCTCGAATTCTATAATACTGCATGCATCTTTAGTGACCGCCCCTGATCCGCCTATGCTCCTCCCATGACCACGCCCCCTTTTCACTTACGCACTAAGAGAATTACGCACGCATCTTTACTGAATAGCTTAGCAAGATGCACACGTAAATCTACATTGTTGCCAATTACCAAAAATTTATTGCTAGCGCCCAATTATTGGCGTCAATTGGCTTGGAACAACCTTCCCGAGTCCTTACGCCAAGCCCCCTCCCTGCCCATCTTCAAGTCTTTGCTTAAAGCCCACCTCTTCAATGCTGCGTTCGGCACCTAACTCTTCCTCTCAGGAATTCCAGACTGCCCCAATTTGTCTGCCCCTATCGGTCTGACTGTTCACGTGTCCTTTAGATTGTAAGCTCTTTGAGCAGGGATTGTCTTTCTGTGTTAAATTGTACAGCGCTGCGTAACCCTAGTAGTGCTCTAGAAATGTTAAGTAGTAGTAGTAGTAGTTGTTACACAATTAAATTGGGCACTCACACAAATCTGCGCATGCAATTTGAGTGCCATATGTAGAGTCCGAGAGTTAATCTTCATTTGAAATGGGGAATAAATGTCTTTGAACCTGCCATGTCCTTGTCTTGCTCAGACCATGCCCCTTGCTCAGCCCAGGCCACGCCCCCTTGCTCCACTCAGGCGACACCCTTGCTCCACTCAGACCGTCCATTGCTCCTCTCAGACCACGCCCTTTGCTCCGCTCAGCCCACATCCCTTGCTCTGCTCAGGCCACGCCCTTTGCTCTGCTCAGGCCATGCCCTTTGCTCCACTCAGACCACGCCCTTTGCTCTGCTCAGACCACACCCTTTGCTCCGCTCAGGTCAGACACCTTGCTCTGCTAAGACCACGCCCCTTGCTCCACAGACCATGCCCCTTGCTCTGCCCTTCCACTCAGGCCACATCCCTTGCTCTGCTCAGACCACACCCTTTGCTCCACTCAGATCTTGCACCTTGTTCCGCTCAGGCCAGACCCCTAGCTCCGCTCAGCCACGCCCTTTGCGCCTCTCAAACTACGCACCTTGCTCCATCCAGACCATGCCCCTTCTCGCTGCCAGTTATTAGTCATATATGAGTGGGAAAGCGCGGTACAAATGTAACAAAATAAATATGCATGTAAATATAGCATTTTGTGATCTACCTGCGTAAATATATTTGCTCCACATGAACCTTATTCTACCACAACATCACTGTGTAACTGTTTATATCGGAATTGGTGAACACCTTTACGGTACTATGTAAATAAATAAAATAAATAAATGTAAATACTACCCACATCCTTCCCTGTGCCCAACCACCGGCAAAGTATTACCCTCCCATCATGGCATGTACTGTTCAACTAGTCGGTAATCAGTAAGGGGCCATTTTTATGTGAATGTTACCGGATACGCGAGTGAATGATTAAGGGATCCTTTTACTAAAGGGCATTAAGCTGTAACGCGCTTTGCATGTTGAAAAACAGAATGCCGTGAAACGTGTTAAATGTGGCACTTTTCCAGTTAGCATGTGCTAACTTGCACATTGGCTATTTTTTTTACATATATTTTTTAGGGAAGGGACATGTCATGGATGGAGAATGGGCATGGAAACATTAGCTAGCGCGTTCGCATTGGTTTGCACTAAAGGGCTGGTGCTGAGTTGGCACAGGAGCAAGTGGTGCCTCCGAAATAGGAGACAGTAAGTGATTGTGCATTAACTTTTTACAGATAAGGTGCGCTAATGCGAATATTAACACGCAACCTGAAAAAAAGAAATCATTGAAGAATGTTTTAAATGCTGTATTGATTCTGGGCTTAGTGCATAGGAAAGTCCCATCTTAAAATGCGCTAAGCTCAGATTCTAATACACTTTAGTCAAAGGGTCCCTGCACACCCCCCCCCCCCCTAGTAGCCTAGTGGTTAGTGCAGTGGACTTTGATCCTGAGGAACTGAGTTCAATTCCCACTGCAGCTCCTGCTGACTCTGGGCAAGTTACTTATCCCTCCATTGCCCCTAGTACAAAATAAGTACCTGAATATATGTAAAACACTTTGAATGTAGTTGCAAAAACCTCAGAAAGGCAGTATATCAAGTCCCATTTCCCTTCCCTTCCCTACCCCTTGGCTGTGAAATACTGCAAAGCCTCATTCTCCCCTCCCCCCCCCCCCAAAAAAAAAAAATATATATATAAATTCCAGTGCTGTGGAGCAATGAGGGACATTGCTGTGCCCCCCAGTCATTTGCAAAACTGTCTCCCATGCCCCCCCTACCAGACAGCATCATACACAGAGCTGAAGGAATCCTTACTAAGGCACAACCCACCTTCTTTCTGTCCTTCCAGAGGACTTCTTACCACTCCAGCTTCACACTTCTGTGCCCAGCCTTGCAGCCGGGTCTCTGCCTGTTGCCCCAGCTGTTTCTGCCAGCCAGCTGTGTGCACAAAGACAGCCTGGCACGGATTCCACATGTCTCTCTCTCTCTCTTCTCCCCATACACCCAGGCTTTCTCCATCCCTCCCACTTTGGCACCGGTTTGATGTGTCAGCCCATGCGTCTTCCTGGGAGGGTCCAGTGAAGCCTGTCACTACAGCTGTGCCAGCCCCTTGCTGCCCTCAGTCTGGGGCTGAACGTGGTGCCAGCCGGTGGTCCTCCGGAGCTTCTCTGCCCTCGACTTTCCTACTCACCCTTTGGATTATGGATTTAGTAAGAAGTTTGTTCATTCTGGGTAAGGACAGCTGTATTTCACTGTGATATATGTCTCTGTTTTAATGGTAACTCTGGCAACTTATCTTCCAAATCGATTTCTATGGGAAACTTAACTTAGATCAGAATGGTCATCTGTCTGTCTGTCAAACAAGCCTCCATCTGTCTGTCCTTCCACTGTCTGTCCTGGATAAACTCCGGCTTTTCTGCAAACTTCTGGTGCCTCTTTTGCCCTGGGATTGATGGATCTCATGTAGGCGTGGAAGTTCCCTAAGAAAACGAAAGAAAGGGGAGTAATTGTGTTTCTGCCACTACACCACTTCTGTTTCATTTACTGCTGGGGAACTTAACTGCTGCAGATATTAAAATCAGAGTCAAATCTTGAGTCAGCAGCCACAGTGCAAGCAAAAAGATTGCAGAGCCTTGCTGCCATGTTCTTTCTTCACAGAGATTTAACCAGCTAAGCCTAGCTTTTTATTCAGGCTCTCCTTTTTTCCTACTGCATGGGAATGGATTGGGAAGCACAGGCTGTGTTGTCCTGGCACTTGGTAGCATCAGACGGTGCTTAAGGACGTTTCCCTGTACCAAGAGACTGCAATTTATGAGTCAGCCATGGATCAAGGACAGAAGTATTAAAGCAGATGTGAATGAGGGATCAGAGGGGTAACTTCAGATACCTCAGAAAGAGGGAAGTCTTGCTTGGGTGTGTTTTATTTAAAAGTTTTTCAGCCTGTCCTGCCATGCAGGAGGCCTGTGTGCAGCTCCTGACTGGGGTCTGGGGATGTGGAAGTGGTAGCAACCCCTCAAGACCCCTGCCTTTGGAGGGTTGATAAGTCGGACAGATTCTCCAGTCAATGATACCTACTGGCTCGCTCAAGAATGTGATCACGCCAGATACTGAGTGTCGCCAGGATGGCAGACACGGTTGGGAAGGAGGGTAGGGAATAAAATTCTCAGTGGTGGTGAAAGAAGGAATGTGGTGCCAAAGCTGGTCCTAATTAAGCTGGAAGTCCAAAAGAAAAGGCAGGAGCTACAGGGAAGAAAATAATCCCCAAACTAAGGACATTGTTACCGGTGGAGGCATCAATAGAACCAGGAAAGATCTGTTCAGGTCCCACTGCTGCTCCTTGTGATCTTGAGCAAGTCACTTAACCCTCCATTGTCTCAGGTACAGACCCGAACCATGAGCCCTCTGGAGACAGGGAAATTTATTTTATTTTAGTTGCATTTGTACCCCGCGCTTTCCCACTCATGGCAGGCTCAATGCGGCTTACATGGGGCAATGGAGCGTTAAGTGACTTGCCCAGAGTCACAATGAAGAGACCCAGAAGAAGGGTGTTTTTAGAAGGATCGGATCCAAAGAAGCGTAGGGGAGATTAGGTAGGAAAACCAATGCTGGGCTGACTTCTACAGTCTGTGCCCTGACGGAGGATGAGTAGATTTGGATGGGCCGAAGTGGGGTTTTTCGGGTGCTTTGACAACGACTTCAGAAATTTTAGAACAAGGCCAGTGCCGGGCAGACTTCTACGGTCTATGCCCTAAAAATGGCAAGGATAAACCAAGAACAGGTTTTCAAGATAGTGCTACATATCTGATGTTCCATGCCTTTGACAAGCTTTCCAGTTTCATAACATAGTAACATAGATGACGGCAGATAAAAGACCTGTATGGTCCATCCAGTCTGCCCAACAATATAAACTCATTACATATGGTACGAAGCGTTACATCATATGATGTAACACTTCGTACCATATGTAATGAGTTTATATTGTAACGCTTCGTACCATATGTAATGAGTTTATATTGTTGGGCAGACTGGATGGACCGTACAGGTCTTTTATCTGCCATCATCTATGTTACTATGTTATGAAACTGGAAAGCTTGTCAAAGGCATGGAACATCAGATATGTAGCATTATCTTGAAAATGACATCAGAGAGAGAACCATATGGTCTATCCAATCAGCCCATCCATGCCATCTACTCTCCCTATCACTCCCTTAGAGATCCTATGGACTTGTCCCAAGCTCTCTTGAATTCAGATACTGTTTTCATCTCCATCACTTCCACCTGGAAGTCATTCCACAAATTCATCACCCTTTCCAGGAAGAACTATTTCCTCAGGTTACTTCTGACTCTATCCCCTTTTACCTTCATCCTATGTCCCGTCGTTTCAGAGCTTCCTTTCAATTGAAAGAGACTCGCCTCCTGTGCATTTATCCCATGGAGGTATTTAAATGTGTCTTTCATACCTCCCCTCTCCCACCTTTCTTTGAAAGTATACATTCTGAGATCTTTAAATCTGTCCCCATATGCTTTATGGTGAAGACCACTGGCCATTGTAGTAGCCGCCCTCTGGACCAACTCCACCCTGTTTATATCTTTTTGAAGGTTCAGTCTCCAGAAGGTCTCACCAGAGTCTTATTCAGAGGCATCATCACCTCCTTTTTCCTACTGGTCATTCCTCTCCCTATGCACCCAAGCATCCTTCTAGCTCTCGCTGTCGCCTTTTCTACTTGTTTGGCCACCTTAAGATCATCACGATCCCACCCAACTCCTGCTCCTCTTTCACACGTAAAAGTCCTTTCTCATGTTATAGACACCATCAGAGGTGTCTATCATCCGCCAAAAGACAAACCTTACCAGAGAGCCATTCAGCAATATCGCTTACAAAAATGTTTAAAAGAACCAGCCCAAGAACCGAACCTTGCGGCCCACCACTGGTAACGTCCTTTTCCTCAGAATGAGCTCCATTTACCACTGCCTTCTGCCATCTACTCATAGTAAATGACAGCAGATAAAGACCTGTACGGTCCATCCAGTCTGCCCAACAAGACAAACTCATTTTACATGGTATGTGATACTTTATACCCGAGTTTGATTGTCCTTGCCATTCTCAGGGCACAGACGGTAGAAGTCTGCCCAGCACTCTTCTTGTACTAAGTTCTGGAGCTAATGTTGAAGCCCCTTAAAATTTACACTCAGCCCATCCCTATCTATTCAGTCATGATCTGCGTACGTCTAGTAGCGCTATAGAAATGATAAGTACTAGTAGTAGACCAGGGCGTAGACTGTAGAAGTCTGCCCAGCTCCCATTTTGTTTCCCAATTACCGACGTCGCCACCCAATCTCCGCTAAGATTCCGCGGAACCATTCCTTCTAAACAGGATTACTAACCCAGTCAGTCTCTTTAGGGCCTATACCGAGGGTACTCAGTTTATTTTTTAGTCATCTAGGCAGAACCATGTAAAAGGCTTTGCTAAAATCTATATACACCACATCTAGAGCTCTCTCTTGATCCAACTTTCTGGTCACCCAGTCAAAGAAATTAATCAGATTTATCTGTAAAGACCTGTCTCTAGTGAAACCATATTGCCTCAGGTCCTATAATCCAGTGGATTACAACAACTTTATTATTCTCTGTTTTAAAAGCGTTTCCATTAATTTAATTACCACAGAAATCAGACTTACCGGTCTGTAGTTCCCAACCTCTTCCTTACTTCCACTTTTGTGGAAAGGGACTACGTCCACCCTCCTCCAGCCCTTTGGGACTATCCGAACTCTAGAAAGCATTGAAAATTTCAGACAGTGGAGCCTCCAGAACTTCCCTAACTTCCTTCAGTACCCTCGGATGTATCCCATCCAGCCCTCTCATATTGATTCTTGTCACTGCTTGCCTCTTGACTGACACCAGCTCCCTTGGAGAGGTGCTTTGAGAAAGTATGGAGGGTTTTCTCCTCCAGTGCCTGGTTACAAGTGTACTGGTATTGTGCATGGATTAAATTGGGGGTTTAAAACCCAGGACTGGGTTAAGCGGTTTGACCCTCATCTCCACCCTCCACCCCAGAACACCCAGACCCCTACCCTCCCCCAACAAACTGGAGCTAGGATCTGTATTTCACCTGGGTTAGCTCAGAAAGGCTGATTCAGTCCTGGCTTCACCTCCCCCCCCCCCCCCCCCCCCTCACAACATGTAGCGAATTATAGTTCTGCTTTCCCCTAAGAGCGTGAAGAATTAAACCATCATGCTTGCAGCAGAGTACAATTAGGACTAGGTTATTGTCTACAGGCATCAGAATAACCTAGGGGCAGCCCCAAATGATTAATTTTGCAAAGAAACAAAACCCACCGGGCTTTGCTTTTAGCTGCTCAGTTACTGAACAGGTGCCTGTGGCTCAGCTGTGGTTCAGGGAAGGAAATTCCCAGAGCTGTGTAGAAGTCGCTAAGCATCATATCCTCCCACGGAAAAAGTTGCGCTCTTTATTGCTGTAGAGAGAAACTACTTCCCCCGCCATGAGTCCTTTCGAAGCACGCTTGTTCCAACTTGCTGCACCAGGAAGACGGCATTGGATGAATCCCATCTGGAGGGACTGATTGGACCGCAGCTGGGAATGGATGCGGTTGTGTAGGCCAACCAAGACTGACCGAATGTCAGCGAGGGTGAAATCGGTTCCACCATGACTAGTGAAATGATGTCCTGCTAGCCTTCGTGACCTTGGCATTCAAGGCACATCTCCATGGGGCATCTTCATTGATCCTGTGTGAAGTCAGTGCTGCTCACAGTAGCCAAAGCTCTATGGTGGGGAATGTTTTAAAACTCCTGGGCAGAACCAGCTTTTCTTCCAAGCTCCATAAGTGTTCCAGGGTGATTTGTTTTTATCAGGCACGGTCTGGATCCTATTACCTCTCCAGGTGGGGCGAGAGGGAGTTAATGGAAAAGCGCAAACCTTGGCTAGGTGGCATGGAGTCAGGGGAGTCCCAAAATCTTCACTGGTTTAGGATTTCAGAACCCACTTTACTAAGATTCCCTTCTCCCCTCTTCCCAGGTTTTTCCATATTTCTGGACCTGTGTTTCCAGCCCCCTCCCCTCCTCTGGAGCAGGGCATCGCTGTGCTTTTTGTAATGGACTCACTCTGTTGCACCCTGGTTGCTTGCTGTAGGCTGCCCATCTCACTAGAGGCTTTTCCGCTTTTAAGCCAGCTTCTCCTTTTTGGTTTTCAGTTGAATGTTCACACCGTTGAGCTTCTGAAACCCATCCCGTGTTCCTGTTTTGGCATTTTGTTTCCTGGGTTCCGCCCATTTATAACTTCATCATTCATAAAGTTCCCCAAGGGGGGAAACAGTTCTCAATGGTTACGTAAATTCCCAAGAGCAGATCTTTAGCAGGGGATTGAAATAAAAGTGGGAGAGGATGGGGGGCAGGGGGAGAAGGGGAGAATGGGATCAGAGAGCAGGAAGGAAGAGGAATATGGAGAGCAATACAGACTATATCAGAAGATAAGGATTGCCTGGTCTCTGTGGGTTAACACAGTGTCCCGTCCCCCCACCTCTCTCATTCCTTCACCCTTCCGCTGTAGCTAGGGTCTATTTAGTTCAGGACTCTCCAAACATGTCTTGGGGTCCCCATAAGTCAAGGTTTCAGGATATAAATATGCATGAAGCACATTTGCATATACCAGGTTTCCATGATGCTGTAGGTTGCCTAGGAGGACAGGGCTTAGAAGCTTCAATTTAATGTAGAATGTTTGCAGGTTTCTAAATCATAGTCGCAAGAGACACATAATTTTGGTGGCTCAGAGCAGGAGCCCCTATAATTTAAAAACCACTGTACTTTCACCCTTACAATGTGGCTGCGAAGGGTGGTGGACATGGAAAACATTTTCAGTTCATTTTCAATTTGTTTGGCCTTTTGGGGGTCAATTCACACATTTGTATGAATAAAACATTTTTGATCCACTTTAGACCCATCATTTGTGGGGTAACATGTATTACATTCATTTTGCATGTAGTCAATATTTTCCAGCATGCTAACAAGTGCGCACCCCCACTGTGTCACATTGCTTTATTTAGACCCTTTGATCCATTTCAGACAGGATTAAGAAGGTTCTGCCACCCCCCCCCCCCCCTTATCCTCACCAGCTCTAGGGGAAAAGATCAGACTAGATTAAAAAAAAAAGGTTTAAAATGCAAAACTGAAACAGGAATAAGAGAGAAAAAGTGAATCCACTATACATACCCAAACTTTCACTCTTTCTGCACACACCACTTCCTACATGCCACAAACACACGTGCACACATTCTAGTTTACACAAACACACACACATACATGCACACCCTCTTCCTGTCGCAAACGCATGTGCACAAATTCTGGTTTTCACAAGCACACACAAACCTTCTTCCTGCAACAAACATATGTGCACATATTCTAATTTCCACAAACAGTTGCACAGCTCTTTCACACCACACATTTCACATCCCTGCCCTCATTGCACAACCACATGAACATTGCCTCTGTGTCACAAGCAACCACTAACTATATAGCACAGATAATTACATCTCCTTGCACACCATAAGCACCAGCTTCTCTGCCTGTAAGTGAATGCCCTTGAGCTATTTAAACGTTTCTATCATGTCTCCTCTCTCCCTCCTCTCTTCCATGTATATGCTGGAGGAGAGGAGGGAGAGAGGAGACATGATAGAAATGTTTAAATAGCTCAAGGGCATTCATGTACAGGAAGAGAGCCTTTTCAAATGAAGGAGAGCTCTGGAATGAGGGGGCATACGCAGTGGCGTTCCTAGGGGGGGCTGACACCCGGGGTGGATCACCGATGCGCAGCGCCCCCCCCCCCCGGATGTAGAGCGACCCCCCCCCCCGGTGAAAGTACACCCCCCCCTGTGAAAGAACCCCGCACCCAGGTGCACGCCGCTGGGGGGGCGCCGCGCACGCCTGTCCGTCATTCGTTCCATGCTCCCTCTGCCCCAGAACAGGAAGTAACCTGTTCCGGGGCAGAGGGAGCATGGAACGAACGACGGACAGGTGCGCGCGGCACCCCCCCAGCGGCGTGCACCCGAGGTGGACCACCCCCACCGCCCCCCCCTAGGAACGCCACTGGGCAAACGACAAAGTTAAGAGGGAATAGGCTTAGGAGTAACCTAAGGAAGTATTATTTCACAGAAAGGGTGGTGGAGGCGTGGAATGGCCTCCCGGTGGAGGTGGTGGAGTCGAGGACTGTTCCAGAATTTAAAAAGGCATGGGATAAGCATGTGGGATCGCTTAGGAACAGGAAGAATTAGGAGTTACAGAGGATGGGCAGACTGAATGGGTCATATGGCCTTTATCTGCCCTCATGTTTCTATGTTTTCTAACCTCCTTCTCCTTCTCAGGCATTTCCACAAATGGATGAACCACAAACACACTCACTGCTTCCATTTCCCCCCTTTCTCTCAGTTTTGCTGTACTTTTTTCCCCCATGACCCTCCTTTCTCCTCCCCTCTGCCTATCCCTTGTTTCTCTCTATTATTCATTGTACTCAATTTCCTCTCCTTACTGACCTCTTCCTACCACAAAAATATCTGGTGATCAGATGTGATGGGAAGCCAAAAGCAGTGGCAGAATTCCAGCAAGTCTGAGATAGACACAGAGGGACCATTAGCGGCAGGGGAAGGGACAGACGCCTGAAGACTTGTGACAGCACAATACACAGGCACTAATGGGCAGAGACTGGGAAAGCTAAGTTTCCGGATCAGAGTCATGAAAATGTAGAAAATGAAGGTAGAATAAGTCTGTATCACCTATCTAGTCTGCCTATGCCCTATCCCCCTAATTTTAGAAAGTTACACATACAAATTTGCATAAGTTAATTTAATAATGAGCAGATAGTTGGTTTTAATGAAGCAGTAATAGGCTATGACTGGTGTTTAAATAGAACAGTTATGGGCATAACTACCCTTTGTCACCATTCTATGAGTTGCGCGCTCAAATTCCAGAGCATGCAACATCGTGGGGGGGGGGGGGATGCAGAGGCTTGTCAGTGGGTTGGAGAATATTAGCATTTATGGGTCTAACTGCCCACAGTGAGGCAGGAGGATGTACAGCAGCCGCTGATCTAGCTTAAGTGCTGACCCCTAAAGTTAGACGTGTAAATACGGACTTACACCAGAATTCTAATGGCAACAGAACTCAGTGCACATCATCCCTAACTTAAGGCAATCTATAGAGAATTCCTCCTCTCCCCCAAATGTTCAGCTCCCTGATCCGATGGTCACTGTACCCAGCAACGGTGCTGTAGAGTAGGAGGGTTTCAAGGTATCTACAGCACATCTAGAGCTTCCGATTATAGTGTAGTTACTTACCTGTAACGTAGGTTCTCCGTGGACAGCAGGATAAGTCAGCCACATACAGGTGACGTCATCTGGCGGCTCCCATTGGACAGAAAAAGCTCTCCAATAGCTCAGAGGGACTTTTTTCAAAAACCCTCTGAGCCCGTCGGATGACGTCACCTATATGTGGCTGATGACGCATCCTGCTTGTCCTTGGAGAAGGCACATTGTGCGCTGTTCATAATTAATTAGGTAAAGTGGATGAAGCAGTCTCATCTCTGTGACCAGGACAGGGGTCTCAGCCAGCGAGGAGGGCAGGGCCCTTCAGGAAGTGTCCCTGGTGTAACAGGGATAAATGATGCTGCTCCTGGCACTGACCTAATTTCTTCCCCATATTGTCATGCAGTGCTATGGGGAGTGAAAGGGAAGGGCCCTGCCATCCTCCAAATACTCCCAGATGGTATCCTGAGCAGCACCGCCCACTCCAAAGATGTGGCGGATAAATTGAATTATTTCAAACTCTGAAACTTCTGTCTTTATTTTGAGCTGCTGAGCATCTAGGAAGTGACTCATTTCTGCAGAAGGCCTGAACTCACAGGAATAGAACACAGGTTCCCAATTAAAGCTGCCCTCAATGTATGTATAACTTTTCTGTTGGAAAGGGGAATGTGGATATATCCAGAGGGGGTGTCAACAGAGAACTTCTATCTCTTATTATAGAGGGACTACAACCATAGTGCTAGCTGCAAAACATACCCAAACATACATGAGCATGCACACAAACACACATGCACATACACATATGAACATACTCACTTGCATACATGCACACACACATACACACACTGACACATGAACACACACACATATACATGCACAAATGAACACACACGTATACATGTACACATGCATGCATACAAATATACACACACATGCACACAAGCACACACACACATATGCACATGCATTCATGCACACACAGACACATGAACACACATGCACACATATATACATGCACATACACATGCATGCATACAAATTCACACACATGCACATGAACATATGCACACACACGTATACATGCATAGTTACACACACATGCGCACACACACACATGAACATGCACACACATATACACACGCATTTATACAAACACATGCACAGACCACACATACATATGTGCACATACACACATATACAGATGTGCACATACACACATACATGCATGTTCACATACACACATGTGTATATACACACATACATGCATATTCATACACAAATATACACACTTTTATCCACCACAAAACTGGCCTGACCTGAAGACACTAACCAGCATCCTGCATATCCTTGCTTAAAACTACACATAAGTGACAAGAAGTTTGGATTTGGGGGATTAGGAGCTGGTTTACCCTGCACCCATCCCCCAAACATGCAGCCAATATATCCCTGCAGAGTTCCTTTAGGATTCTGCAGTGGGAGACACTGGCAGAACCATTGGCTTCAGGAAAAGGAGGCAGAAGCAACGCCACAAACCACATGATTACATACCATAACCTATTTCATTACAGAAAGTGGGGATGTGTAATTGAATCATGTTGGGTGGGTGTCATTACTGATCCATTGCTCTGAGCCATTCCCAGGGGAGTGAAAATCCTTTCTGACTATTACATTCATTCATCTTCTGATGCATAATGTATTTTGCCAGCTTTATTGTATGGCTGAGATGGTGCTTGTGATGTTAAGGGAGACCTGCCTTTCCCCCAGGCTGGAATCAGGTTATGTGTATAGTGTTAAAGGAGACCTGCCTTTATTAGGTTGTGGTCGTACATGTAATATTAAAGGAGACCTGGCATTTATTCAGACTGGAAAACTGTGTGCCGTGTGTGATGTTAAGGGAGACCTAAGGGAGACCTGCCTTTCCCTCCAGCTGGAATCAGGGTGTCTATGTAGAGCTAAAGGAGACCTGCCCATACTGTAATGTCTTATTCTAGGGCTAGAAAAGTATATGCATTCTTAAGAGAGACCCGCCTTTCCCTCAGGCTGTGGTTGTGCATGTAATGTTCAAGGAGACCTGCCCTTTGCTTGGGTTGGGTGAGGTGTTGAAGGAGACCTGTTCTTTTTTGTAGACTGGAATCAGTGAGTGACATCAAACAAGAAGTATCCTTCTTCTTCTGTATGCCCCCCCCCCCCCCCCCCCCGCTCTCTCAGTCCCTCATGCTCTGCCACACTTCTCCTACATTTTTCTCTTTACCCCCTCACTATTCCTTTAACCCTCTTCTCATGTCTGGAGCTGGTCCAGAGGAGAGCAGCAGATTCAACTGGCATGCTGAAAAGACATTGCTTTTTACTGGTTTCTAGGGAATCTGTGTGGTGACTAATATCCCGTCCCTGACCCCTTTTCAGAATGAGGTTTTTTTGTTAATAGAGCCCAGTCATACCCAGTTCTGGGAAACTTTGAATGTCATTCAGAGCAGAATCTTGCTTATAGCTGCTTCTAATAAAGGTGTGTTGGGGGGGGGGGGATAATTAGTTGGAAAATTCCAGGAATGGACTCCAAATTCTGAAGACTGTAAATCCAGGGACCCGTCTGCCCTCACTTTTAAGGGGATCTGAGCTACTCCTTGGAGGTCTCCCCACTGATCTTTACTGGTAACACCTCTGGATTTGGGGGGGGGGAGAAAGGGAGTCACCCAGATGTTGTGGCAAAGGGGTAGGTAGGGTGATGGGTGGTGATTATGAAAAGGATGTGGAGGGCAGGACTGTGGAAATACAGCTTCCCTGGGAACCCTATGAGATGGCAGCGGCCCCCAAAGTGGATGCCATCCTGACAGGCAGTAGACCATAAATTATTTATTTATTTATTTGTTACATTTGTATCCCACATTTTCCTACCTATTTGCAGGCTTACATAATACCGTAGAGGCAATCGCCATTTCCGGTAGTGAAACAAATACAGAGCGTTGTAGTAGACGAATAAGGTTCATGTGTTACAGGCACATTGGGGAATCATAGAGGGGAAGAATTGCATACAGTCTATTACGAGCTTTGATTTCATTGTGTTGCGAGGTTAGGCACCTAGGTTGGGTCGGATGGGTATGCCTTTTTGAACAGGTTGGTTTTTAGTGCTTTCCAGAAGGTCAGGTGGTCGTACATGGTTTTCACAGCTTTTGGTAGTGTGTTCCACAATTGTGTGCTTATGTAGGAGAAGCTGGATGCATAGGTTGATTTGAGTCCTTTACAGCTTGGGTAGTGGAGGTTTAGGCATGTTCATGTTGATCTGATTGTATTTCTTATTGGTAGGTCTATGAGATAAAGATTATAAATTAATCTTTTCTTCCCAGACCAAAGTCCTCCTGCTAAATACACAGTACTTAAGAACAGTGTAAACAGACTGTCTCACCCCCTCTCCACTGCCCTTCCCTGGGATGTGAATAGAGCCTCTGTTCTCCTTTCTCTGATATAATCTCACAGTGTGGTAAGAAATCCTTAGGGGTGGGGGATGGGATGGCTCTGGTTGGCTGAGCGAAATGAATTCCTCTAGTTACAGAGGCCTGGACAACTCAGCATCTGGTGCCCAAAGATTTCTCCCACAATGCTGGTGGAGTTAGGTGAATACCAACCTTTGCCACCTTATCCCAGGTCAATCGAAGGGGCTGGCCCAGGCCAGCAAGGGGGTGAAACCAAGGACTGGATCAGCATTATGATGAGTTGGGGTGAGGTGGTGACCTGAAGAAGTCTGCGCTGCCATGTGCCCCAGGGACTTTCCTACCAAGGTGGCATAAAACCAGCATTGGAGTGTGTAGGTTGTGATCAAAGTTTCCATCTTGGCAACCAGCCAGTTTACAAACTCATTTCGTTATCAGTGAGTTCACACTCGCTACGTCTCTCAGACTAATCCAGTTCCCTCTGTAGGCACTTATTTTCCGCGTCTTCCTAATTCCACCCACAATTTAGATAAGAAAATCAAATGATCAAAAACCACAGTGGGGTCTTCTGATGTGAGTCAAGCCATGTGTGTATGTGAGTGTTTAAATTCTGATTCATATCTGATTTCCTTGAAACAGAGAAACATAGAAACAGAGAAACAGAGAAAATGACAGCAGATAAAGACCATATGGCCTATCCAGTCGGCCCATTCATGCCATCTACTCTCCCTATCACTCCCTTAGAGATCCTATGGACTTGCCCCAAGCTTTCTTGAATTCAGATACTGTTTTCATCTCTACCACTTCCACCGGAGACCGTTCCACAAATTTACCACCCTTTCAGTGAAGAAGTATTTCCTCAGATTACTTCTGAGTCTATCCCCCTTTCACCTTCATCCTATGCCCCTTCATTCCAGAGCTTCCTTTCAGTTGGAGATTCTGCTCCTGTGCATTTATGCCACGTAGGAGGAGTGGTCTAGTGGTTAGGGTGGTGGACTTTGATCCTGAGGAACTGAGTTCAATTCCCACTTCAGGCACAGGCAGCTCCTTGTGACTCTGGGCAAGTCACTTAACCCTCCATTGCCCCACGTAAGCTGCATTGAGCCTGTCATGAGTGGGAAAGCGCAGGGTACAAATGTAACAAAAATAAATAAATGTCTCATAGTAACATAGTAGATGATGGCAAATAAAGACCAGTACAGTCCATCCTGTCTGCCCATCAGGATAACTCATCGCATAAAGTGTGATGTGAACTACATATGTATACTCAATCATGATATGTCCTTGTCATTTTCAGTAATATTCCAAAAAAAAGGGCCATCGCTGATAAAAGCATTTCTTTTCAAACGTTTAGTACATTATTGCACACTGATACTTTTAAGAAGGATGTACAATACAGTATTAACAGTTTGAAAAGAAATGCTTTTTCAGCGCTGGACCTTTTTTTTTTTTAATATTACTTAGAAGCCCCCATTATAGAGATTGCCTCTACTGATTTCAATTAACTTGTCATTTTCAGGGCATAGACTATAGAAGTCTGTCCAGCAGTGACCCTGTTCTCCAGCTACTGAAACTGGAGAACAAGATCACAGTCTCTGTCATATCTACCCTCCCCCATCTTTCTTCCAAAGTATTTTATGTATTTATTTATTGCATTTGTATCCCACATTTTCCCACCTATTTGCAGGCTCAATGTGGCTTACAGAGTTTGGTTATGGCATCTTTAAGTCTGTCCCCATATGCTTTATGATGAAAACCACTGACCATTTTAGTGGATGCTCTCTGGACCGCGCTTCAGTTCTCCGTGCTGTGTTCATGTTTTGCTTCCGTTCTCTGTGCTGTATTCATGCTTTATACCAGTGTTATTTGCTGGCCATTTCTGAACATTCACCTGCATATAACCAGTTAGTGCTGCTGAACATCACCTTTGATGACCAAAGCACTAACCGGCTAGGTTAGGGGTGGGCTAGGGGCAGAGCATGGACAGAACCAGCTAAGTTAGCTTCTTCTTAGCCTATGGCTGTGATCAGCTTGCAAGCTGCTTACCGCCATGGGCTACATATCGACCCCCATAGTGAAAAGTAAAATATCATGATGAGTAGAAGTAAATCGATTTTTACATGTTCCAAAAGTACAAAGACTAGGGGACACTCGAGGAAGTTACATGGAAATACCTTTAAAACAAATAGAAGGAAATATTTTTTCACTCGACGAATAGTTCAGCTGTGGAACTCTTTGCTGGAGGAGGTGGTAACAGCAGTTAGCGTATCTGAGTATAAAAAAGGTTTGGACAAATTCCTGGAGGAAAAGTCCAGTCTGCTATTGAGACAGACATGGGAAGCAACTGCTTGCCTTGGGATTTGTAACATGGAATGTTGCTGTTATCTGAGATTCTAAATGGAATCTTGCTATTCTTTGGGGTTCTACATGGAATCTTGTTACTCTTTAGGATTCCAGAATCTTGCTGTTTTGGGGGGTTCTAAATGTTGCTACTTTGTGGGATTCCAGAATGTTGTTAGTCTTTGGGGTTCTGGAATGCTGCTACTCTTTGGGGTTCTACATGGAATCCTGCTATTCTTGGGGATTCTGGAATCTTGTTACTCTTTGGGGTTCTGGAATGTTGCTGCTAATTGGATTTCTGCCAGGTACTTGTGACCTGGCTTGGCCACTGTTGGAAACAGGATACTGGGCTAGATGGACCATTGGTCTGACCCAGTATGGCTACTCTTATGTTCTTCTGTTCCTATAAAGAAATGTGCACTAATATCATGACGTTGTACTAAAGAAAAGATTGACTAACAGCGGAGAAAGAATAGTCTTGTGGGACTCCATGAGTAAGAGGATAGAACGACGAGAAAGTGAATGTGGAAAGCTAGTGAAAAAGAACAATCGTGGCACAAAGAGTGGCACCAATTGACAACGGTGTCTGTAATCCCCGAAAGTCTGCAAAGAAGCGTGCAGCTCACAAAATCAAATGCAGCAGAAAGATCAACCGACACCACCAAAACCTATCTGATCATTATCAAAGTTTCCATGAAGCAAGCTTAAAAATTGGGTCAGAACTGTTTCTGGACTGTAGCCCAGCACGGAAATCGAAGCTGACACGGACGATGAGCTCAAACAGGAGAGCAACTATCTTCTCTGCCATCTTTGAAAGGAAGCAGATATTAGAAACAGCTGTTAACTGGTCGGGGAGGAAAGGTCCAAATTGTGGGTTTCAAAATGGGTCAAACAAGGACACAAGAGCTTCTACCTGAACAAAGAGAGTGGCAATGTCAAGAGCAAGCGGAAGGAGACCAGGCGGAGGTGTTTAAAGCCATTCAGGAGGACAAAATACTTGGGCACAGAGCCAAAGAACGCCAAACCACTGACTGCACAGAGGAAGGAACAGAGAACATCTGCACAAGGGCTGTAACCAATGGGAAACAGCTGAGCAAAGGACTCAGCAGGTAGAATCATGGTATTAGTGGGCACAGCTAAAGGTGCAGGACAGTGTGCAAAGATAAAAACCAACTTCTGGGCAGGCTTTTTAGATTCTTTGTTTAACTTAGCATAAAAGCCTTGTTTTGCATTTGTAAGGTAAATAGCATAAAAACGTTGATGGCATTTACAAATAGAAAATGACTCTTCGGTGACACTCGCATGAAATTCTGATTAAGATCTGCTCTTCATCTGTCAGTGCTGTATTCTTGCTGTATAATCAGTGTGATGCCTGCAACTCTCTGTGCAGTATTCTTGCTTTACATGTATGAATGTGACATCTGCATGGAATTTGCTCTTCATCAGTCCATGCTGTATTCATGTTTTATGTGTATCAGTGGGACATCTACATGGAATTCTGATATATATAGATCATCTATTTATGCTATACTCATTCTTTATAATTATTTGTAGGATTTCTGTATGGGATTCTGATGAAGATTCATCTATACTGTGTCAAGATATCATTGTATTTATTTATTTATTTATATATGTGTATATGCACTTTTACTGTTTTTAGACTCCTGAGGCAGGCCGTTTTTGGCTGAAACAAGACTCATGTCGAGTCCTGGATGTTGTGAATAAAGCTTTCGTGTATTGGACATTTTGTCGCCCTTGCTGTGTTTAGCTTGTTTGTGAGCCTGCGAAGGTTCCTGATCTTCTGTTTATATTGCAGAACATTGGGAGGGGTGTCAGTGGGGCTGTTGCTTACATTTATAACATACAGAATCCCCGCCACATTCACATGACCACATAAATGTTATGTGTGCCAAAGTTGGGTTACAACAATATTCTATAATGGAATCCGTGAGGCATTGGGATGCCGAAAAGGAGAAAAACAGTTGTATAATATGTTCCTTTTCTGTACATCCAAATGAGACTGGGGTTGGTTCAGGTTATTTGAGGATTCAGAGGGCTAGAGGAGTGAATGGTAGGCCACGGTTAGGGTGCTGGGGTGGGAGAGTTTGATTGGGAGATTGAGAGTGAGAGGGGAGGGGTAGTGGATTTGTTATGGGTATGTGTGGAGTAATGTTTTATTGTGTTTGTTATGGATATGTGTGGGGTAATTGATTTATTGGTTTTGTTATGAATCCATAGGGGGGTAGTGTTTTATTGTGCTTGTGGTAGATAAGTATACAATACATTTTATTGTGTTTGTGATGGATTTGTATGGGGTAATGTTTTATTCTCTTTCATGTGGAGTAATGTTTTATTACATTTGTTATGGATATGTATAGGATAATAGTTTTATTGTATCTGTTGTGGATATGTATGGGGTAATTATTTATTGTGTTTCTTGTGGATATGTAAAGATAATGATTATTGTATTTCTTATAGATATGTGTGGTAATGTTTCATTGTATTTGTTATGGATATGTGTGGGTTAATGGATTTATTGGATTTGTTATGGAGATGTATGGGGTAATGTTTTATTCTCTTTCATGTGGAGTAATGTTTTATTACATTTGTTATGGATATGTATAGGATAATAGTTTTATTGTATCTGTTGTGGATATGTATGGGGTAATTATTTATTGTGTTTCTTGTGGATATGTAAAGATAATGATTATTGTATTTCTTATAGATATGTGTGGTAATGTTTCATTGTATTTGTTATGGATATGTGTGGGTTAATGGATTTATTGGATTTGTTATGGAGATGTGTGGGGTAATGTTTTATTGTGTTTTTTTAATAGATGCGTAGGGGGTAATGTTTTATTGCCCTAAATAGAAAGCTTTACCCACCCATTGGCTGTTCTTAAGCTATAGTTATTTATTTATTTATTTGTTACATTTGTATCCCACATTTTCCCACCTATTTGCAGGCTCAATGTGGCTTACATTGTACCGTAGAGGCGATCGCCAATACTGGTTTGAACAAATGCAGAGTGAGGTTGTGCTAAAGTAAAGGTCATGTGTGACAGACACATTGGGGAATCATAAGGAGGAAGAGTTAAGTTATGTCCAATATGAGCTTTGGTTTTGTTGTGTTGTAGGGTTAAGGACTTTGCCTCTGCTAAAGGTGAAAAATTTTACCAGTTATAGGGAGGCCACCTAACTTAGTCTGTGACAAAAAGGCTTTTGAACATTTTCGGCCTGTATCCATCCTGGCACATCTCATTGCGAAGGATGACAGTGGAAACATGAAGGATTGGGCTTCTACCCTACCACCCTCTCCTTCCCCATACTAATCAGCCTAATTGCATTGGGCTTGCAGGGTTTTATTATGAGATTTGCACCACGTGCAGCTGGGGTGGGTCAACCTATAAGCTCCTCAAGAGGGTACACAAGGAATCAGAGGTAGTGGATGAACATACATCATCTTCTCCTTCTGCCCCTCCTCCCCTCATGAGTTTGTCCTGGTTTTATTCCCCCTCGCCCACCTACCCAGTGCAGCTCAGTGCAGCTGGTCCCCAACATCTTAGATTTCAGGCAAACCGAGACATGCAAATGAACATATGGAAACTATATAATGAATTTTAATTACAGAGTTCCAAAACTCCTGGATCTGTTTCAGGGATTGGGGGCGAGCCTTTGAAGGCTGGGATTTGGTGACCAATAAACCAGCCCATCCCCCTGATGGCTGGAAACCCTGTTTAATATTTCCTGGACCAGGAAAAAATGTCATCACAAAGACCGGAGGAAAACCCACGGCTGCCAAAGTTGAGTGACACAGGAACGACTGAGGTGAAAACAGTCAGGTTACATTTCTGTTCAGACAAGTTTCACTGACACAGCTGCTGTACCACAGGACAGGGACTGTCTCTAACAGGGTATCTCTACAGGGCTAGGTAAGCCAAGTGGTGATAAAGAAGTTAATAGGAGAGTTTCTAATGCTTAAGTTTGGATACCACAGGATTTTTCCTAATCACAGGGCAGTAATTAGGGGCTGTGGATGACTCTTTGAGAGGTGTTGGCTGAGCAGTCAGAGGTGGTAGGTGGTGGCAGAGATCTATTTATAACAAGCAGTAGGAACCTCAGGGCCCTGTTTACTAAGGTGCGCAGTGGCGTACCTAGGGTAGTTGACACCCGGGGCCGGTCATTTTTTAACACCCCCCCCCCCCCCCCAAATCCAGTACTAGGCATGCCGAGAATACAAAACACTCAGGACCTATAGAGCAATTCTACCATACCATAAGCAGTCATTTCTACGAGTCACACAAGGAAAAGGAAAGCATCTTAAACACTACAGTGAGCACTAGAACATCAATTCACCTATTGTAAAACGAAACCAGACAGAATAGTACAGATCGTAGATCCTGCACAGTCAATGCCAACTGAAAGCCATGTCTTTTTCACAAACACAGATACACCCTAATCCACTATAGAATAAGTAATCATAAACTTTCTATTTAGACAAAAATTAAACTGAACCCCCAATGCCAGACTCTGCATACAATGCAACACCACAGAAACAGAAACTGTCCCCTAGTACTGTGCAAAATATAAAGACAGCAGATGTAAATTTGAAAAAAAAACCTAACAAGTACCAATCACCACTTTACAAATTAACAAATAGAAATAAAACAAATATAGAAAGTAAAATAATACCATTTTATTGGACTAATACATTTAGCTTTCAGAGGCCAAAACCTCCGTCCTCGGGTCAGTACAGTATAGTGCTGTTACAGTATCCTATCCTGACCTGAGGAAGGGGGTTTTGTTCTCCGAAAGTTAGTCAAAATGTATTAAAATTAGTCCAATAAAAATATTACCTTATTTACATGTTCTATTATAAACATTTAACACATCTACAATACTTTATCCTAAAGCAAAAAAAAAATATATATATATATATATATTTTATTTACAGCTATATATATTTTATTTACAGTTTGTTGTCTCTGGTTTCTGCTTTCCTCATCTTCTTTTCACCGTCTTCCTTCCATCCAGCATCTGTCTTCACTCTCTCTCTCTCTCTCTCTCTCTCTCTCTCTGCCATCCAGTGTCTGCCCTCTCTGCCATCCCTTCCATCCACTGCCTGCCCTTTCTCTCTGCCCCTTCAATCCACCATTTGCCCTCCCTCTCCCATCCATCCAGGGTCTGCCCTCCCTCTCGCTCCCCCTTCCATCTAGGATCTGTCCCCTCTCTCTCTCTGCCCCTTTTTTCAGCCCCCAGTTCCAGCTCCCTTCTCCCCTCTGAACACCCCACCCCAGTCCCCTTCTCCCCTCCCCTTCTCCTGTCTGAGACCCCCACCACAGTCCCCTTCTCCCCTCCCCTGTCTGAGACCCCCACCCCAGTCCCCTTCTCTCCTCTGAACACCCCCATCCCAGTCCCCTTCTCCCCTCCCCTTCTCCCCTCTGAGATCCCCACCCCAGTCCCCTTCTCCCCTCCCCCTCCCCTGTCTGAGATCCCCACCCCAGTCCCCTTCTCCCCTCCCCTTTTCCCCTCTGAGACCCCCCCAAGTCCGCTTCTCCCCTCTGAACACCCCCACCCCAGTCCCCTTCTCCCCTCCCCTTCTCCCCTCTGAGATCCCCACCCCAGTCCCCTTCTCCCCTCCCCTGTCTGAGACCCCCACCCCAGTCCCCTTCTCCCCTCTGAACACCCCCACCCGAGTCCCTTTCGCCCCTCTCCTTCCCCACCTCAGTCCCGTTAAAACCGGTGAAGCAGCGTCGCAGGCAGCGCCTCGTGCCCTGCTTGTAAAAAAAAAAGTCAAATCTCCTTCCTTCTCCTCGTCTTGACGTCGACTTGGGCCTTCCAATCAAATTGATTGGAAGGCCCGAGTCGACGTCAAGACAAGGAGGGGAAGGAGATTTGATTTTTTTTTACAAGCAGGGCACGAGGCGCTGCCTGCGATGCTGCTTCGCCGGTTTTTTAAATGTGCGGCGCCGCAGGAACAACCACGGGAGGCGGCGGGAGCGGAGCACCCCCCACCCACTGGCACCCGGGGCGGACCGCCCCCACCGCCCCCCCCCCCTTGGTAAGCCACTGAAGGTGCGTTAGCGTTTTTAGCACACGCTAACCCTAGAGACACCCATAGGAATATAAGGGTGTCTCTAGTGTTCGCACGCGCTAAAAACGCCAGCATGCCTACAGCGCAGCTTAGTCAACGGCCCTAAGTTTTTAGCTGAAAATTCATCTTAATTTAGGAGCTTAAAAGTTATGCTCATAAATTTAAGGCCTGCCATTCATATGCCTAGATTTATGAGAGCTAAGCTCCTTTTCACCCTAAATCTGCCACTTTTGATGGATCTAAATTTTGAGTATAAAGTCAGGCACTGAGCCCTAGTAAGTTTTCAAAGAGGACGATCTAGGAGCATAAATCATTTGAATATT
Organism: Microcaecilia unicolor; assembly: GCF_901765095.1. Lineage (NCBI taxonomy): Eukaryota > Metazoa > Chordata > Amphibia > Gymnophiona > Siphonopidae > Microcaecilia > Microcaecilia unicolor. The sequence continues at coordinate 200,920,222 of NC_044033.1, read as the reverse complement.
GGCCCCTGAGTTTTCTGGCTTCTCACCTTCTCTGGAGCTTTCCGCTACATTCGTCAAATGTTCTCCTGCCATCAGCTGCCTTGCAGAGCAAATACACAATATACTGAATCTTTTTTGTTATTTTTCCCATTCATGGATCTGTGAGTGAGCAGGGTTTCCCTCATGATGTGGCCCTTTCTCGAGAAATGCAGAGGCTACAGAAAATGAGATTCCCTTTGGCTCCAAGATCTTAGATATGAGGAGGGAGGAGTGTTGGGAGTGAATTAAGTGGGGGATCTTGGGCATTCAGCCATCTGGGATAGAAAAAAAACCCCAAGCGTGATAATAAAACTTATCCTGAAAGATACTTTCCATGTGGTCAGACTCTAGGGCTGGGATATAGGCTGGGCAATGAGGAAAGGAAAAAATGGGGCAGACTGGTAATGCATTTTTGTTTTGCCATCATCTTCCACATTATTATGTAGAAGAATGGCCAGCTGGACCAGTCCTGGTTTTTAAAACAAATCTTACCCCCCCCCCCCCCCATTCCAGTGCACTTTGGAATCTGCAGTGCATGCATTGCCCCCCCCCCACACCCCACCCCACCCCACCCCACCCCCACCTCCCTTCCTGCATCAGATGTCAAAAGGCTGGGTCTGGCTTGTAGCCTAGTGGTTAGTGCAGCAGACTTTGATCCTGGGGAATTGGGTTCAATTCCCACTACAGCTCCTTGTAACTCTGGGCAAGTCACTTAACCCTCCATTGCCCCAGGTACAAAATAAATACCTGAATATATGCAAACTGCTTTGAATGTAGTTGCAAAATACCACAGAAAGGCAGTATATCAAGTCCCATTTCCCTTTCCCTTCCAGAGACTGGCTCACTGGGGCAGATCTGACCATTGAGCCCATCCATATTAATCTTCTTGAAGGAAAACACAACGTGGTGGAGGGGGAGTTATCACCCCCTGGTTCCAGAGATTTACTACCTGTGTTTTTATATTTTACAGGTATCTGCTTTTCAGGGTGGACACCAGTGGCTGCATCTGATAAGACAGATGGTTCAGATTTAGGTAATGTTGACTAACAATTCCTTATGTTTGTGGTCTTTGTATATTTTGTATATCAACCTGTGCCTGTTTTGTTGTCCCACTCATAAAGGATCCAGGGAGAGATTTTTAAAAATGTAAGTCGTAATCACTAAGGGGTAAGTTATTACTGTTAACCCCAGTTGTTAGTAACTAGGTCTCATTGCAAAACTAGGATCCGTACTAAAATAGCCCAAGTTAGCTATAAAATAACCCACGTTCTTAACTCCCCCCCCCCCCCCCCCCCCCACTTAGTGTGACCAGTTTCAGTCTCTGGTAATCAGAGTTGATATTGTGATGTCATAATGCCTCATTCCATCAATAACAGCCAACCTGATCAGTGATGTCACAATGACACAGATAAAGACCATACGATCTGTCCAGTCTGTCCATCCACCCAACTACTAATCTCTACAATCCCTTCTTCTCCCTCAGAGATCCTCTGTACATAGAAACAGAGAAAATGACACAGATAAAGACCATATGACCTATCCAGTCTGTCCATCACACCAACTACTAATCTCTACTATCCCCTCCTCTTCCTTGGAGATCCTTTGTACATAGAAACATGGAAAGTGACACAAAGACCATCCAGTTTATTTTCAAAGGAGAAGGGCGCCCATCTTCCGACATAAATCAGGAGATAGGCGTCCTTCTCCTAAGGTCGCCCAAATTGGCATAATCGAAAACCGATTTTGGGCATCCTCAACTGCTTTCCATCGAGGGAACTACCAAAGTTCAAGGGGGCGTGTCGGCAGTGTACCGAAGGCAGGACAGGGCGTGGTTAACAGATGGGCGTCCTTGACCAATAATGGAAAAAAGAAGGGAGTCCCTCATGAACATTTGGCCGACTTTACTTGGTCCATTTTATTTCACGACCAAGCATCAAAAAGGTGCCCGAACTGACCAAATGAACACCGGAGGGAATCGGGGATGACCTCCCCTGACTTCCCCAGTGGTCACTAACCTCCTCCCACCCCGAAAAAAACAACTTCAAAAACTTCTGTCTTTTTAGAGTATGCCCTTTGCTATGCCTCCATCCCTGCAACGGCAGTTGAGGACATCCAAAATGTGGGTTTCTATGAGAAGGACATCCATGCCTTTCACACCCTCTTTATTTGTTTGGATTTTGGATCACAAGTAGCAGCAGTGGGATTTGAACCAGCCACCTCTGGATTGTAAGACCAGTGCTGTAACCACTAGGCCACTCCTCCAATCCACTCCACTCCCTTGAAATTTGGCCATCCCTGTAGGGGGGGGCAGTATGCAGGTCCCTGGGGGGGAGGTATTGTGTGTCAGCAGAGGCATAACGAAGGCGTGGACATCCTTCTTTCAAACATTTTGGACGTCCTCAACTGCCCCCCACAGGGACAGCCAAATTTCAAGGGCATGAAGTAGAGTGGAGTGTCCTAGTGATTAAAGCACTGGTCTTGCAATCTAGAGGTGGCTGGTTCAAATCCCACTGCTGCTGCTGCTACTTGTGATCCAAAATCCAAATAAATAAATAAAGAGGGTGTCGGAGGCATAGCAAAGGCATGGATGTCCTTCTCACAGAAACATCCACATTTTGGACATCCTCAACTGCCCTTTCCTTTCCTGATCGGTAAGGGAAGGGCTTTTCCATTCAGTTAGTGGGACCAGTGCACTACGAATGCTGGCTCCTCCCACGACCAAATGGATTGGATTTGGTCATTTCTAAGATGGGCGTCCTCAGTTTCCATTATTGCCAAAAACCAGGGACGACCATATCTAAGGTTGACCTAAATTTCATGATTTGGGCGTCCCTGACCGTATTATCGAAACGAAAGATGGACGTCCATCTTGTTTCGGGGCCGTCCTTAGAGATGGGTGCCCCTATTTGATTATCCCCCTCTATATGACCTATCCAGTCTGTCCATCCAAACCAACTACTAATATCTACAATCCCTTCAGAGATCCTCTGTACATAGAAACATAGAAAATGACGACAGATAAAGACCATATGGCCAATCCAGTCTGTCCATCCACCCAACTACTAATCTCTACAATCCCTTCCTCTCCCTCAGAGATCCTTTGTGCTGGTCCCAGGATTTCTTGAATTCAGATACAGCCCTTCATCTCTATCACCTCCATTTCCTCCCTATCAGGATCTCTGACCCCCTTGTTGATACCGTCCCGCTGTTAGTAATGACACTGATGGATAAATCTTCCCCAGATTTGCAGACTGTATTCATTTTTAGTTTCCAAAGTTTTCACTCATGTTGTGTCCCTTGCAGTAGCCAGAATACAGATCTGAAACTGTAAAACAAGTGAACATGAGATACATAAAGGGGATCTAATCTGTTTTTCTACTTCTCTACAGATAATGGAACTAATAACTGCAGGACTGAGAGCCCATGTCCTGATAATACTGTTTGTTCAAGTTGGCAAAAGGACCATTACTGTACCTGCAAACCAGGATTCAAGACTCGCTCTGGGAACATTACCTTCACCGATATAAAAGAGTCTTGTGATGGTAAGAGGAGTTTCACATTCTGTCTCAGAAAAGCGAGGCGCTGGGGCATAGTGTGTTACTTGAAGAGTGGAAGAGAATTCAGTCCAAATACGAAGATACCCCCACTGCTGAATACCTGAGAAATTCAATTCATTTCAGGTTCAGGCTTATATACCGGTACTATCCCCTTGTCAGGGTTCAGTTCAGTTTACAAAGGTTAGGCTAGAACATTTCATGAAGGAGTGGGCAGGCGCCCGCCAGAGGCGATAATGGTGTAATCTGTGGGGAACCAGTACTGACGTACTGGAGGATGGGGTGTGGTGTGGTGATGGGGGATCATGATGCCATGTTTGGGAAAAGGAAGGTTTTTAGCGTTTTTCTAAAACCGATATAGATACTGTCCATTCTGACGGCGGTGAGGAGGGAGTTCCATAGGGAAGTTCCGACCTTGGGGAAGAGTGAGTTGAAGATCTTCTGTGATTTGTACCCCGTGTAAGATCTAGAGGTTAGGAACAGCTGAACAAGAAACAAGATTTTATAATAAATTCCGTACTGGATATGCAAATCAGTGTTGCTCATATAACAGGGTCATCACACGATCAAATTTCTTAGCGATGTAGGTTTTTCACAGCGGTATTTTGAGACCTAGTTACTAATAACTTCCACCTTAGCATTAACTGGTGTGACACTAGAGTAAGTTCCATGTAATAATTTACTAGTAACAAACATTTCTAAAGCGCTACTAGGGTTACGCAGCGCTGTACAATTTAAACATAGAAGGACAGTCCCTGCTCAAAGAGCTTACAATCTAAAAGACAAGAGAACAATCTAAAGACAAGTGAACAATCTAGAGGACGAGTGAACAGTTAATCTGATAGGGTGGATAGATTGGGGCATTTTATATTTCTCGAGCGGTTAGGCGCCGAAGGCTGTTAAATGTGTATATTTTTGATCCTGTTTCATGGTAGTCCTATTAGCTTTCAATTTGCTGCATTTAAATTTTCCTTGTAAGTTTGATGATGAACTGTACCTACTGTACACCGCCTTGGGTGAATCTCTTCATAAAGGCAGTTAATAAATACAATAAATAAATAAATTATTACATCTCCCCCTATGTTCCCGCCCGTAACCTCCGCTCACAGGACAAAGCCCTTCTCTCAGTACCCTTCTCCACCACTGCCAACTCCAGGCTCCGCTCATTCTGCCTTGCCTCACCCTATGCCTGGAACAATCTCCCTTTACCCATACGCCATGCCCCCTCCCTACCCATCTTCAAATCTCTGCTTAAAACTCACCAAGATGGGTAGGGAGGGGGCATGGCGTATGGGTAAAGGGAGATTGTTCCAGGCATAGGGTGAGGCAAGGCAGAATGAGCGGAGCCTGGAGTTGGCAGTGGTGGAGAAGGGTACTGAGAGAAGGGCTTTGTCCTGTGAGCGGAGGTTACGGGCGGGAACATAGGGGGAGATGTAATAATTTATTTATTTATTGTCTTTATTAACTGCCTTTATGAAGAGATTCACCCAAGGCGGTGTACAGTAGGTACAGTTCATCATCAAACTTACAAGGAAAATTTAAATGCAGCAAATTGAAAGCTAATAGGACTACCATGAAACAGGATCAAAAATATACACATTTAACAGCACTGAAATACAAATAACAGAGATATAATATGATGCAAGCATAACAGTGATGGAATATTGTCATGTCCCCCACCTCAACACAAGTGGTGTCCTCGGGCTGCGTGGGGTCCCATCGACAAGCACACTTGACTGTCACTGCCTGAGCCATGTGTGTGTAGTCCTCACTGGGTTTGTTCAGAGAGCGGTGGTTGCAGGCTCCTTAATTGCTTTGCTTCCATGCACCTGTTTCTGCTCTCTCTCTGCCTGGCTTCCAGGCACCTTGATTGCTTTGTTTCCACCCACCTGGGTCTGCTCTTCCTCTGCCTGGCTTCTCTTGCTTCTCTCCTATTGGTCTTCTGGTTCCTCCTTCCCATGCTCTTGTCCTTTGGCTGTGCCCCTTCTCCCTGCTGATGTCAGACGCCAGCACTTTATCATCTGAGCTCTCCCTGGACTCCATGCTTCGGCTTCTACTTTGGTAGGTGTTTCTAACTCTGTAGTCTGCTCCCTCGTTGCTGACTTTGCCTGTACCTGAATTACCCTTCTGCCTGCTGCTTGCCTGCTGACTTTTGCCTGTACCTGGATTACTCTCTTGCCTGCCACCTGCCTACTGACTTTTGCCTGTACCTGGATTACTCTCTTGCCTGCCGCCTACCTACTGACTTTCGCCTGTAGCTGGATTACTCTCTTGCCTGTCACCTGCCTACTGACTTTCGCCTGTACCTGGATTACTCTCTTGCCTGCCGTCTGCCTACTGACTTTCGCCTGTACCTGGATTACTCTCTTGCCTGCCGTCTGCCTACTGTCTTTCGCCTGTACCTGGATTACTCTCTTGCCTGCCGTCTGCCTACTGACTTTCGCCTGTACCTGGATTACTCTCTTGCCTGCCGTCTGCCTACTGACTTTCGCCTGTACCTGGATTACTCTCTTGCCTGCCGTCTGCCTACTGACTTTCGCCTGTACCTGGATTACTCTCTTGCCTGCCGCCTGCCTACTGACTGCCACTGGCTTGTACCTGGCTTACTCTCTTGACCTGCTGCCTGCTTGGCCGATACATTCATCACCCCGCTTCCAGCTCCATCCCATAAGTCCTGCAGGCCGCCCGCACCTAGGGGCTCAACCTACTACTACTACTACTACTACTATTTAACATTTCTAAAGCGCTAGCAGGGTTACGCAGCGCTGTACAATCTAACAAAGAAGGACAGTCCCTGCTCAAAGGAACTTACAATCTAAAGGACAAAAAGTGCAGTCAATCAAGATTGAGGCAGTCTAGATTTCCAGGATAGAGGTATAATGGTTAGATGCCGAAAGCGACATTGAAGAGGTGGGCTTTGATCAAGGATTTGAAGATGGGGATGGAGGGGGCTTGGCTTATGGGCTCAGGAAGTTTATTCCAAGCATAGGGAGAGGCGAGGCAGAAAGTGCGGAGCCTGGAATTGGCGGTGGTGGAGAAGGGTACAGAGAGGAGGGATTTGTCCTGTGAGCAGAGGTTTCGGGTAGGAGCGTAAGGGGAGATGAGGGTAGAGAGGTAATGAGGGGCTGCAGATTGAGTGCATTTGTAGGTTAGTAGGAGAAGCTTGAACTGTATGCGGTACCTGATCGGAAGTCAGTGAAGTGAGGAGTGGGGTGATATAAGCATATCGGTCTAGGTGGAAGATAAGACATGCAGCAGAGTTCTGAACGGATTGAAGGGGGAATAGATGGTTAAGTGGGAGGCCAGTGAGGAGTAGGTTGCAGTAGTCAAGGCGAGAGGTAATGAGAGAGTGGACGAGAGTTCGGGTGGTGTGCTCAGAAAGGAAAGGGTGAATTTTGCTGATGTTATAGAGAAAGAAGCGACAGGTCTTGGCTGTCTGCTGGATATGCGCAGAGAAGGAGAGGGAGGAGTCGAAGATGACTCCGAGGTTGTGGGCAGATGAGACGGGGAGGATGAGGGTGTTATCGACTGAAATAGAGAGTGGAGGGAGAGGAGAAGTGGGTTTTGGTGAAAAGACAATGAGCTCGGTCTTGGCCATGTTCAGTTTCAGGTGGCAGTTGGACATCCAGGCAGCAATGCCGGATAAGCAGGCTGATACTTTGGCCTGGGTTTCCGCAGTGATTTCTGGTGTGGAGAGGTAAAGCTGGGTGTCATCAGCATAAAGATGGTATTGGAAACCATGAGATGAGATCAGGGAGCCCAGGGAAGAGGTGTAGATTGTAAAAAGAAGGGGTTCAAGGACAGATCCCTGAGGAACTCCAACAGAGAGCGGGATGGAGAACGGCATTCAAATAACATTGTTATGATACTAATAACGAATAAAAACAGTCCGGCCAATATTCATGCGTGACGGACAGCGGTTTTTTGTCTGCCACCGGCGCTAAAACCAGATATCCAATGTTGGGCCCTGTGTGGGCTTCTGAATTGAATTTCTGCTTTTTCTGTTTTCTTTTTCTTTTTTTTTAAGTCAGGTAGCATATGGCTGGCTCTTATATTCTTAAGACTGGTTAATATTCAGACTTAAACGAGCAGGGATTAGCGCATATGGTCCTATTTATGTGCTAAACCTGGCTGGTTAGATCTGAATATCAGGATCTAACCAGACACCGCCCCCAGAACACCCCCGACATAGCCGGCTTTAAGTTAGAACATAAGAGTAGCCGATAGTGGGTCAGACCAATGGTCCATCTAGCCCAGTATGCTGTTTCCCAAACAGTGGCCAAGCCAGGTCACAAGTACCTGGCAGAAACCCAAATCATGGCAACATTCCATGTAGAACCTCAAAGAATAGCAAGATTCTGGAATCCCAAAGAGTAACAAGATTCCATTTAAAATCTCAAAGAGTATCAACATTCCATGCTTCCATGCTACCCAACCCAGATACACTAACCACTGTTACCACATCCTGCAGCAATGAGTTCCAGAGCTTAACTATTCTTTGAGTGAAAAAAATATTTCCTCCTATTTGTTTTAAAAGTATTTCCATGTAACTTCCTCAAGTGTCCCCTAGTCTTTGTACTTTTGGAATAAGTAAAAAATCGATTTACTTCTACTCTTTCTATGGCACTAACCGGGCATACTCAGCAAGGATGACTAGTTGCTTGCCACTGAAAATGACCGGATAGCTATGAGCAAGCGAGTTCACCAGTTGGTGGCTGTTTCCGGATAGTTAACTTGCTTTCAATATCAGCCGGAGTGTGACTCGTATAGACTCATCCATGTCTACAGACTAGGCTGTACATGGCAGGGCTCATGCTTGCAGTGTCGACATAGAGGTTAAGTGACTGTCCTGAATCGTAGCTCTGTATCTGAACTAACTCACTTATTTCACCTCCAGCCCAGTAAAGTTTGACCTGTTTCAACCTTGTTTTCATGTTCAGTTTTGGACACAGGGAAGGAAAGAAACAAATTATGTTTTGAGAGTCAGTTTATGAGCTGCCATTAAAGCAGCTGTCGTACACACACACCCTGCAAGATGCTTGACTCAGAAAGGGTGATTTCTTTTTACCCCTTTCCTTCCTTGTGGCCACCGCATTACCTGAGAGTTCTGTGCTGTTGTTTGTGCAGCCAGGCGGGTATCACAAGGACCTACACGAACACACAACCGGCGACTGCAAGTAGCACATCTACTACCATTATAGCAGAAGAAATTTGTAACCACATTTCAGACAAACTAAGGGCTTATGGTCACTATACATCTCTCTTTTCACTCTGCCCATACTCTCCACATATCAAAAGTCATTTGCCAGCGAACGCTAAGCATCTTTGTAGCTTTTTTTAATGAGATATACATACATCTCCTGTACCAGAGTCTTCTATAACGATTTTTGCCAAACCGTGCACACAGCCTTTTTAAAGGTAGAGTGTTATTGCATAAAGGTGCGTTTAATTGATTACCCTTCAAGGACTGATATTACCAGATAATATATACATGGTGTAACAGACTCCTGACGCAGGCCAGTTGGGCCGAAACACAGCTGTGTCGAGTCATATCACCTTAATAAATTCATTTAGTTTTTTTTCATTTTGCTTTTGTCGTCTCTTTTTGTTTTTCATATTTTGTTCATAATTTTTCTCTTGTAGTTTTTTCTTCCTTGTGTGCCTTTTGTATTTTTTCAATTTTTTGGTTTCCTTTTTTCTGCTGTTTTTTGTTTGTTTTTTGTTTTTCCTTTTCTTTTCCTTTTTTCTGTTTTTTGCGTCATCTTCGCTGTTTTTGATTACTGTTGTTTGTGCAGCCAGGCAGGTATCAGAAGGACCTACACGAACACACAACCGGCGACTGCAAGTAGCACATCTACTACCATTATAGCAGAAGAAATTTGTAACCACATTTCAGACAAACTAAGGGCTTATGGTCACTATACATCTCTCTTTTCACTCTGCCCATACTCTCCACCTATCAAAAGTCTCAGAAAATATTTGTTGAATGCCTGAAAAAGGACAGAAGTGAGAGGGTTTCTATTCTCAGCACCTCAGTAATGCACCTGTCTACTGTTTCATATTTGGATTTCATTGTGATTGTCACAGGAGAGGCTCACACTCCAGGTTAAGGTACAGAAATTCTTCTGAGGGTCTTCAGTGTTCATTCTTGTGTTACAGATATTAATGAATGTATTCCACCCACTCTGGTCGACTGCGGCCTGAATGCTGAGTGCAAGAACACAATTGGAAGTTACCACTGTATCTGTCTGCAAGGTTACCAAACCAAATCTGGGGAAAAGGAGTTCAAGAATAAAACTGAGACGACCTGTGAAGGTAAGAAAGTTCCTGTCCTATAACCAGTGAGGCCCTGAGAAGTAACAGACACTACACTAGCGGTCAGCCTAGGATTCCAGTATATGAGGGGTACTACTATGGACCTGGACCACTTCCATTTCTACCTGACACCTCTCGCCATAATAAAAGAAAAAGAACTGTTGACTTTTCCTGGTCACATTTCTAATTATCGCGGTTTCTTAATCTCGCAGATGTGGACGAGTGTAAGATTTTGAACGCCTGTCCCAAGAACTCATTCTGTACAAACACCATTGGGAGTTATTACTGTCAGTGCAAAGAGGGTTTTTGGGCAACATCTGGAAACACTTTTACCAAAGGAGCAGCCCAGTGCGAGGGTAAGTGACTCCGCGTGTGTCAAAGGGAAATGAGATATACGCCATATAACAGGGGAAACAATGACACCAAATATTTAGTGATGGTACTTAAGGTAGAAAAGACTTTTGGGATATAGGATCATGAGCTTGAAATGCCGCTTTTCTGTGGTTCAATCAAAGATGGTTTACATTTTTATTATATACAGGTACTTTCTCTGTCCCTAGCTCACAGTCTAAGTTTTTGTACATTGGGCATTAGAGGGTTAAGTGACTTGCCCAAGGTCACAAGGAGCTGCAGTGGGAATTAAACCTGGTTCCACTGGTTCTCAGTCCACTGCACTAACCATTAGGCTACTCTCAAACTACTGGGAGCTAGAAATTGATTTTAATTTTATTTGTAAACCCCCTTTTGTGAATAAAATAGAAAGACTCTGCTGGAGCGGTCACTTCTTCCCTTCTCTTCCTTCTCCGCTGTTTCAAGGCTTGAGTGTTGCTCCAGATGTGACCGCCTTCATTCAGCCAGGTGGACATGCACAGGGATCATCCAACCACATGGATAGATAGTGAGAGTGGGTATCCATGGGCAGGAGTACGTGTGTGGCACGTGTGCTGTTGTACCGGGAGAAGCCCGTGCATGGAGTACAGGGTTACTGGACCGTGGCCACCCTTTTTCTCTCAGTGTCTGCTCACTCTCAGTATATCACATGCCACCGGTCAAGAGCCATAGAAACTATGTTAAGGTACCTCTGAGGGACTTCAGAGTATTCGCTCTTGTGCAACAGATGATAAATGCCTACCTGCTACCCGACCTGGTCAACTCTGGCCCATTTGCTTGGTGCAATACCACAGTTGGAAGTTACCTCTGTAGGGGGTCTGCAAGGTCACCAAACCAAATCTGGGAGAGAGCAGTTTCCGAATAAAACAGAGATGACCTGTGAAGATAAGAAAGTTCCTACACAGCTGTTATGATTGGGAACGTGAGCCCTTGTGCCCCAACTGAGCACGGCGAAGATGGAGTGCCACTGCACTCGGTCAGGCAGGCAGACAACCCCAAGCTTCACCTGCACTTAGCCACTGTCCCCCAGGAGTTGAGCCCCTGGGTTCAAGCGGCTGGCAGGACTTCTGGAACCAGCGGGGTTGCGTGAACACTGACCAGACAAGCGGGAGCGCAGACACAGTCCCGGAGCAAGGAGTCAGCAAAGCAGCGAAAACAGTCCGAAGTCTGGGCCGGCAGCAACACAGCGTGTAGTCAAGAATCAGTCCGAAGGTATGGGCAGGCAGCAACACAGTGCGTGGGCAGTAAACAATCCGAGGTCAGGAACACAGGAACAGATGAAGACCACAACCTCTATGCGAATAGAAGCCGAAGCATGGAAGGACTGGAAACAGGGCTTTAAATAGTGCAGGGATTAGGCTCAACCATGTGCAGCTGTTCCAAGATGGCTGCCCCCATCAGCAGAGTAGCACAACGCCCAAATATGGGCTTCCTTCCTGTTCTCGTATACAAGATGGCTGCCCCCTCCTGAGCTAGCCAAGATGGCTGCTGTTCTTGCTTCAAGCCAGATGACGGCTGCCGGACTAGGAAACCGAAACATGGCTGATTCCCCTGAGTCAACCAAGATGACCTTGGTCTTGATCCAAGCTAGATGATGGCTGCCAGACTTAGGAAACAGAAACTGAAACAGACCTTCCTAAGCCTGATCCTCAGCCCTTTCTGAGTAACCCGTGGCCCGAGCCAGTCTGGAGGAGCGCCGAACAAGTGAGGAACGTGACAGTACCCTCCCCGGAAGCCCCCCTCCTCGTCCCGGTCCAGGTTTCAAGGGGTAATGGGAGTGGAATTCCTGGACTAGCTCGGGAGCATGAACATGGCTAGCTGGTTCCCAGGAGTTGTCCTCAGGTCCGTAGTGCTTCCAAGAGAGCAAGTAGAACAACCTTCCCCCACGCAGCTTTGAATCCAGGATCCGGTCCACTTCGTACTCAGGGTCAGGATCACTCTCTGGCACAGCTACCTTCTTGGGCTCCGGATGCCACTTGGACCTGCGGAAAGGTTCAGGAGGGACACATGAAAGGCATTGTGCACCCGGAGTTGGCTGGGTAGATGCAATCGGTAAGTCACTGCTCCTATCCTGGATCGTACAACAAAAGGTCCAATGAAGGGGAGCAAACTTCAGAGATGGGAGCCGCAGTTTCAGTTATCGGGTGCTCAACCATACCTTTTCTCCTGGCAGGAATGTGGGAGCCGCTTGTGTTCTACGGTCATAGGTCTCCTTGGCCTTGACCGCTGCTCGTCATAACTGTTCCTGGACCTTCTTCCAAGCTTCCTGAAAAGAACAGATGGTGGACTGCACCTGAGGTGGAACTTCTGCGGGGGAAATTGGCAGAGGTACATAGATGCGGGTGGCGTCCATAAATGGTGCTGAAAGGTGTCGTCCGGGAGGCCAAATGCAGATTGTTATTATAGGCAAACTCAGCCCAGGGTAGCAGAGTAGACCAGTCATCCTGACGCTGGTTAGAGTAGGCCCAGAGGAACACCTTCACAATCTGGTTGACCCGCTCCACCATACCATTGTTCTGGGGGTGATATGCAGACGAGAATAAAGTGGTAACCCCAAAAGCTGAACACAAAGCTTTCCAGAAGCGCGAGGTAAACTGCGAGCCTCAGTCACTAATGATCCTCTGTGGCAGTCCATGGAGCCGGAAGATGTGTGTGATGAAGTTTGCGATAAGTGTAGCGGCAGTGGGTAAAGCCTTCATAGGAATGAAGTGGGCCATCTTGGAGAACCGGTCGATCACCACCCAAATGACCGTGTTGCCCTGCGAGGGTGGCAGGTCGGTGATAAAATCCATAGACAGGTCCTCCCATGGCTGCTGTGGTACCGGCATGGGCTGCATCAGCCCCCACTGCTTCTGACGTGAAGACTTAGTTCGGGTAGATACGTATTGTAGAACATCCTGCGCCATCCGGGGCCACCAATACGATCGGGAGATCAGATGTAGGGTCTTGTGGAAACCGAAGTGACCGGCAAATTCGGAAGCGTGCCCCCAGCGCAGCACCTTCCTACGAAGACCCACCGGAACAGCCTTCTGGTAAGTGTCACTGGCCCCGGGCATGGCGGGAATGCATGCCAGGTTCAACATTGGGTAGGGCTCCTCCTGGTCCTCGGGAGCCTTGAAGCTGCAGGCCAGGGCATCCGCCTGGACATTCTTTTCCCCCGGTCTGAAGATCAGACGGAAGTCAAACCAGGCAAAGAACAGAGACCACCGGGCCTGGCGAGGATTCAGTCTGGTGGCATTTTGCAAATAGAGCAGGTTCTTGTGGTCGGTTATTACAGTCACTGGATGTGCTGCTCCCTCCAGTAAGTATCGCCATTCCTCAAAAGCTAGTTTGAGCACTAGAAGCTCCCGATCCCCCACCGTATAGTTTCGCTCCGCGGGGGTGAACTTACAGGAGAAGAAGAAGCAAGGATGTTTTTTCCCGGATGCCGATGTCTGAGAGAGGACTGCCCCTACTCCCAGGGATGAGGCGTCCACTTCCACCAGGAAAGGCTGAGTAGGATCCGGACTGTGGAGTACCGGGGCAGAGAGGAAGGCCTTCTTCAATGTGGTTAATGCTGAGAATGCCTCCGACATCCAGTTCTTCGCATTGGCCCCCTTCCTTGTGAGGGCCATCAGAGGAGCCGTGATGAGAGAGTAATCCTGGATGAACTGCCGGTAGTAGTTTGCGAACCCCAGGAACCTCTGCAAAGCCCGCAAAACCTGGGGCACCAGTCAGTCTCGGATCGCTGTCAATTTACCGGGATCCATCTGTAACCCGGTGGAGGAAATGATATATCCCAGGAAAGGCAGACTCTGTTGGTGGAATGAGCATTTCTCCAACTTGGCATACAGCCGATGTTCCCGGAGGCGCTGGAGCACTGTGCAGACATGAGAAACATGTTGTGACAATGAGGAGGAAAAAATCAGGATGTCATCCAGGTACACGATTACTGAGGAGTAAAGCAGGTCCTGGAATATAAAATTAACAAAATTCTGAAACACTGCTGGAGCATTACAGAGGCCGAACGGCATCACCCGATGTTCAAAGTGTCCCCGTCTTCCACTCATCTCCCTCCCAGATCCGTACCAGGTTGTAGGCCCCGCGTAGGTCCAACTTGGTGAAGATCTTGGCCCCTTGAAGACGGTCAAACAGCTCCGGGATGAGTGGAAGCGGATACCGGTTTTTAATGGTAATTTTATTCAACCCTCGGTAATCAATGATTGGACAAAGTGACCCATCCTTCTTCGAAACAAAGAAAAATCTGGCCCCTGCAGGGAAGTGGAGGCTCAGATGAACCCCTTGTAAAGATTGTCCTGGATATATTCCCTCATGGCTCGGGACTCCTCCCGGGACAAGGTGTAAAGGCGCCCCCTAGGCGGGTTGGTTCCTGGCAGCAGGTCTATGGCGCAGTCGAAGGACCGATGGGGAGGCAGCGTGTCAGCCACCCAAGCACTGAACACATCACGGAAGTCCTGGTAGTCCTCCGGCAGCCCGGGCGACCCTTCCTGTGGAGTCTGAAGCTTAGCTGAGCAGAGCGGCAGAGGAAGCTTGACCTGCTGGAGACAGTGCTCAACACACCGGGAACCCCATTGCCCGATCTCCCCGGTGGCCCAGTCAATAACAGGAGCATGTAGTCGGAGCCAAGGCAGTCCAGGGATCACCGGGTGAATGGCTCAGGCAAGAACCAGGAACTGGATCATCTCCTGATGTAACGCCCCCACCTGTAGACACAGGGGCGAGGTGATCCGGGTGATGGTTCGAGGAAGGCTATCCCCCTGGATGGAGGTGACCCTGAGCTCCGGTTGACAGGGCGCCGTGGAGCCACCTAGCTGCGACAGGAATTCGGCATCGATAAAGTTCCCTCCGGCCCCGGAGTGTAGCAAGGCCCTAGAATGAGCCTGGAAACTCTCTCCTTGGAGCAGTATGGGAACAGAGAGCAAGTTGTCTGGAAGGGCAGACAGCTGGCCCAGAGCCACCCCCTTCATAGGGCTCGGGCCGGAGCATTTCCCGATCTCCCAGGCTTGTTTGGACAGAAGCCCGTGAAGTGCCTGGCCTGTCCACAGTACAGGCATAGCTGATTCTGGAGGCGATGGGCCCTCTCCTTCTTGGACAGGTGATGCCGCCCCATTACCATGGGTTCCTCCTTGGTTCTTTCCGAACCCTCTTCGAAGGACCTGGGCATCTCGGGGCAACGGGGAAGGCATCTGGATCTCTGCGCTGCCGGCTGCATGGCCCTCTCCTGGGCTCGCTCCTGGAACCGGATATCGATTCTTGTGCAGAGTGCAATAAGGGCGTCCAAAGTAGCGGGAATCTCTCTGCCGGCCAATTCATCTTTTATCTGGCCGTCCAGACCCTGCCAGAAAATGGCCGTTAAGGCCTCCTGGTTCCACCTGAGTTCCGCGGCCAAAGTACGGAACCGGACGGCATATGCCTCGACCGACCCGCAGCCCTGCTGGATCCGCAGCAGCTCCCCTGAGGCAGAAGAAGGTCGACCAGGAACGTCGAATACCATCCGGAAATGCCGCAAGAATTCCTCCAGGTTTGCCACCGCGCTCAGTCAGGCAGCCAGACAACCCCAAGCTTCACCTGCACTTAGCCACTGTCCCCCAGGAGTTGAGCCCCTGGGTTCAAGCGGCCGGCAGGACTTCTGGAACCAGCGGGGTTGCGTGAACACTGACCAGACAAGCGGGAGCGCAGACACAGTCCCGGAGCAAGGAGTCAGCGAAGCAGCGAAAACAGTCCGAAGTCTGGGCCGGCAGCAACACAGCGTGTAGTCAAGAATCAGTCCGAAGGTCTGGGCAGGCAGCAACACAGCACGTGGTCAGTAAACAATCCAAGGTCAGGAACACAGGAAACCACTGGAACAGATGACCACAACCTGTAAGTGAATAGAAGCCGAAGCATGGAAGGACTGGAAACAGGGCTTTAAATAGTGCAGGGATTAGGTTCAACCAAGTGCAGCTGTTCCAAGATGGCTGCCCCCATCAGCAGAGAAGCACAACGCCCAAATATGGGCTTCCTTCCTGTTCTCGTATACAAGATGGCTGCCCCCTCCTGAGCTAGCCAAGATGGCTGCTGTTCTTGCTCCAAGCCGGATGATGGCTGCCGGACTAGGAAACCGAAACATGGCTGATTCCCCTGAGTCAACCAAGATGGCCGTGGGCTTGATCCAAGCTAGATGATGGCTGCCAGACTTAGGAAACAGAAACTGAAACAGACCTTCCTAAGCCTGATCCTCAGCCCTTTCTGAGTAACCCGTGGCCCGAGTCAGTCTGGAGGAGTGCCGAACAGGTGAGGAACGTGACAACAGCGCTGGTGTCAGTTTAATTTCTGTACAAGAGGGGTGGGGTGCTGCTGTTGACCTGTGCCAAAAAGTTCTTTTTCCGTTTCCATCTGACACCTCTCGCCATAGCAAAAGGTGATGAGAAAGATACTAGCTGATAACCTTAGTTGGGCACATTTCTAATTAATATAGTTTGTTAATCTTGCAGATGTAGACAAGTGTAAGAATTCGAACACCTGTCCCGATAACTCGACCTGTGTGAACACTGGAGGGAGCTATCACTGTGAGTGCAACAACGGTTATCAGTCAACATCTGGAAACAAGACTATTATTAACAAAACAGACCGGTGCCTAGGTAAGTGACTCCATGTACATCAAAGGAAAGTGAGATATGCGCCATGTAACAGAGGGAACAATGACATCAAATATTTAGTGACAGTGCTCAAAGTAGAAAAGACTTTTCTATGTTGTGTTCACGTTTCTAAATCCAAATGTATACTATGAGAAGCTACAGATGGGTTTAATTTATGTATAAACCCCCCTTTGTGAAAAATCCAGATGTAGAAAAGATATACTGTGCTGAAGTGGTCACTTCTCTTCCTCCTCCACTGCTGCATGGCACTGGGTGACCTCTTTCATTCAGCCCGGCAGACATCCAACCACATGGCTAGATAGTGAGAACAGGCATCCACGGGCAGGAGTCAGTGGCTGTGTGTGGCACACGTGCTGTTGTACCGGGAGAAGTCTGAACACTGAGTACAGCGTGGCAGAGTTATTGGCAGGACCCTCACACAACCCTTTTCTCGCCAGATCTGCTCTGACCTGGAGACGAACAAATCTATCGCGGTCTGTGGTTAAGATGTTTGTTGTAAGATATTTAGCAGACTAGTAAAAATTTTAACTTTAAAAAAAAGAAAGAAAGAAATGAGGATGAGTTTGTATTTCCAGCAGCGTGTCAGTAATGATTGTGGCATGTTTTCACCATTGCATGATTGGATTTCATTGCAGTTGGTAGAGCTGAGGCCACTCAGAGTTCACACTTTATATTAAGGGCACAGGAGCTCCTCTGAGAGACTTCAGAGTGTTCACTTTTGTATTTTATATGTAAATGAATGCCAGCTACCCAATGTGGTAGGCTGCAGCCCCTCTGCCCAGTGTAAGGACACACCTGGAAGCTACCACTGCAGCTGCCTGCTAGGTTTCCAAACCAAATTTGGGAGACAACAAATAAAACGGAGGCAAGTTGTGAAGGTAAATATTTCTGTCCCATCACAAGCAAGTAACAGACATAGAGCTGGTGGCCAGTCTAAAATCCCGCCCCACTCCCCCAATCCACCATCGGATCAAGGGTTCAGTGATGCTGTCCTGGCTTTCTGTTGTCTGGTGCATTCATGAAGGTAGCAAATGCTGGTTCATCATGCTTCATCCTCTGGGACTTGCTATGAAGTGGGGGGGGGGGGGAAGGTATTCATAACTGGAGGTCTCTGTCAGCCAACGTCCTCCTTTTCCCCATCCCCATTTCCCTTTCTCCTCAAAGTTTTTGGCAAGAGATTGAGGAAGTAATCTTTTCTAACCTAAATTATAATAATCTTATTAAGGTTGAATAAGAACGTCTCCAGTTTTGGATAAATTGCTACGGAAGAGGAGGGAGGCTCTCTCTGGTCTGGTTTACTGAGACAAGGGCACACATTTTTTAGTAAGGTGCTGGAGGATGGCCATCCTCACTCATGCACTCTCAGCGCTGGGTCATTGACACAAGATGCCCTATGCTCTCCTCCAATAGCACAAGAAAGTTCAGAGTTGGCATTCCTCCATTTATCTGTTATGGCTGCCCGCCAGATGAATGTGTGGATTACTCTACCCAAAGGCTCATGCTGTATAGCCTTGCAAACCCCTGGCACTAGAATGGATCACTACAACACCTACGACACCTTTAAAATCTAATGTTGCAATGCTAGTGGAAGAAACCTTGGAATGACCAACCTTCTCCCAAGTGGAGTGAGCTTTCTGAGGTCCAGCTTGTACAGTTATCTTCTGTGATATGGAATCAAGAAGACTGATAGTGGGCAGTAGGTATAGGTATAGGTAGTCAAACAGGGTGGGCTTCTGGGACCGTGGCCCAACCAACTATACCCTATACAACATCAATAACTGTGGAGTTTGGAGAAGGGTAAGGGTAGAGGTTAAACCTCCCCAAGCAAAAAGGTGTTCCAGTGCCCCTGGGTCAAGTTGCATTTCATTGGGAAAGGCATTCCATCCTTGCCAGCAGTAGACTGAATTCCCTCATAAGTGGGAATGTCTTTTTGTGCACTGCAACCCAAAAGCCAAGGAAGAAAGGGGGAAAGGGAAATGGGACTTGATATACCACCTTTCTGTGGTATTTTGCAACTACATTCAAAGCGGTTTACATATATTCAGGTACTTATTTTGTACCTGAGGCAATGGAGGGTTAAGTGACTTGCCCACAGTCACAAGGAGCTGCAATAGGAACAGTTCCCCAGGATCAAAGTCCACTGCACTCAGTGGTGTTCCTAGCGTCGACTACACCCGGGGCGGATCGCCAATGCGCCCCCCCCTTGGGTGCAGCACCCCCCCTCCCGGCAAAATGACACCCCCCCGGGTGCACGCCGCTAGGGGGGGTGCCGTGGCACATGCCTGTCGGCTGCGAGTTCGAATCGCTACGCTAAATTCTCTCGTTTACTGCAGCTCCCTCCCTCTGCCCCGGAACAGGAAGTAACCTGTTCCGGGGCAGAGGGAGGGAGCTGCATCGAACGAGAGAATTTAGCGTAGCGATTCAAACTCGCAGCCGACAGGTGCGCGCCGCGGCACCCCCCAGCAGCGTGCACCCGGAGCGCACTGCCCCCCCTTTGGTACGCCACTGACTGCACTAACCACTAGGCTACTCCTACCGTAGGGTCCTTAAGTACATAAGTACATTTAAGAGATGCCCTGAGTGATATATTACTAGTTCACATTTCTAGATTGCAAATTTCCTCACTCTCAGTATGTTAAACAAAGAGACAAAATCAAATGAACAAATAGAAAAGTAACAATATACAACAGATACAGTATAATAATGTGGTACACCAAAAGAAATCCTGAATGAAATCAAGTGACCAGGTACTGTAAAAACATTGCAAGTCCTTGAAACACATCAGAAGACAACCAATAACACCATACTCTGGCCACCAAGAGGCACTTTCTTAAAATCACTAAATGGGAAATACTTGTTGAAATCATCAAGTCTTCCGGCTTTTCTTGAACATGGGGAAATCTTTCATCACACTCATTCCAAGGGACACATGGTTCCTTAAGCTGGATCAGTGAAAGATTACAGCAAGCAGGTTTCTGGACATTAATCCCAAACCCCCTTAACAGGGAACCTTGGCGAAGCTTGGTCAACTGTTTGTTCATACCTGTAAATTTCTGTGTTTGTAAAGTAGAGAGTTGTGGCAGCCGTGTTAGTCCACTCTTAAAGGTTATCAATAGAAATCAAACAAAATAAAACATGGAAAAGAAAATAAGTTGATACCTTTTTTATTGGACATAACTTAATACATTTCTTGATTAGCTTTCGAAGGTTGCCCTTCTTCGTCAGATCGGAAATAAGCAAATGTGGTAGCAGATAGTATATATAAGAGAAAAGGAGAGGAGGTCTGACTTTTACATTGGTTTCTAAATCTGATGCATTGGTCAGAATAATCAAAGTGAGGTGGGGGAGGGAACATTCATTAACATAATGTTTGAGGCCCTCATGTTACACAGACAGAGAAGACAGTGCTGTCCACAGCATGCAGACAGGTATAAATGTGCATATCCAGGCAGAATCTACCAAATCACCATATCCAGTAGCTTTCTTTGATCTGTTTGGATGACCCAACTCTGGTGGTAAGATAACCCGCAAGAAGTGAGCATCCCAGATTTCCATTGGGAAGGGGGGCACAAAGATCTACTTTTGCCCTCAGGCACCATTTTGTCTAGTGATCACTCTGACTCTTTATGAGGTTTTGGGATATGTGCTTCATATCTGGGAAAGGAGGACATTCAAGGGCACCAATGAGCACTTGTGTCTTGGTAAGGGTCCTCCATGCCCTCAGTGGCGTAGCCAAGGGTGGGCCCAGGTGGGCCCAGGCCCACCCACTTTGTTCTCAGGCCCACCCAGTAGCAGCACACCTATGATGTGGCTGGCAGGGATCCCCAAGCCCCACCAGCCAAAAACTCCCAACAACTGTCCCTTCTGCATACCTTGTAAATAGCAGATCATCGCCTGAAGCAAGAAGCAACTGATACATACTGTTCGCACCGGCCCCACAGCCTTCCCTCTGATGTATTACCGATTATGTGGAAACTGGATGTTGCCTCAGAGGGAAGGCTGTGGGGCCAACACGAGCAGTGTGTATTAGCTGCTGCTCACTGCCGGTGAAAATCTGCTATTTACAAGGTATGCAGGGGAGGGGGATATTTGAGAGACCTATGGCATGCAGGCGAGAGAGAGTGGGACCAAATCACTTGTGGGACAGGGCAGAGTTCTTCTGCCCACCCATCTTTGGCCCAGGCCGACCCTGCCCTCAGAGTTTCTCATCAGCATGTTGGAAACATTTTCTGTGTTTCTCTGAGAACAATTTAACTCTGTGCTTTCTCTCACCATAGACGTTGATGAATGCATTAAAAATGGTCCTTCAGCCTGTGGTCCCAATACCAGGTGCCTCAACACCCAAGGCAGTTTCTCCTGTTACTGTGATACGGGCTTCCAAGTGAGGCCTAGGATAGGGAATCTTCAGAGCACCAGTGAATCTCAATGTGAGGGTGAGAAACCTATTCTCCAATCCCAGCAAACCATTCCCAGTTTCCTATGGTCTGAGCATGCTCTGTGCCACTCAAGAATTGGTGAAGAGATCTCCTGCATGATATTCCAAGTCATATGGCTACTGCTCAAAGAGACGATAAATTTTGTCTATGCATGATCCTCATCTCTGATGCGTATCTATTGTCCATACGCTCCTCTGTCTCTGGCTTCACCCCTTTCTTCCTTCTGCCTAATAGTTACGTTATTTCAGAGAGCTTCAGCTTGCCTCTGCAATTTGTAGCTGATCAGTATTGACTCTTTACCATGTTATTTCTCTTCCTGTCTCTCTCTTGCACCTTCTCTTTTCCTCAATGGGCTGTCAAATTTCCTTGTGCAACTAGACTGCTGCTTCCAAAGACTTAACCATTGA
Source organism: Microcaecilia unicolor (assembly GCF_901765095.1). Lineage (NCBI taxonomy): Eukaryota > Metazoa > Chordata > Amphibia > Gymnophiona > Siphonopidae > Microcaecilia > Microcaecilia unicolor. The sequence goes on along the minus strand of NC_044033.1, from coordinate 200,898,464 downwards.
CCTGCTCTTTCAGCAATGTTTGGTTTGTGCTGCATCATTGCCTTGGACCTTCGGATGTCTGTCTGCATGGTTTGTATATAATACGATCATAGGGATAGAGCATCCCTTCATGCTTTGTAGCTGACTCTCCTGAGGAACAGTACATGCATCCATAGCTTCAGATACAATCAACCCATGATGCATGCTCATTGATCTTCACCCCTCTTGTTCCAGATATAGATGAGTGTGATCACCTTGGTCCCCCAGTCTGTGGGACCAGTGCCTCTTGTATTAATACACCTGGAAGTTTCATTTGCACCTGCTGGAAAGGGTTCCACACCTTGACTGGAGAGCAGACCTTCAAAGGTCCTGTCATCAATGAATCCCAGTGTTATGGTGAGGCACTCTTCTCTTTTGCCAACATTCCAGATTGTTTTTGCATATTATGAATAATACAATGGAAAATTTCTTCCAGCTTTTGCTGATTTTCATGTAATAGAGGGTTACGGCATGTTGCACATGCAGGGATCTCATCTTGGTCCCATGCAACCATTTGTTTGTCCAGACTGAGGCCTACCCTCACACAAAAATAAACAGCACTCAAAAGCTGCCTGCAAAACAACAACTCACAACTTTCCAAATGATCAGAATTAAGAAATGAAATTGAAGAGGAGTGGAAGAGGAAACATGATAAGGCACTGTACTTTTTTTGTGAACTGGATACCCTAAGGAGATATTTTTCTGGTCTTGTCTGTCTAGAAGACAAGGTGTGTGTGTCTTTATTTCTACAATCAAGAACAACTCAATGTATGCAACACAGGAAAGGAGAAGTGAAAGCTGCCAAAAAAAAAAAAAAAAAGTTCCTACAGAGTATGGATGGATGATTCAGATATTTGAATGAGAATATTTGAATAGGCCATGATATTATGCTTGAAATCAAGAACCCAGCCACAGCTCCTGGAGAATTCTGTAAAAAGAACATCCAACAATTTGCTACTCCCTTGAGGAAGACCAAGAACCTGCATGGTGACTGTCCATGGTGATGTAAGTTGAGGCTGTCTTCTTGGGCTCCAAGCTGGAACACACTATTCTCAACAGTTAACGAGCAGTTTTCTCTTCAGGAATATCGGGCATTGGTAGCATCCCTCCGTTAATCTGTCCATTTTCATATACTTTAATTGAATTTGTGAGAGTTTTTCTAATACATTTTGCATGTAACTAACCTCTCTGGGAAGACACTACTTCAACAATGTACTGTAGAGTTTATCGCTACATCATCATTTTAGTTTCAGCAACCAACATACACCAAACTGTTCTCAGTTTCTGGGGTTGTATCCTTCCAGAACCAAGAATTATGATATTACTCTAGAACAATCTTTTTTACCCCTAAAATCATATTCAGAAGACCTGTAAGAGCTATCTACTCATTGAGCCTTTTTTTTCCTACACTTTGCATTTCCCAGGAAAGCTCCTACTGCCTCCTGATAGGTCTAAAACAACAATCTAGTCCTATAGGCCTGATTCACCCCTTCATCCAGTCTGTGTTTACAGGGAAAGGACTTGGTGACTTGGGTCCCGAATACTAGGTCTTTAAGAAAACCTCCCTTTTCTCTCCCACTCAGTCACTTTCCAGTTTCACCAGCTCATGTATCTCAGATGGATTTTCTCCTTTTCTCCTACTCTTCCCAGTAAATATCAATCATTTTATCCTGTTCTTTCATATAAACTACTGTCCCATATACACAAACAATTCTCCATTTGCACATTCCTGAATTGATTCCGTATCATTCTCCAGAAGAAACATATAAACAGCGTTTACAAAAGTCAAATAAAGAATGAACAAACTCACTGCATTTGATTTACCCCTATTGAATGTATTGCTATTTCCTTGGGTATCTCCAAGAACCACCCCTATTGAACTTGCAGACTCCTCCGTGCTGTCATCCATCTGTTATTTTTTATGATCCAAGCATAAATTTTTACAATCCTAGTTTTCAGAATATAACCTTGTACATGATCCGTATGACTGCATGCATTTTATAACAACACCACCCCCCCCCCCCCCCCAAGTCTCAAACAAAGCCCTGGTCATTAATGGAGCTTAATATATCACATTTGAGTCAAGAGAAGCATTGACTAAGAAGTACATGTAATGTTGCTGTTTCATGCAATGGCTATATGTCCAGGGAGCAGATCTCATAAGAACATATAAATAGACATACTGGGTCAGAACAATGGTCCATCTAGCCTAATATCTTGTTTCCAACAGTGGCCAATCCAGGTCACAAGTAGCTGGCAGAACCCAATTAGTAGTAATATGCCATGCTACCAATCCAAGGGCAAGCAGTGGCTTCCCCATGTCTGTCTCAATAGCAGACTATGGACTTTTCCTCCAGGAACTTCTCCAAACCTTTTTGAAACCCAGATATGATAACTACTGTTACTACACCCGCCGGCAAAGAGTTCCAGAGCTTAACTATTCATTGAGTGAAAAAATATTTCCTCCTAATACTTTGTACTGTAATTGTGTCACAGGATCTTCTAACAAAGAAACTCTTTCTTCCAATTCCTCTGACAAGGAGAATCTGTGAAAGCCTTTGACATTTGGCTAATAAACCTGCTGGATCTTTGTCATGTTTTTATGGTTACATTTAAATAGGTGGTGGAGGTGTGGAATGGCCTCCTGGTGGAGGTGATGGAGTCGAGGACTGTTCCTCGACGTATGAGGAGAGACTTGCGGACCTGAACATGTATACCCTGGAGGAAAGGAGAAACAGGGGTGATATGATACAGACGTTCAAATATTTGAAAGGTATTAATCCGCAAACGAACCTTTTCCGGAGATGGGAGGGCAGTAGAACGAAAGGACATGATATGAGAGTGAAGGGGGGGCAGACTCAAGAAAAATGTCAGGAAGTATTTTTTCACGGAGAGAGTGGTAGATACTTGGAATGCCCTCCAACGGGAGGTAGTGGAGATGAAAATGGTAGCGGAATTCAAGCATGCGTGGGATAAACATAAAGGAATCCTGTGCAGAAGGAATGGATCCTCAGAAGCTTAGCCGAGATTGGGAGGCGGGGCTGGTATTTGGGTGGTGGGGCTAGTTCTGGGCAAGACTTCTACGGTCTGTGTCCTGAAAATGGGGCTAGTTCTGGGCAAGACTTCTACGGTCTGTGTCCTGAAAATGGCAGATACAAATCAAGGTAAGGTATACACAAGAAGTAGCACATATGAGTTTATCTTGTTGGGCAGACTAGATGGACCTTGCAGGTCTTTTTCTGCTGTTATCTACTATGTTACTATGTTCCAGAATTTTAAAAGGCATGGGATAAGCATGTGGGATTGCTTAGGAACAGGAAGAATTAGGGGTTACAGAGGATGGGCAGACTGGATGGGTCATGTGACCTTTATCTGCCGTCATGTTTCTATGTTTCTAGGTGATAGTTCTTCTCAATCATGGGTACAGATTCGCCAACTGTCGCACAGGACCCGCTCTATCTCTCTGGAATCCTGTCTCTCTTCCTGGTATATGTGAAGCACTGAACCACCATAGCAACTGACCTTCATTAAGACTGACACTTAATGAGGGTCAGTTGGACATGTTCTCACACCACTTATAATGCAAAAATATCCTTCTTTCATATACGATCTCTGTTACATCATTCATTTTCACAGCCTCATCTCTGTATTCTGTCACTGCTTCATGTTTCAAATGAGGGAATAGCCTGGTACACGTCTCCAAGATTTCTGTGCAAATCCAGATGACTACAGCGCATCTCCATACACCTTTTAATTCCTCTCAAATATCTCGGTTACTCTTAGATTTTCCGCAGTTTGTCCAGTTGTAAGAAAGAACCTTACAAAAACTCAGACATAAATCAGAAATCACCATGCAGTCAAACTCTCTGTCTCCCCCTGGTGTTTGCTGGACCCCCTGTTGCATTTCCTAAACCTTGGAGTTCTCAAATGTTTTGATCTTATCCTTCACAGTGATTTTCACTCTAGCTGGATAAAACAATCCACGCCTTATTTTTGTGTTTCTTTTTATTGCTTGCTCTATTCAGTTCAGAAGTGATTTTAACTTTGTACTGGAACTGTGTCACAGGATCTTCTAACAAAGAAACTCTTTCTTCAATTTCCTCTATTGTCTCTTGAAACAAGGAGAATTGGGCTTTAAGGGAAGCCTCCTCCCTTCTAATGCCTTGAGTTTCACTATGATTCTCTGTAGGGATTGCAACTTCCTTGTGATCAGGGTATGTGGGTTTAGATCCGTTTCCTTGGCACCAGTTGTTTCCTGTGGTGACGGAGGGTCTTTTTTAGACCTTTTGACTCTGAGTGATGCTCAGAAAGCTGCAACTTTTATCCTGCTTCCATAGATACCCCCTCCCCCCACTCATGCAGCTCCCTTAAAGTATGTTTTTTTTCCAATCATGCCCAAGCCAGCCTTAAACCTGCGACCTTTGGGTTGGGAAGCCTGCCTCTTTTCAGGTTGAGCTATTCATTACTACACTTCCTAAAATAGTATAGGGAATTTTGTTAAGGTGGCACTTACCAGTTTCTGCAATGAGGGTAAAATCAAGACGGGCCCAGTCTGTCCCTAAATGACCCGGATTCGTCAGGTAGATTTGCTTTTCATTGCATTAATTTGATCCCAGCTTTGCTCCTTCCCAGGTCATAGCAACAAGTGGCACTTCTTGTGATTTTTCCTTCCAGTATATATTGTGTTTTAATGACGTCTAATATTCATGTTCTGTGTACGTGTGACTGAGGTAACGTGTTCTGCTGATGTGTAGTTTCTGTGTAGAAAATCCTGTTTGTTCTGCTTTCCCAATAAGAGACGTATTGGTATTCTAGGGACTGGTGTAATATTTGAAATGCTGCCTTTTTATATGCTTCATGGCTGGTCACAGTGGTGTGGTTACTGTGGGGTGTGGCTACTGTAGGGACAGAGCCGTGGATTGTCACCCCATCCTCAATGGTTGGCCTAGTTTGAGTACTGGCGCCTTTTTTTTCCCTAGAAAAATGCACTGTTTAAAAGTATTGGGAAGTCATTTTGCTTTTAGGGTTTACTGGTGTTTGTTCCTTCACATGTTCATCTGGCAGAAAGCTCTCCAGCGCCCCCTTCCTCACTGTCTGTTTGATGTTTTTGCTTGGCGGTAGACATGCACACTGGCTATTAGAGAATATTTGTGGCTTTGCTTCTAGAATAGATTCTCAGCGGTAGCATAGCACACATTTCACTGCAATGTGTGAAGATTTAAAGTGCCGGCTACTTGCATCCCACCCTCACCGCACCATGGAAGGAATAGACCCATCCTTGACTTTTCTTCCTACAGGAATGAGATGAGCAAGTGCTCGGTGGGGGGGGGGGGGGGGGGGGGGGGGGAAACACCAGGAAATGACTGGAAGTCTTCCGACCACATCTCAATTGTCATCTTTTCATTCCAGACGTCGATGAATGCAGGGAAAACTCCACACTCTGCCAGCCCAATGGAAAATGCATCAACATTATAGGAGATTATATCTGTAAATGTGTTCCTGGATTTGTGAAAAGCATTATGGACCCTAAGAAATTATGCCGAGGTATGTCCAGTGATGCCCTAGAATGGGGTGGGGAGCTCCCAGGAGCCCCTTGTTTTCTGTTTTCATAAACTAATTTGACATCTCACTCAGTGAGGCAAAATTGACAAGTGTCCCTTTCATAAATCAAATCAGTTCTTGTATACCACTAATATCCCCTTTCCAGGGTTCAGTGCGGTTTACATTCTAGGTGAGACAAAAGCCGATAATGTTAGTGTGAGGTATGAGAACAATTAGAGACCACTGGTGTAATGCATGAGACCAAAAACATTATAGGAAAGGATAATGGATGATACTAAGAGGTAGAAGTCAATGGATTTCTTATGAAGCAGTCTTTGGGAAGAGAAAGGTTTATAGCCTCTTCCTGAAGTTGAGGTAGCTGTTTTCTGTTCTGATGGGAATAGGTAGAAAGTTCCATATTTTAACTCCAAGTACAGGGAATACAGAGCTGAAAATCTTCTGATTTCGAATTGTCTTTTGAAACGGTGACGCTAGCATCAGTTGTTTTCAGTCTGTTAGACTAGACCAAACATAGCAAAGCGGTCTTAGCAGTTCAGAGGCGAAACCCTATAAGATTTGTAAGATAAGAAGTTGGCAATGGTGAAGGAGCTGACAGAGCCACTGGTGGACTTTCCATGGACAACTTGGATGTTTCAGCCCGGTTAGGGTCATCTGGTGGGGAAGATGTGGCAAGAGCTATGCCCTTATTCATCTTTCTATTTCTACAAGACAGGGATTCCATTATGCAACTGAATTTTAGGCAGTGCATACTTTACAGAATATATTTGTGGAAACAATCGACCCATGATGCATACTCATCGATATTAGTTACTATAGCACAACGTGTGATTCTAAATAATTGGAAAACCTCTTCAATGTTAAATGAACATTTCTGGTGGCAATCTGTTCTAATGTATCACAAGTTAGAATTGGCTTCCGCCACTTTCACAGGATCAATAATTAAAACAAATACTGTATGGTCTCCAATTGCTTCCTATCTTGATTCCATTACAAACGAAACTACATAAATGATAACAACTACTTATCTTAGAATTATTATTATAACTATAATTGTATAATTCCTTGGCACACTATAATCTATTATATATCTCCATAATGCATCTTTTTATTTCTTTTGGTTAATGTTATGTACTATTTACATTATACTAAAACCAATAAAAAAAATCTGGAGAAAGGAAAAAAAAAACCTCATCGATCTTCACCCTCTTCTTCCAGATATAGATTAGTGTGTTCAGCTTGATCCCCCAGTCTGTGGGACCAATGCCTATTGTAGGAATATGTCTGGCAGTTTCATTTGCACTTGCTGGAAAGGGTTCCACACCTTGACCGGAGAGCAGACCTTCAAAGGTCCTGTCACCAATGAATCCCGGTGTTATGGTGAGACACTCTTCTCTTTATTTATGGAATGTATTTGCGGCAGTGCAATTAATTAGGGATAAACATGCCTCAGAGCCACAACTTCCACTTCTGCAGCTTTACCGGCAGTTCAAGGACTAGAGTCACAATCACAGGCCAAAACCTTTCCCCTTATGTCAAGCTCAGTTTTTAATCATTTTCACTTTTCATCTATGAAATTCTATTTACTATTTCATTACATGATGTGCCCAGTTCCACTTTATCAGCACGTCCGACAAAGGCTCCCATTTCGCATCTCGCTATGGCAAGTATATTGTTTGCGATTGGATGTTGAGTCATTATTTGCTCACCTCGAATAAATTGATCGATATCTGTGAAACTTCATTTAAGGGACATAAGATTCATACTGTATTTTTGACTGATCTGTGCAGTGAGATCAGAATCCTGGAAATGAGGGGGAGTGTTTAAAATTTGTCTTCAGTTTGTATTGATATGAATATATACAGAACCAGTACAAGGCTAGGGGGCACCCTATCCTTCAGCCTTACATGACTCATAATCAGATGTTGTTACACTTTCCACCAGTAAAACAGATTAAATTGCAGAAAATGTTTGACTCGTCACTTTATTATCAAGTAGTTTCAGTGTGGAACTCGCTACCTTTTCAGATTTATAGTTTAGTTTATAGTTTATTAAACTAGCTATACCGCCCAACTGTCTCGCAGATCAGGGTTGTTTGCAGTCTAAATTAATAACAGTTTAAAATTTAAAAGAAAGTGAAAGGAACTGCAATATATGAATAGGACAGATTCTTACATCCAACAAGAAAACATACACCACCCAGCTCGCAAAAGAAGAAAACAAGAATTGGGAATCACACAGCATATCACAGCCTGTGACCCAAAGCTAAATTAACTTAAATGCTTGTTCAAATAACCAGGTTTTTAACACTTTTTAAAATTTTTTGAAGGACAATTCTGATCGGATACCAGGTGGGAGGGAATTCCATTGGAAAGGGGCTTGAAAATAAAATGTTTGGTGGCAGGTAGATTCTAATTGAGCTTCTTTTCGATTTGGAAGGATTAACCGATGATCATTTATGGAACGCAACAAACATACTGGAGACTATGGAATAGTAAAAGTGGACAAGTAATCGGGGATTCCGATTCTATGTGCTTTAAAAGTGAGAGTTAGAGGAGGTCACGTGATGCTGTGAGAGAGCCAGACGTGCAGAGCTAGCTCTCCGAGGCCCCAACCCGAAAATCAAACTTTATAACTCTAAACGGGACAACTCTGGTACAAATCTTGATAACAGCAAGGGAGTGGAGTGAATGGAAAAGTATTTGGAGAGTTCCCCGAGCGGAATGGTAGGCAAGGGAGTGAAACGCGAGAAGGAGAAAACGAAAGCGCTGGGAGCGAAAATGGAGGAGAAAAAGCAGCAGGAGGGACCAGTTTTCTCCGAGGAACAAGTCTCACAAATAATAGCCGCAGTTGGGAAAGCGCTGGAGCCGCAAATTAGTCGTTTAGAGGAGAGAATAGTAAGTATCGAAGCGTTACTTACCGACATCAATAGAAGAGCAGGAGAATTAGAGAATCGGGTCTCCGCGCTGGAGGATGCGGGCCCAGTAACAGCAACGGCAGTGGAACAGCTCCAAAAGAAAGTGAGCAGGATGGAGGAGAAAATGGACGACCTAGAAAACAGGTCCCGACGAGCGAATCTTCGAATTATAGGACTCCCAGAGGAAATAGGAGACAGGGATCTTTCGACAATACTAGAGAAGTGGCTGGCTGAAGAACTGGCCTTATCGGACACATTCGGGCCCTTATGCCTAGAAAGAGCGCACCGCGTGGGGAGACTTCAAGATGGCCGCCGAACTCCAAGAGCGGTACTAATAAAAGTCCACAATTACACCCACAAGGTAGAAATCCTCAGGGGATATCGCATGAAACGCGCCACACTACAATATAAAGGACATAAAATTCTAATATTCCAGGATTACTCAATGATGCTCCAGGAACAACGGAAGCAGTTTACTCCCTTGTGCAAGAAGCTTCACGAACACAACATAAAATTTTTGTTGCTATATCCGGCGATTCTCAAAATACACCACAATAATCAGTGGAAATCGTTTACCGCCACTGAGGCTGCACAAGAGTATGTGGCACAATTATTGGATAAGTGAAACAGCTATCATCCAATGCTGAACTGGTAATGTGGTTTGTTTGATAATGCAATATTAGCAGAAAATGCACAGAGATTATCGTTCACTGTTAAACCAGATAGCTGGAAGGAATGTTATAAATAATTGTATTGTGAGAGTTAATGACACCATATAAGATAGGGTTGGGGCCGATGGCATTGAACATGACCCGGGTATCTGACTCATACGTGGGTTGGATACATGTAAAGGGCAAAGAAGGGAAGGGGAAGCTAGGGGAGGGGGAGGGAAGGGGGGGAGGGGAAGGTAACTGGGAACAAAAATCTAACATAGTCTGGAAAGAGAGAAGAGATGGACGAATAACTAGTAACTGGAAATGGTGGATAACAAATAAACATACTGGTATGGATAACCTAGACTTCTCTGGGGTGAGGCTGGGCGCCCTAGGGTTCAGATGTAAAGTATTACGCTCAGAAGAATATTGGTACATAGATAATGGTTAGACAAAAAGGTAGATGTGTACGAATGGTGTCTTGGAATGTTTGTGGCATTACTTCGCCAGCCAAGAGAACAAAAATTTTACAAGCTCTGAGAAGGCAACAGGCAGACATAGTTTGCCTCCAAGAAACGAGGCTCTCATCAGAGGAACACAAAAAATTAATACGTTATTGGGTTGGGGAAGTATATGATTCTCCTGCTGATGGGCGCAGAGGGGGAGTGGCCATCCTGTTTAGTAAATCCCTACAATACAATGCCAAGTTACTTTTTAAAGATGTAAAGGGGCGATTCGTGGGGCTTCGGGTAAATGTGCAGGGACGAGAGTTCTTATTGGTGGCCCTATATGCCCCTGTAGGGAACAAGACAGAACTGTTTGCACACCTATTGAAAGAATGTCAGAAATATCCAAACCTGCAACTGGTACTAGCTGGAGATATGAACGCGGTGATGGATCCAGCACTGGACCGCACGGGGCAGGGGTCCCATAGACCCACACACTCACCCACTGAATTAGAATTGTTCACCACAGCGCTGGGGGTGATAGACCCTTGGAGACTCCTCCATTCGGAGGAACTAGACTTTACGCATATTTCCAGGGCACATAAAACACAATCTCGATTGGATTATAGTTTTGTGACACAGCACATCTTCCAACACATATCTGAAGCCACAATAGGGCCCGAGGGGATCTCCGACCACGTGATGATATGGGTGGATTTACAGGCGCCCCACTACTTTCAGGGTACACCACAATGGAGGTTCCCAACTTACCTATCATCCTCAAGGGAGTTTGCCACTTATCTGCAGGCTAAATGGCAAGAGTATGAGTCCACGAATAGTCAGCATATAGAAGACCCCATACTGTTCTGGTCAACTGCAAAAGCAGTAATCAGAGGGAGTATAATATCGTATGTCAGTGGGAGAAACCGTAGAATAACTGCCAAAATAGTGGAACTGGAAAATAAGCTGAGAGCCCTAAAAAAGAGATATACAAGACAGCCCACACAGAACACATATGAAACTCTGACAGCCACTAGAGTGGCACTCAACAGTCTCATACATGAGAGAACAACTAGAGCACTCCTATACCAGAAATATAGATTCTTTAGATTTGGGGAAAAAACTGGGGGAATGATGGCGCGCTTAGCTAAAAGAATGCGGAGACCTCACTACATATCAGTGGTGAAGGATGAACATGGTACTCCCATTACAGATCTCATAGAGATTGCTAAGATCTTTAGAAATCATTTTGCAAAAACATATGCACCAGAGATCCCACAGAGATCAGAAGCGGAAATGAAGAAGTATATAGAACAATCTGGCATGCTACATCTGTCGGAAGAGATGACAGAGGCACTTAACTCATCAATCTCCACTAGGGAGATTCAGAGGGCCATCAAAGCATTAAAGTACTCCTCGGCCCCTGGGCCAGATGGCTACACGGGAGAATTTTATAAGATCTTGCAGAACCAGATCACTGGTCCCTTATTAGATTATTATACAACAGTAGTAGAAGAAAAGAAATTCCCCCAATACACCAATACAGCGCTGATTAGCCTTATACCCAAACCAGGGAAGGATCCCATGCACCCGGGTTCCTACCGACCAATTTCATTGATCGATGTGGATATAAAGATCTTGTCCAAAATCTTATCAGAGAGATTGTCACCGATGATACCCCGGGTGATACATGGAGATCAGGTGGGGTTCGTGAAGGGAAGGCAGTCTGTCATCAACGTTAGGAGACTAATAGCTGCATTACTACATGGAAGGGCCAGCCGTAACCCATATCTGATGGTGAGTTTAGATGCAGAAAAGGCATTTGATAGGGTGGGCTGGCCTTTCCTGTTCACCACTTTGCGGAGGGTGGGACTGCATGGGTGGTATCTGAATGCTATACAGGCTCTGTATTCTGCGCCCCAGGCTCGAGTGTTAGTAAATGGAGTACAGACAGATTCCTTTCCCATAGGCCGTGGGACCAGACAGGGTTGCCCCCTGTCTCCCGTGTTGTTCCTTTTAGTGTTGGAGCCATTACTATGCATGATTCGTGCAGATGAGGATATAGGGGGAGTGTGTCTGAAAGATTGTAAACTTAAAGTGCTCGCATATGCGGATGACCTCCTAGTTCTCTTAAGTGAACCGCAGAGCTCCTTGTACAGGCTGCTCCAAGTGATAGAGGAATATGGTACCCTTTCGGGGTACAAATTGAACCTCCTCAAATCCTTGGCAATGCCAATACAAGAGGAGACTCAATTGACATGGAAGGGGACATTTCCACTAACATGGGCTAGGGAACAAATTACTTATCTAGGGGTGACCATTACTGTTGATCCCATGAAATTGTATGAGAAAAATGTAATTCCATTACTTATTGAAACAAAAAGATTGTTGGGTCTTTGGGGCGGGGTCCCCTTGACGCTGGTGGGACGCATCTCATTATTTAACATGATGCTAGCGCCTCGCTGGCTGTATTTGTTTCAAATGCTACCACTAGCGCTGAGGGGAAAAGAGGAAAGAACATTACATAACGCCTTGCAAAGATTCTTATGGAGGGGACGGAAACCAAGATTGCCAGTCTCTAGTTTACAGAAACCTAAAGAACAGGGAGGTATGGGACTAGCCAACATTAAATATCTGTCCGTAGCATGTGCCATGAGACACATACGAGATTGGATCGCAGAGACTAGTGACTTTTCGGACAGAGCAGTAGAGGAGGCTTTGATGCCATCTGCACATCTCAGTTGGCTATTGCACACAATACCCGGAACACGGGTTCGGGACATAAGGAACAATCCAATGCTGCGGTCATCCAGAGCGGCCTGGAGATGGCTCTGTCGGAGACATGGATTCTCTGCAGCGAGCACTCTGTATCTGCCCCTCAACCATAATCCAGACTTTATAGCAGGTACAGAGTCGAGAGAGTTCCGACACTGGACAGCGCAAGGGATAAAATATATAAGCCAAATGATAACAGAGGAGGGAACTGTTAAACCCTTTGCCGAACTCAGACAGTCATTTGGCTTAAAACACACTGACTGGCTTGCCTATTTACAGATAAAGCACTACATTACCTCCTTGGGGTGGTCTAATCTGACAGAGGATGTGCAGGATGTGTTGAGCGAAGCACTCACCTTAAATGCTAGTACTGCAGTACCACTGCGTTTTCATCATAGATACCTCAAGGATACGACCGAAGAAATAAACTTCAAGAAACTCATAGAACAATGGACAGAGGATTTACAAATTACCATAACAGAGGATCGATTTCGTCAGCACTTCACATCTATTCAAAGGAGAGAGACATTTCCAAGATACTGGGAATTACAGTATAAGTTTGCCTTAAGACTACACATATCGCCAAGGAGGGCATACAGAGCGAGACTGGATACAAAGGGAGCCTGCCCTAAATGCGCACAGGGCCTGGCCACCTTAGCACACATGTTTTGGCAGTGCCCAGACATTTCCAGCTTTTGGACACAGATCATGCGAACCGCATCTCAGCTCTGGAAGAAACCAGTCCCAATTTCAGCGCGGATTCTATTTGAGGACTTTCAGCTGGAGGATAGACCCCCAGCAGGCTTGCTACAATTCTTACGCAAGTCAGTATTGATGGGAAGAAAGTGATCTTATTGTATTGGAGAGAGGTGCATGGACCTTCGGTGTCAGTGTGGAGAACACACATGATAGACTTGGTAAGATTGGAAAGATGTAGCTTGCAAAGGGCCTCATTTGCTGAGCAACGACAGTTTAAATATACGTGGCAGCGTTTTTTGATGACACTCCACCCAGTGGCACGTAAACGACTTATTTTCTCACCGGACTAGACTCATGATAAAGGTTACCAGAATGGGAGGGGTGGGGGGAAGGGAAGGGGAAATGGGTGGAGGTGAAATTGTTGTAAATGATGACATGAATCTACAGTATTTGTATTTGTTCCTTTTCTGGTTCAATAAAATGTTTTAAATAAAAGTGAGAGTTAACAGTTTGAAAGGATACCAAGTGGGAGGGAATTTCTTTGGAAAGGGGCTTGAAAATAAAATGCTCGGTGGCGGGTAGATTCTAATCGAGCTTGTTTTGGATATGGAAGGATTAACCGATGATCATTTATGGAACAATAGCAAACGTACTGGAGAGTATGGAATGGTGAAAGAGGTCAAGTAATCAGGGATGTCGATTCTATTTGCTTTAAATATGAGAGCCAACAATTTGAAAAGAAGATGTTTTTCCACTGGAAGCCATATCAGTTCTTGAAACAGAAGGGAAACATGATCAAACTTGTGAGATTGGTAAATGAGTTTAGCAACTGTGCTTTGCACTAATTGAAGTCTCTTGATATTAATACGTGAACAGCCGAGATAAAATGAAGATACATACCTGTAGCAGATATTCTCTGAGGACAGCAGGCTCCATATTCTTACGTGTGGGTCGTCATCTGCGACGGCCCAGGAGACCAGAACTCTTCTTTAGAAAAAACGAAGTTTGTAGAGTGCTCGCCCGCACGGGCCCAAGCGTGCCACGCATGCGCGAGCCGCTTCCCGCCCGCAACACAAGTGTGACTGAACTAGTTATGTAGAAATCAAACAAGATAAAAGCAGACAACTCCAACGGGGAGGAGGGAGGGTTGTAAGAATACGGAGCCTGCTGTCCTCGGAGAATACCTGCTACAGGTACGTATCTTCATTTTCTCCGAGGACAAGCAGGCTCCATATTCTTATGTGTGGGGTATCCCTAGCACCCAGGCTCACTCAAAACAATGAACTTTGGTCAATTGGTCCTCGCAACGGCAAGGACATAACTGAGATTGACCTGAAAACAAACAGAACTAAGTGAGAGTGGAGCCTGGAACAGAACAGAAATGGGCCTAGGAGGGTGTTGTTGAATTCTAAACCCAGAACAGATTCTGTAACACCGACTGCCCAAACCGACTGTCTCGTCAGGTGTCCTGCTGAAAGCAGTAGTGAGATGTGAATGTGTGGACTGATGACCATGTTGCAGCCTTGCAAATCTCTTCAATGGAGGCTGACTTTAAGTGAGCCACTGACGCAGCCATGGCTTTAACATTGTGAGCCGTGACATAGCCCTCTAAAGTCAGCCCAGTTTGGGCATAAGTGAAGAAAATGCAATCCGCTAGCCAATTGGAGATGGTGCGTTTTCCGATGGCAACTCCCATCCTGTTGGGATCAAAAGAAACAAACAGCTGGGCGGACTGTCGATAGGGCTTTGTCCGCTCCACGTAAAAGGCCAATGCTCTCTTACAGTCCAAGGTGTGCAACTTGTCCTCACCAGGGCGGGTGTGTGGATGGGGAAAAAATATTGGCAAGACAATTGACTGGTTCAGATGGACCTCCGACACCACCTTCGGCAAGAACTTAGGATGAGTGCGGAGAACTACTCTGTTATGATGGAATTTAATATAAGGAGCATGAACTACCAGGGCTTGGAGCTCACTGACTCTACGAGCTGAAGTAACAGCCACCAAGAAAATGACCTTCCAGGTCAAGTGCTTCAGATGGCAGGAATTCAGTAGCTCAAAAGGAGGCTGTCGTGTTCTCGAGGACCTTGGCATTCTGTCAGGCTTCTTCCCCGGGAACCCTGGGTACATGAGTCCTTGGACCACGGCCGAGGAGCGGCAGTGGTAGGCAAGATCACCTTCGGAGCAGAGAAGAGACAAGGCTGGACTGGAACCCCGGACTGGAGTCCTGCACTGGAACACTCGGGACTGGAACGCACCGGACCGGAACACACTGGAGTAGGCTTCACCTACGCTTAGCTGCCTTTCCCCGAGGGTTGAGCCCTCAGGTTCGAGCAGCTGGTAGGGCTTACAGGAAAACCAGAACTGGAACCAGCAACAGGAACAACCGGTCAGGATCCAGCGGTGCTCCCAGGTACCTAGGCTAAAGCAAGGCAGACAGGCAGGGAAGAGGACACAGGAGCTACATACAAGCTAAGCTCAAGGGAATGGGAATGACAGCTACGCTTGCCAGAGGAAGGGTTAGACTGGAGCTACAGTAGCTAACAGATAGAAAGGAGAGAAATGGCTGCAGCATCAGCTGCTAACCAACCTCAGACGGGGAGCAGAGCCACTGCACAGGGATAACAGGCTAGAAGCCCACAGAAAATAATATACACAGAAAGGCTGAAAGCCTACAGGTCAGAGAGATACACCCAGAAAGGCTAGAAGCCCACAGAAAGGCTGGAAACCCCCAGGCCACAGTAATACACCCAGAAGGCCTGGAAGCCCACAGATAAAGGGATATACACAGATAGACTGGAGGCCCACAGAGCAATGGGCACAGAAGGACTGGAAGCCCACAGAACAATAGACACAGAAGGGCTGGAAGCCCACAGAGCAATAATACCCTGAGCCAGAAGGCAAGGCCCACAGATGATAGTAACTCGCAAAGCAGAAGGGCTGGAAGCCCACAAGAAAAGGCAAGGAAAGCTAACTGTGCAAACAGCACACTAACCTCGGGACCTAAGGCACTGCGGAGGCATTGGCAATGCAAAGGCCAAGGCTGCAGTCTCTAAGTGCTTAATAAAGCCCTTCAACACCAAAGGCACAGCTGCAGCAATCTCTAAGCACTACGGAGGCTGTTCAGGCACAAACCACAGAGCAGGCAGAAAGCACAGTGAAACACAGAGAGGCTTCCCACACCCAGGTGTAGTGTAGTGAAGCAATTAGAGTCATGCTGGAAGCAGCCAGCACACAGAGAGAGAGAGAGAGCTAACCCAGGCAACACCCACAGATGCAGTATAGTGAGGCAATTAGTGTCATGCTGCTGGATGCAGCCAGCACAGAGAGCCAGAGCTAGCTCAGAAAGGACAGACAGAAGAAACAGGAGCCAGCTAGGAAGCTGACCCCCAGGAATAAGGTAAGTCTGAGGGTGGTCACGGCCACAGACGTGACAGAGGCTTCATCAGCTGGGTGAGAACGACGTTGAGATCCGATGACACTGGTGGAGGTTTGACAGGGGGCTTTGACAAAAGCAAACCTCTCATGAAGCAAACTACTAAAGGCTGTCCAGAGATAGGCTGACCTTCCACACGTTGATTATAAGCACTGATTGCACTAAGATGAACTCTTACTGAGTTAGTCTTAAGACCAGACTGATAAGTGTAGAAGGTATTCAAGCAGGGTCCATGTAGGACAAGAAAAAGGATTTAGGGCCTTGCTGTCACACCATACAGCAAACCTCCTCCATTTAAAAGAATAACTCCTTTTCGTGGAATCTTTCCTGGAAGCAAGCAAGACTGGGAGACACCCTCTGAAAGGCCTAAAGAGGCAACTTCTAAGTTCTCAACATCCAGGCCGTGAGAGCCAGAGACTGGAGGTTGGGATGTAGAAGCGACCCCTCGTTCTGAGTGATGAGGGTCGGAAAACACTCCAGAATTCTGATAGCACCTTTCTGGCCACGTCAGATCTGGTTTCCTCTTCTTCAGAATCATGGTTCCTCGGTCTTGCCTGAGTTTCAGCAGAGTCTTCCATACTAAAGGTATGGGAGGATATGCATACAGAAGGCCTGTCCCCCAATGTAGGAGAAAAGCATCTGATGCGAGTCTATCAAGGGCCTGAAGCCTGGAACAGAATTGAGGGACCTTGTGATTGGTCTGAGTGACAAAAAGATCCAGCGAGGGGGGCACCATGCCCGGAAGATCTTGCAGACAACATCCATGTTCAGAGACCAATCGTGAGGTTGCATTATCCTACTCAATCTGCCGGCCAGACTGTTGTTTATGCCTGCCAGATACGTGGCTTGGAGAAACATGCCGTGCTGGTGCACCCAAAGCCACATCCTGGCAGCTTCCTGAAACAGAGGGCGAGATCCGGTGCCCCCATGCTTATTGGTATAATACATTGCAACCTGATTGTTTGAATTAGGATAATTTGATTGGACAGCCTGTCTCTGAAAGCCTTTAGAGCATTCTAGATCGCTCATAATTCCAGGAGGTTGATCTGAAGACGTGTTTCCTGAAAAGACCAAACTCCTTGAGTGCGAAGCCCATCTACATGAGCTCCCCACCCCAGGAGGGATGCATCCATCATCAGCACTTTTTGTGGCTGAGGAATTTGGAATGGACATCCCAAGGTCAGATTGGAGCAAATGGTCCACCACTGTAGGGAATTGCAAAAATCGGTGGAAAGGTGGATGACATCCTCTAGATCCCCTATAGCCTGACACCACTGGGAAGCTAGGGTCCATTGAGCTGATCTCATATGTAGACGTGCCATGGGAGTCACATGAACTGTGGAGGCCATGTGGCCCAGAAGTCTCAACATCTGTCAAAAAATCTACGGATGGATCACAATTGATGTAGAAAAAAGAAACTAGATTTAAAAAGTGCAGAAATTTGTGGGGTGAATGTTAAATGGGAATCCAGGATGATACCTAGGTATCTGAAGGATTCAACTGGGACGATGAGCGCGTCAAAACATTTCAAAGTAGAGAGAACAGATAAACCAACATGCACCCGTTTTTTCTTTATTCAACACCAATATGTGATAAGTTAACCAGTCTGATATTTCTGCAAGACAAACTTGCAGTGGACCTAAATTTGGATTATATGGATCTGTTGGAAAGAGAAGAAGAATATCGCCACATAGAAGTGGAATGAAATACCATGTGATTGAATTAGTGTGGCAAGTGGACTTAGAAATAGATTGAAAAGAAGAGGGAACAGGACACATCCCTGAGGAACACCACATGCTAGAGGGTAAGAGGAAGTGGTGAAAGAGCTGGTGGCAAATAGGAGGTGGACCAAGTCAGAACAGTTCCATCTATACCAAGAGAAGACAGATGAGACAACAAGAGATCATGATTCACCAAATCAAAAGCTGCCAAAAGATCAAGAGATATAGCAAGTACTACTTTGTGCTTATCTAACTGAGAGTAAATTTCATTTAACACGGCTGCTAGGGCTCTCTCAGTGCTGAAATTAGATCTGAAACCATATTGCTTGGTGTGAAGAGCCAATATTTTTTCAGGATCCAACAAGATCCATTTTTTTCCAGGATCTTGGACATGAAATACAAATTTGATACCGGGCGATAGTGGGCAGGGATTCATGCATCAAGAGACGGTTTCTTTATAATTGGTTGAACTATTGCCAACTTCCAGATTTCAGGTAATAGACCAGAAGCAAGGCTAGTATTAATTACTAAGAGAATTTTGGGTAACAGATCAAGTTCAGAAATTGTAAGCCAGTTCAAAGGGAATGGATCCAAAGCACAGGAAGTGATGTGCATTGTTTTAATCATTTATGATAATGATATTAAAGTTTGGGACTGAAATGAGGACCACAGGAAGGCATAGGTTGAGATTGTGTATTCAGAGCAGTAGGTGAGAGAGGAAGGGGGATGGGTGGAGTAAGATGCATGACAGTAGGAATAGGGAAAGAGTTCACTAGGTTTTGAACTTTAACAATGAAGTAGTTTGTTAGGACCTTAGCTGCTGGGCGAAGAGTATTCTGTTGAGTATGAATGTCAACAGACCTTGTCCTAGTTAATTTATGAAAGAGGGAAGAAAGTTCTTTTGAGAGATTTGGCACTTTTTACAGTCACTCGCTAATGTATTCAAATTTCGCCTTTTTCAAGTGAAGATTATCATCCCTAAGTCTTGAACGAAAACAAGAGAGATCAGTGTTGGATTTTGTTTTTAGCCACTTATGTTCTGCTTTACGAAGTTGTCTTTTCAGGAGGTGAAGGCCCCCATGGTACCAAGGCTGTCTTTTGTTTTAAGGTAGGACATTCACACTCTTCAAAGGTGCATTCTTATCTAAGGCAGAAAAGAGATTTGTGTGCTTACAAACTATTCGCTATTACTATTAGAAAGTCTTTCAAAATGTTGTTATTTGACGAATACGTATTACTTAAGAACTAGATTGTGTTGGGTACTGAGATTGTAATTCCTGGACGGTGGGTTTATCCAGTTCTCGTTTACATGTTGTAATCCCCATAGAACTGTTTAGGTACTTGTGGAATAGAAGTTTTGTATAAACACAAGTACAAAAGAGGACTGAAAACCACAAACACAGTGAGGAAATGGAGCAGCTCTTTTGAACCAGCAGTCTTTTATTGCAATCTCTCCCCCACCAGCTCTTCCCTTTTCTTCTTCCTCTCTCTCTCCCCCATCTTTCACCCAATAGTATAGTAAGGGTAGGGTGGTGGTGGTGGTGGGTGGACCGCCCTGGGCGCCATCTTAACAAGGGCACCAGCAATGCCAACTTTGGCTGACACACTGCTATTTCCGGCCCCACTCTCCAAGCCCCCCAGAACAGAAAAACAGTCATCAGCATAAGTGCCAGTATTAATGATGTCCGCCAGACGCAAATGTGACCCCTACGACCTCAACTGCTGCTGCACGTGCATCCAGCCTCTCAGGGACCTGCAGTCATCAGAAGGTAATGCGGGACCTCCCAGCTATGCGTGCAACGTCCTGCTCCCCTAAGACACAGACTTGTTGTTTCTGTGAAAGATGGGATGCTGCAGAGTCGTCAGCGCAGCTGGGAGGTCCCACTGCCTTTTGGTGATGGCCATCACTGCTACATCTATGATCCTATGGCAGCAGTGGATAAGGAACTGATGAGGCTGTAGGCAATGCAGCTGTAGCCTAGTAAGGAAGGGCAGCAGGGGTGGGTCACCTGCCCTGGGTGCCATCTTCTCTTACCACACCACTGCTTTCACCTTCCATGTGTCTCACTCTTTCACCATCTCCATTTCTTTCATCCCTCTCCTCCTTTTTCCCCAGCCTTCCCTCTCTCTCTCCGCTCATCTTCCAAGCATCCCGTCTCTGGCTCTCTCCCCTCCTCTCAGCATTATTACTTTTACCGAAGGGGAGGAACATACACATCCCACATCAACAGCTTTTGGAAGCTGCTCAAAGAGTTCAGAATTAAACAGTCCCTCAGTTAGCATCTGGGAAACTGATTCCATTTCTCATTCATTAGATTGTATGGTTCTTGTCCTCCTGAGCAGGGAAGGTGGGTCTGGCAAAAGGACTCCAGAAATTCCTTGTTGTTGTTGTTGTTGTTGTTGTTGTCTTTGCACAGCCCTGATCAAGGCTCCCATGAGTACCTGAGGAGACTGAGTGAAAATACATACAATCATACATTACTGATATCCTGCTGAGGCCTGTAATTTAACTTAGAAAGGGGGGGGGACTAGAGCTACAGAGAGAACTTGGGGGGGGGGGGGGGGTTAGAGATAATCATCTTCAGGACAAATGGAAAGGGATTTTGAATGGCTATTGGAAAGGGACGGATGGAGATCATGGTGTAACTCCCAACCCACCCTCCAACGATATCAGTTTAAGTTTTATTAAGAACTATGGATTTTCCTATGAATCCAGACTCAACACCAAATCTGACAAGTTCATCAGCCATGGAAGAGAGGAATGACAGAAGTCAGCTTAGTGGCATGGGGGTTTCATTACCGATGCACCAGCAGAAACTTCAAGGCCAAGAAACTGCAAGACTTGGGGAAACACTTGCATATAGAGTAGCATTACGTTCCCTTGATGCCCACTGCCTCGTACTACCTCTGCCAAAGAAGGCAACACTACGAGTCAACTAGGACCTCAGCTTTCTTTTTATCTCCGCAACTCTGTTATGACTTTCCTCCTTAGAGCAAAGCAAAACAGTCATTTACTGCATTTCAAACTAATCTGAAAACTTTATTTTGAACTAGCATATGGACTATTGTCCACCTCCCCTTCACAGGTTTCAATATGCCCATTGTTACTGAGCAGTGTCCTGGTATTCTTTATTGTCCCTGTCCCTGTCCCCCTCCCTAATCTTGATCCTTACCCTCTAGCATGAATAGTCGGTTAATCTTTGTCCTTTTCATTTTATGATGTTCACTTTCCCTTTTTGATTTTATTGACTTATTGTATAGCAAATCTGCTCAATAAAAAATAAACCAGCTGGTAGACTATGAATAATTATGTTTACTGCTGGTCTCTGGGGAACTCCTTTACACCTGCTCTGTATGCATCTCTATTCTCTGTCCATCAGAGCAGTGCAGGTGATGGACCTTCCATGTTCATCTTGAAAGAACAGTTGGGAAAGAGCAACGTCCCTTCTCTCTGGTCATAGAGGCAAAGGAGAACTGAAAATCTCCAACTCCTGCTGTTCCTGCCTGATTCTTCCCTTTCCTCGACTTGTCCTTGCGGGCCTGCTGTCTCCCGTGTTTTAATAACTGCATGATTTTCTCTTCCACAGCTCGCAATAAATGCACCAAGATCAATGGCACTAATTTCTGTGCCTGTGATAAAGGCTATATCTATTCAGAGAAGGTCTTACAGCGGAGCAACGAGAAACCGACTTGTCTAAGTAAGTGTCTAAATAGCTACAGACAAAGAACGGATGTTGGTGTTCCCTGTTGTTTAGTTCCAGAGATGCTTAATTTGAGGGCACAATGGCTAGCTCCACTTCTTGAGGATTGGGTACCTGCTGTAAGCAGCAGAGTCCTGCTTGGAGGTAGTGCTGACCAAAGACTGAAGTCATCCTCTATTGGTTAGGTGCAGTAATAGCTTTCTCTTGGATTTCTAGGTTGCTTCCTGCAGTCACAGTAGCTGCTGGTGACATTTGCACTTATCCGACTGCACCAAGCAACCAACCACCTTTCACTGCCCCCAGAATCCGAAACCAAGATTCTTTACTGAAACTGCAGCTCATGTGTTCAGTTTTGGTACCCTACAGACCAGATTTGACAGCTTCCCACTGGAGGGGTAGAGCTTGATAATTTGTTTTCTATGAAAGTTTATGTCCAGATAGTAGTGAAAAAAATCATTTTATTTACTAAAGAAACTCATGGCAATTAGAAGATTTTTGATCGCTGGTCTATGGACTGATCTTGCCCAGACTTGACTACTGTAATATTGCTTTTCACGGATGTTCTATGACATCCTTAAAACAACTACAAATTGTACAGAATAACCGCAGAACTTTTGATCTTTGGTTTCTACAAAGGTGTCTCTGCTACGTTTCCTTATTTGAAATTACACTGGCTTCCGATTGAAGCTTGGGTGAAATTTAAAACATGCGCTATCATTTTTAAAATTTTGTCTGGAGATGCGCTTTTATAAATGACAGATTTAGTATCTCTTTTACACCGAGACAACGCCATACATAATGTTCGTGATGCTCTGCTGTTAACGTTTTCCATCCCCAAGCAGGATCACATCCAAGAAACAGTTTTTGCTTTATTTTGTCTGTCAAGCTGTGGCTGTCTGGAATTCCCTACCTTGCTCAATTAGATCTTGTAGACATTATCTAATTTGTAGGACAGAATTTAAAACATTCCTATTACAAAAGTATGTCTGTGGTAATTTGTGTTCAGTTCTGGTCGCCACATCTCAAAAAAGATATAGTGGAATTAGAAAAGGTGCAGAGAAAGGCGAGAAAAATGATAAAGGGGATGTGACGACTTCCCTATGAGGAAAGGCTAAAGCGGCTAGGGCTCTTCAGCTTGGAGAAAAGACAGTTGAGGGGAGATATGATAGAGGTCTATAAAATAATGAGTGGAGTTGAACGGGTAGACATGAAGCATCTGTTTACGCTTTCCAAAAATACTAGGACTAGGGGGCATGCGATGAAGCTACAATGTAGTAAATTTAAAACGAATCGGAGAAAATGTTTCTTCACTCAACGTGTAATTAAACTCTGGAATTCATTGCCAGAGAATGTGATAAAGGCGGTTAGCTTGGCAGAGTTTCAAAAAGGTTTGGACCGCTTCCTAAAGGAAAAGTCCATAGACCATTATTAAATGGACTTGGGGAAAATCCACTTTCTGGGATAAGCAGTATAAAATGTTTTGTACTTTTTTGGGATTTTCCCAGGTATATTGTGACCTGGATTGGCCACTGTTGGAAACAGGATGCTGGACTTGATGGACCTTTGGTCTTTCCCAGTATGGCAATACTTATGTACTTATGTATTATTCATCCTAGACATTATGGTCTGACCTCTTCTATGTGATCTGTCTAGAAGTGCTGAGGTATTGGCGGAATACAAGATCCAGATGTAATGTAATGGAGGGTCACCCTCTTCTCTCCTCTAGCTGTCTTGAAGGAAGTGGGAAGGGAAAAGTCTAGAGTACATGTGACATAGAATTGATTAAACAGGAGACATGGAAAGGCTAGTTTGTTCAACCCCTAAAGGGTTGACTAAACTTGTGGCCAGCAGTCATAACCCTCCCGCTAATGCTCCATCTTGTTGCTTTCTCAGGGGTCCGCTGCCACTCTTCAAACCACTCTCAACAGGAAACCTGCAATAGTACTAATGATGTAAGTACCCAACAGTGTGCCACTGGCAGAAGTGTGACATATTAAATGTTCTCTTCCTCTGCTCTTCTTGTCTGTTCCCTACTTTCTCTGTCCAACCCATTCTCCTGCTCTCTGTTTTTCTCCTTTTCTGTCCTCCCCCAGAGGATGCTATGTATGGAGCCACAAAGACCTGTAGGAAGCTATCCACCTTATAATTGAAAGAGAAAAATGCCTAGATTTCGACCCAAATCGGGAGATAGATGTTTATCTCACAAAAACGAATAAATCGGTATAATGGAAAGCCGATTTTGGACGTTTTCAACTGCACTCCATCGCGGAAGCGTACAAAGTTGACGGGGCGTGTCGGAGGCGGAACTGGGGCGTGGTTATCGGCCGAGGAGAGATGTGCGCCTTTCGCTGATAATGGAAAAAAAGTATGCGTTTGTAGCTAGAATTTAGGGCACTTTTCCTGGACCCTGTTTTTTCACGAATAAGGCCCCAAAAAGTGCCCTAAATGACCAGATTACCCCCAGAGGGAATCGAGGATGACCTCCCCTGACTCCCCCAGTGGTCACTAACCCCCTTCCACCACAAAAAATGATGTTTCACAACTTTTTATTTTCACCCTCAAATGTCATACCCACCTCCCTGGCAGCAGTATGCAGGTCCCTGGAGCAGTTGTTAGGGGGTGCAGTGGACTTCAGGCAGGTGGACCCAGGCCCATCCCCCCCTACCTGTTACAATTGTGCTGCTTAATGCTTAGTCGTCCAACCCCCCCAAACCCACTGTACCCACATGTAGGTGCTCCCCTTCACCCCTTAGGGCTATAGTAATGGTGTAGTCTTGTGGGCAGTGGGTTTTGAGGGGGATTTGGGGGCTCAACACACAAGGGAAGGGTGCTATGCACCTGGGAGCTCTTTTACCTTTTTTTTTGTTTTTGTAAAAGTGCCCCCTAGGGTGCCGGTTGGTGTCCTGGCATGTGAGCGGGACCAGTGCACTACAAATCCTGGCCCCTCCCACGAACAAATGCCTTGGATTTATTCGTTTTTGAGCTGGGCGCTTTCGTTTTCCATTATCGCTGAAAAACAAAAACGCCCAGCTCACAAATTGTCGAATAAAACATGGACGTCTATTTTTTTCGAAAATACGGTTCGGTCCGCCCCTTCACGGACCCGTTCTCGGAGATAAACGCCCATGGAGATAGACGTTTTCGTTCAATTATGCCCCTCTATATGTCCCATGCTAATGTCTCTGGAAGTTTATATGTAGACAGGCTGGAAGTGACCCAAGGCACTTAAAGGCAAAAGAGGAGGGGAGAGACAAGAGGATATGAAAGAGACATTCAGTTATCTCAAATAATGCACAAGAAGCAAAGCTTTTGAGGTCAGGCATGAGATTCAAAGGGGGTATATGGAGGAAGAAGATCAAGAAAGGGTGGTGGGTGCATGGAACTACCTCACAGGGGCGGTCAAAAGAGTGACAGAAATCAAGAAAGCCTGGGAGAAGCACAGATAGTTGTGAGGAACTGAAGGAAAAATCAGTGTCTAAGCTCTGTTGCTACATGTTTTGACTTTCCTTGGTGCCTCTTCCAGAATTTCATCTTCTGCCTGAAGAAGTTCATCAATTCTTCCGTGCCAAACTGCAGCTCCCTTGGAAAGCAGCCCAAGCAGGGGGAAAAACTGCTGCAGGTAAACAAGTAAATCTGTTGCATTGCTTTTAAGTTCTCCGTTCGCCACCTCAGCTCCGAATACAAGCAGTAACACCTCCGACTGTGCAATGCTATCGAATTTGCTGAGGATCTGCATACTTCCCTGCATTGAGTGACAAACAAATGCATGGTGACACTGCTGGGGACATAAGAGCCACTGTCCCGGAGCTTCCTTAATTATTATGAAGAGCCTATGAATTTTTTTGCTAAGTAATTGAACTAATTGCAGTTCTAATCAGTGTAAAGAGGGAGAGGGATGAGAGGCTGGTGGGGGGGGGGGGCCTCAGGACCTTGCTTATTCTGAACCCCATTTTAACCCCCAATGTCTTGGCTTCTCAGGATATTTTAAACAATGTGGATAAGCAATTCTCTCAAGCAAAATGGAACAGCAACCAGCTTCAGAAGCACCAGCAAGCCAGTGAGTTTCTGCAGCTCATGGAGGAGACAGCAAAAGACTTCATGTGGCTGTTGGAGGACGGGACCACGGATATAAAAAGTGTCTCGAGAATGAGTAAGTAAGAGGAGCAGGATGGCATTCTGCCCCTCAATTCTTGCTTTTCACAGACTGAATTATATGGCAGGTGTTTTGTTGTTTCTTAACCAGCATCTTGCTCTTCTCCGGGAGTATTGTAAGGAGTGGGTGGGTGGGTGTGACCCAGGGCAAGAGGAAAGGGGGTTTCCTACTGCATGAGTCCAGAGGAACACAAGCTTGAACAGGACAGGGGGAGCTCAATACAACCCTTGTCCAAGATAACATTTTATCCAGCATCTGCTCTACTGTGCTGCACTCCCTAGAGCATGTCTTAATGGGAGAAACTGAGACTGAGGCAACCATAAGGGCCCCCACCACCTTAGCTGGCACTCTGGCACCATTCCCTACAGTGACTCCTGCTGGAAGAGGCTGGAACTGTAGGAGCTAGGAGCTCCCCCACATCCAGCAACATTCCCCACAGCACCTCCTGTAGCAAGGCTAAGACTACAGGAGCTCAGTCTGAGCTTCCCCTACACCCAGCACACCTGTATCATTCCCTTCAGCTCCTTCTGCTGGAAGAAGCTGGGACTGCAGACCTGTGAAATCCCTCACTCCCAGCGCCTCCTGCACTGTTGTTATTTCCCAAAATACTGTGGGAAGAATGTAACACTTCTTGCCTTGGTTGCAGGCATCTGGAAAGGCAACAACAGCCTACAAAGTCCCATAAACCTGAATCAGAATGAAACACGGATGGACCTTGACTGGGAAACAGCTGCAGGACCAGAAAACAGCGGTAATGTTCATGTTTGCTAAAATGGAAAATATGTTAGCAATGTTAACAGACACACCATGGGATGCTAGGAGATGAGGTATATCCTGGGTATGAAAGACCCCCACATACACCCCCATAACACCATGCTGCAATGCTCTGAGATGCATTTGCCCTGGGTATGGACAATGCTTCCAGCAGCACTGTGAAAAATGTGATTAGTTGCCTTTCCTCAGAAAGATAACAAACAGGCTTATTTTTGAAAGTGATCGCCGGCGATCTTCCGACATAAATCGGGAGATGGCCGGCGATCTCGCAAAAGCGGCAAAATCGGTATAATCGAAAGCGGCATTTTTGACACCATCGCCACTTTCCCGTCGCTGCGCCGGTGAAAGTTCAAAGGGGCGTGTCGGCAGTGAAGCGAAGGCGGGACATGGGCTGGCATGGGCGTGGTTACCAGATGGCCAGCTTTTGCAGATAATGGGGAAAAAAAGCGGCGTTAAGCAGTATTTTGCTGGGTTTACGTGGTCCTTTAATTTTCACGACCAAGCCTCAAAAAGGTGCCCCAATTGACCAGATGACCACCGGAGGGAATGGGGGATGACCTCCCCATACTCCCCCAGTGGTCACCAACCCCCTCCCACATTAAAAAAATAAAAATAAAACACTTTTTTGCCAGCCTCAAATGTCATACCCAGCTCCCTGACAGCAGTATGTAAGTCCCTGGAGCAGTTTTTAATGGATGCAGTGCACTTCAGGCAGGCAGACCCAGGTCCACCCCCCCACCCCCCACACCTGTTACACTTGTGGTGCTAAGTGTTTGGGGGGGATTTGGGGGGCTCAGCACCCAAGGTAAGGGAGCTATGCACTTGGGAGGTATTTGTGTATTTTATAAACATTTTTAGAAGTGCCCCCTAGGGTGCCCGGTTGGTGTCCTGGCATGTCAGGCATGTCAGGGGGACCAGTGCACTACAAATGCTGGCTCCTCCCATGACCAAATGCCTTGGATTTCGCCAGGTTTGAGATGGCCAGCATTTTTTTCCATTATCGCTGAAAAACAAAACCGGCGATCTCAAACCCGGCGAACTTTGGCATTTGGCCGGGCTAAACCGTATTATCGGAAAAAAAAAGATGGCCGGCCATCTTTTTCAAAAATACGGTTCCGTCCAGCTGTTGCGCCGCCGCCAAAATAGATCGCCGGCGGCCTATTTCGCCGGCGACATTCGATTATGCCCCTCAAAGCAATGTAAAAATTCAGTAATACAATTACCGACATAAAAGAATTCTAAATTTAAAAGTAAAAGAAAAACAAAATACTTGAAATTAGGGAGGTTATTGAAGCCTGGATTGGCCGCTGTCGGAGACAGGATGCTGGGCTTGATGGACCCTTGGTCTTTTCCCAGTACGGCGGTGCTTATATTCTTATGAAAGAGTTAGGAGAAAGAGACTGCAGAGCTAGTGAATCCCCAGACTGGTTGCTTCGCTCAATGTATCTTGGTCAGACAGCATGGCTTATCTTGTGTTCTCATGAGATGGAGTGTTTGAATTATGAGATATGGTACCTCCAGCAGCACAGAATCCTCCGACATGCATAATTATACTGGATTCTAGCATGATTTGCATTGTCCATGGAGAGGGCAGGATTCAGCCTCGGGTAGTAGGATTTCTGAAGCTCTCTGTTTCCTTTGCAGGGGTCGCTGTGATGGGTCTCCTCACCCTGAAAGACATGAAGACCGTCCTTTCCAATGCGAGCCTGAAAGACTGGAATGGGTTAGCAGATTCCCGGGAAGAAGCAGAGATGAGGGTTATCTCCAACGTGGTGACTGCCTTTGTCAGCTCAGAAGACACTAAGAATTTACGTTCTCCTGTCAACTTCACTTTCTCTCACCAGGTGAGTTTCAGAAGGTGGGAGAAATTGAGAGGGGGGTGTATGTTGCTCCAGTTACAGTTTAGGAAAGGGAAGGTACCCACTTTTTTCCTGAATACAATGTTCCACTGAACCTCCCATGGGTATTAAGCTTCCCTAATGACTGGGTGCAATGCACATCCCTTGCTAGCTTGGAGTTCCGGTGAGAACATGGAGACTACTACTACTACTATTTAGCATTTCTATAGCGCTACAAGGCGTACGCAGCGCTGCACAAACATAGAAGAAAGACAGTCCCTGCTCAAAGAGCTTACAATCTAATAGACAAAAAATAAAGTAAGCAAATCAAATCAATTAATGTGTACAGGAAGGAGGAGAGGAGGGTAGGTGGAGGCGAATGGTTACAAGTGGTTACGAGTCAAAAGCAATGTTAAAGAGGTGGGCTTTCAGTCTAGATTTAAAGGTGGCCAAGGATGGGGCAAGATGTAGGGGCTCAGGAAGTTTATTCCAGGTGTAGGGTGCAGCGAAACAGAAGGCGCGAAGTCACAGAATTTCTAATGCAGGTCATCTTTAATTCAACAAGTCCCTCCAGCCACTCTCTCTGAACTCTGCCTGAAAACAGCTGCCTGGGTGCCACTAGCAGGGGAAGGTCTACCCCCTCTAGTGATCTTAAAAGGGTCTCATCATCCACTGCAGAAAGTAGCTGGGAAGCCTTCTGGAATACCCCACTGCTTTCAGAGTGGAGGGCCAGACATGAAATTTTAAAAAAATATCACCTTGCTTGTAAAAACTCAGAGGTATACTTTTCTTATTCTGTTTTCAGGATGTTGAGAAAAAAGAAATCATTTGTGCATTCTGGAACTACAGTGAGAACCGCTGGTCCCAGGATGGCTGCTGTAAGCTTCAGAGGACTGCCACCGAGACCATGTGTACATGCAGTCACCTCAGTAGCTTTGCCGTGCTTATGGCTCATTATACTATTGAGGTGAGTGTACAGTATGTAATTGTTGTGGTACCACCATAAAGGAGGCTAAGTTGCATCAAGGAGGATGTGGGAAAAGCATGGATGTTTCCGAGATTCCTAAGTCAATGTTTTGGGGGAAGGAAGGGAGGGAGAGTGTCTGACTGCTAGTGCTTCGAATGATATCAGGATGGTGGGTAGAAAGCCATGGCTGAATTAAAATATTTTGATGAGGAAGGTAAGCATGACCTGAGGAAGTCCAAGCTTACTATTACCATATCATGATGGCAGTTGAGTCCTGAAACAAGTTACCTATGAGGGTGGTAGAATCTTCATCACTGGCAGTTGAGTTAAGAGCAAGTGGGTTGCACATCTAAGTGGGATAGTTTAAGTATAAGAGATCCTGCCTGTTTTATTCTATCAATGACTCTAAAATGATTATTTGAGGTCCATTCCAATCTCATTTTTCCATGATTCTCAGATGACCTCTTTAAAACTCTTCTGACCCCAACTTTCTGTGGTTCTAAGATGGCCTAATTAGGATTCTTCTAGCTCCATTTTTCCATGATTCATTCTTTCTGTCATTTATATCCCACATTATCCCAAGAAAACTTGAGTTCAATGTGACTTACAATCCAGATTAAGTGGACAAAGAGAGAATTATAGCAATTGTAACACAGTAAAGACATAAGTATGACCCATTCAGGACCTTTCCGGTTTCTTAGGTGACCTCTTGAAATTTAGTTTAATCATTTATATTCCACCCTTTCATCACAGGAATGTTGTGCAGATTACAATCAATAAATACAATTAAATAAAAAGAAACCAACAAATAAACACTATTTAAGCAAATATCTAACAAAAAAATATCAAAAGCAACAATTACAATCCCAAATCATTCTATTTTCTACGACAGTTACGTTCGGTTAGAAACTCGCTAGATCAAAACGCATTATCTACTTTATCTTATGCCTATGTCACTCCACAGTATGACTACTGTAA
This sequence comes from Microcaecilia unicolor, assembly GCF_901765095.1. Taxonomy (NCBI): domain Eukaryota; kingdom Metazoa; phylum Chordata; class Amphibia; order Gymnophiona; family Siphonopidae; genus Microcaecilia; species Microcaecilia unicolor. The sequence continues at coordinate 200,867,831 of NC_044033.1, read as the reverse complement.
TATTATTTATGCTGGTATAACCAAATCCAATCTGAAAGGCTTACAAACTATTCAGAACACTGCGGCCTGTGTCATCTGTCGGGCATCTAGATACGATAGGGCCATCCCTCGCTTGGATTCCCATTGAATTTAGAATAAAATGTAAAATCCTTACACGAGCCCGTAAAGCACTTCATACTGCCACCCCATCCTATCTTGCAGCCTTGACCATCCCTTACACGCCTGCCGATAATAGACTGGTCTTGCCTCCGCTTTCTAAGGCAAGATGGGAATCCACTCGCTCATCAGCTTTCTATTTTTTATCCCCAGCATTATGGAATTCGTTGCCTCAGCCTATTAGACTGGAGGAATCCTATTCTCGGTTTCGGGTAGCATTAAAACACACTGAGTGTTTGACTGGCCGACTACACAGGTCTTTAGCAGTTTTTTGAGCGTTGGTGCTATTGTGTGTTTGTTGTTTAAGTTGATTGATTTAATCTTTTAGTGTGAAAGTTTTGTCTGTCTGCTATCCTATTTTAAATGGAGTTCTAAATAGTTTTAATTTATGTGTATTTTGTTGTATTAACATGTAAACCGTTCTGATTTGCCAAGCAATAAGCGAAAGTATAGTCAAATAAATACACAATAAATGATAAATAAAAAGCAATGCTAACAAATATTTAATAAAACACATGTAATCATTGCAGGGCGAGGGGATGGTGGGTGGATAATAAGGAGAATAGAAGCTGATAGAGTTTACATAGCTTCTGTTTGTTACATTTTTTTTTTACTTAGGAAGGCAGTGTAAGGAGCCCCCCCCCCCCCCCCCCCCCCAGCATGGGGTCTTGCTAATTGTGGTGAAATTATAAATGGAAATGTTATTGCATTTTGTTTATTTTTATGTATTTATTAGGATTTATTTACCGCCTTTTTTGAAAGAATTCACTCAAGGCGGTGTACAGTAAGAATAAATCAAACATGAGCAATAGGCAATTACAGCAGTAAAAAATATTCAAATAACAATACAAAGTATGGCATAGTTTACTACTTACAATGTCAACACAATATGTAATAGACAGCGTAGGGTATAAGCAAAGATGGAACATGTATAGATAAGTAAGAGAGTAAGAGGAGTTAGAAAAATATTCCAAAGTGAATTTGTTTATATCTGCCATGCAATGTTTTATCTTGGAACAAAAATTTCATATAAACATGGACTTTTTGTTAAACAAAATAAAGAATGAAAAAAGCATAAATAAATCAAATAGTCAAAACACGAAATCTCTTCCCGACTTTTTTCCATACCCGGGTCAAAAAGCACCGAAGCAGCTCATGGGTGATGCCGTAAAATTCTGATTCTCTGCCTCCTTTTCCCTCTAGGACTGGCGTCTGACTGTCATCACCCAAGTGGGCCTGGTGATATCATTGCTCTGCCTCCTATTCTCCATTATCACCTTCATGTTCTGCCGTATCCTTCAGGGCACCCGCAATACCATCCACCTGCACCTCTGCATCTCACTTTTTCTGGCATACACCATCTTCCTCACCGGCATTTCCAGGACCAACAACCAGGTAAGGATGGCAAAAGAGTTTCTAACCAGCACCAGAACCTTCCAGCAACTGGTATCATTGGAAGGGTAGGGACAGTGAGGACAGGAGTTATGACAGGGTGGGTAACAACTGTCCTCGAAGGCCACAACTCAGTCAGGTTTTCAAGATTTACATAATATGCATGAGACTGATTTGCATATAGTGCTTCCATTCTATGCTAATAGCTCTCATGCATATTCATCGTGGAAATCTTGCCTGGGTTATATAAGGTCCTTGAGGACCAAAGTTGCCCACCCCTGAGTTAGGACACGCGCCTCATTGCTGTAACATGGTTCAAAAGCCTCCTTCAAATTGGCTTTTTCTTAGGACCTTCATCACTGGTTTCTCAGTGATTATGAAAGTTTATACTTACAGGTATGGGTGGGAGGGGAGATAGAAGAATTATTGGCAAACACAGTTATCAAGAATCTGGGATATCTTGCTCTATTTTATGGGGGTGAGGAAGGAGCAGTAGAAAAATGGAGACACTTTAAGCCAAGAGGGAAGAAGGAAGGGATGCCATTTCCAGAGCACAAAGCACAGATGAGAGGTGGATGGGAAGGAGTAAAGTGGGGGAGGTGCATGATAATCTCCTGATGAGAGCCAGGTCAGGAGTAAGACTGTGCATGGTAGCTTCCTGATGAAAGCAAGATGGAAAGGAGAGAAGACTTGCATGATGGATGCATGATAAGGACCAGATGGGAAGGAGAGAGGCGGTGCTTGATGACAGTCAGCAGAAGGTGTAAGTGTGATCTGCTGTGCCTAAAAGTCGCAGTTACTGAGACACTGGCTGGGGTGTCCTTCTCTCTTCTAGACAGCGTGTAGTGTGGTGGCCGGCTTCCTACACTTCTTCTTCCTAGCCTCCTTCTGCTGGATGTGCCTGGAGGGGGTGGAGCTGTACCGGATGGTGGTTCAGGTCTTCAAGACGCACACCCTGAAGAAGAGATACATGTTCCTGGCAGGCTACGGGATCCCTGCTCTGATTGTGACAATTTCAGCAGCTGTCAACAGCAAGGGATACGGCACCAACAACTAGTGAGTCGGCAAGATGGCATCTGTCTGTCCCATGAGGTGTCTACGCATATGCGTGTGTGCTGTCTGCTGTCTCCCATCGGTTTGTCTCTGTTCCCTTTCCCCTTCCCTAAATTAACTCATGTTCTTCCTGTAGATTGCACACGCAAACATACCACAAGCATGTAAAGACACACCTGCCCACACACATACACAAACACACACACACACCACGTACATAACACAGACAAAAAACAGACAGGCAGCACAGATACAAACACAGATGTGGGAATACATATACACACATAGAGGTGTTGGAAAGAATTCCATGAGCCACGCTCTGCATGCTTTCCCCACTTGTTTGTTATTGTAATGAAAACATTTCTCATCTAATCGCAGGAAAATGACAGGGCAAAGATTAAACCTAGACTAGTGTACACAAGAGTTTATATAAACTGGTCATATGAGGGAACCAGTGCTCTACACATCTAGGAGTTTGGGACGGTGAAAGATGCCACCTGTTCAAAAGAGCAGCACCAGAAAAATGTTCTCTTCAGAGTGCCGGCTGGCCGGGTCTGAGCTCTGCCGTGACACTAACCCCTTTCCTCTCCTCCCTACAGCTGCTGGTTGTCCCTGGAAGGTGGATTCAACTGGAGTTTTCTAGCCCCTGTCTGCCTGATTGTACTGGTAAATGTGTTTACTGCTTATATAGATTTTTTTTTAATTTTGTTTTTTATAATACTTTAAAATATTACATCCACCAATACCAAGAATGACAGGAAAAAATGATTTAAAAAAAAGGAAGAAAATAATGCATTACAAGAAATGCAAAACAATTTTGGGAATGAAGATAAAGAAATAAGCAATGAATCCCAAAGTATACAGTGGAAAAGTACACAGCGAACATGAGCAACTGGTTAAGAATATAATCAATAAGGTCAGTTATTCAGGGACCATTAATTTTTCCCTTGAATTCAAAAACTCAGGGGGTCTTTTACAGAGGTGCGCTAGCGTTTTCAGTGTATGCTTATTGTTAGCAGGCCTTTGTAAAAGGGGTCCTCAATGAGCTACTTTGTCTCCAAAAACAAAAAATAAGTATTAACACCAACATTAACATAACAATGGCAAGGAAAATTGAATAGAAATGTCCCTGGCAGAGCCAGGAACCTCCACTTGAAAGCCAAAAGGCTCTTTCTTCTTTCTTGGGTGACAGGAGACCAAATCAGGAAATATATGAATAAGAGAGCCAACAAAACAGCTCATTCACATGTCTGAAGTATTGTTTTAGAACCAAATTGCAGTCAGGCTCCAACAGAAAGGCAACCACCAAAGTAGACCTTCTAGTAACTAAAGCCATGGGTGGGCCAGGGCCCACCCAAACATCTCCCTTAGTGTGACTAGTGGGGATCCCCAAGCCCCACCAGCCAAAGACCTCTTTCCTGCCAAACGAGTGTAATTCTTGGGGGGTCACCAGCACTGTCCTCGAGCTGCTGCAGCCAGTCGCAGGCCTCTCCACTGTGCGCATGCTCAGTTTTCATACATGTGCGAAATTGAGCACAGGCTGTGGCCAGTGTCTTGCAGCAGCGGTTCAGGACAGTGATGGTGGCCGCCCAAGAAGCTCGTTTGGCGGGAAGGAGGTCTTTGGCTGGCAGGGCTTGGAGGATCCCCGCCTGCGCAGGTATTTCGTGTACTTTGGGTAGGGTGCTGGGAGGGGAGGTGGAAGTTACATTTTGGTTTTGCTTTGGGCGGGAGTGGGGCAGCAGCGGACATGACATTTTTGGCCCACCCACTTTGATCTTGGGCCTGCCCTAAACCGGATGTCTGGCTACGCTACTAGTGCCAACCACGATTCAAGGAATTCTGTCAAGTTCAAATCAGCTTGCTGAGTTCCAGGTGGATTATTTACTTCCCCAGGCTTCTGACCAGTAGAGATAGATAAATATACAGCTCTTGAGGTAACTTTTCATTATGCTTTAAAAACTGAGTACAGAGTACCTGATGGGATCTATTTAGGCCCTGAAGAGCTTCCCGTATTGATTGCTGATGAAATAACCATCTCCAGAGGCTCTCCAAAAGGCACTGATGTTGTTCCAAGCACCCCAAGGGAGGGTAAAACACCCCCTTGGGCTCCATCTTCCACCATCTCACAGTGAGAAGGCACCACAGCAGAAGAAATCCCTTCAGCGGCATCAGCCGAGACTGTGACATTCACTCCCCACTGCACCGCATCCCCTCCTGCAGGAACACTTCCAGTTCACGGGGGTGGAAGCCGTAGCAAGGGACTAAGCGAAGCCCCTTCCAAATTGCACTCCGCCATATTGGCAGAGCCACCCAAAGCGCCAGCTGCTGTTTTCAAAGGTCAGTCCTAGTCTGCAACAGTCGGGGAGTGGAAGCCTGAACCGAAGGGTGAGCCCAGGTCTTTCCACATCTCTTCTCCATCGCTGGAGATTTGGCTAAAGAGAGCAGCACAATTTCCTGCCCTTCTCTTCGAGACACCATCTTGACTCATCACTGCCTTAACTCCCTTGCTGCACCATTCCCTACAAAGCATTCTGCTAGAGAGGCTGGAACTGCAAGTTCTCCCACACCAAGTATTCCATCATAGCCTCCAGCATCTTCTGCTTAGAAAAGATTCCATCCTGTGTCACTCTCTGCAGTGTCTTCTGGCAGATGTAACACAATGCAGCAGCCCCTGGGCAATAGAACAACAAACCCCTGCCTCCCTGCTGATCCCAACTAAGGCTACCAACTGGATCCAGATTCACAGGACAGGGTTGATCCAGTCCTAGGTTCACCCCATTGCATGCAGGGACTCATAGTTCTGATTTCCCCATTGCATGCCCTATGAAAAGCAAGACTACAAGTCCCAGCATGCACTGGGTAAACCCAGGATTGGATCAAGCTGGACAAGTTCTAGGGGCGGTGAAGGTAACAGATCGCTCAGTCCTAAGGCATAGCATATCCTTGTGTACAAGGTAAGATCAGTTGCACCAATGCCTTTTCTATCTCACACAGATCAACGCCGCCATCTTTGTCATCACTGTCTGGAAGCTGGCACAGAAGTTTTCCACTATTAACCCAGATATCGAGAAGCTTAAGAAAATCAGGTGAGAATCCCTGTCAGCACCAGGTGTGCCTTCCCCTAAACACTTATCAACACCCTCCCCCTCCGAATTCAGTCAGCAAATTTAAAGGCGCTCACTGCCACAGGCTAAATTTGGCTCTGGATATTCAATGCCAGGCATAATCCAGGAACTAGTTTTGAATATCTAGATTATCAGCAGCACCAGATAACTTTACCCAAGCACTGACCCACTTAAAGGATTTAATATTGCTGCTAACTATGTGAATCTCAAATCCACCCCCTAGAACAGCATTACTATCCAGTTACATACCACTGAAAATCTAGGTATAACCCAGTGACCGGGATTTAACCAGGAAGGGGCATCTCCTGCCCAGGTAAATTGGTTTAAATATCTATCCCTTCATGTATTTATTTATTTCTATATTTTTTTAGAGGGGGAGATTAATTTTAAACCATTTTGAATATATTTTTCCACTAAGATGGTATAGAAAACCTCATAAATAAATACATTTACACCTTGGTTAATGGAGGGTTAAATAAGTTGCCCAGGGTCACAGAGAGATTTGAACATGGTTGCTCTGAGTCTTAGCCTGTTCCTCAAACCATGAGGCTTGTCCTGCACTCCACATACCAATTTCATGGGAGCTATTCTTAATGCATCCCCAGGAATGTACCAGGCTGATGAAGTTGAGCCAGACTTAGCTGAACTGAAACACTCTTCCCCAAGTTAAACCAAGTGGAGGAGTAGCTTAAGGAACCCAACAAAATATTCCCCTTTCACCAGCTCTGCCGCCCCCATTCTCCTCTGCCTCGCAGTCTTGGGTATGTGGGGGGTACAGAAAGGGGTGAGAATGGACTGAGAACTGGGCAAACTGGTTAGATTCCCATTGTAGCTCCTTGTGACTCTGGTAAGTCACTTAACCCTCCGTTGCCCCAGGTAAAAGCTTAGATTGTGAGCCCACTAGGGACAGAGAAAGTATCTTGCATCTATGTAAACTGCTTTGGTTGTACCCCAGAAAGACAGTATATCAAATCCATGACCCAGTAACCAACCTCCCTCTCATCCCCACCCTGGTTAGCATCTAGCTTGTGGGACTAAATTGTTAAACCAGCCATGTCAGGACTGGATAATGCTCTAAGGGAATAAACAATCTGTCAACACCCCCCCCCCCCAAAAAAAAAAAAAAAAAAAAATCAATATTCATGATCTATGTATATTTTCTCAATTGGATTTCCATTAATTCATTGTTTAATTACAGGTAAAGTTTTTTTCTGTAGTGCTGAGTTCTTCCATGAGATTGTGCTGAGCCAGATCGTGGAGTAACTTTTATTTTATTTTCTTCCCTCCCCACCTGCAGGACCTTCACTATCACAGCCATTGCCCAGCTCTGCATCCTGGGCTTGACTTGGATTTTCGGTATCTTCCAGTTCTCCAGGCACACCCTAGTGATGTCATACATCTTCACCATCCTTAACTGCTTCCAGGGTCTCTTCATCTTCCTGCTACACTGCCTGCTGAAGAAACAGGTGACAATCTCCTCTGGACTGGCACCAGACAGCCTCTTACAGGAGACTTATCCAACAGTTCCTGTACCATTTCCTGGAGCACCTCCTGCTGGGAGAGGCAGGGACTGAAGGAATTTGTGAGCTATCCTCACATCCACAGCTCCTGTGCCATTCTCTACAGCACCTCCTGCTGAGAGAGGCAGGGACTGCATGAGCTATGAACACCCCCCTCCCCCAAATAGCCCAGGAGAAAATGAGTCCATAGCTGGTAGAGTTGTAATATGCAAAAACAGTTATGGTATGCAACCTCATTAGAACAGATTAAGTAAGAAGTGTCATATTGGGTCAGACCAAAGATCTATCTGACCCAGTATCTTGTTTCCAACAGCAGCCAATCTAGATCACAAGTACCTGACAAGATCCCACAAAGTAGCAACATTCCATGCTACCCATCCTAAGGAGACGTAGTGGCGTTCAACAGGACTACATTAATAACAGTTCTGGCATTTTCTTCCAGGAATCTGTCCAAACCTTCTGTAAATGCTAGCTGCTTTTACCACACCCTCCAGCAACAAACTGACCCAGTATCTTACCCAGTGCTGAAAACACTTCCAATCTTCAAGCTGGATCCTATGTATTCTAAGAGCTGTCAACTGTTTCCAAAAATACAAGGACTAGGGGACACACAATGAAGCTAGCTAGTAAATTTAAAAAACACTGGAGAAAATATTTCTTCACTCAACATACAATTGAATTCGTTGCCAGAGAATGTGGTAAAAGTAGTTAGCTTAGCAGGGTTTAAAAAAGGTTGGATAATTTCCTAAAAGAAAAGTCCATAAGCCATTATTAAGATGAACTTCAGAAAACACACTACTTATTTTTAGAATAAGCAGCATAAAATCTGTTTTACTGTTCTGGGATCTTGCCAGGTACTTGTGACTTGGATTGGCCACTGTTGGAAACAAGATACTGGGCTTGATGGCCTTCGCTCTGTCCCAGCAAGGCAATGCATACCTATGTACTTAAGAACAATTTTGTAACATGGTGCTCATATTCATACGTCATTTGATTATGTTTAAGTATACTGAATATTGTCACTTTTTGTGGGTAACGTTACATGCTTAAGCGGGAGCTGAACACCTGCACGCATTTCCATGCAGGCCCACGGAAGTTGCAAAGTCCCTAAATGTAAGGTGAGCCCATTCCAGGTTACCCCGATACTCTCCAATGAAATCTCAGCACCCAAGTCCCATTATAGTGAATGCTCTCAATGTGCAGCATCGGTATGCATTCATAAAACAGCTCCTTTCGTGATCAATGTGGATTCCATCTCATTTCTGTCTTTGTTTGCAGGTAAGGGAGCAGTACCACCGGTGGTTCTGTGCCGTTTTCAGATTGAAGGAACCCGACAAATATTCCCCTTTCACCAGCTCTGCCGCCCCTTTCTCCTCTGCCTCGCAGTCTCGGGTATGTAGGGGGGGGGGAGAAAGGGGGGAAAATGGGGGGAAATGGCCCTCAGTCCTGATGCCAGTGAGACCCAGGATACTGATCTGGCGTCGGGTTACCTCTGCCCACTTGCTTCACCAACTTTTTCTCTTCTTACAGGGAAACCAGTCTTCTAAGGAGTCAGGATTGTGAAAAGGAGTCACCGGAAATCCTCGAAGCTGTGCTGAGAACGACAGCGCTCCGGCCTCAATCAAAGCGCTCTGCCTTCTTTCACAACCTTCGCATCCTCCTCCTCCGCTGTGGGGAACTGGCCGACAAGCTATCGCTTCCAGGAGCCGCCAGGCAGACGTATGCGAGGCCCGACTTGACAGGTCAAGGGACACGGCTCCATGAGCTTCTAGCTGTGGCTTCTTTCCACGGCTTCCTGTTGCCTTTTCATTTGCAAAGCAGCTATGCGTCTGCCCACCCCAGGTGAAGAGCCAGCCCATAACATCCTGAGCGGACCTCTTCCTTCTCTAACATCTACCTGGAGGTTGGCAGATGCCTTTCCCCATTCTTGCCGCTCACCAGACTTGCTGGACAGAGGAACAACTGAGGTTTTACCGCTGCCGGTGCTGGAAACTTTCTGCAGCTTTTCACCCCCCACAACCAGCCACTTAACCAGCTGCAGCAGCTCTGAAGGACTTGCAGAGAAGGGGACGTTAACTTCTCCGGGGCTATATAAGGACTTATTTATTTGTCTTTGTCTGTATATATCTTGGGGAAATGGACTTGGGGAAAATCCACTATTTCTGGGAGAAGCAGCGTAAAATGTTTTGTACTTTTTGGGGGATCTTGCCAGGTATTTGTGGCCTGAATTGGCCACTGTTGGAAACAGGATGCTGGGCTTGATGGACCTTTGGTCTTTCCCAGTATGGCAATACTTATGTACTTATGTATCTGTTCCGATTAATTTTAGACAAATTAACTCTTTGTCTATCCGTTCCACCCAACAGTGAGGAGGGAGAAGGCCACAACTGGCTTTGAACCTAGTTCAGCTATGATGGAGAGGGGTGGGGGAAATGAGCATGACAGAGGGGCAGCCATTACTTGCCTACAGAGGACATGCTGTGGACTACGGTATCTCATGCCACTGAGTCGGAGATGCCAGTCACAGCATCAGCTCATGGAAGGCGGGGAGAAAAACACCCCCTATAAAATTCATGGAGAGGAATGGTAACTCACGGCCTGGCCAGGATAATCCAGGCGGGTGGCAGGAGAGGGGGTATCATGGAACAGTACAGAATGCAGCCCTGGTGCCATTGGTTTTCGGCATTGGGCCAGCCATGCCTTGTATTCAAACACAATAAAAAAAAAATAGGGATAAACAATAATATAAATATATCACCTTGATAACACATGAAAAGGAAATAAAATGAATAAGAACAGTACTTTAAGACACTAACTCTAATTATAGGTGCTCAGAACCTGTGCTTCCATTTCAGCTGCGGGCTGATTAAATCTTTACAGTCACTGCACCAGTCCATTGAGTCTTATATATCATCAATACGCTTTGGAAATTAAAAAGACTTACCAAACCTGTCTTTCGCACCTTACACAATCGTTAGTCCTAACTAAATTTGACTACTGCAATTCCATATATGCTGGAATTAGAAATTACCAACTTGAAAAAACAGCTGTCCGGCTATTTTGCAGATTGCCACGATAAACAAAACCTACACACCTCGTCTTTTCAGCTTTCACTGGCTCCCAATAAAAGAATATCATTCAAATTAAGCATATTCGAATACCTATATGAATGACCTTATTGACTTACCCTCTCAAAAAGCTTCTAAAACCTCCAGAGACTACCTAAAGTTTCATTTGTAAGAGATTAAACTATAAGAACATTCATACTGCCAACTTTCCCTACCAAAGTACCAAAATTTGGAACTCCTTTACCCAAACAGCTCAGAAACACGGTTGAATACAAGTCATTCCGTAGTCAACTGAAAACGCATTTATTCAGCTGAACCTTTAAAGAGGAAAAGGAATTAACTTGCAACTATCAAATGTATTTTTGACCAAACTCATCATAACTTGTAATTATCTTCCATTGTAAAAAGAACAAAACTTCAACAGAATTATACCTAAGTAGTTGAATACGTTTAATGTCATATTATAGTTGATTCTGTTTACAAACATATTCCAACAAAGCCTAATACAATAGTAGATCAATTTATATTTGTCAATTATATTTCATGAATTGTTAATACATGTTTTATTGTAATACCTAACGTTCAATTGTTACGTAAGCCACATTGAACCTGAGCACATCTTGGGATAAAAATATCAGTTTCAGCCTGAAGTGGATAAAGTAGGCCATCAGAGCACTCGCCAATGACTCCAGTGATCCTGGTGGTCTTAATAATCTCAGATAAATGGAGCTTAATTACATATAATCTGTTAGACTCTTATAAGACTGTTACTGGACTGATGCAATGCTTGAAATCTTTACAATCAGCCCGCAGCTGAAACTGAAGCACAGGTTCTGTGCACCTATAATTACAATTAGTGTCTTAAAGTACTGTTATTAATTTTATCTCCTTTTTCTGTTATATTCAAACAGACCAACCCTGGCTTGAGCACGGTGTAGCTGTAGTGCATGCTGGGAACTGAAATCCCAAATGGCTACCTTTACAGTCCGATTTTTGATTCAGTTTTCTGACACCTAATAATCAGCCGGGGTTTTCACAATTTAAGCTTAAAGATAAAACATATAAGGGTATTGTACAGATGAATAGGGGTTAAGAGTTAAAAGCAGCATCAAAAAGGTAGGCTTTTAGCCTAGATTTGAAGATGGCCAAAGATGGATCTTGACCTACCGGCTCAGGAAGTCTATTCCAGGCATATGGTGCAGCAAGATAAAAGGAAGAGTCTGGAGTTAGCGGTGGAGAAGGGTGCAGATAAGAGAGATTTACCCAGTGAACGGCGTTCCCGGGGAGGAATGTAGGGAGAGATGAGAGTGGAGAGGTACTGAGGAGCTGCAGAGTGAATGCACTTATAGGTCAATAAGAGGAGTTTGAACTGTATGCAGAAACAGATAGGAAGCCAGTGAAGTGACTTGAGGAGAGGGCTAATATGAGCATAACGACACTGGTGGAATATTAGTCTCAACAACAGGAAAAAGTCCTCTGGTAGATCAGGCCTGTACTTTCAGGAAAACATCAGTCTGTATTTATTTTTGTAATAACAATCTAAAACCCTGAAACTTACTTTTCAATAAAAAACATACCGTAGAGGGAAGGGGGAATTCTGACCTCTATAGGAACCATGGCTGGATTGGCTGTTTGCAAATCCTGTCTCAGTTCCTTCTTCCCAAGGATTATGCAGCCACCATGAAACTTACTTTTCAACGAAAACATACCATAGAGCAATGTTCCCAAACTTAGTTGTGGAGGCACCCCAGCCAGTCAGATTTTCAGGCTAGATTGTAAGCTCTTTGAGCAGGGACTCTCTCTTTATGTCAAATGTTCAGCGCTGCATGCGTCTGGTAGCGCTATACAAATGCTATTAGTAGTAGTAGTACCCACAATGAATATTTATGAGAGAGAGTTACATGCACTGCATCTATTGTATTCAAATCTATCTCACGAACATTCATTATGGATATGCTGAAAACCTGACTGGTGTCTCCAAGGACCAGGTTTGGGAACCACTGCCATAGAGGGAAGGGAGAATTCTGACCCCCATGGCTGGTTTGCAAATCCCACCTCCATTGCTTCTTGCCAAGGATTATGCCGCTGCCATTTTGCAGAGCTGCGTGATGAAGATGAATTGAAATGAAATTTTTCAGAGTCTTGATGTGCTGAATCCGTAGAAAGTATAGTTTGATTCTAATATTATTTTTTCAGTAGACCAAATACCCCTGGCCGCAGGCAAGCAAAATACGACTCATGTCTTTAATGACAAAGTTTAAAATTTTTTATAGCTAAAATGCTTTATGTTTCAACAATTTTTATTGATGATTCAGCAAAATGAACAATCACCACCTTCAATATACAAAACAAAGAGAATTTGTAAACAAAACCATCTGAGTGTAAACAAGATAATGGTACATCATCAAATATATTTGAACAGTGCCCCCCCCCCCCAATCCCATATCCCGTCCCTCCCTCTCGTGTTATGATTTAACAATTTTTATTGATGATACACTTAGAAGATAACTCTTATCTCGTGTGGCTCCTCTAACAAGACAAACAGCTCACTGAATAATCCAAGGCACTCATTGTAGCCACGTTGAACACAAAATGTCATCCATTGTTTCCTTTTGTGTGTTACCTACCCTCTTGCTTCCCCCTCCCCCCACCTACCAATATCTCATCAGAATGAAAGAAAAAAAAAAAAGATTTCCTCTTCTGATTGCAATGGAGCATCCCTACCCTGCCCCTCTAATCCTTAAATATAGCTAAAATGCTTTAAAATGAACTAATGAAGCACCAAATTCAAAGAAAGATATATGGCTAATACGTCTGACTGGTCCACAATGCATTGTTGTCACTGAAGGTTTTAGTTAATGAAAGCAGATGTTCAGCTGTGACGTCTAATTGCTGAAACTTGACATATGCACTTGGATTGCTATATTTTAGTTTATTTCCCCCACAATTTAAAAAAAAAAAGTTTCTGTGGACTAATTTAAAGGTTAGGCTTCAGCTCAGGTCGCCTGCGATGGTGTGGCTAATGTAGCCCCCCCCCCCCCCCCAAGATCTCCAAATCCTCACCACCCACACCGCAGCCCAGCAGACACAGTTTAAGATTATAGGTATGGTACTCTCTTTAAAGGCACTTATATGCCTTCATGGTGTTTACTCTTCCTCTTCACCACACTCCTGCTCCGTTGTGGGTTCGATAACGAACTGATTGTTTGGAATTAAAGGTTCAGAGTTTTATAACAAAACCCATTTCTTGTGTTCTGTTTGGGAAGAGAGTGGGAGATGTAGAAGGAAAGCTGGGGGGGGATCTTGTGGGTGAAATTATGCCCTAGTTCTCTCCTCTCTAGGGCCTGCAGGGAAATGGGAAGCTGGCGTTTTTGTCTCTCTACAGTGCAACAGGTACGAAGAGCAGTGGGACCCTCGGATCAAAAAAATATACAGTGGAATTAGAAAAGGTGCAGAGAAGGGTGACGATATGATAAAGGGGATGGGACGACTGCCCAAGCAGCTACGGCTCTTCAGCTTGGAGAAAAGGCGACTGAGAGGAGATATGATAGAAGTCTATAAAATAATGAGTGGAGGGGACTTCCGGTGGAGCTGCCGACCAAGATGGCCGCCGCACAGTGAGCTCCCGACGGCGATGATCGGGGATCCCACAAGAAACAGCACTTCCACCCCCAGAAAACGGCGGAGACGCTGTACCCCGGCCAAAAATGACCCTAACACACGACTGAGAGCCGGGGAACCCGAATCGCAGTGACAGAGAGGTGAAATTCGGCGCTCCAGCGCTCGGCCGCACCCGCGTGGAACCGCAATCGGCAGTAGCCAGCGAGAAAACCAGGAGGGAGGCATGCCAAAGGTCCGTTGCGGGAGGTGGATCAAGGAAACAAATAGAACAAAAAAGGTACAAAAACCTCATCTGTGGGATCCAGAAAGGCGGAAGGAGCCGGTGGCGCGAGTAGCTGGATGAGGGTGTGGCGGACTGCGGCTGAGAGAGTGGGACACGGGATTTAGGGGGTAAAGCAGCGCATTAGTCCAAGCGACTGACGGTGGAAAGAGAAGCATGCAAAGATTAGCACATAAAACTCACCATTAGCATCTGCAAACGACCACAAGAGTGCTCAACAAATAAAGTAGAATTGGAGAACATGGAGAGGCATAACGCCTGTACAGGCCGAGATTTGTAAAAGTGCAGAGACTCAGACACTATAAGATTGGACCAGGCAGCTCCACAGACGTAGGACTGAGCAACCATAAAATGGAGCTCAGTACACTATAAGTAAATTGATTGTCCAGTCCACAGCAGCCGGTAACTGAGAAACCAAGACAAAGTGCAGCAATAAAATCTTGCTGATCTGACTTTAGCCGACCCCAGCACATTGTATGGCGACCAGAGTATCTAGGAAAGAGTTGGACAAGAATAAAAGCGGGGGCATAAAGATGGCGGAGAAAAATTCTCCGCCGTCACCATCGGTGAGCTCTGCTTGGGCTTCTGAGATTGTCACAGAGGTAAAACTGGCGGTGGAGGAAACCATGAGCCACAAGCTACAGCAAATAATTGTCAAGCTGGAGGGAATGGACCAAAGAATAACAACCTTTACCAATGAGTTTCAGGAGGTCCAACAGAGACTGGGGGAAGTGGAAACCTCCTCACAAGAAGTTACAAAGTCCACTGAACATCTCCAAAAAAAGGTTTCAACACTAGAAGATAAAGTGGATGACTTGGAGAATCGTTCTCGAAGGAATAATCTGCGCCTAGTCGGACTACCAGAATCAATACAGGACGGGGAACTGAGAGGTTTCTTGGAGCCCTGGCTTGCCAAGTTATTATCTAATCATAGTACGACGGGGCCACTCAAGATAGAACGAGCACATCGCCTGGGCCCAAGGAAAGAGAAAACTACGCAGCCAAGAGTGGTTATAATGCGACTGCTTCACTATCAGCATAAGATGGAGGTGTTAGTGGCACTGCGGAAAGGGGGAAAGCTGGAGGTAGATGGACATAAGATACTCTGTTTTCAAGACTACTCCACCAAAGTCTCCCTCCAATGCAAGCAATTCGCACAAGTTTGTGGATTATTACATAAAAAGCAGATACGGTTCAGCTTACTGTATCCGGCTAAATTAAGAATCCAACACAATGGTGAAGTGCGGTACTACGATACAGTAGAAACCGCTCAAGCGTTCGTGGACCGGCTGGAGGAAGACAGACCCAGCGCGTCTGGAACTACATGAACAGTTCACTAGCCGGCAAAAGAGAGACTCAAGCACTAGACAGTGGAGGAGCAGAGAAGACGTGAAGGCTCGTGCTTGGTTACGGCTGAGTTTACAGCTATGCAGATGTTGATGATGTTTGTGAAGTCTGTAAGGTTGAAGAGGGGTGGGGACAAAGTACACATATATTGTTGGCAAGGCTGGGATCCCAGATCGAGGCACGGAAGTAAGGGCTCCCTTGGGGCTGTTAAGAGTATGGGGATGTTGGGAAGGAGAGGGGAAGGTGGAAGAGGGGTAAAGGGGGGTACGTTGAGGAGTAGGAACTTCATGGTCACAGGGATACAGGAGAATACAGGTAACACATTAAGAGTCACAAGATGCACATATGCGTGTAGCATTCTGTTTAGTGATGAGTGGAAGGGGTATAGGCTGGGATGCCCACCCCACTCAATCAGAGAAGATATCAAGGTAACACATTATTTAATTTACGATAACACGCGATGACCTCAAGGTGGTGACATGGAATGTGGGAGGTATCTCTTCGCCGATCAAAAGGCAGAAGATACTTCAGGCACTTCATAAGCAACAGGTGTCAATAGCATTACTTCAAGAAACACATTTAAATGCCAAGGAACAAGAGAAATTATGCCGTTGGTGGGTGGGCTCATATTACGAATCCCCGGCGCAGGCTAAAAAAGCGGGGGTAATAATTTTAATTATGAAGGGGGTGCAAATTACCACACATAAAGTCATCGCTGATGGAGCGGGGAGGTTTGTAATGGTACACTTAACAGTAGAGCGTCAACCAGTAGTGATATGTAATGTGTATGCCCCCAACATATACAACAAGGTGTTTTATAAACAACTCTTGCATCATTTAACAAGTTTTGAGGGAATTCCCTTACTGATTGGAGGAGATTTCAACGCAGTGGGGGATCCTAAACTGGACAGATCACAGGGAGAGAAAAGGGGAACGAGTGCGGACTCCAGAGGAATAGGGGTATTAAGTGAGGTTTTGGACCTGGTGGATGTGTGGCGCACCTTGCATCCATTAGAGCGTGACTATACTCACTTGTCTTGCGCACATGCCACCATGTCAAGGATTGATTACATATTTGTTACCCGTTCCTTATTTACAAAAATTCACGCCGCAGAAATAGGCCCCATTAAAATATCAGATATGCAATGGTAACGGTTGTCTGGGAACTTGCAGAAGACAACCCGGGATCATTCCAGTGGAGATTTCCCATCCGTCTCTATAAAGATCAGGGTTTCAGGGAATACATACTCAAAAAATATAAGCAGTTCCAAGACACTAATCAGGCGCACATGACAACTCCCATACTCTATTGGGATACGGCCAAAGCAGTACTCAGAGGGGAGATTATTGCATGTACAAGTCATCAAAAAAAGGCCAGGGAGAAGGAGTTACTCCATTTAGAGAAGGAAGTAACGCGGGCATGGCGAGAATATGGACGACATCATACTGTCGCACTAAAAGCCCAACTTTTAGAACTGCAGCAAACCCTCAATGAGAGATTACACAATAAGGCCCAACATAATTACGCTTATTATAGATATAATTATAAATATGCCAATAGAAGTGGAAAGATGTTGGTCTAGGCTGGCAAACCCCTAGGCACAGCCCTATAAAAATAACACCTTGTACTCACCTACTGGAACTTAGAAAATAAGATGCCCAAATAAATAGAATCTTGCAAGAATATTATAGGCAATTGTATGCTGCCCGGATTCCACCCCCGTTGGATCGCCAGCTGTATTTGGAGGGACGGGATCTTCCGCGAATAGGTGCACAGAGCCTAGTATGCTAAATGCCCCAATAACGGTAGATGAAGTGTCATGGGCAATACAGCAAGGACCCTTGGGAAGGCACCGGGCCCAGATGGGTATAGAGGAGAATTCTACAGATGTTGAGGGACGCAGTAGCGAAACCAATTACATCCATGTTTAATACTATAGTACAGGAGAAACAAATGCCCAGTTCTGGCGGGACTGGTGGTTGGGAGGCGGGAAATACTGCTGGACAGACTTATACGGTCTGTGCCCTGAAAAAGACAGGTACAAATCAAGGTAAGGTATACACATATGAGTTTATCGTGGGCAGACTAGATGGACCATGCAGGTCTTTTTCTGCAGTCATCTACTATGTTACTTTAAGAACAGTTCAGATTATTGTGATTCCCAAACCTGGGCGAGACCCGCAGAAACCAGAATCTTACAGGCCAATATCGTTACTCAACTATGAAGCAAAACCGTTTGCCAAAGTATTAGCAAATCGACTATCGCGAGTACTGCCAGATATTATTGAGGAGTCCCAGGTTGGATTTGTACAGGGCAGAACTATCACTAAAAACGTGAGGAAAATATTGGTAACCTTGGAGGCAGTGTCCAAGAAAGTTACACCGTCGGTGCTAGTAAGTTTCGATGCCGAAAAAGCGTTCGACAGGGTGGTATGGGATTTCCTATTTGGAACGTTAGACGCTTATGGCATAAAAGGGTCTTTTCAAGAGGCGATCCGAGCACTTTACTATCTCCCACAAGCCCAGGTCTGGACTAATGGCATTTTGTCCCCTCCCTTTCCAATACATCGGGCTACTAGGCAAGGATGTCCACTGTCGCCTTTATTGTTTGTTCTAACATTAGACCCACTGATCAGAGATATCCTCCAAACACCTGATATACAAGGAGTCAAGATGGGCACCGAAACCTTTAAAATGGCAGCTTTCGCTGATGATTTATTAGCACATGTGACCCAACCAGAGACATCATTGACAGCCCTCTTGGAATGTATGGCAGAATATGGGGACTTCTCTGGCTTTAAGTTAAATCTAGAGAAATCAGAGGTCCTACAGAGGGAGGGGGAGCAAGTCAGAGATTGGCAAAGGCACCTCCCGTTAAAATGGACGGAGGAATTATTCAGATATTTAGGAGTGCGCCTAACTATAGATCCCACTAAACTTTATAAACTCAATATAGAAAAGCTGTTACAGGACACTAGCTGAACCCTCAAGAGATGGAGTCATTTACTTTTACCTTTAATAGGTAAAATTAATCTATTTAAAATGATCATATTCCCACGATGGCTTTACGTTCTGTAGCTGTTGCCAATACATTTGCTTGGTAAAGATATACGCAAGCTACATAAGATGTGTCGGAGATTCCTCTGGGGGGGGGGGGGGGGGGGAGGAAGTCAAAACTACGTTTTGAATATTTATGCAATGGATGGGCGCAAGGCGGGCTAGGGCTACCCTGTATAAAAAGATACAATCAGGCATGCCTTCTGAGACATCTAAGGGACTGGTTGTTCAATACAAATCAATACACACCGATTAGTTGGGAGAAAACACTATTTGGGCATTGGCATTTGAATTTCCTATTGCAAGCGCAAACAAAAAATCTACCACAAACTTGTCGTAGCAGTTTACTGCTGCAACCGTTGAGAAGCATTTGGCGTTTCCTTATGCAGGAGTGGAACCACAATCCCATTATTAGTGATCAGCTCCCACTGAGAGGGAATGGAGATTTTTTACCGGGACTGGAGAAAGGGATATTTGATAGATGGTCAAAAATGGGAATTACCCTGCTTGAACACTTGGTGAGTGAAGAGGGTGGTCTGTATGGCTTCCAGGACCTGCAGCAGAGACTCTCAGTAACCAATAAAGATTATTATACATACAGACAATTACATCATTATTGGTTTAGTTTGGACCAGGCAGCCCTGGGTACGAGGATGGGACAGAGGATTCGCGACTTCCTGAGGGGGGGATGCCCATGGACAGGTGTCCATCTCGAGTTTGCATAGAGCACTGGTGTCGCTCAACCCCCCCCCCCCCCCCCCCCCCCCCCACGTACATATGAGACATTAAAAGGGACATGGAGTAAGGATTTGGGATATGAGCTGAAAGGCATAAATTTTGCAAAATTGGTAAAACAAATTCCAAAACAAGTAGGTGGGGCAGAGTTGCAGGAGAGTCAATATAGGGTAATCCATAGAGGGTACATGACACAAGCACAAGCGGTAAGAGCAGGATGGACAACCGATGCCCAATGCCCTAAGTGTTGTAGAGACAGCAATACCTTTATGCATGCATTTTGGAGATGTGATAGAATAAAACTTTATTGGAGAGCGATGCAGAAATATCTAGAACATCTATTAGGACAAAGATTGCTCCCTTCCTGGAGAGGAGTGCTTTTGAATAAAAGTGATGCTTACGGGATTTCAGACAAAAATATGGAGATATTCTTATGCAATGCATATGCAGTGGGGAAAAATGTATATTGAGACACTGGTTGCAAGTAGATCCGCCATCCTTTTGGTATTGGAGAAACAGGCTACATGAATTAATGCTTTGGGAGGCCAGGGAGGCCTCTGGCAATCCTAAGAAAAGAAAGAGGTTTATAGATATATGGACTAAATATTTGCAAAGTATCTCCCACAAGGCAAGAAGTGCCATGCTTAATTACATAGGCACGCCCTAGCATATGTGATGCTTGGCAGAAATGTACTCATGTATAAGACTGGTAATGCCTATGGTACCATGAAGTAAGAAGTTCAATGTGAAGCTACTCCTGGGGGGTGGGGGGAGAAAATGTAAAACTTTTGATGACGCAGTTAAGATATATGTATACACGTATGACTTGATATTATGACTTTGTTGTTTTATTCCAAGTGTTGAATCATCAATAAAAAACGTTGAAACATAAAATAATGAGTGGAGTGAAATGGATAGATGTGAAGCGTCCGTTTATGCTTTCCAAAAATACTAGGACTAGGGGGCATGCAATGAAACTACAATGTAGTAAATTTAAAACAAATCGGAGAAAATATTTCTTCACTCAACATGTAATTAAAATCTGGAATTCGTTGCCAGAGAATGTGGTAAAGGCGGTTAGCTTAGCAGAGTTTAAAAAAGGTTTGGATGGCTTCCTAAAGGAAAAGTCCATAGACCATCATTAAAATGGGGATAATCCACTTGCTCATTTCTGGGATAAGCAGTATAAAATGTTTTGTACTTTTTTGGGATCTTGCCAGGTATTTGTGACCTGGATTGGCCACTGTTGGGAACAGGATGCTGGGCTTGATGGACCTTTGGTCTGTCCCAGTATGGCAATACTTATGTACTTATGACAACTCAGGCAGCCACTGCTGATTCCCAGTTATTAATGGTGCTCTCTACTCACATCATCTCTCCCCTCCTCCAAAGCAGGAAACTGAGGGGCGGGAGAAAGACGGTACAATATAAGCTGGCTGAGGTCCTGCTCCCACCCCCTCCCCCCAATTACATTCAACAAGCATGCAAAACAAGAAAACAGGAGCAGGTTGGTTTTGTC
The DNA here is from genome assembly GCF_901765095.1 of Microcaecilia unicolor. Lineage (NCBI taxonomy): Eukaryota > Metazoa > Chordata > Amphibia > Gymnophiona > Siphonopidae > Microcaecilia > Microcaecilia unicolor. The sequence goes on along the minus strand of NC_044033.1, from coordinate 200,846,957 downwards.
AAATAAAAGAATTATTTTTATACACAAAAAAAAAAAAAAAAAAAAACATTAAAAATTTTTAAAAACAGCAACTATAGACCCAGGCTCCTCCTTTAAAAACGGAGCTCAGAGCGGAAGGAGCAGTTCCAGTTGGGAAGGGAGTAGGGGTGGGGACCTCAGTCATCCTCGTCCACCGCGCTGAGCAGGGGGTGGTCCAGAGGGCGGCAGCAGCGATGGCAGAAGTTATCTGCTCTGTTCAACTGAAAGAGAGAAAGGGAGAGGGGGGTAGGAGAAAGCGGTTTAATGGGGGGGGGGGGGGGGCAGGTATACACTGAACTCCCAGAGGAAGACAGAAGAGGGTACTTATGCCTACTACACAATTTGTTCCCCAAAAAGTGGAATACAGCATCCTCTTACACCCCCCCCCGTGTCCTCCCAGCTTCAGCTGATCTCTTCATCCATCCCCACACACTGGCAATTGAGAGCATGCTGCATGTCTGACTCCCCTCAGGGTACGTACTGTAAGTGGAAATGTCGATCTCATCGGGCAACTCCGCTACATTCACCTCAAAGCGATCTTGGACATCGTTCAGAATCTTAGCATCACATTCATCTGACACAAACGTGATGGCCAGGCCTTTGGTGCCAAAGCGGCCGGCACGAGCCACCTGCGCAAAAGGAGAGAACGTGAATCCCAGGAAGTCCGTCTAAGGCCAGTTTTGGAAAGGAAATGTCCCCACAATCACCCGATAACGCTACCATTTACCCATTCCACCAGAGAATCCAACTACCACCTTCCCCTCCCGGCAGGAAACCCACACTGCTACCCACCCCATACCCCCCTCCCCAGCAAGAAACCTACATTGCCACCTTCCAGCCACAGCACCCAGCCCAGCAGCTTTACCCTGTGCAGGTAGGTGTCTGAATCCTCTGGCATGTCATAGTTAAAGACTATGTTGACCCTCTCGATGTCCATCCCACGGCCAAACAGGTTAGTGGCCACCAAGATTCTCCGTTGGAAATCTTTGAACTGCTGGTACCGAGAAAGTCTGCAGGAGAAAAAGGTGGTGGTACGGTTCACAATAGGATAGAGAAGCGAGGATGCCACACTGCTGAGGAGAGGGGGAAAACGAGGGCAAGGTAGAGGAGAGAGGGTTTGAAAAATGTACAGGAAAGAACAGCTTCCTTTAAGAGAAACCAACCCAGGTTTCTAGAAGATCCAGAGCAGACGGCCCTTTTGGTATTCTTTCCCCGACAGTAGCTTATCTGTGCCCCTAGGTAACTCCCACACCCGTCCCAGCACCAGCAGCGCTCTCAGCCCTCCCCCAGAGACCCCCGCCCCCAGTATCTGCTGCACCCTCATCTCTCCTCCCGGGACCCCCGTCCTCAGGGTCTACGACCCACTCACCTCTCCTTCTGCGCCATCCCTCTGTGAATCTCGATAGCTGGAAAATTTTGTTCGACCAGCAGCTGAGCCAGGGCGATACAGCGCTGGACAGACTTTACAAAAATGACCACCTGTACCAAACAAACAGAACAGAGTAATACACCCTTAATGCCACAATACCACAGTGACCCTGAACCGCCAGCAGCCCTGGAGAGACTTCAAAAACTACTACCTGGAAGCAAAATGGTTAAAAGAGCCAACGCCAGAGACCATCCCCCATCTACCAGTTACTCAGCACTAGGACGACTCTGGACCTGCCTGCTGATAGATCTCTTTCTTCTGTCCTGTGGTAGGATTCCAGCCTCCTCAGCAAAGGACCCTAGTATACCACAATCTTTCAGTTTTCAAATGTTCATCAAGGCCGACCCAACCGTTATGAACAACAGGCAGCCGTCTACGGCATCAGCTTCCAGGCGGTTGGCAGAGCAACTACAGACTTGCGCCACACAAACTTAAAAAAAACACCAGAACCTACTTTGACCGGCACTTTTATTGAATACTTGTGTGATAATCATGATTGTTGAGTTTAATGATCAAAATCTTTGAGATTGCAAGTTAGCGACCTGAAAGTTTATTGGGGGGGGGGGGGGGGTTGAAAGGCTGACTGTTTATCTAGGGCACCCAGCAGTTTTGGTAATATTTTGGTTCTTACAAAGATTGGCAGTAAGACATGAGGGAACTGGGGTTGACTTAAGCAGAATCTGCAGAAACAGGAAACACAACTCGAAAGGCCAGAATGACTGACCAGCAGATCCTTATCTGCCATCACCTAAACCGTGTTTTCTGCTCTGTTATCCAAAGTACTGTACTGCGTTTAAATAAGGAATGTGGATGCAATGCAAGGGTCCCCTTCCCATCTCAGTCCCAAACCTGTTCACAATTTCAGGTCTCCCAGGATCAGAGGTCCCATCCGTGTCACAGACAGTGACTCCCAGAAGCATCTCCTCCCGCCACCCTCCCAGACCATCAGCCGTCCCCTCACCTGGTTGAACTCCAGGACGTCCAGCAGGTCAAATAATTTCCGGTTCTTCTCGCTGTCCTTCAGTTTGACGTAGTACTGCTGCAGGCCATGCAGCGTCAGCTTTGTCTCGTCATCCACAAACACCTCCATGGGCTGCAGGGGGTTGAAGGAGAGCAGGGAGGGTCATGGAGTGAATCATGCCTAAGGCTGGGGGTAGCAGTTACAAAATCAGCCCACTTGAATTCCCACTCTCATGACCTGCAGACCACACATGTCTTGAGGAGGCAGGGGGAGGGGGGTACACACTGGACAGCTCTACTCACATCCTGCATGAACTTCCTGCAGACGGGTCGGATCTCCTTGCTCAGAGTAGCACTGAACATCATACACTGCTTCTCATGCGGGGTCAAGCGGAAGATCTCCTGCACATCCCGCCTCATATCTACGAGAGGAGTGAGAAGCACGATGAGTAAGAGATAATAGTGAGGAAGATACTCAAATGACAGAAGAAACCATCAGGTGCCTATCAATTCCCACCCCTTGCTTATTCCATACCTAGCTGCTCCAGCACCTTGTCACATTCATCAAGCACAAAGTGCTTGACGTTTTTCAGGCTCAGAACCTTGCTGCGCACCAGGGCCAAGGTGCGGCCGGGAGTCCCCACCACAATGTGGGGACAGCTCTTCTTCAGTACATCCTCGTCATTCTTGATCGCAAGGCCTCCGAAGAACACAGCCACCTAAAAGCAGAATGCAGGTGGGAGAATGGGAAGGATAGAGGGGGAAAGAGACCAGGTCTTTAAATACTTTGAGTTAGGTCCTAGTATAGAGCATACAAGGGAAAATAACATTTTTGGTCCCCCCCCTCAATCTCCCTGCTGGGACCACATGACATTATTAAGCAACTGAAATGGTGTACACTGAACAACCAGAGTGTCCTGAACCAGAATCTTACCCCTGTGTGACATATCCTCTAGCACCCCCATGTGCACTGTGGCCACCACAGATGGAGACAATAGACAGGGAACAATTTTTTGCCCTGTCTCCCCTGCCCCGCACAGCCATAGGGATGCCCTGGCCCTTCCCACACTAGATTAATCCTCTAACCTTGTTCCTACACATGTTTACAACAGAACAGTGTCACAAAACCAGCTGCAATCTGAATTTTCATAGCACCTCCATTCCCCTCTGTATCCCTCAACCTAATTTGCTGGAATCTCACCAATAAATGTAAATATTGCAGGTAATACGGGGCCAGCTGACAAGCATCCACCTACCATCACTTGCCCTGGGGCACAAATAACCACTGACACAACGCCAGGCTTAGAATTCTACACGTAGATACACAGGGACACCTGGCTTTACAGTGATCAGGATCGGTAAAGTTACCTAATATGGCAGCCTTGAAGTGTGGAAATCAGCACATGTAGCCAAGAAAGACAAAACACACACCTTGACATTGGTCATGTACTTGGAGAAGCGCTCGTACTCTTTGCAGATCTGGAAGGCCAACTCTCGCGTGTGACAGATGACCAAGACGGATACCTGCAGGACATAGACAGAAGACTGCCTGGGTTAAAGAGACACAGTTTTATGCCCAAAGCCTTTTTCCGCAGCAACCAAGCGAACTCCTGAATGCTGAAGTATTGTGGACAAAGAATCCCAGGAAGCTCCATGATTGGGATGGTCAGGCGTCACTTTAAACGGTCCTCACCCCAAAATTTTCCCTCTCAAGTTTATTTGACACAGCGCTGTTCAGAAATGCGGTTAACAACAACTAATTTAAAGAAACTCTGGAAAGGAAATAAAACTTGTTATAGGAAGCAGGGAAGGGGATCTTGCACAGATCTAGAGAACCACTGTGCCCCCAACAAGATCAAAGGGGAGACCCCAATCTTCAAAACGAGGGAGTTACAGGTGGTTTAATTTAATTTGACTTTTATAAACTGCTTCATATCCTGAAAGGGACTCTGAATGGTGCACAAGTCTAACCTTGTGACTTCTCAAGGTTCAACTTATTTTGATATACCACCTGAGAAACACCTAAAAGCAAATAAAGAAATGACATCCTTCTAGGAAAAGGGAGAGAGCAAGAGAACAGAGAGTGAAGCAGTGTGTTGTACTTTACAATGTGATCCCCAAAACTCTGGAGCTTTCATCTTCCCTGGGGGGTGTACGTTTCTTCATACAAATAAATTTCATCAGCCCAATATATTTACATGTGATGAGAACCCTGAAGACAGCCATCCTACCTGTCCATCCACTGGCTCAATCTGCTGTAGGGTGGCCAGCACAAAAACGGCTGTCTTACCCATTCCTGACTTGGCCTGGCACAAGACATCCATGCCCAAGATTGCCTGTGGGATGCATTCGTGCTGCACTGTAAGAGAAAGAGAGGCACACATGAGCAATGGAAGTGCTCCGTACTGGGTGAAGGAGATAATACCAAGCTCAAGACAGCTGGCCAGGGACAGTTGACCTTGCACTTAGGCTGAGGCACTTACCTTCCGATGGGTGTTCAAAGCCACAGTCAACAATGGCCCGAAGCAGCTCTGGCTTCAGCAAGAAGTCCCGGAAGCCAGAGCTGTGAATAGAAACATAGGAGCCCTTCACATCCTTTTTGGTGGGAGTTGGGGTGGTCTCAGTGACGGTCTGGGGCTCCTCATCCTCTTCGTAGTCCAGCAGCTCCTGTTCCACATCCTGTTCTGCCATGTCTTAGGGGGGAGAAGAAGAGGCTATCAGCGATCCTCCCAAGGGTGCCCCATCTTTCCCATGGGAGGGAGGGAGGGAGAGAGAGAGAAAGGAGGGCATCTGGGTCATAATCCCACGGCTTCCCTACTACTACTATCCACCTCCTCCAACCTGGGAGTGGGGAAGAGTGAGGAGGGAGAAGTAGGGTAATCAGGACACACTGATCCAGTCCTGCGTTTACCCCACTGCATACAGGGATTTGTAGTCTTTTTTAAATTATTTTATACTCAAAACTACAAGACCCAGCATACAATGGGGGCAAACCCAAGCCAGGAGCAGATAGCTTTGAAGGTCTGGGGAGATGGGTCAAGTTCCCGGGACTCTCCCTCCACACGTGGAGGTCTTGGACCCCCTCCCTCAGCCAAACCGGTCCCCGCTTCTCCTCCTCCCCGATCTTTCTTCCCACGCCTCCCTTCTCCTTCCCCCTCCACGGTCTGCTCTCACCCCCCTATTCCCCTTCTCCCCAGGCCACTCACATGCCCACCGCAGCGATTCTCCTGTACCTCGGCGCCAACCGGAACTGCCGGTTTCCCTTCGTCGCGTCCCCGCCTCACGTACACGGCTTCCTCCATTCCCATTGGTCAGTCTGACCGCCTATCAGTCCCTCTTCTTGTTTTCTGATTGGCTGAATGAGATATCCGTCTTTCCACTCCTCTCGCGTCTACTGAAGGCTGTGGAGTTTTGTTTAAATCGACTATCTTTGCAGCCAAACGACAGATGATTGGTCAAATTACAGCCGAAAGTCCGCGGAATACGGCCCTGATTGGTTGTGATGTGTATCAGTGACCGCCTAGTTGTCGTTGGTGACGCCATATTTAGTAAGGGCGAAAAGGTAGTTAAGAGGAGTAGCCTGACATAAAGACAGCATTGTGGGAATTGTAGTCTGCTAATGGTCTCGGAGAATTATAACAGCTTGCCCACCTTCACAGATGCCAAGTTACTCAATTCCAGGCTGGAGATTTGGGGGCAGGAGTGGAGGAGTAGCCTAGTGGTTAGTGTAGTGGACCTTGATCCTGGGGAAATGAGTTTCATTCCCACTGCAGCTCCTTGTGACTCTGGGTAAGTCACTTAATCCTCCATTGCCCCTGGTACAAAATAAGTACCTTAATATATGTAAACCGCTTGGAATGTAGTTGCAAAAACCTCAGAAAGGCGATATATCAAGTTCCGTTTCCCTTTCTGACCACTCCCCCCCCCCCCCCCAGCATGCATGATGGGTCTTGAAACACTGATTTCAATGGGCAGGATCAGGCACTACAAATCCCATATTGCTTTGGGATATAAGTTCAAAACCAGAACTGACCAAAAAGTGTTCAGCCTGGAACTGCCTAACTTGGTATCTCTGCACCATCCTGCTTAGCTTTTGTTTTTCTTTTATACTTTTGGATTTTAAGATTTGATTATTCATTTTTTTCCAAAACTGAGTTTAAGGCAAGTTACATACAGCTTTCTGTAGGTTTATCCCTGCCCAAAGGATTTATATTCTATGTTTTGTATCCCAGGCAACGGAGTGTGAAGTGACTTGCACATCACAGAGCATGTCAGTGGGAGAAGCGTATTCAAACTTCTTTATATACACCCTCCCCCTCCTCCTCAGGATATCTGTAATTAATTAATTGATAGATAGATTGAGACACTGATATTATATACCTGCCAACCTGGGGCATTGATCAATAAAATAAATATGGATATGGCTATGGTGGAGATATTATGGTGTCTGTGTCTATGTGCATATGTTTGTTTATTTTTTATATGCTGCAATATGGCAAGCATCAAAGCAGTTTACAATTAAAAGGTAAAACTTTAAAAGAAAGGAAAGGAACTCCAGTTGTACTATAGGACACATGACCCGTGCGAAATATTGAGGTCCTTGATGTAGGGTCTTAGATGTAGATGTTATGTGTATGTAGGGAAGGGACACAGGAGAACCAATAAAACAGTTATTCAAACGTTGATTACAGCAAAATTACTCATGAGTATTGTGTTTTTTTAATACATTTTGCTGCAATCAACCTCTCGATACCTGTTTTATTGGTTGGCCTGTGTCCCTTCCCTACTTCCTTTGCTACCTTTGTTGTTCCGTAGGGAATTTTTCCTTTTTTGGTGTGGTGTGTTGATGTTATGTGTGTGAACACTTCATCAGACAAAAAAAATATGTGTGTGTATATATATATATATATATATATATATATATATATATATATATATATATATACACAGTGCACTCCATTTAAGTGCACGTCGGATAAGAGCATGCTCTGTTTACCTGCATGCCGTACTTCGGTCCCGTTTTTGGCACCATCAATTTCTATGGGGACAAACTTTGTTTTACCACACCACTGATAAGTGCAAGATTCACTTATATGCATGGTTCAAGACCACTCCTCTGCAGGAAAGGCTCCGCATAAGCGCGCGCATGGAATATGGAAGCCGATTGGCGCGTGACAACCAACAAGATTTCAAATTTACTGCCTCTTTAACTGCCACAGACAGAATAAACGAAAGAATGTTGTTAGGGCGTACACCGGGGTCGTCGTCGCAGCGTAACTGTAAGACTTTAACACTGGCTGAACGAATAGAAGTTCTTTAAAAATTAGAAAACAAAGTCAAGCATCTATTGCTAAAGAATATGATGTCAATCCCAGTCAAATTTCACATGTCTTGAAGCAGAAAGACCAGCTTCTGGAAGATTGGCAAAACAACAAATCCACAATGAAAACGAAAACGGGCGGGAAAAGCTGAAGAGGTAGAAGATGCTCTTCTTCGGTGGTTTTCTCAAGTCAGGAGCAGACAGTTTCCTGTCAGTGGTTCACTGCTTATGGAGAAAGCTATCCAGGTAGCAGAAAGTCTTGGACTGACTGAATTCAAAGCCACTGTTGGATGGTTGGAAAGATGGAAGGAGAGGAACAGCATAAAATTCAAGAAACAGCATGGTGAGAAACAAGACGCTGATGACTCTGGTGCTGAAAATTGGGTTGTTTCAGTTCTTCCTACCATCTTGAACGAGTTTGCACCGCGTGACATTTTCAATGCTGACGAAAATGGTCTCTACTGGCGAGCGATTCCTGATGGAACACTTGCATTCAAACATGCCGAAACTACTGGAGGTAAAACATCGAAAGACCGACTGACGATCCTCCTTTGCTGCAATATGGATGGGAGTGAGAAATTGGAACTCCTCGTCATTGGAAAGAGCAAACAGCCCCGTTGTTTCAAGAAAGTTAAGCTTCAAGAAAGTTCCTGTGTCATACGAGGCTAACGCAAATTCATGGGTGACTGGGGAAATTTGGAAGCAATGGCTAAAGAAGTTAGACACTAGAATGCGGGCACAAAAGCGTCAGATTTTGCTGCTTTGTGATAACTGTGCTGCACACAGGGATGATGTCAGGCTGTCTAACATCAAGGTGGTCTTTCTGCCACCAAACACTACATCTCTGATCCAACCTCTGGATCAGGGCATAATAGCCAATTTCAAACAACATTATCAGGCTCTTGTGCTATGTCGCCTGATGAGCGTTATGGATGACCAGACTGGGAAGGATAAACGTGCTGTTGAACTGGCTCGTAATCTATCACTGTTGGAGTCCCTACATATGCAGAAAGTACTACTACTTAACATTTCTAAAGCGCTACTAGGGTTACGCAGCGCTGTACAATTTAACATGGAAGGACAGTCCCTGCTCAAGGGGCTTACAAACTAAAAGACAGGTGTACAATCTAAAGACAAGTGTACAGTCAAAAGACAAGTGTAGAGTCAGTCTGATAGGGCATACTATATTTCACGAAAGGTTAGGTGCCGAAAGCAGCATTGAAGAGGTGAGTTTTAAGCAGAGATTTGAAGATGGGAAGGAAGGGGGCTTGGTGTAGGGGTTGAGGAAGATTGTTCCAGGCATAGGGTGAGGCAAGGCAGAATGAGCGGAGCCTGGAGTTGGCAGTGGTGGAGAAGGGAACTGAAAGGAGGGATTTATCCTCTGAGCGGAGGTTACGGGCGGGAACATAGGGGGAGATGAGGGTAGAGAGGTAGTGAGGAGCCGCAGACCGGGTGCATTTGTAGGTAAGGAGGAGAAGCTTGAATTGTATGCGGTATCTGATCTGAAGCCAGTGAAGTGACTTGAGGAGAGGGGTGATATGAGTATATAGGTTCTGGCGTAATATAAGACATGCGGCAGCGTTCTGAATGAATTGAAGGGGGGATAGATGGCTAAGTGGGAGGCCGGTGAGGAGTAAGTTGCAGTAGTCAAGGCGAGAGGTAATGAGAGCGTGGACGAGAGTTCGTGTGGTGTGCTCAGAGAGGAAGGGGTGAATTTTGCTGATGTTGAAGAGGAAGAAGCGACAGGTCTTGGCAGTCTGTTGGATATGCGCAGAGAAGAAGAGGGAGGAGTCGAAGATGACTCCAAGGTTGCGGGCAGATGGGACGGGGAGGATGAGGGTGTTATCAACTGAGATAGAGAGTGGAGGAAGAGGAGAAGTGGGTTTAGGTGGAAAGACGAGGAGCTCGGTTTTGGACATGTTCAGCTTCAGGTGGCGGTTGGACATCCAGGTAGCAATGTCAGATAAGCAGGCCGATACCTTGGCCTGGGTCTCCGCGGTGATGTCTGGAGTGGAGAGATATAGCTGGGTGTCGTCAGCATAAAGATGATACTGAAAACCATGAGATGAGATCAGTGAGCCTAGGGAAGAGGTGTAGATTGAGAAGAGAAGGGGTCCAAGGACAGATCCCTGGGGAACTCTAACAGATAGTGGGATGGGAGTGGAGGAAGATCCATGAGAGTGTACCCTGAAGGTGCGGTGGGAGAGATAAGAGGAGAACCAGGAGAGGACAGAGCCTTGGAACCCAAAAGAGGACAGTGTTGCAAGCAGTAGATCATGATTGACAGTGTCAAACGCAGCGGATAGATCGAGGAGGATGAGGATGGAATAGTGGCCTCTGGATTTGGCGAGGAGCAGGTCATTGCAGACTTTAGAGAGTGCTGTTTCTGTCGAGTGTAGAGGGCGAAAACCGGATTGGATCAAGGATGGCATGAGAGGAGAGAAAACCGAGGCAGCGACTGTGAACGGCACGCTCAAGTATTTTGGAGAGGAAGGGTAGGAGAGAGATGGGGAGGTAGTTGGAGGGGCAGGTAGGGTCAAGTGATGTTTTTTTTTAGGAGAGGTGTGACTACGGCGTGTTTGAAGGTGTCAGGGACAGTTGCAGTGGAGAGAGAAAGGTTAAGGATGCGACAGATGGAGGGGGTGACAGTATGGGAGATGGTGTTAAGTAGGTTGGTGGGGATGGGATCGGAGGAACAGGTGGTGCATTTCGAGGTGGAAAGAAGGCGAGAGGTTTCATCCTCGGTGATCTCAGGAAAGGAGGAGAAAGAGGCCATGGTTGGTTGGTTGTTGGAAAGGGCTACAGGCTGAAGAGGAGGTGGTGGCTTGGTAGTGAACTCAAGGTTGATCTTTTGCACCTTGTCGCGGAAGTAGTCAGCCAGTGATTGAGGAGAGAGTGAAGGGGGAGTGGGAGCGGGGGGGGGGCACTTTGAGGAGGGAGTTAAGGGTGGTGAAGAGACGACGAGTGTTGGAGCTGAGAGAATCGGTCAATTGGGTGTAATAGTCCTGTTTTGCAAGGAAAAGGGAGGAATGGAAGGAGGATAGCATGAATTTGTAGTGAAGGAAGTCTGAATGGGTACGAGATTTCCTCCAGAGGCGTTCAGCGGATCGGGTGCAGGAGCGACGGTAACGGATGCAAGGGGTCAGCCAAGGCTGGGGATTAGTATGCTTTGTGGTACGGGGTGTGGATGGAGCGAGGGTGTCGAAAGCAGAGGAGAGAGCGGCATTGTAAGCGGAGACCGCTTTGTCTACAGTCTCGGATGACATGATGGAGGGGAGGAGATTAGAGATACTAGAGGATAAAGTGGCGGGGGGTCAATAGCCTGGAGATTCCTGGAGGTGGTGGTTAAAGTTGGACGGGGCAGGGGGGGGTGAAGAAGTGTGAATGTGATCAGGTGATGATCGGAGAGAGGGAGAGCAGAAGCGTGGAAATTGGAGGGTGAGCCGGAGGAGGAGATGACGAGGTCAAGACAATGGCCGTCACAGTGAGTGGGGGTGGTGGAGCACAGCTGGAGGTTGAAGGAAGATGTTAGGGTGAGGAACTTAGAAGCGTTAGGGTCGGATGGGTCATCAGCGTGTATGTTAAAGTCTCCGAGAATGAGGGACGGAGATGAGGGTTCAAGAAAGACAGAAAGCCAAGCATCAAAGTCGGTGAGGAAGGAAGAGAAGGATTTATTAGGAGGGCAGTAGATGACTGCGACTCTGAGCGGCAGCGGGTAGAATAGCCGGATGGAATGGGCTTCAAAGGATGAGAAGCAGTGAGACTGCGGTAGGGGGAGGGGTTGGAAACTACAGGAGGGTGAGAGTAGTAGCCCAACACCTCCGCCGCGGCCAACTGGGCGGGGAGTGTGGGAGAAGAGATAACCTCCATGGCAGAGGGCCGCGATTGAGGCCGAGTCTTCCGGGGAGATCCAGGTTTCGGTTAGGGCGAGCAGTTGAAGGGAGCGAGAGATGAAGAGATCGTGGGTGAAGGGCAGTTTGTTAAAGACTGAGTGGGCATTTCACAAGGCGCATGAGAAGGGGAGGGAAGAGGGGGGGAGGAGGGGAATAGAGACGAAATTGGAGACATCCCGGAATCGTTTGCATGGATAGGACAGGGACAGGTGAGGGGGACCTGGATTAGGGTTAATGTCTCCCGCGGATAGCAGGAGGAGAAGCAAGAGAATGCGGAGGAGGGTGGGGGAGGTCGGGCGGCGAAGGCGACGAAGACGAGGTGTACTTAGGAGGAATGGGGATGGGTTAATGGCAGGAAGGAAGTGTTGAAGGTTAAGAGCTAGGAAGGAGGCGGGGGACAAGAGGGATGGTGAGGTGGTGGGGGATGAGGGTGAGTAGGGTATTGCCGTGGCGGGCAGGGCGGGAGGGCAGCGAGTTCTAGTGGTAGACAGTGGGAGTGGGGGAGAAAGAAGATTAGGAAGGGACAGGGCAAGGAAGAGAACGTGGACAGGGGCCATAAGTAGTGACTGAGGTGTTAATCAGTTAACAGGTGTTAACAGGCGACTATGTAGTGATTGAGGTGACTGAGGTGTTAAACAGATAGATAGAGCTGGAAAGCTGGGTTTTGGACTGGCGAGTAGGTAAGTCAATGGCTGACAAGCTAGCAGGCAGGTAGGTAAGTCAATGGCTGAGAGGCTTGCCAGCAGGCAGGCAGGTAGCAGCTGGAACAAGCGGTCAGGAACAAGCCGGGATAGATGGACAGGAGCAAGCTGGAACAAGCCGGAGCAAGCTGGAACAAGCCAGAGCAAGCAGGAACAAGCGGGAGCAAGCAGGAACAGATGGACTGTGTCAGGATGAGCAGACGGACAGGCTGGAACAAGCCGGGGCAGACAGGAACAGATGGACTGTGACGAGCTGGACCAGAAGACGACAGAGTAACAGGATACGCTGAGATGGATGGATTGGAACACGCTGGAACAGACGGACTGGCACAAGCGGGTCATGCAGGAACGGATGGACTGGAACAAGTTGGAACAGTCGGGCTGGAGTGGACGGACTGGAACAAGTTGGAACAGGCTGGAACAAGCTGGGTGGGTTGGGATGGACGGACTGGAACAAGCTGGGGCAGGCTGGAACAACAGGTTGGAACATGCCGGTGGACTGGAACAAGCAGGGGGTAAGCTGGATCGGCGGACTGGAACAAGCTGGGGACAGGAGGACTAGAACACGCTGGAGCACGCTGGAGCAAATGGATTGGAGAGTCTGGATCAGGCGGACTGGACCGGGGCAAGCTGGCAGCAGGGCAAGGCAAGACCAGAGCCAGCATGGATCACAGGAGTCTGGATCAGGCGGACTGGACCGGGGCAAGCTGGCAGCAGGGCAAGGCAAGGACCAGAGCCAGCATGGATCACAGAGATATGAGCAGTGGGTCTGAGGGAAAGGATCAACACAAGGGCCTGGGGATTAGCTGCCCCAGGTCACCTGGCTCCCCACGCTCCTCTCCGAGCGAGGATTAACGTCAGGGTCTATGGGTCAGCTGGGGTCGATGGAGTAGAACAAGCAGGGAGAAGCTGAAACAGGCAGACTGGAGCAAGCAGGGGGAAGCTGGAACAGGCAGACTGGAGCAATCAGGGAGATGTTGGGTCAGGCAGACAAGCTGGAGCAGGAACAAGCTGGAGTGGATGGACTGTGCAGTCTTTCCTTTCCTGGCTAGATAATAGTTGGGCATCAGAAATTCCAGATTATTTCAACAGCGAAGGTGCAGACTCAGATACAGTCCCTGTTTTCCACTAATTCCTTCTCACTGGGGGGGGTTATGAGCTGTCGAACTGATTTCCCTGCTTACCGTGGACCAGGTAGACTCCTTTCTAGTCCCGTACAACCACCCCAGAAGAAAGTTAGACTCGGCGCAGGGCCGGGGCTGCGCGATCTGCTTTTCCCTCGATCCGGATCGGTAGGCAGGAGGAGGGGGAGGGATTGCATGTGCGAGCGCTGCTTAGGGCAGTTTGGGAAAGGGAAGCGGCGGCTTACCGGGTTTCCTCTGCAGGGTCTTTGTTGAGTCAGGGCTGGCTATGATTTGGTCTCGAGCATGTGGTCACGGCTTGGAGTGGTACGAGCCCCGTAGCGAATTCAGGATCCGGGTAAAGGACGAGCCCCGTAGCAAATTCAAGATCCGGGTAAAGGACTCCTTCTCACGCCACAGCTCGATCCGATTTGCGATCGCAATGGGTACCTCTCGGAAGGACCGCCCGCATGAGACCAGGTGAGGTCGTTCGGCCTTCAGCTGGGCCGCTACCTGACCTTTCCGGTTAGGCCACAACTGGTCAGGTACCGTGCAGCATTCCGGGCCCCTTCCGGGCCGTTCTTATTCAAGTGGTGCACTGATGATGGCGTTTCAGCTCGAGTACCTAGTGTCTGTCGGCCTCCGTTACACCCTAGTCGTCGGAGATCGAGGTGTGTGCTGTGGCTGGGGCGATCACCCTGGAATCATGTTACACAGGTAACCATTGTGAACTGCTACAAGCGGGCAAGCTTTGTTAAGGATGTGGGAGAGGGACGAAACAAGTGCAGCTGTTGCAAACGCGTCAGATGAAGAGGTTATTGACATCCCAGCCGGTTTTACTGAAGAGGAGTTCCATCGCTACGTAGCTGTTGATTACGATCTACAAACAGCTGAAGACAGCACTGATGTTGAGATATGCTCCTACATGCAGGCAACAACGGCTGATGATGGAACAGATGAAGAAATGAGCAGCGAGGCACATGCTGATGAAATTCAACAACCTCCTCCTTTTGCAAGTGCGCTGGAGAGTCTCAACACCGTGCGGGCCTATCTGGACGCCACTGGATGTCAGTGCTATGACAGTTTTTACCGTCTGGCAGACGTAGTCTATGGAACTCACAGACCCAAGAGTGTACAGAGGACTATAACTGATTACTTCAAGCCAGCCTAATGTCAGTTAACTGAGACTGTATACTGTACGTATAATAATAAACAGTACTGTACATATGTTTATCAGATGTCAAGCTTCTTTGGGTCACAACGGTTAAGTGCACACTCTGGTTAACTGCATACATTTCTTTGGTCCCAGACCCCTTGCACTTAAGCAGATTGCACTGTATATATATATATATATATATCAAACATATAAATGGCAAGTGACCAACTCACCTGCAAATGCGCAGTAGAGACTTCCCTCTCTGTCCCGCCCTCGCGTCAAGACGTGATGACGTCAGAGGGCAGAACAGAGAGGGAAACGGAGTCGGACTGTCGGACGCTGCTGCCGCTGGAGCCTGGAAACGAACATCGCGCGCACCAACCTCCCCCCCTTCCCTGCCGCTCCCTTCCCCCTCCGTATCAGGCCCCCTGCACTGACCTGACAGCGCCTCTCACCTCCATGTGGAAGCGCTGCAGGCAGCAGCAGAGCGATCTGCTGCTGCCTGCTGCGCTTTCATACGGAGGTGAGAGGCGCTGTCAGGTCAGTGCAGGGGGCCCGGCACGGAGGGGGGAGGGAGTGCCGGCGAGGAGGGTAGCTGGACATGGGGAGAGGGCATGGTTGCTGGACATGGGGTGAGAGTAGGGCAGAGAGGAGGGTTGCTGGACATGGGGGGAGGGCAGGGTTGGTGGACGGGGGGGGGGGAGGCCAAGGTAAAGAGGAGGGTTGCTGGATATGGGGGGGGGGGAGGATCGGTGGACGGGGTGAGGCCAGGGGAGAGAGGAGGGCTGCTGGACATGGGGGGAGGGCAGGGGAGAGAGGATGGTTTGCAAAACACAAATCTTGCCCGTTTTAACGGGCTTAACGGCTAGTATATATATATATATATATATAGCCTGCTAGGCCTCTGTGCAAAATCTTTAAACATAACTCATAATTTCAGCTTTCTTTCCAAAAGTCAGCTACTTTCAGGAGCATGTATATGGGGTTTTACATAGTGTTACAGTATCTGTTTATTCTGAGATCCTAAGCAAGTCACTTCACCAGGGTTGCCTAAAACCCAGACTGGCTCAATCTGTACTCCTTTTTCTGGAGCCATATGGTAACCCTAACTGCATACAGGAACTTGTAGTTATGGTTTCCCCTTTGCATTCCCTAAGAAAAGCAAGACTACAAGTCCCTGCATGCAGTGGGGTAAACCCAAGACTGGATCAACCCTGTCATGCGACTCTGAATCCAGTTGGCAACTTTACTTCCCTTCCTTGCACCTGAACCAAGGGGCCGATGCACAAAAGTCCCTGTAAAAAAAAAAAACACTCGCTATTACCGAGGTGGAAATAGCGAGTGATTCATAAACAAAATCACATGCAAATGAACTGCTCAAAGGGAAAGCAGTAGGGCATGCGCATAGCAGTCAAGTCGGTAAGGTGGTGCTATGCGCATGCCCCGAACAGCCGGCAGAACAGCTTGCAAAACAGATAAAAAATTATGAAATATCAGTTGAAGAAACAACGGCTGAACTGGCAGTGCTTGGAGCCTGTAACTGCTGTAAAAGTGCTGGGGGAGAAGAGAACCTTGCTCCTGTGGTAAGATGTCTGCCGCAACTCGCAAACAACTTCTCCAGCTGCAATAGGAGTTTCAGCTTGAGTAGTTTCACTACACACACTTTTCATACACACAGCAAGCTTATATGTATGTGTGTGTATGAATGCCGCATGTAACTGAAACCACTGCTCTATTAAAATTTACAGCTCCCCAGAAAACAGAACTCGCCTTCACAGATGGAGGGGGCCATCAGAGCATGCACACTTTGGTTTCCATGCCTCTTTATTGTGGGGGGTTTCTCTGCATCACAAGGCTTTGTTGACGCTGCCGGCCTGCTGGGCTGCTCCGAAGTTCCTGCATGGGTCGGTCATAAGGGGGGCCTAATCTTTCGCCCTACCCCATTCCCCAGGCCCGCACACAAATTCTCTTGCGGCCATAGGAGCCAGCTCTATGGGTGCAATATTTAGCAAACTCCTTGAGTCTATCCAAGGAAGGGGTAATTTCCATTGGGTTTAGCACCCCTAATCATTTTCTTAAAATTTGCTCCTATGATTGCAGCCGACAGCTCCGGAGACACTTCAGGAGAGACCAGAGGCAAGATCCAAGCCACTACCGATAGCTCCTGACCTCCCGTTAAAATTCCTGCAGACAAGATAGGTGTTCCTTTTCTGCATCGGTCAGAATGGCTGTACATTCCTTGGAATGCACATCTAAATACTAAATAGCTAATTTACATACATTAGCTTGCGATTCCTGGTGTCTGCTACCACAAACTGTAAAAAGCTCGCAGAGTCCCTTTGTGCATTCCCCACTAAAGACCGTGCTCGCTGAACCCGCTGGAACCGGTTAAAAACCCACGTTGCTGGCCCGGTAAGTTATGTGCATTGGGCCCTTAGATGGCGAACTGTTTAGAGAAGGAACAATGTACCAGAAGAACTACCTTGCATAGTTCAGCATCCACTGATGGGACTATAATAATACACAATTCTATTCTTAATACCTGGCTATGTGAGTAGCCTGTGCTTAAAAGTCAAAGTATAAGGAAGCCAAGAAAAGAGGAGAGACTCAATAGTGCAGCATGCTAATGTCACAAATAAAGAAAATGATCAGTTTTTGGAATACAAAACTATCCGATTCTTCTCTGACAGGCAGAGAGAATACTGTTACCTCTTTGCAAAAAGGAAGTCGTTTGAACATAATGGAACTATCACATTCCGGTCACCTGTACTGAAGTGAGGCTCAAACGGAGACAGAAACTGAGAGGAGAAAGGCCGAGAATAACAGAGAAAAGAGGAAGTGGAAAAAGACAAGAAAACATATAACAGAACACACACACACAAAAAGAAAATCATGCAGGCCACTGGGAAAAGAATTGGAATGTTGCCTTTAAGGGGCAAGGTAGGTGTATTAAGAAATTTACAATTCCATGCAAAGTGATGCAAATACACATCTCTGAGAGGGTGTTATCCCTCTCTCAACTCCCGGAGAGGGTTAGAGGGATTTGTTATGCCATTCAAGCATTTCACAACCTACTAGACAATTCTATTCTGTAAATTCCAACAGACTATCAGGCGGCTATGTTTTACATCAGTGTTTTCCAAGTTTGGTCCTGGAGTATGGCCCTTGCCAGTCAAGTTTTCAGGATATTCACAATGAATATGCAGGAAAGAGATTTGCATATAATAGAGGCTATGTATGCATGCAAATCAAGTTCATGCATATTCCTTGCGGATATCCTGAAAACCTGACTGGCAAGGGGTACTCCAGGATTGGACTTGGGAAACACTGTTTTACATTAACAAAAGGAGATCTTGGATCTCTAAGATTTTGCAGAAAAGCAGGGGGGATCACCACTGGCAGCTTTGTATTTGCCATGAAATCAGAATCAGTTGGCAGACAAACTCAAACCTCAACAGCATTCACATGAAACATTCTCTTAGCAAGTTAGTAGTGAGCCACACATTTCAAACATGGGAAACTCTACTTGTCGATCCTTTGGCAGATGCAAAAGTCAGACGGATTATTACTATCCCCAAATCTAAATAATTGGTATATTGATTCAGCCACTAGGGGGCCCTCCAGCACAGGAGACAACCTTGACTGGACTCCCATATCATCAAATTCTGGTGCCCTTCTGGGCCTGACTGTCTGGCCATAAAAGACCAGAGTGACAACCATAAAGGCTGATGTAATAGAGTGCACTAAGCCACTCATATTTTAATGCACCTTTTTTGCGAGTTAAATTTTATGCACATGGCAGAATCACCAAAATGTGTCTTCTGCGTCCGTGAAGAGAAACATTCTGGAATCTGTGTTCCTAACCTGTCCTGGTGATCAGGCCCTGGAATCAGAAACCCAGGGTGCTCTTTCCTTCAGAGGAGTCTGAGGTAGCAGGAATACTTGTGATTATTAAAAAGTAGCACTGTGCAGCCTGTGGAACACCAGGGTGCACTGAACTGGTTGGCTTGATGGCAGAGCACAGCAGCACCATTTCATCCATGGGCCAAATGCATGCATGGGATGGCATGTCCATATAATAAAAAATTAACTGATGCTACCATCAGTTACCTACGAACTTCTAAAACATAAATAAATTGCACAGTGGATTTGCAGCAGCCAGCATGCCCATCCCACTGCCACCCTCCCCCATCTCTAATTGGCCTGACTCTAGCTCAGGCCACTTCCCTTCCATTCCATTCCAACTGCACAAAATGAGATTCTAACCCCAGCTTCCCCACCTACTAGCTCTGAAAGCCCCCAAGAAAGCTCCTTACCTGTCCCACCTCCATATTATCATTCTGTAAAACAAGCAGAATCTGCTAGCAAGGATGTCATCTCTCTCTCTCTCTCTCTCACTCCGATTCAGAAAACTATCTTAGCAAGAAATTTGTACAGGGATTTCCAGTGGAAAAAAAAGAGTTGTAAATACAAATGCAAACTATAATCAAAATTGTATTAGAGGTATATAAAAAGGAAAAATTAACAGTGGAGGTTGATTTTCAAAGCACATAGATGTACAAAGTGACATAGGTTTCTCATGTAACTTTTGAAGTCTATGTGTGCTTTGAAAATACACCTCATAACTTTGTAAGTAAGTACTTTGAAAATACACCTCTACATAACTTTGTAAGTCTATGTGCTTTGAAAATATGCCTCTGTGTAACTTTGTAAGTCTATGTGCTTTGAAAATGAGCACCTATAAACAGAGGGAAAACAAAACAATTTCGAGATCTGTGGACACATATTCAATAATAAGAAAAGTCATTTTTACTGGACTTTTTGGAGTGTTGAGAGATTTGTTTTACATGGCCATTTCGCTCCTGAGGTGGTAAGGGCTCATGCACTAATCACGCAGCTAATTGGTTAGCGTGGCAATGTAGCTGTGCTAACCGATTAGCACACAACATGCCTACTCTCTGCCCCAGCACTAAAAATAAAAAATTATTTTTAGGCATGGGCACAGGCAAAAAACTGCAGTGGACGCCTGTGCGCACCCAGCAGTAGTGCTTACCGCAGCTTACTAAGACTCCCCCCCATAAGTTGTTTAAGGAAGATTGATTTTACATATTTTGTGTTGAAAAGATTTAATTAAAATATTTTTAAAGATTGTAAGATACATTTTCTGCTGATGGTCCTTATAATCTGAGTGTGGCGTGATGACAGGTTCCCACCAATTTTCTTCTCTTTTCCCAGGATTCTGTAATTTTTCCTGCTACTTTTAAGTGAAATTTTGATTTTTTTTTCTCCCAGCTTTGGAAATGTATATCTGTGCACCGTGCATCAGGAAATACACGTGTAAGTCTACTTTTCCTCTTCCCCCCACGATCAGTTTTGGGAAAACTTCAGCAGCGCAGCAGTAGCATCTCGGACCTTTCTCCACTGTGCACGCGTGTGAGGAAACAGAGCCTGCAGCGCGCGCGCTCTCGCGCCCCTTTCCCTTGTCTGACAGAAGGAGGCGCGGCTAGAGAGGGACGGAGGGTGGAGAAGGGAACCGGACCAATGGCAAGCTCTTTGTGGGGGGGGCGGAGTCTAAGCCTGGGATGCTGCTCGTTCAATGTAAATACAAAGAGACAGACGGGGTTTGGGCAAACTGGGAGGAGCTTCTGGTGCTTTCCCTACAGCGGGGCTGACCAGAAGGGGAAGGAGGCGTGCCTATTGTACGTTTAAGAAGGAGGCGGAGTCGGAGACAGAGGAGGGCAGAGCAAGAGCCTGTGGTAGCGCGAGGTGTGGTTCTAGTAGGGCAGCAAGGGTCGTCTATGAGAGAGCGGAGGTGCTGTTGGCTGCGCGCGGCCATTGCAAGGGGTAACAGCAGGAGGAGGAGGAGGAGTTGGAGGGGAGGAGTCTCAGGCATGTCCCATTGCAAATGGACGAAGAAGGCGGAATCGGAGGGGAGGGCGGGAGGAGATTATGATGGCGCGCGGCCGCTGTAAAAGTGTAGGGGGCGGGGCCGTTGGCGGTGGCGCGCGCTCCGCCCCTCAGCGCGAGCCCCGGAGGCCGGGATCGGGGCAGAGGGAAGTGCGGTGTCTGGGCTCCGCCGGCTGATCTGAGTCCTTCCCGGCCGGGGCGCTTACGAGGACCGTCTGATGGGGGACCGGCTGCACCCGCCGCGGCGGCGGTGACCGAGATCGAGGGCGCAGGAGCTGCCTTCCCTGCGCAGCCGGCGGCGATGGCCAACGATTCTGTGCAGGTAAGGGAACAACTTCATCCCACCGCAGGCAATGAGAGGAGCTGGAGCAGAGTGCAGCACCGGGGCAGCGAGATCATATACAGTCTTCTAATAAATACATTAACTCGGGAGAGCCAGGTTATACACACCCCCCTCCGGGGCATCTGTAATAGCCATCCACCAGGGGGCGTGAGATTATATACACCCTCCCTGGGGCATCTGTAATAAATATATCCACCCAGGGGAGCCGGTTATATACATTCACCCCTCCCCAGTGCTTCTGTAACAAATATATCCACCCCAGAGAGCCAGGTTATATATTCACCCCCCCCCCCCCCCAGGCATCTGTAATAAATATCCACCCTGGGAGTGAGATTATATACACCCTCCCTGGGCATATGCAATAAATATATCCACCCCTTGGGAGCCAGGTTATATATAGTTTATTAAAACTTGCTGTACCACCCAACTTACTTGCTGTTTACAATCTAAAAATAACAGATAAAATAAAAAAGAACAATATATAGAGAGGATTCTGATTGGATAAAGAGCGACATCCACATGGGGGAGTGTGATTATATGGGGCATCTGTAATAAATATATTCACTGGGGGAGCCAGGTTATATACAGTGTCTCCCTTCCTGGGGCATCTGTAATAAATACTTCCACCTGGTGGAGTGAGATTATATAAACCCTTCCCCTCCCTGGGGTATCTGTAATAAATATATCCACCCGGGGGAGCTAAATTATATTTCATATACCTGTGGGAGGCTGTATAAATATATCCACCTGGGGGAATGAGATCATATGCCCCCTTCCCCCCTCCGGGTGCCTATTAAATATATCCACCCTGGGGCATCTGGGTTAAATACATGCTCCCCCTCCCCAGAGTCTTTGTAATAAATATATCCTTCCAGGGCAGCAAGACTATGTACACTGTTCCCCTTCCTGGGGTATCTCCTAATGCATCCACCTGGGGCAGTGAGATTATATACACCCTCGCCTTCCCCAGAGTATCTGTAATAAATATACCAGCTGGGGCACCAAGGTTATATACACCCTCCGTTTCCTCCTCAAGGTATCTGTAATTAATAGATAGTTATAATGTACACTTGAAACACTGATATTATATACCTGCCAACCTGGGGCTCTGAAAAATAAAATAAGTTGGATATAGCTATGGTAGAGATATTAATGTGTGTGTGGTTTTGTATGTACTTATGTTTGTTTGTTTGCTTATTTATTTTTGATATACTGCAGTTTGCCAAACATCAAAGTGGTTTACAATTAAAATTTAAAACTTTAAAAGAAAGGAAAAGAACTCCAGTTGTATTATAGGGTAGAAAAAAGGAAAACACACACACCCATGTAAGACATTGGGGCACTTGATATAGGGTCTCAGATGTAGATATCATGTGTGTGTCGTTCATGTACAAGAAGCTGAGAAAACTTATATACAGATGCAATCACATTTCCATGTCCTACACATGCACAGATGTTGGTACACCCAATGGACAGCTCCATCATATGTTCACATACTCTCAAGGCTGCTTTCATAATATCCATATTTATTTTCCTTTTCTGCACCTCCCCCTCCCCATCCTCTAGTATTTTAGGATCACTTATCCCGCCCCCCCCCCCCCACACCCCACACACACACACACTCTCTCTCTCTCTCTCTCTCTCTCTCTCTCTTTCCCTGCACACCCTCTATCCCTTTACAGCTGGCCTTCATCAGAAGATCAGCCTTTATTACATAGAGAATTTGTTTTCCTAGATAAAGCTTTTATCCTGGTGAAGATCATTTGACATCTGAGAAGTGATTACAGTGAAGGGTATTCTGGAAGGACTGTGTTCTGCATGAACCCCTCTGTAATGCCCGTAACCTCCCTGGCCATAGCATTCAGCAGAGCTCTTAGCCTGACACTTTTCACACACAGGCAGGTGGAAATGACTCATTGATACACAGATATGTTGATATTATATTTACAGAGCAATGGAAGTGAATTACCTCTCACCTCTCTCCCATCCACTGTGCCCAGTTGCTTCTCTGTTGGTTGGAGTGATGCTAGGGTCATGGATAGCAATTGTGTCAAGGTCTTGGGATTGAGCTGTGGAGCTTGGGGTATGGTGTTGAGTTGGGTGTCATGTCATCGTACATGATCAATGCAAAGCTTACTTCACAATTAGAAAGTCAGAGGTGCCCAGTGGGAGAAGAGGGCATTGCTCTCCTGTGCTGTCCTATTATTTAATTGCACTTGGTTTAGCCGGTTGCCTGAGTTTGTGATTGTCAGAAGAGCTACATGACTGGAAAGTTTGCAAGTCATAAAATACACCATTCAGTAAAAGTCGCCACTCTCAGGTTGCCTGTGCGCTGCTTCAGCTTCATGGTAGAGAAGTTAGAAGTTGGGTCATGGGCTTTTGATCCCAGGAGACTTCCTGGAAACCAGTCTTGGCGTTTCACCTTTAGAATGTGATGGCAGGCTGCCCTATCTCTGTTTTATCTAGGAAAAGTGTGTGACTGTGATATTTCACTCGCATTTCCTAGAGGGTAAATCACTTCAGTATATTTCTCTCTAAATCCACTAGGACTGGGGAAGTATCTGATGCTCTGGTAAGGTCATTGGATAGTGTTGTAATGATATTGGGGGATAAGTATTTGTGTTCCTTGAGATTAAACAAAAGTAGATATCTCGTAAAAGTCACGTGTTCTTATTCTTTCTGGTTTTGGAAGAGCTTGCGTGTTTAAGAACTGTGGCCAGTGTTTATAGACTGGCAAAGAGAAGCCAAACTCGTTAATTTAATCTCACAGAGAATCGCTGCACCTTGGCATCTCCTGGGGTGGGTGGATTGAAGAAGTTCTGGAGAAATTCAGTAGACCAGCAGGAGGATCCTCACCTGCTCTTTCTGGTTTGCTAGGAGAGCTTTCCACAGACCTCGTGCTTTTCTTCCCTGGCCTTCTTTTCTCACAAGAGCTCACAATTGATGTCTGGTGTTGAGCTGTGTTAGGCTTCACACTACGTACAAATAGTTAGAAATCTAACTGCTGCTCTACCAGGTCCATCTTTGTATCATTTGAAATTGTTGCATTGCCATGTGCTACAGGTGATCATTGTTGGTTTAGTGAATTTCATTTTCTGCTTGCTCTGTTTGTCCTCCTCTTCTCCTGGCCATTCCCTGTCTTTTCTCCCTCCTTCCTTGCTCTCTTCCCTCTCTCCTATGTTCCTTCCTTCCCTTTCCATTGACTGGGCCATCTTGTCTCCTAGTTAGGAGGGTGGTGGAGCAGCTCCTGGTGCAGCTGATGGCAAGGCAAAGCTGTGGAGTCACTGGCTTTGGGTGCTGTGGAGCGTTTAAGGTAGAGATGCTTTCAAATCTTTTTCCTACGTGGGTTACTAGTTCTTGGGAGTTGTTCAAATTGCACACTGCTTAATTTTACTGGCTGCTAATTCAGGATTGGAGGGTGACAGTTGATCCTTGGGAAGGCTGGCTGTCCCTTCAAAGACAATGCTAGATTTGGCACGGTGGTGAACTTCACAGGCTGAGGGAATTTGCTGGTTGACATTGATAAAAAGAGCAGTTTGGGAATAAAGAGGTGAGATGGTAGGGCAATCTTTCTGGACCTTATCTGCCATCTGATTGTTTGCCTACGTGTGGCTTATGCATGTGGGATGGAGGTCTGAATATAGAGAACCTGCTTCGACACTAAATGTGCATCACCAGAATCTTGCCTGTGAGTTGCTTCCTGTTTTGACATTGGAGCAGCCATGCCGTTTTAGCAGGGTTGAGTTTGAGATGTGTGCTAAATTCCACTGTATCTGCTATGTAAATATGGTCCCTGGAATCGCTCTCCACTTTGCTGAATTATAGAAGAACCCCATGTTTTTCTTGTAGACGCGTTTGACTTAAGGATGGTGAAAGTTGACCAGCTTGCCATAGACCACAGGTCTCTCCTAACCCTGCTTGGACGTTGAGATTTCCAGGTGAAGAGTGATTACAAAAAATTAAGCAGCTTCATTTTCTTTCTGCTTTCTGATCTGAGAAGTATGTTCTAGTAGGTTTTATCCAAGAGGGCATCTTAGGACCAAATGGTAATGAGATATAACATTGTTTTATGATGTTGATGTCCTGGGATTTGAAACAAATATAACGGTCATCACAACTTCTTGTGGAGCAGGTTATGCAGACAAGATCCCGAGACTTAATGTTTCCTTTTACCCTACATTAAAAGGGAGTCGAACTGACAAGGCACTTATGTGGTTAGTTGCTGGTTAGCCTCACTTCTTCAGTATGCATTCCTGCACATCAAATATTTTTCAATGTACTCTCATGAGATGGTGGGAGAGGAAGGTTCAGGAATGGCCTCTTTGTGTCCAGGAACCATTTTTGAAGTTGTTGGAAGAGTGGATTGCCTTCCAAGCCCTCCCCATCTCGTCCCCTCCCCCTACACACATTGCCATCTGTCCTTCATACTGAAACATTCCAATTCACATTTACTCCAACCAGAGTTACACCTAATCACACTGACCACCCTTCAACATCTTCTGTCCTTCTGTGACTGTTCTCTTGTGCTTGACTGCTTAAATATTTTAAATTTAAATGCTTTACTTTTTGTCTATTAGATTGTAAGCTCTTTGAGCAGGGACTGTCTTTCTTCTGTGTTTGTACAGCGCTGCGTACACTTTGTAGCGCTCTAGAAATGTTAAATAGTAGTAGTAGTACAAAGGATCTCCTAAGCTGGCACAGTAATGGGCCTCCGATTATAGCTTCCATCTGGATCTGAGGCTTATTGTGGTCACCTTGGACGTGAAGAAGGCCGATGTTGATACCCCTGTGAAGCTGCCACTTGCTAAACATAGACATTGTTTACATTGCAGCCACAACCAGTGTAGTGTAAGAACAGAAACAACAGTGCAACGTATCTTTACTTAGAACCGCTTTGGTAATATGTGGGATCCCCGAGTGAGTGCTGATTGTAGAGAAGACCAGCCCTTCCAAGCCCTTCACAGAACATGTGAACCGGTGGCCCCCACATCCAAGTGTCATCTCAGCCACGGTGCAGGTGTGTGAGTCCCAAATGCATTCAGGCTCCAGTACCCAAAGTATCAAAGGCCAGGTCTTGCTTACTCTCTCCGCCCTCTGCTGTTTGAAACTGTTTTTGGAAGCTAGATTAGCAGAGTGTAGTCTTCGGGCAGGTGTTTTGTCTGATAAGACCTGGCATGGTGATGCAGCACTGCAGATTATATGTAGCACGCTCGACAACTTGCATTAATGCCAAAGACCTATTTAAAATGATACATAGGAGTTTTACTGAAATAAAACCTCGTGTCACTAGCATATTTGGCATCATATCGCACATCAGATGAGTTCTACCCATGTTTTTTTGCCTTCGCTGTCTCAAAGGTTAAAGAACTCCGCCCTGCATAACTCTATTTAAAGTATGGCCGTAGGCCAAGTCAGATCAGACAGCCCCGGAGAATTCAAATCTCATCAAGAAAACGATGTTGTAACAGAATGGCTGCCTTCTGGTACAGGACAAATCCATCATGTATATGCTTACTTAGCAGTACAGAGTTATGTACTGGGAGGCTGGCAGCCTGGCTGGGGTTTGGGAAGCTGAGGTTATTTTATTTATTGGGATTTATTAACCGCCTTTATGAAGACATTAACCCAAGGCGGTGTACAACAGGTACAGTTTAACATAAAACTTATAATTTTGTTAACAGCGTAACAATAGTAAAATAACCAAGAATAAACATAAATACAATAAATGAGGTAAACTTGAAAACAGTAAAATGAAACCTAATAACAGCACTACCGTGAAACAGTATAAAAAATATACACATTTAACAGCGCAGGAATTCAAACAGAGATATAATACAATGTTAGCATAATACTAATGATACACCTAATGAGCATGCATTAAAACATTCAATTAACATAGATTTTATTTATTTGTAAAATGTATATCTTGCCTAAACCTAAGTTGGTAACAGTATAAATTTACTTGAGCTTGAGGCAAGTATGGTGACTTAAACATTATCGTGGGGGAGATCACATAGCAAAGTGGAACCTCTGAGAGCCGGGTTTAAGAGCAGACATGGATCCCTGAGAGCAGGTGGGTGGTGAGGTGAGGTGCTGGAGATCCTAATGATCAAAGAGCCAGAAGAGGAGACGAGGAAGACCATAGTACAATGGTTCTCAACCCAGTTTTTGGGGCACATTTAGCAGTCAAGTTACTTTTAGGCTCATTTTCGAAAGAGATGGACGTCCAAAAAGTGACATAAATCGGCATTTGGATGTGCATCTCACAGAAACGTCCAATTCGGTATAATCGAAACCTCATTTTGAACATCTTTCTCCGAAGTCCTTCAGAAGGACGCCCAAATCTCAAGGGGTCGTGCCAGGGGCATGTTCAAGGCGGGACTTGGGTGTTCCTAAGACTTGGACGTCTTTCAGCCATAATGGAACAAAGCAAAAACATCCAGCACTAAAACTTCAACGTTTTGAGCTAAACCTGTTTTTCATACGAATAAGGCACAAAAAGGTGCCCCAAATGACCAGATGACCACTGGAGGGAATCAGGGATGACCTCCCCTACTCCCCCAGTGGTCACTAACCCCCCCAGTGGTCACTAACCCCCCTCCCACCCCCAAAAAGTGTGTGGAAGAACATTGCTTGCCAGCCTCAGATGTCATACTCAGGTCCATGACAGCGGCAAGCAGGCCCCTGGAGTAGTTTAGTAGTAGGTGCAGTGCACTTCAGACAGGTGTACCTAGGCCCATACCAGGGGCATAGCCAGACCTCGGCGGGAGGGAGGGCCAGAGCCTGAGGTGGGGGAGGGGCACTATTTAGCTACCTCCCCCGCTGCCTCTCCCCCCCCCCCCCCCCCCGCCACTTTGGACCCTTTCGAAAAAAAGCGGCTCACCGAGGGTAACCAATTAATCCAGGAGCCCTGTTAAAGCGATTCTTATTCAATTTCTTTGAGTCGTGTGCCACATCCAGTGTTTTTGACAAGTATTTCTGGCCACATGTACAAATGGGAATTAGCTCAAACAAAGCTTCCCTTAAAACAGAAAAGTCAATTAACTTGTTCCATGCTGGACAGCCGCAACCCCCCCCTCCCCCCCCCGCCGCCGCCGCTGCATCAGGAACCTTATTTGCTGGCAGGGGTCCCCAACCCCCGCCAGCCGAAGAGTCTTCTTCAGCGTCGGTCGACTCTGGCGCCTTCGTTGTGTGATCATATGTTTCTGATGCCTTATGTCCTGCACCGTGCATGTAACCCCGTGCAGGATGTAAGGTGTCAGAAACAGATGCTCACACAACGAAGGCGCCGAAGTCGACCGGCGCTGAAGAAGACTCTTCAACCCCCGCCAGCAAACAAGATACCTGATGCGGGCGGGCGGGCGGGTGGGGGGGTCGGAGGCTGGGGGGGGGGGTCAAATGTAGAGGGGGCCAGGGCGTAATCTGTGGGGGCCCATGCTATGCCCCTGGCCCATACCCACACTACCTGTTACACTTGTGGAGGAAACTGTGAGCCCTCCAAAACTCACCAGAAACCCACTGTACCCACATATAGGTGCCCCCTTCACCCGTAAGTGTTTTGTTGTTTTTTTTTTTTTTTTTGCAACTACATTCAAAGCGGTTTACATATATTCAGGTACTTATTTTGTACCAGGGGCAATGGAGGGTTAAGTGACTTGCCCAGAGTCACAAGGAGCTGCAGTGGAAATCAAACTCAGTTCCCCAGGATCAAAGTCCACTGCACTAACCACTAGGCTACTTCTCCACTGGTAGCACTGTGTTTCAGCGTAAAGCCTACATCAGGGGTCTAAATATGAAATCACTGAGGAGTATAGACAAATGTGATCTCTGGAGAACAGTCTTGAAAAAGACATGATCTTAGTGAAGTCAGTGTGTATCACACAATGACAGTATATTGAAAAAGACATAGTTTCATAAAATACAATAAACACAAAATCACATCCTAACAATCAGAAGGAAACAACCCTCTCTCCCCCACTTCCTAAATAAGGGTAAGGACACATCCCCTTTTAACTCCATCCAACTGGCTCAAGTACCCTAAAGGCCTTTCTCTTCTAGGTCTCCTTTTTCATCACATCTTTAGCGGGATATTGCATAATAGAATCTGGACGCCTACATGCCGTTGCAGAATTGGCTCTCACCACATGGCATTGTATTGGAGGTGCCCAGTTCTAGAAATGCCCCAGTATAACTAGGAATCTAAATCATAGATCTTCAGCACTGTGACCTCTGAAGCTAGGTGTGTCACAAGTTGCCAATTGTCTGGGATTAACAGGGTGTTAGCTGCCAGTTGGTGAAACGTCATATATGTTCACTTGAGTGTCACATCCGGAAGAGGTATTCATTCCTGATTAGCTAACTGCTCTAGAATGTCTTTGGGAGGGGCGGTAGATGAGTTTGGAAATAAGTAGAAAGCTTTAAGCCTAGTAGTTCTCTTTCTTCAAGCTTAGCTGGAACCAGTTCTGGGATCTTGGAGCAAATCGGTTGTAACTACCCAGGGTCCCCATCCTCCCACCTCTCCCTAGTTTGGTCGTTGCAGCAGTAGCCCTGAGGCTGGGGACCACGCACCAGGCCTGATTGCTGTACCATGGCTCTCGATCTGGCTACCAGGTGTTATCCTTGACAATGACCATCATTCCTTCCCCTCCGGGGGGTTGTGAACACCCGACTGCCTTTGCAACATTTCCACCCAACCCAGGAGTGCAGAGGAGCTGGTCCAGGAATCAAATCGGGGATCCTTCACTGCCACTGCTTAACACTATCACTGATCTCTGATGGAGGTATCTCTCCAGTTATTCAAAAGGAAGCAATTGCATCTCTGCTTTCCACACCTGGTGAGACTCTGAGTAATTATAGAGAGCACATCAACTAAAGAATGTTGTGATGGAGGTAGTTCAAAGAGTTTGTGAACTATTCGACATCTTCCTCAGTCTCTATGTATGGCTTAATGATGTACCTTTTAATATAAAGAAGAGAAAGGGAGGTAGGATACTAATATTTTAATATCTAGGAGGTTTCAATAAAGTATCAATAGAAGTAAAATAAAACATGGAAAAGAAAATAAGATGATACCTTTTTTATTGGACATAACTTAATACATTTCTTGATTAGCTTTCGAAGGTTGCCCTTCTTCGTCAGAGGGCAACCTTTAAAAGCTAATCAAGAAATGTATTAAGTTATGTCCAATAAAAAAGGTATCATCTTATTTTCTTTTCCATGTTTTATTTTATTTCTATTGATTACCTTTAAAAGTGGACTAACACGGCTACCACACCTCTCTAAGAAGCTTTTCCCATAGAACAAAAAGTGCTAGGACATGAAGCTGATAGGTGGAATAACAACTATTTTTTTCACTGAGACGGTGGTGGACCTCTGGACTAGACAACTGGCAAAGTATTTATATATACCAAAACATGGCAGACATCAAGCATGCATGAGACAGGTACAAAAGGACCTTGATGGGGGAGGGAGGAGGAAGACCTCAGATGCATAAGCCCATGGACAGAGAGTTGGATGAAGTGGGCCTTACATACAGCCATTGTCTCCAGTTCTACCTGCTTGCGGTTTTCCAGAGATCTTTCTAGTCCTTGTTAATTTGAGACTTCTTTTACATTCTGACTGTTTACCTGTTGTCAGATAGTGCCCCGGTTTCAGTAGAGGGTCTAGTTTTATAGCACGAAAAAGACTGGATTATTGGATTTAAAAGGGACTTCATTGAAGCATACTAGCACATTTTTCTTCAGTCTGTCAGACTCTGGTCTGCTGTGTCTTGTTCTGTCTAGTAAACATGGCACAGTGGTCTCAGTAAGTCAAACTGTCTTTCCCATTTGAAAGTTTCCTAGAGCTCCAGCACAGTGTAGGAAACTGTAAACATGTTTGAATCCAAGTTTCCGCCAAGCAATTGGTACGAGTCCGTGCAGGGATTCCTTCAGGTGCTTTTTCAGGCTTGCGTTCCATGAATATTTAGAATTCCAGGCATTTGTAAATTGTGTTTAGACAATTTGAGCAGCTAGATCTAACTTCCAGCTGTTTGGAAAAACCAGCAAGCCCTTGGGCAAATCTTGCTACAGCTCTCTTAGCATGTCTCAAGTGGTACTGGAGAGGAAAATTGAACAGAATTTTGCTTAGTGGTTTCAGTTATTGCATTCCTACCAAACATCGTTTCTCTCACTGCATTAGTATAATTAATGCATTAAAACAATAGAGCTTGTTGTAATAGAAAGCTGTCCAGAGCTGAAATGGTCCCTGTGTGTATCGCCGTATGGTGTAACATCTTTAGAGAGGGAATGAGCCATGGAGCTGGCCAGGATTCAGTCTGAAAGTATTGGAATAAGTCAAACAAGAATGATTTCGTTCATGAGCCAAGTTTTGGTATGAACAGAGAATATTTATTATACTGTTATTCACCCGGTCTGCCCTGGGCAGTGTAGGTTCCCTTGCTGCCAAAAGGAAATTTCCCCACCACAGGGGTCATGTAGTAGCACCAAGAATGAAGAAAGGGACTGGATCTCCCTATTGGGATCTGCCAGGTACCTCAAGTGACCCAGGTTGGCCTCTGGTAGAGGCAGGATATTGGGCTTAATAGACCAGTATGGCACCTGCTATATTTTTCCAGGCCTACCTGGAGGTCAAGTACATTGCCTGCATGAGATGTCTTAGCTCCGCTGGTCCTATCAGGAGACCCAGAATTAAGCAGTATGGCCCAGGCCAGCTCATATATGTGTTTTTTGTTTTGTTTTGTATTTGGCATCAACACATGACCTTCTTGGTAACCTGTCCTAAATATCAGCAAACAGTATTAGCTGGTGGGTCATGTCATATGTCTCCCCCCCCCCTACCTAGTTTCTTGGGTAAACAAAACCTGCAAAATATATGTGGAGGAGTAGCCTAATGGTTAGTTTTGCAGGCTTTGATCCTGATGATCTGGGTTCAATTCCCACTTTAGCTCCTTATGACCTTGGACAAGTCACTTAACCCTCCATTGCTCCAGGTACAAAAAAAAGACAATTTAGATTGTGAGCCCTCTAGGGACAGAGAAAGTACCTGCATATATGTGTACAGTGCTGTGTACATCTAGTAGCTCTATAGAAATGATTAGTAGTAGTAGTAGTATATGTATGCTTATAAAACTGCAAAAAAAACAAAACAAAACCAAAAAGAATAGAAGACATTTTAGAAGACATCTTCCCACCCCAAACTTGCAGATCTTAGCTGTCCTCACAATCCATGTGCACTAGGATGAATTTTGAATGGGGTGGGGGTGAAGGGAGCCCTGGGAAGGCGCATGTGAGACTTGGCAGTTTCTGGGCTTTGCTGACACATGTAATAACATGAGCTGCGATTAGTTTTCGAAAGGGACACCTTGTGGTATCTGTATCCCGAACACCCAGAAAGGGCTGAAGGGACAGTCAGTCTGTTAATCATTCCGCTGCAGGATTAGTTGGTGAAATCCTAAACCAGTTTGACCCTGTTTTTATGTTTTCACCCCCAGATTTCTAAAACATCTGAGGAAAACATAGCGTCATCTCAAGATGTGTCTTGCTTTCCTTTTCCAGCTTGTTTGACTCGGCTCAGCCTCTGAATGGTTGGAGAGGGAGGAGAAAGAGAGTTGTGATTCCAGACTAACATCTGGCTCTCTGAAAATCACCAGAGCGACTCGGGAGGGGGGGGGGGGGATAATGTTCTATGGAAAAATCAGCTCTGGCAGGTTTTAGTACAGGCAAATTGAGGAAAATCCTCTAATCTTGTTTGTTTGGAGCAGGCTGTACAGCATAGTTTGCTAGGGGTGTTATATAAATGCCTATGCTTAGCTTGATGGTGTTGGATGATATAGTTTGTTGGAAAATTGTTTCCTAGAAAGATAGAAAATGATGGCAGATAGACCATATGGCCTATCCAGCCTGTCCATCCACACCAACTACTAATCTCTACAATCCCTTCCTCTCCCTGAGACATCCTCTGTGTTTGTTTCAAGCTTTCTCAAATTCAGATACAATATTTTCGTCTAAACTACCTCCACTGGAAGGCTGTTCCACATATCTACTACACTTTTCACGAAGAAGTATTTCCTCGGGTTACTCCTCAGTCTGTCCCCTTTCACCTTCTTCCTGTGCCCCTTCATTCCAGAGCTTCCTTTCATTGAAAGAGACTCACCCTCTTCCAAAGAATACATATTGAGACCTTTATGACAAAGACCACTGGCCATTTTAGTAGCCGCCCTCTGGACTGACTCCATCCTGTTTATATCTTTTTAAAGGTTTGGCCTCCAGAATTATGCACAATATTCTAAATGAGGTCTCACCAGAGTCTTATTCAGGGGCATCATCACCTCCTTTTTCCTACTGGCCATTCTTCTCCCTATGCACCCAAGCACGCTTCTAGCTTGCGCTGTCACCTTTTCTAACTGTACAATATCACTGAAAGTGTTTTTCTGTCCTTAAAGGCAAAGTGTTGTCTGCTGTTAAAAAGAATCAGTTGTTCACATGGGTGCTGCTGCCTTAGATTTAATCTGATATAATAATGTTTCTACACCCACCCCAAAATAAAAAATATCATTTGAAACCGTTGAGCGCTATCCCTCTCCACACCTCCCTTATTCATAGTTCCTCATTGCTGTACATAGAAAATGACGCAGATAGACCATACGACCCATCCACACCAACTACTAATCTCTACAATCCCTTCCTCTCCCTCAGAGATCCTCTGTACATAAAGAAACATAGAAAATGACACATAGACCATACGACCTATCCAGTCTGTCCATCCATATCTACTAATCTCTACAATCCCTTCCTCTCCCTCAGAGATCCTCTGTACAAAGAAACATAGAAAATGACATGGATAAAGACCTTACGATCTATCCAGTCTGTCCATCCATATCTACTAATCTCTACAATCCCTTCCTCTCCCTCAGAGATCCTCTGTAAAAAGAAACATAGAAAATGACATGGATAAAGACCTTACGATCTATCCAGTCTGTCCATCCACATCTACTAATCTCTACAATCCCTTCCTCTCCCTCAGAGATCTCTGTACATAGAAACATAGAAAATTACACAGATAAAGACCATACGATGGATTTGGTGACTGCAGGGTGTCCCAGCATGTCTGTGTGGGGTTGTGTGTACATTCAACTAATCCTCATCTTGAAGCGCTGGACAGACAGGAAACTATGGGGACCAGCCTTGATTCTTGGTTTCACCTGGCAGGGCAGGTTTGATTCATTTGTGAAAAGATGACTGAACCTTGAAGGAGCAGCCCAGTCTTCTTCAGTGCTGCCCACATCCAATTGATCCAGGGAGAGGTGGATGTTAGCACGTGTTAGTGCCAAGCTGATTGGAACATGCAGATCTGTTCCGAAAATGGTAACTTCCAGATAATTTGCAAATGTGTCCATTTTCCAGTTATGTAGTACCCTCTCCCACAGCTACCACCAGCGCCACCTATTGGGAAAACAACAGAATTCCTACTCTTCCTTACGCTTTCCTTTGATATAGTGAGCAGACAGCAAAACATCTGTTAATGATATGAAAAAAGAATATGTTAAAGCAGCCAGAACAGGGCAGAGATACAGTGTCTGGAATCGGAATTTGTTTTCCATGAGAGGAAGGCTTAGCTTGGAAACATTTATTTCCCGTGTAACGCTCGGTGTGCCTACAGGATAAGGTCAGCGGATGGGTGTCATTGAGCCAGTGCAGTGGTGTGACAGCAGAATGCCGTACTAACTTGAGTTAGTTTTGGGGAAGAACTAGGTTGGCGGTCTTGATCTGGACTCAGTTGGATGCCCATTCCTTGCCATTGAATCTCGGCATCTGTGGTTTCATTAGTGGAGGGGATTGGATGACCTTGAACTGTGGTGTTAACCTTCTCCTCCGCTCAAAACAGTTGGCGTAGCTTGGTTTAAAAAAAAAAAGGCTTTAGATATTCCTGAAGGAAAAGCCCTTAAATCATCATTATCCGTGGGAAAGCCACCACTTAATCTGAGTGTGAGCAAAAATGAATGGATCTACTTTAGGGTACTGCTGGGTACTTGTGACCTGGGTTTGACACTTTTGGAGAGAGGATACTGGGCTTTAATGGACTTCTTGTTCTGACCCATTGTAGTACTAATCCCTAAGGCTGGAGCTATTTACAGTAATTGGGTAGAGCTATCTATGTTTTCTGTGTCAACCAGCTGTTCTGTGATGGCAGAACCTGACCTTTTAAGCGTAAATAGATTAACCATTGCTAAGGGCCCCAAGCAGTTTTCTCCTGCTCTTGCTTTGTACCTCAGTGAGATCAGTCATCATGAATATTCATTCACAGCTACCTGGGGATCCCACCTTCCCTTCTCATTTTATATATCTCCCAACTCGGCCCCATCATGGAAGTGACAGTTATTGACTGAAGCCGTGTACCAAGGCTTGTTCCAGAACCCTGCATCTCTGGGCTCTTACTTGGCCACTAGGTGTCACTATTACTCGATGGCCCCCAGGGGCTGTGAGCGCTGCTCAGAAGATATAGCCTCCCCAGCCAAACCCCAGATCCCTGAATTGGGTTTCAAACCTAGTTAGAAGCGTGTGAACTTTGACCTGTTTTGAGGACATAGTGGATGGTGCCTAAGTTGATTCAGGCATCATGGAAATAGGAGCTTGACGCTTGGCATTGTTTCTCAAGCAGGATGTCTTTTAAAACTTCTTTTAAAAATTATAATTATGGCATTCTCCAGGCTAATACATTGGCTGCTGTTGCCTTGAAACCCAGTAGCCTCTAAAAGGAGAGGAAAATAAGCAGGCATGCCTGGCACCTTGGAGGAAATTGCTTCTATATCTCTGTGATTTGTTAGTTCAGCAAACTATAAGGTAGCATCTTGAACACCCTAGTTGAGAAGATAAAATGCATCGTACCATGGTCAATTGTGGAACGTCTGTGTTGCTTTTCACATGAAATCCTGCCCATACTGGGGCAGGCTGTTGTACAAGATAGATGCCTGTTGGACACGGCACAGAGCGAGGACTGTACAATTTTGCAGACTAATGCGGATTAAGACCATACCAGTTGATTCTACTACTACTACTACTTATTTCTATAGCTCTGCTAGACGTATGCAGCGCTGTGCACTTGTACATGAAGAGACATTCCCTGTTCAAAAGAGCTTATGATCTAATCAGGACAGACAAACAGACAAATAAGTGATAAGGGAATTATAAGGTGGGAAAGATAAAACATACAAGGGTATTGTACAGATGAATAGGGGTAAGAGTTAAAAGCAGCATCAAAAAGGTGGGCTTTTAGCCTAGATTTGAAGATGGCCAGAGATGGAGCTCGATCTACCGGCTCAGGAAGTCTATTCCAGCTCCAGGCATATGGTGCAGCAAGATAAAAGGAACAGAGTCTGGAGCTGGCAGTGGAAGAGAAGGGTACAGATAGGAGAGATTTACCCAATGAATGGAGTTCTCGGGGAGGAATGTAGGGAAAGATAAGAGTGGAGAGGTACTGAGGAGCTGCAACCGTGACCTTCTTTCTGGTATACTCAAGTTGGCTGTGTGAATAGATGCCAGCTCCATGGGTGCTTCAGCAACCCCTTTATTGAGAGAGGTTGACCTTCTCTCCCTTCTATGTACCCCATTTTCTGCCTCACCTGGTTGAGTGGGGGTGGAGGGATATTTCTAGCGAACAGCTTCAATTCTTTGAAAAAGTTGGGTATTGTAGATGGGTTCATAGCCATAGCACAATAACCTTGGGGTTGTCTTGAAGGTTCCATGCACTTGATTGCCCAGTATCGTGCTTGGTGTGGTGGGGAACACCTCTCATTTACATTTATAAACCACCCGCTACTTACAGCCTGTTTTTGGGAAGGTAAAGCACTGTACACATGGCAGGGAGGGACATTTATACAAGACTGGCATTTGAGTCATCCTCTTTGTTAATGTTTCAGACTCTTTTGAAGATAAAGGGTGTGCAGCTTCACGTGCTAGAAATAGTTTCTGATTTGCACTGGCCGAACAAAGGAATCAGAAAAGTGAAACTTAAGGATTGGGTATATAAAATAAGCCAGAGTAGGTTGTAGAAGGGCTGATAGAAAACAGTATTTCTTTGCTGCCATTACATAGCCTAGGAGGGGCATGGGGATGTAGAGAAATTCACAGATACTGTTCAGTAGTGACGCTTCTGAGGGAGCCACAGTCTGGAACCCCTACCCACTAATCATCCTTACAATGTCTGGGCTAGACAAAGGGGGGGAGTAAAACTGGAAGTTGAGTGGGGAAAGCATTACCCAGTGGAAGATCTGGATTCTGGATGGAGATGCAGGGCCCACCAGCCAAGACCTGTTGCTGTGGAATGATTGCACTAAATGAGTTAGGTGAGAAAATAAGAATAGCCATACTGGGTCAAACCAAAAGGTCCATGAAACCCAGTATCCTGTCTGAAAGTGGCCAATCCAGGTCACAAGTACCTGGCAGAGTCTCCCACTACTTGCCCCCAAGGATAAGCAGTGGCTTCCACATGTCTGCCTTAATGGTTTATGGACTTTTCTTTCAGGAACTTGTCCAAACCCTTTTTTTTTTTTACACCCAGCAGTGCTTAATAGATTTTTTTTGCCATGCTCCCTGGTGACAAATTCCAGAGCTTAATATATTCATTGAGTGAAAAAAATATTATTTTCTGATTTTTATTAAATGTGCTACTTAGTAATTTCATGGCATGTACCCTGACCTTTATACTTTGATTGATTTGCCTCCACTCAGGATTTTGAAGACCTTTTATCATATCTCCCCTTGGCCATCTTTTTTCCAGCCTGAAGAGTCCTATTAGCCTTTCCTCATATGAGAGTCATTCCATCCCCTTAATCCAAAGGCATAGCTAGGTGGGTCACCAGGGGAGTGGCCGCCCCCCCTCCAAACGGACTTCTGCTGGCGCCTATATTTGACATGATCTGTCATGTTTAAAATACACGCTGGCGCTGTTGGCAGTCCACTCTCCAACCTGGCTGCGCTTCTGCCTTAATCATTTTGGTCACCCTTCTCTGTACCTTTTCTCATTCCACTATATCTTGCTTGAGATTCAGTAACCACAGTTATATACAGTGCTCAAGGTGGAGTCGCACCATGGGGCGATACAGAGGTGTTTAGAAAATGAAATAAAAAATATTATATTCCTTTCCTCATAATTCCAAATATTCTATTGCTTTTTTGGTTGCTACTGCATGCTGAATAGAAGATTTAAAATGTATTGTCCACGATGACACCTAGATCCTTTCCTTAGTGGTGACCCCTAATGTGGAATCTGGCATAATTTAGCTATACTTTTATTATTACTATATCTATATCTATATCTATCTATATATATATATATATATATATATATATATATATATATACTATTATTATACCATAATAGTGCACCTCACCTACTTTGTAGCTTCATTGTGTGCCACCCTAGTCCTAGTTTTTTACTCTTTCCAAAAATACTGGGACTAGTGGGCACGCAATGAAGCTACAAAGTAGTAAATTAAACGAATCGGAGAAAATATTTCTTCACTCATGTAATTAAACTCTGGAATTCGTTTCCAGAGAATGTAGTAAAAGCTGTAGCTTAGCGGGGTTTAAAAAAGATTTGGTTGGCTTCCTAAAGTCCATAAGCCATTATTAAAATGGACGGGGAAAATCCACTGCTGATTTCTAGGATAAGCAGCGTAAAATGTACTGTTTTGGGATCTTGCCAGGTATTTGTGACCTGGATTGGCCACTGTTGGAAAAAGGATGCTGGGCTTGATGGGATATGCGTGGGATAAACATAAAGGAATCCTGTTCAGAAGGAATGGATCCTAAGGAGCTTAGCCGAGATTGGGTGGCAGAGCCGGTGGTGGGAGGCGGGCATGGTGCTGGGCAGACTTATACGGTCTGTGCCAGAGCCGGTGGTGGAGGCGGACTCGTGGTTGGGAGGCGGGGATAGTGCTGGCAGACTTATACGGTCTGTGCCAGAACTGGTGGTGGGAGGCGGGACTGGTGGTTGGGAGGCGGGGATAGTGCTGGGCAGACTTATATGGTCTGTGCCCTGAAAAGGACAGGTACAAATCAAGGCAAGGTATACACAAAAAGTAGCACATATGAGTTTATCTTGTTGGGCAGACTGGATGGACCGTGCAGGTCTTTTTCTGCCGCCATCTACTATGTTTACTTTACATACGTTCTTATATTCTGGAAGAAAAGTCCATAGTTTGTTATTGAGATGAATGGGGAAGCCACTGCTTGCCCCGGCATTGGTAGCATGGACTGATGCTACTAATTTGGTTTCTGCCATGTACTTGTTGATTGGCCATTGTTTGAAGCAGGATATTGGGTTAGATGGACCACTGGTCTGACACGTTATGGCTGTTTTTACGTTTTAATTACCCAAATGGATTTTTATGCGGATTACAATAAGAAAAAACCCCAGCAATATCTGGTGAACAGTACTCAAATACAATGTCAAGTGAGAACAGTATAACAAACATTACATATTTCCACTTTAAGAAACCATAATTAATCATTCAAACACATAGAAACTTCTTAAAAAGGTAGATTTTTAACATCTTTTAAACAGTAAAAAGCTTTGGATCAATCTAATTTCCAAGGGAGGTCATTCCAAATTAGCGAACTTGATAAATATTAGGTTATTCTTCCCGGAGGTGCATTATTTTGCATTTGTCCTCATTAAATTTCATCTGCCATTTGGATGCCCACTCTTCCAATTTCCTAAGACCCTCCTTCAAATTTTTCACTGTCTGCATGTGTTTGACAAACTTTTAATAATTTTGTGTCATCTCTAACTTAGATCACCCCATTCATCACTCCAATGTTAGATAATTTATAAATTAAATAATCAGTCCGAATACTGATCCCTGTGACAATTCACTGTTCACCTTCCCCCATTAAGAAAATTGTCCCTTAGAGCCTACTCTGTTTCTATTCAAACCAGTTTCCCAGTCTACCGCAGAACATCGTCTCCTATCCCATGTCTTTCTCTCGTGTGGTATTTTGTCAAGCAGTTTCTGAAAATCCAAACGCATTGGCTCACATGTTTATTTGGGACTTGAAAAAATGTAGCAGGTTGGTGAGGCAAGAGTTCTTTGACTGAATTCATATTGACCGACCCAGTTAAACCATGCTACCATTTTGCCCGCCACTGAGTTGACAATGCCCTCACCCTTCCAATCTTCAGGTATCGTGGATGAATTTTTATGATTAGGTTACAAATTATTATCGTAGTAGATCTGTAGTTTAATTTTTCAGGTTCTTACAGCACTCTGGGATGTAAACCATCCAGTTCTGGAGGATGTAAAGAGGGAAAGTCAGGCATTTGCAAACCCTAGACCCAATAGAGGCCAGTTCTGATTGAGTTGGAAATACCGTATTCTAATTAGCCAGTTAATCGCTAAGGAAATGAGGGCTTTATTTACTACTTCACACATATAGTCTGCAGTGTAGTCTTATGGTTCCAACTTTGCATATAATTATGTCATAAGAAACACTGAATTTTGAAAGTAATTTCCCTTTTATTGCATACAAACAGAACTGGTTTCATTTAAACAGGTGGATCGGAGTAAGAGCTTGTAATTCTCATTCTTATACTCTGGGTTCACAGATGTTCTCAGCACGGCATCTTGGATTTCTGCTACCTCTGTGGTTGAGCAGCTTCTAATACCTGCATTCTGCCATCTTTACTGAGCTTTGCATTCATTTTAGCTCTTGTGTAACCTGTAGGCTGAGAGTGAATGTTGTGTTCTTGTGTTTCTACTTGGGTGACTAATAATATAATGACAGAGCAACTCACCCTACGTTGACTTAGGGTGGTAATTACTCTGTATGTGGTCATGGCTCCAATTCTCATAATTAGAGCTGTTTTCTCTCCCGATGTGCAAACAAGGCTAGAGTATAAACTTGGCTGTCTTAATAAGCCGTCTGGAAATGTGGTCATTAAAAGAAAAGACACACATTTATACTGTAAATTGCTTATTATTAAAATGAATTGCTCATCACAACCTACTGGTGTTCTGACATCTGAATGGACTCTAGTCTGTTTTCTTCGTAGGATGTCTACCCATGAGTTTCCTTGTGCGCTTTTATCATCTCCTAAGGTATCTTGCGTAGTTATTTTTGACATCAGCTCCTCTAATGTTTGGGTGTCCATCTGGAACATGGCACTCCCTGATAAACAGATACTACGTTCTGAATTCGTCCAAACCAGTGCGATTAGGTGAAGTGGATCTTCAATTAATTTGGTAAAGATACAGCTAAAACCAGAGTACTATGGAGAGATTAGAAGCAGAGGACCTCTCAGCTTGGTGAAGAACTAGGGCAGTGGTCCTCACTCCAGTCCTTCAGGGTCCGCAAACAGGTCAGGTTTTCAGAATATCCTCATGTACATGCATGAGAGAGAGTGGCATACAATGGAAGTACTAAGCATGCAAATCTCACTTATGCACAGGGCTTTTTTTTGAGGGGGTACTTGGGGGCACTGAGTACCGGCACCTTTTCCATTGTCTCTTAAATTGACCTATGGACCCCAAATTTTAATGAAAGAGGTCAGGCTCTACACACTAATTCTGCCTTGTCATATATTCTGGGACTGGTTGCAGGGGGCCTGGCAATTGTGGGGTGGGTCCCTCAGTGATCTCCCCACCCCTGAAGGGTGGCCTAGCATTTGAGTATCAGCACCTTTTTTGCTAGAAGAAACACACTGCTTATGCATATTCATGAGGGATATCCTGAACACCCGTCCTGTTAGCAGCCCTTGAGGACTGGGAGTGAAGACCAGAGCCTTAGGACATACAACATAAACATGTCTGATTGACGCTTAGAATGCAAAAGAATTTGGTGATGAAAACATCTTTTTCCCACAAAGTGTGAGGTCTGTCTTGTGGGCACTGAGAATTTTCCATTAGGGTTGAAGCATGCTTATACATCTTTTTGTGGCTGGAGCCATGATAGCAGCCAAAATAAAATTGTGTGAGTCCACCCATATCGTGGCCCTAATTGTGGTTTTGCGACCCCCATTTGGGGGATCCCGACCCACACTTCGGGAAGCTCTTGTGTAAGCTGATCCCTTAACAGTTCGGGGACAATATTTCGGCTCCGCAGTCTGTTTCTTTTAGACTCCAGCTGCAGGAGTGGCCTAGTGGTTAGGTGGTGGACTTTGGTCCTGGGAACTGAGGAACTGAGTTCGATTCCCACTTCAGGCACAGGCAGCTCCTTCTGACTCTGGGGCAAGTCACTTAACCTTCCATTGCCCCAGGTACAAATAGTACCTATATACAATATGTAGCCGCATTGAGCCTGCCATGAGTGGGAAAAGCACGGGGTACAAATGTAACAAAAAAAAAAATTCTTGAATATTCAGTGCCGGCAACTGTCTGGATATTGGGGTGTGGTGTTAGGGGGACTGCCGTTATCCAGATAACTTAAGGCAGCTTTTATACAGTGGTGTTCCTAGGGGGGCTGACACCCAGGTGGATCGCTGATGCGCCCCACCCCCAGGTGCAGTGCGACCCCCCCCCCCCCCCCCGGGTGCACGCCTGTGGGGGGGGGGGTGCCGCGGGCCTGTCTTCTTCGTTCGTTTCCATGCTCCCTCTGCCCCAGAACAGGAAGTAACCTGTTCTGGGGCAGAGGGAGCACAGACGAACGTAGCGGACAGGCTGCACGGCACCCTCCCCCAGCGGCGTGCACCCAGGGCGGACCGCACCCACCGCCCCCCCCCCCCTTGGTACGCCACTGCTTTTATACTGTCCTAATTACCCAGATACTCAGCAGCACTGAATATCTCCACCTGCTGGTATTTTCTGGCTCTGCTCCTGAGCTTTCTGGATAGCATCAGAGTGGTCTGTAATGATTTTCAGCAGTATAAAAACAATGTTTGGCCCTGGTCCCTGGCATTTATTGAGGTTGCAGGTACTATTTTCGGTCCTTCAGAAACTCTGCACTCCCAGGCTGGGCTGTGCTGCTAAGTCCTTTCTCCACCTGTCCTCCCCTAACATGGTCCTTGTACTTAACAGATGTTTTCTAGGACTGCAACACACCCTGTCATCTTCTGGATGCATCCAGATGTTAAAAAGCAGGGGCGGAGGGGAATTCTGAGAATGTGAAGGTATTTTCCTTTTTCAGTAGGATTTGAGGGGCTGAGTCAGGAGTCCACACAGTTGTCTCCTGAACAGAACAATGCACTATGCCCATGCAGGAAATATTGGCAGAGAGTTGTGTTACTCTGACTGCCCGGGGGAGGGAGAGTTCCCGTAAAACGGGTCGTAAGATAAAAATGGCTCTAGTGAGTCGGGATGAGCCTGATGGAGAACTTATCATAAGCAGCCGAGACCCCTCGTGCCTGCCGAGTAAATGTGATGATGCAATAAATTCAGGAGACAATACGTTTATATCATGGCACAACTT
Organism: Microcaecilia unicolor; assembly: GCF_901765095.1. Lineage (NCBI taxonomy): Eukaryota > Metazoa > Chordata > Amphibia > Gymnophiona > Siphonopidae > Microcaecilia > Microcaecilia unicolor. The sequence continues at coordinate 200,803,706 of NC_044033.1, read as the reverse complement.
GGCCGCAGCTTTATTTTATTTTATTTCATATCATCAGAATTTGCACTAGGTATACCCAAGCCAACCAACTTTCCGGCATAACAGCCCCACCCAGTCCGCTGCCATTAGCAAGACTGACAACCATATACAGAGCTCCCCGCCGCACAGCAAGGGAGCTCAACCGTAAGCGCAGCTGTCCCAGATGCCTAACTTACTCCATCAGGCTTGGGTACCCCGCCAAAGCTGCGACTTAAATACATGCTGGTCGTATCTGTCAGGGAGGGTGGGCGGGTGCAAGCCGATCCCCGGACGCCGAAAAACTATGGCGTCCTGGCTGGGCCCGGGAGTTATACCCCCTCGTCCGTCCCCTCCCCTCCTAGCGGGATACCAAGGGCCGGCGGGAAACCTCCCCCTGTGCTCGGCCCCTTTCCTCCCACTCCCGCTGGGTTAGTTTTACACATGCCCGTCGGGGCACGGCGCCATGTTATGTTTGGCTCCGTGCACCGGTGGGCACTACACCTTGCTTTTTGAGACTGAAGGATTGTTGCGGCAATTTATGAACCCCTGGCATATGTCCACCAGAATAGCATCCTTGTTATTCATCACAGCTACTGAGTGATTTTATTTTGTGATGTGCGATTGGGAGCCTGGAGGCAATACTTGTTCTGACGTGGGAGCTGAGCAATTATCCAATTCTAGGGTGAATCAAATTTCAAGAGAACTAATTTGTAGCTCCAGATTATTTCTTTAGCGCTGTCTGACTTCACCCATTGGAGGCCTAAAATTTTTGTGCATGTTAAATTGATTTGACCCGCTTTGAATTAACACGCATTAAAACATTTTAACATGGTAGAAATTTTTTTTTTTTAATGTGTGAAATGAACAAAAAATGGGGGGAAATTCCAAAAATGACTGAAACAAATAGAAATTATTTTTGTGGGGCACATCTCTAATGCGTTTTGTGTGAAGTGGAAGTTTACATTGGGGCCTTTTAAGAAATGTTAAGAGTTCTCTCAAGACAATTTCACACTCCACATCCCTCTGGCATCCCCAGTGACACCACACACATTGGTACCCAGTGAGCTCATTCAGCAATGATGCTGGAACAAGGTACTTTCTCTGAAGCAAAGCCATGGGAATTGAGAGGAAGTTTGATAAACAACATCTGATCGGTGAAGTCACTGATTGCATGTATGATGAATCTTTCTCGCTGCAGACAGAACACAAGTTCAGCCTTCTTAAAATAGTTATTGTCAGCGTCATTTGGTCACATGATCCCTGCTGAAAGGTTTAGCAAGTCTGCACGCTGGGTGTGATCCCCGATAAGGCCTCTCTATCAGCAGAGAAACACCCAGCAGTCACAAGAGGAATCCCTGAGTCAGAATGTTTTTTTAGCAATCTGATAACAGAAGATTAGAATTTGTAGGAGAAATGTCAAAATCCAGACATTTATTGTACAGGGCCTGTCATTCAGATGGGATCCCTCGCCTATTAAGGTGGCATGGAGCTTATGACCTAGCCATCATCGGCTCAAAGTTGAATGGAACAAAGATGTCATTAAAATTACCGTCCAGTTCCTGGTTATCACTCCACCTTACTGAGAATGCGCAACCGGATCCTCGTTCACAGTTTTAAATAACTCTGAACTGGAGCCACTTGAATGCAAATGTCGAGTTTATTCTTGACTTTTATGTTGAATTAATTTTATTATGAAACCAGCATGTTCTGGTATATTTCCTAGGAAGGGAGTCGTCAAGGCAGTTCAGACAGTCAAATTTTTGCGTATCCCCCCCCCCCCCCCCCCCCCCCCCACACACACACAAAAACAGCCAAGTTGTTGAGTGTTTCCCAGGAGGAATCAAAGGAGCTTTTCATTCCAGAGTTCAAGATCAGGTCAGAAGCACAACCTGTACCAATCTACCCAAAAGCTGGGGGCAAGGTGGCCTATGGTCTTACAAGATGCACTCTGGGAAGTGGCTGGAGTTTGACGGGGATCTAGGTGACTTTCAGCAAGGCTATTATGGAGGAGGCACATCCAGTTTTCTTTTGCTGTATGCCTTCATTAGCATAACAGGAGGAATGGCCTCAGTGATCACATAGTTCCCCTTTATAGCTGTACTTGTGTTCCCGGCCCATATATGCAGCAAGAAGAGCTTTTACCAAACACTGGAAACTTTTCTGATGATATGTGAACCCTCTCACTCCCTTCTGTTCCACCTTGAAACATTTTTTCCCATTTGCATGTGGAAGAGCAGTCCTCATAAAAGAATGAGTGGGGGGGGGGGGGGGGGAGAGAGAAAGTTTTGATATGGTTGGTGGTATAACTAACAGAGAGAAAAGCTTCATACCCCCCTGCAGCAGACTGACTGGTGTTTTTTAGGTTGGAATGCAAATGAATAAAACCTTTTAACAAATGTTCTGCGGCACCTGCCCTTTCTCTGAAATGCTTTTGAAGCTGAAAAAGTCATGGATTCTGCTTTCCTATGCCTTGTGCTTCTGTGGCTGGCGTGGGTTGTTCTCTTTTTTTTGCTGTATAAAATATAAAGGTTAGGATCCAAAACCAGTGGTTTTGGTTTCGGCCAAAACTGAATCTGCTGCCGATACCTGCCACTCATTTTCATTCGAAACCATGGCCCCTCCACTGCAAGCCTGTCCCTCCCCCTGCCCCAAAGCCAGCTTCTCTCCCCCCAACAGAAAACACATTCCCTCCCCAGGCCACCCATGAACTCCACCCCCCCCCCCTGCCTTTTTGGGGCAGGAGCATCCTGAGTTGCTCCTGCTGGCTGTGTTGTGAAAATGGCAGCCATGAGAGACATGGGAGAAACCACTGCTTTCCTTGGGATTGGTAACACGGAATGTTGCTGCTAATTGAATTTCTGTCAGGTATTTGTGACCTGGATTGGCCGCTATTGGAAACAGGATGCTGGGCTTGATGGACCTTTGGTCTGACACAGTATGGCTATTTTTATGTTCTTATCATGGGTACTAGGCAAGCAACCTACCAGTTGCACCATGAGGCCTCGTTCCCTTTTACTGTATAGATCTTTTTCTTATCACATCAGCTTTGATAGTCTGAAGCATTAGTGAGAGACATCAAAGCTGGTGTGATGGGGGAGGGGAGGGGCTCGTTCTGAGCTAATCTGCTGAATGTGAATTTCTGAGATTTTTTCCTGTTGGAAGAAGTGTGTTCATAGGGAAGAAATTGCCCAGTTATAGAGCACTGTGAGTATTCTTTGAGAGGATCTCTTACACTGAGTTCACTCTGGACTGGCCCAGCTGTTTTGGTAAGATACAAAACCTGACCAGTCTCAGCCCAGTTTCACTCCTGCTGCAATGCCAGAGACCCCAGCTGATCTCTGGTTTCTCCCTCATTTCTCCACAACTGGGGATTCCCCAGGCTTATCCCAGGCTTTCCTGAATTCTGGTACCTTTTCTGTCTGTACCACCTCCTCTGGGAAATCCATTTCTTGCATACACCACCTTTCCAGGAAGAAATATTTTCTAATGTTACTTCTGACTCTACCTTCTCTGAGCCCCATATCATGAACTGAGAGAGATGTTGTGGCTGTGGTGTTCAGTCTTTCCCCTATCATCCAAGTTTTGTAGGGCTGTTTAGAAGAAAGCCTGCTGAGCTCAGCCAAACATCCCTGGTGGGAGCAAAATTCATCCTTTTGAAGGTCACTGAGAACAAATTATAACAAATTTGCTCCGCTATTAAGAGACATGAGTCATTCTCAGGATCTGGATGTCTTCCAAGGGGAAAGAACAGGGCCACTGATATTTCAGTTATTGTGCAGTTCATTTCTAGTGTGTTTTCTTGTTTACCTTTTGTACTTTAAAGGCAAATCATCTCCTGCTGAGTCTGCAGGTGGACTGTGAAGCGAAGTCTTCAACCCAGCTAAAGCTATCCAAGCCAAAATTTATGTATTTTTCCTGTTTCAGAATTTAATCTTAAAACAGTACCTTGTAATCTAAGGGAAGCCATGTTGTTTGGTCTAGCGCAACATGGGACATCTGGCTTCTGTTAAACATAACGATGGAAACTTAGGAAGAGTGAGTGGAAAAGAGCGACAGTTCATTCAGTGCACCCCACAGGCCTTCTTCCATCTGTGGTCTTGTCTCTTCCCACCCAGGCCCTTTGTGTCTGCCCCATGCATGCTTGACTTCTGCCACAATTTTAGCTCCTATAATTAAGTCTGCTTCAGGTTTCCATCACCTCTGTGGTAAAGTATTATTGCATATTCATTTCCCCTTCAACTTCATATGATGACTTCTTGTGCTTGAACTTTACATTCTGTGGAAAATGCTTCCTTCTGGTGTCTTCCGGAAGCCTGCTAGTAATCTAAATGTTAATGTGATGTATGTCTCCGCTTCCCCGTCTTCCTTTTAGACAGTACATCTTTAGCACCCCTAGTTTCTCTGTATGGTTTATAAGGCCTCACTTAGGAATTAAGCCGGCAAAGGAGAAGAGTTGGGTTGAAGCAGTGGTGATGACATGTCATACCCAACATCACTATTGAAGGATCAAGTTGGAGAATGTAGTCATTGTGTCCTAGTCATCTTGTGTTTCCATCTCCAGTTAATGCTGTTTGAGGGGTGGCCCTGTTTTCCTGGCACAGGCTGTGAGTGGCTCTTCTCCCTGAATTAATTTGTCTGAATTTGGTAGGAGAGATGGAACGTTAAATCGGAGACATTTCTACCATGTTTCAGTTGAATCTGTGTTCAGAGAGGGCCTTCAGTTCTTGCATGTAGGCAGACAGATAGATGTCACAGTGGTAATAGGCTTTCTGCTTCAATGAATCATTCCTAAAGATGGTTCCGTGGCCCGTGTCCTGGATAAAGAATTTTTGCATGAACTTGTCTAAAATTGTGGGCCACTTCCCATTGTACAGCTAGGTTCTCTTGGTTAAATTATCATGTTAGGTACCCACCCATGCAGGTGAGGGCTCCTTCAAAGCACCACTACTTGCTAAAGTTCTTCAGGAAGGTCTGAAGAACTTCGGCCCCTGGCTCAGTAGTTCTGAATTCAGTCCTTGAGATGCTCCAGCCAGTCAGGATATCCACAATGAATGTGCATGAAAGATTTGCATGCACTGCCTCCTTGCCATGCAGATCTCTTGTGCTCATTCAATGTAGAAATCTTGACTGGCTGGGGCACCTTGAGGACTGGGTTGCAAACCACTGTCCTAGCTGTACAGCTGTGAATGTAATATCCAGCAGTATACCACAGTGGGCAGCTCATCTGTTGAGTCAGTTGTGCTGAGTGGAACCCACTGCAACTCTGGGCAAGTCACTTAATTTTCCATTGCCCCAGGTGCAAAATAAGTACCTGTATATAATATGTAAACCGCTTTGATTGTAACCACAGAGAAGCAGTATATCAATTCCCATTTCCTTTCCCTTCCCCTGAAGGGTTGTAAGCAGTACATTCCAGTCTAGAATTTGCTATATAAACCACCTGATCTAGCCTAGGCTACACTTACTTACCAGAGGACCTTCAAGCCTGCAGCAAGCCTTCCCTTCTCCTCCCCCTGGGTCCATGCCTGGATTCTGTGGCATGGCTGAGAGTGCTTGAGTGGTGTGGGGAGGTGGTAGAGTTTCTGCATCTAACAGAAGTCACAGGGTGACAGGGTTGGCCTGAATGCTCGCTGGGTCTTGCTCATTAGCTATTTGCAGCTGTTTATGCTCCATCCCTTCTTTGATGGTTGGTTTGTAACTGACATGTTGTGCATTTAATATATTTTGAACTGATCCTAACTGGAAAGTAGGAATAGACATTTCACATTCAGTTAAATTCAGCTCTTTTTAATTTGCCAGCCTGGCCCTGTTGGCAGACCTAGTGTAATGAATGACCCTGAATGTGACAGCATGTAAGGGGGTCATTTTGTAAATGTCTTTCACAGTGATATGATTGTCGACACAATGGCTTGCACTTGTACATGTGCCACGTGTTCCCAGGGTCATCATTTGGGCAGAGCAGGGGTGGAGTTATGATGTAAGCATGTGTTTTATAAAATATGTACGTACACATCTGCCGTGAAGCAGGTGTAAACGTGAGCATCGATATTTAGGCAATGGTAGGACCAGACCGAGCGTTCATAAAGGCTCCAAGGTGTCCTGTTGTAGAACCTCTACTAGGGATTGATTTTATAAGACAGAGATGGGATGGCTGGTTTTTACCTGGAGTAGGCTTTTAGAAACCAGGATGGCCCCTTTTGTGTTAGAGCCAGTGGTCTGTTTCCTTTTTCTTGTCTTAAAGAGTCCTGGATGCGGTATTATGTCCTAAATCAAGCAGCACAGGAATTGTACAGCAGGAAAAGCTAGTCTGGTGTCTGACCATAACAACTTCAGGGGGGGGGGGGTTGTATTACCAGAACAATATATCAGTCCCACTACTACTACTACTTATCATTTCTAAAGCGCTACTAGACGTACACAGCGCTGTACACTTGAACATGAAGAGACAGTCCCAGGAATCCCAAATACATCTCCAGGAAAATCCATGCTTGATTGCGTGTTTGTTTATTAAAACTTGCTGGACCGCTTGACTTCTGCAGTTCACAGCAGTTTACAAATTACATGAAATTATGAAAGGAACTCCATTAAAATGTAGAAAATACCTATTCACTCATAGCATTAAAGAAAAACATAAAACATAAAAACCTAAATAAAAAAAAAGCTAACATACCCATTGCATCTATTGGAGACAGAACCCCATTAGCAAATCTAGATTCCGGGAACCCCCAAATGCCTTGGTAAAAATGTGTGTCTTTAATAAACCCTTTAATTAGAGAAGACTTGGCCCTAATAAAAATTGGGAGATGATTCCATAGACTAGGAACTAACGGGAAGAACGCACTCTCTCTTATGAGACATCCCAAAGTACTCATGATAGTGTGATAATTCGGAGTTCCTGTGGTTTATCCTTTCTGAATACAGAGTTTTTTGTTTATATGCTGGGATCCCTTTAAATTGAATTTCTCTTACATGCCTTGGTGGCAGGGCAGTGCTCCAAGACCTCAGATTCCATCGGTTGGCATTAACCAGGCAAGGCAGCCAGAAACTTGTTTTTGATGTCACAGGAGGTAAAGAGTTCATCGGCTCATGCATGGCTGAACAGAAAGAAAAGATCGCTGGAGCAGTTGGTGATTAAACCTCATGTTCTGCTAAATCCCAACCTGGCACGTTAAACCCTAGATAGTTGAAGAACAGCCCCTCCTTTTGAATGATCTCTTCAGTTTTCAGGACACAGCTCACTGGGTGAGATCATGGACTACCCTATACTTATGTAAATAACCAAAATCGAGTTCCCTTCCTTTTTGACACTTCCTCGATAGGTTTTCTTTATCTGCTTTCTGTTAGAAGAATATTTTAGGAGTTTTAATCGGGCAAAACGAAGGTCATTATCCCATCTCTCTGCATTTATGAATCTTGGAAGGAGATTATATTGTATACCAGCTTATCATCCTTCTGTCAGGGTATCGGTCCACAGAAAGGAATGAGTAACCCATGACTCCAGTTTCACACCCTGTACTGAGATATTTCTGTTCATGCATCTGCCATAGTTGAGTTATGTTTTTGTACTGGAAGTATGTCCATGGAACTGGGGTGACATGTAGTTTTGGCTTGAGATCTCCCAAGTCTGAGGTCACACTGCTTATGTACTGAAGACATAGTACTTAGCGAGAATATTCCAGATATGTTAAGCGGTAAGAAATAGACTCAACCATTCACTAAAGGCTGAAGAGTTACAAGTCACCAAGCTTCATGGCCTTGACCTTGAGGAGCAAAATTACTGACTCTTGCATCTGTATATTAGGGATGGTCATTCATTAAGTGGTCTTAAACAAATTTAGTGTGAATTACATCAGTTTAGCTCATGTTAATTAATGGTAGATCAAATCAACTTGATACTTGACTTAATATGCATTAATTCATAGGTTGTCAATTTAACACATTTTTTTTTAAATTCTAGCACCCATTAAGATATATATATATATTTTTTTTTTAAATTAAAAACAGATGTGTGAAGCAACTGAAAAAAAATGTCAAAAAATCATGAAAAATGCCCTGAAAATAAGCTGAATTTTCTTCTTGCACATTCCAACTGTAATTGTATATCATTCTTCTGTCCCACATGTGGCTTGGGGGGGGCATGTTCTACTGATGGGATTTGAACCAGCTACCCCAGAAGGGGAAAGCAAGTGTTTTAACCATGCTGCCACTTCCTTCTAGGTTAGCTGACTAAAATCTCATCAGTAGAGTATGCCTCCCTTCCCCTCCCCCTCCCCCCCCAAGCCACATGTGTGTGTTGTAGAAGTCTTCTGTCACATATTATTTTCTTAAAAACTCAAGCTGGCTTTCTCATAATTCACACAGTGTGGAATACTACAGCTTTTGTCCACTGGCCTTTGAGAATTCAGTTACACACTGCCCAACATGTCTCCACTGTCTCTTGACACACCTTTACAGGGCGGCCGAGAGGGGTGGCAAGATTCCCCAGGCCTAGCCTCCAAGGGGAGCCCGGCGCCGACAATAGAAAAGTCACGTTCTTCAAACTTCCGGTGGCAGGCACAGACAGAAGGGTGGATTGGTCTGTGAGTCGAGTTATCATGTCATCATGTTAACTCTGCTCTGCACATCCTATGTGAAGTACTTCCAATTTCCAGGAAGGACTTGTAGCCGGCAAAGCACAGTTAACATCATAACTCTGCACATAGGAACAGGAGACAGACCAAGTGAGCAGTAAGCTACTGCCAGATGGGGGGGGGCCTGTAGGGGGCAACAGGACACCTCGAGATTGTTTGCCCTGCTCCCAGCTTAGTCTCTCGGTGGCCCTGCACATTTGTGGAAGCTGCAAACCTTTGGATGCAGTAGTAGTAGTATGCCCAAAACTCAGACCCAAGCTTGAGAACGAACGTCCACATGCAGAAACAAGGACTCAGACTGACCCTTGTACACAAAGTCCTAATGCAAACCCAGATGTCTGGAGACTCACATAATACTATGAATTTAAGGACAGCAGGGCCTGCAACATCTCTGGCATTGCTGATGCTGTTGGATTAAATCTTGCTCTTTCCCTATCGACAAGCCCAAGATCCCCAGGGCTCTTGCTTGCATTATGTGAGCCGCTTCTTCTGTTGTTGAAGTGTAAATGTGCCTAGTATATTGAGTGAGGGCCAAGCGCTTAACACGCTAAGCTTCTGTTTGTGCGAGTCATGTTGCGTCGACCGTCTCCAGCTCTGAATAAATGTTTGCTTCCAAGTACTTAAACACAGTCAGGAACACAGAACCCTTCTTCAAATATTCATTATGTAAGATAAGGTTGCGGTGTTATAACTGGAGTCTTTTCGGCCTTCTCAAAATGTGCTGGTATAAGCCGCCTGCTATTGATTTTTTTTCTCTGCGGGCCTGTGCCCAGAGTCGGTCGCCTGCCCCTCCTCCCAAGATCAAAAGGCTGGCGTGAACACTAAAGGGCTTTCTATAGAGCAAATGCTTTTAAAGATTTTCTTCCTCAGCAGCTGGGGGAGGGATGTAGCAAAACAGATTTACAGATGAAGTCATCGCTGGAAGTCAAGACATGACAAGGATTAGCTGGCCTTAGTCCATGCAAGGCCGGGTTGGTTAATGTGGATTAAATGCTCAGTGCGAATCGTGTCTTAATAAATATATACCTCAAAATTAAGCGGCGATTTCAAAAGAGCCAGCCAACAGCTGGTTATGCCGAAATGCTTTAAGAGAGAGCAGCTGTACGTAACAAATTATATCTGTTCAGTAAGTAAAATTTTATCTGTATTGAATTTGATCAGGGGGATTAGAAGAGCCCTTGAAGATCTGAACAAAAACAGCTTCACTTAATTGCACGATTGCTCAAATAGATGATATGTTATATGGTGTCAGATAAAGACCATATGACCTATCTAGTCTGCAGCAGCCCCCAACAGGGTAATTAATAACAATCATCCCTCAAACATCCTATAATAATGCAAATGACAGTATATGCTGACAGTTTTTTGAGTTTGTGTGTTTGTCAGGATCTATTGTTTTTCTTGGGCTGCTGCTACTCTTTGCCACCCTAGGCCACTAACTAGCCTTGCCTCATGGTTGGGCCTGCCCTGCTTCCTTTCCTTTTGGAATTCTCTTTGCTTGTCCCACACTTTCTTGAATTCAGATAGTCTTCGTCTCCACCTCCTCCACTGGGAGCTCGTTATGAATTTACCACCCTTTCTATAAAAATGTATTTCCTCAGGTTACGCCTGAGTCAGTCCTCTTTCACCTTCATCCTAAGTCCGCTCATTCCAGAGCTTCTTTTCAACTGAAGGAGACTCACCTCATGTATATTTATTTACTACATGTATATCCTGCCTTTATCCAAGGTGGGTAACAAAAATCCATATACATATTTATTAAGCATAAAACAATCCACAATAAAAACAATAATTAATGAAATTCTAAAAACAACAAAACAATATTACAGTAGTCATTTGTCCAAAAAAGCCTTTACAAACAAATATGTCTTCAATAAATGGTTAGATTGTTGAATATTTTCACATGATCTCAAGTATCCAGGCAAAGCATTCCGTAACTAAATTTTTATTAATGACAAATCCTTATCTGACTATTCTCAAAGATTTTACAATTGGTAATAACGTATCCTCTTGTATCCTCAATGAAAATCTTAAGAGTTACAGTTGATCAGGTTTTATCCTTAGAAAATCAAGTCTCAAATGTTGTCTCTAGTTCCTTCCATGTGCTTTGGAAACTAAAGAGATTGCAATAATTTTTCACAAGACCGGTCTTCCGTACCTTAACCCAATCTCTTGTTCTAGAAAAATCAACTGTTGTAATTCCATCTATGCTGGAATTAAATGTGGCCGTCTTAAAAAAATTACAATCTGTTCAAAACATGGCTGCTGCTCTAATTTGTAAATCACCGCGCTTTGCTAAAGCTACCCCACTCCTTCATAATCTACACTGGTTACCTATAAAGAACAGAATTTCATTCAAGCTATGTGCATTAATCCATTGGTATGTCACCATCCTATATGAATGAACTCATTGATTTTTCTCTGTGTCATCCAGAGAATATCTCATTTTACATTTCCCCAGCTGCAGAAATGTATCTTGCAAAACAATTCACAATGCTAACTTTCTTATCAATTCACCATTATCTGGAATTCTGTAAACAAATTAGATATACTAGTGATTATGGCTTGTTACTTTTTTTTAGCTCAATCAAACTCGGTGCTGAATATTATTTAGTTCCTTATATTTCACTTCTTCCTGATGCCCCACTAAATTTGCCCCATCACTTCCTATGTAATATTTTTATGATGTATTCTTTAAATGTAACTCTATTTCTTTTCTTTAATGTTTATATTGTAAGCCACATTGAACTTGAGTTCCAGTTGGGTTAATGCCATAAATAAATAAATAAATAATGATGGGGCAGCAATAGAGAGAGCTCATATTTTTGTCTCTGTATGATGATACAACTTAGGAGAGGGTAAACAAAGCTGATAAAATGTATCAGATCTTAATACTCAGTTTATATAATTGCAAAACTTTTTGAAAATAAGCTGGAACAATCCCATATATACATTGATGAATCAATACAAAAATCTTAAATTGAACTCTTCCCATGTAAGCCGCATTGAGCCTGCCATGAGTGGGAAAACGCGGGGTACAAATGTAACAAAATAAAAAATACATTACAGGAAACCAATGCAATGTTTTCAGTATTTGAGTAATATGTTCGAACTTTGAAACTCCAGTAATCAATCAAGCGGCTGCATTTTGAATGACCTGCAGAACTTGGATCCGGGAAGATGATGTACCCAGAAATAAAGAATTTTTTAAAAATCAATTTTTGTCAATACCAAGCTCTGCACAATCGTCTGAAAATCGTATGATGTCACCATATCTTTCATTTTACTCAAAACTCAAAGTTGAAAAAAGGATGTAGAGAACATATTATCCACATGTTTTTTTTGCAGACTATGAACAGAAGGCGTCACAGTAATCTTTTCTCCCAGATATTCAAAAGTTGTTGGCATGGATGTATTTAAATATCTCCATCATATCTCCTCTCTCCCAGCTTCCTTCCAAAGCATATATAGTGAGATCCTGTCTCCAGGTGCTTTATGATGAAGCATAGAACCACAGGAGCCAGAGACTAGAAACAATAGGAGAAGAACACACTTCCTAAAGATGGAGGAGCTAAGGCTTTCTTAAGAAAAAGTGATTTTTTTTTAACCTCCAAAAACTACATAATCATGTGATGCATGTGGGAATGAGGAACCCAAACTATAGCTACACCATGCAGGGTTCAGCGTTAGGAGTCACGGACCAAGAAAGGGATCTAGGTGTCATCGTTGATACGTTGAAACCTTCTGCTCAATGTGCTACTGCGGCTAGGAAAGCAAATAGAATGTTGGGTATTATTAGGAAAGGGATGGAAAACAAAAATGAGGATATTATTCTGCCATTGTATCGCTCCATAGTGCGACCGCACCTCGAGTATTGTGTGCAATTCTGGTCACCGCACCTCAAAAAAGATCTATAGAATTAGAAAAGGTGCAGAGAAGGGCAACAAAGATGATATAGGGGATGTGACGACTTCTCTATGGGGAAAAGCTGAAGAGGCTGGGGCTCTTCAGCTTGGAGAAAAGGCGGCTGAGGGGAGATATGATAGAGGTCTATAAGATAATGAGTGGAATGGAAATGGTCGATGTGGAGCGTCTGTTTATGCTTTCCAAAAATACTAGGACAAGGGGGCATGCGATGAAGCTGCAGTGTAGTAAATTTAGAACGAATCGGAGGAAATTTTTCTTCACTCAACACGTAGTTAGACTCTGGAATTCATTGCCGGAAAAAGTGGTTAAGGCGGTTGACGTAGCAGAATTTTAAAAAGGGTTAGACGGCTTCCTGGAGGAAAAGGCCATAGAATGTTATTGAATGGACGTGGGAAAAATCCACTGTTTCTGGGATGGGCGGGACAAATTGTTTGTTCTTTTGGCCACTGTTGGAGACAGGGTGCTGGGCTCGATGAACCCTTGGTCTGTCCCAGCATGGCGATGCTTATATGCTTATGTACTTATGTAACTAGAGGAATACACAGTTGGCCCAGCTGTAACTGTGCGTACCTTCTCTGGAGAAAATGTGGCATTGGACTTGGAATCCTGGATGCCTCTTTATTTTTGGTATTGCTTCACCCCAGGTTCTACAGACTTATTATGGAATGACTAAAGTGCTTCTGATAATAAATACTGTCGTCTACTCCTTTACCTAGGGATGGTCTTTGTGATCAGCAAGAATGTCTTGATTCAATAATAATATTAGATAAAATGTGAATTTGGATTTAGGCGACGCCTTTTCGGAAGTAGTTAAAGGCAGAGTACGTATCGATACTGCCGGTATTTGTCTGTCCCCTGAGAGCTTACCAAGCTCATTTGTAAATGAGGTGATAGAGGGTTAAGTGACTTGTGCAAAGTCACAGGGCATGCCATTGGGATTTGAGCTAGTTGCTCTATTATGCTACTCCTCAGCTGAAGAATACTGAAAAAATTCAGTGCCTTAGATGAAAGTTAGTTAAAGATGTTGCCTCTTTTTCCTGGAGATGTTAAAGATGTTCTAGAAGGATGCAGGGGTAAATGTCTTTTTGGTTAAATTGCAGGTTCTTTACTTTTGTTTTGCAGAATTTGTTACATGCAAAGACTACTCCAGTGCCTTGCCCCAGGGCTGACTGTGCTCAGAGTCTGTAGAAGTGAAGTGGTTAGTATGGATATGACGATGTGGGGAAATTAGCGTTCAAAGTTTGAGCCTGATTTTCTCAAGTGTTTTGCCTCATTATTCTGTCCATGGGGAAAATGCATCCTTCATAGGCTCCCAGGACGTTTTCAGTCCTCTAAAAGCCATCCTATAATTATTGTGTGTTTTTGTAATGTGTCAGAAAGGCAACCTAGTCACTGGAAAACCCGGCCAGGAATAACCAGCATTCTCCTGCCATTTGGTGCAGACTGCTCATTCTCAATTTGGCCACCTCTTCTAACAAAAGGCATAGGTACACTCTGCTCAATTCTTGGAGGACCAAGAGTGAGGAAAGGGATTTAGAAGTAAGCTATTGAAATACTTGTCTGTTCTCTGAAGTACTAGATAGGACCACCAATTTTATTCAAAGAAAGTGTTTGGAAGGGGTGGCACCATCTGTACTGAGAGTGTTGTGGATGGTTAGAAAAATCAGATGAATAAAGGTGGGCTACTGTTATCTTTTTAATACCTGGAACAATAGGAAGTTGGTAAGTTAACTGAGGGGAGAATTTTGTCTCCCCAAAAAATTTAACTGTAGGTTTTGCATATAAATCTAAAATAATTTTTCTTATCTTTAGGACCTTTTTATTCAAATTTGCTAAACAGTTCTCATTACTTTTGTGTCACTTGTTATAAAGTTCAGAAGAATGAATGGCCAAGTCTTTCATTCTAGGATATGATATGTGTTACCAGCAAAACAGCAGATCTCTTCCATCTGCAGTGCAGAGCCTGCCTTGTGTGTAACACCAGTCCTAGGGTGTGTCTTGCTGCTCTAAATCTAAATGATAAAAAGTTCCAGCTGCCCTTCCATTGAGTTGGTCAAGCTTCTAGCCCACTGTAAGCTAAAGACAGGTGCTTGGCTGATTTTAAATTTGTGATCTAAAATTTCCAGAGAAGAAAGAGAAAACTCTTCCTGCTGGCGTGAAGAGTACATAGAGCTGTCTTTAAGGGATCCGTCAGAGTAATGAGTTGTGAACTAGATGCTGGTTTTGAGATGGTGCAGTAGAGTTTTACATTGCTCAAATTGTTTCTTCTCTTGACAGAACTGGCAAAATCTATTTTTCACCCAACTCTAAATCTTTGCCTCCTGTATATAGCTGACTTGGTCAAGCATACCCTACCAAAGCCTTCTGAAAAGGCAAGAAAACAAGAAGTTACAAGGTTGGTATCTTGATCCCTCAAGTCAAATACGTGCCCATTTGAGCAATCCCAAAATGTGTTGTGTCCTTTGCAATTTCTCAACGACATTCCTGTCCTTCGAGACGTTTGTGGTGTTGACTGATCCTCTCGGGAGCCTGATTCATTGTCGATCTGTTGTGCCATGGCATTGAGGAGAGATGGTAACTCTTAAAAGAACTTGAGAAACTCTGCTGACTTCTCCCCAGCTCCATCACTCTGGCAACCATGTGTGACGTTAGTAGCCCAGATAGAATTTCATCTGCCAGGGGAATGTGAACAGATGAGCTCTGAGCCCATTTTTTGCTTTCTGTGGCATGCAGAGTTTAGTTTGAGAGACTTTCTATATCGCCTTTCAAGAAGTTCACAACGAGGTACTGCATGATACATTAAAAGGAAGAAATCGTACATAACAGGTGCAAATAAAATGAAGACAGCCTATGTTTGTCCTGAAATCGTTCTTACAGAAACCTTGTATTTTCCCCAAGAGCATCAGGTCTGCAAATTTTGCCAGCTTAGACCCTATAAACTGGTTCCTTTTCGTAACTTGCTGGTATCCTCTAATACAGTCCAGTCATGCTCTTGGAACCTTAAGGTAGTAATGACTTCATACCAGCGTTAGATACTGTTACACAATAGGTATTCTGTAGCCTAATGTCAGTCTGAAAGGTGGCTTCTGAAGTTTCAGATTTCATTTTTGCTGTGCTTTGACTCTGTGCCAAGTGATTTGAATCCATTATGAAGGCGGAAGGCACAGAGCAGCTACAAACCGGCAACCTGAAGGTCTCAGCTTTCAAGCGAGACCCTGGTTTGCCGAGAATCAGTTTAACCTATTATGGGAAAGCACCAGAACTGCTGGGATTGCAGTTTTTTTAGCCAAAATATGTGGCAGGAGGATGGCTCCCAAAAATCAGAAAAAATAGACCATGGCGCGTAGTCTCTGGTACAGAAGCAGAGGCAGCTTCTAGTCCTGTAACTGGCTGTGTGTCAGAAGAATTGTGTACAGAAAGGTACATTAAAGGTGGCATGGCTCTTTCATTGGAAACTGCAAAGACTGCGTCATACCTGTACCAAGCCCAGATAGAATTACAGAGGCAGAAGAAGTTGTAATTGTATGGCCCATCCCCCATCACAGTAGATTAAGCACTTGATGCCAGAGAACTAGATATAATGGGAAAGAGATAACAGAAGATTAATTATACTAAACATGCCCGTTATGCCTATAATTGGAAACTACTCTGCGGTCTTGCTTGGGTAGAAACTGCTCTAGTAATCCTCCAAGGTGTTTTATTAGACTCAGGTGAATGCAGGGCTGTGAGAAACAGGAGACAGAGAAAAGCTCTCCCCCTTTAGCCCAAGGGGTAATTGTACCAGCAAGCATCTCTAAACCTCGGACAGTCCTAGGTACTACTACACTACTACGTAACCTTCTATTTTGCACAACTCTTGATTGATTTTATCACATTGGGAAAGGGCTTCATCTTGCCATCCTGACTAACAACCTCATTTCTTTGCATCTAGCAGTACCAGGTTGATGTAAGACTGTGGGTGGCCTAGGGCTTCTGGCAGCAGTCTCTTGCACCTCCTCCACTTCTGTACTGTGTCATTTTGAAGCAGTTTGTCTCTGACATAGTTACGATGTTGGCGCCTTGGTCACGAATTCACTCTGGTATATGCGTTGCTGTTCTCTTGGTTGTAAAGCTTGCGGGTATGCGGTTGTCAAGAAAGGCATCCAGTTACTTTCCTGGCCATGAGGCCAGAGCAGGCGACTGGTTTGCATGACGCAGGCATCCCTGTTTGTTCCGGGAGACCTTCCTAAAGAGCCTGCTCTTAAAATCTTATTCTGTCTCTTGGAAAGCCAGGCTTCCACCATCATGGCGGACCTTTGTGTGGCCTCAAATTACCTGCCTCTTTCACAACAATCTTGAGAGCCATCCTGGCTCTCATTTTACATGCTTGCTATGCGTTTCAGAGGCTGTTTGGGAGATGTGGGGTGGGGGGGGAATTGAAAAGTTGTATTGTGCTGCTGCAGTCTCAGCTGTTGTGCTGTGCAGCCAAAGAGAATGGGGGGTCTCGTGATTAGAAAAGGGAGAGTGTATGGAGGAGAGGAGACCCTGATCCACCCACGCCAGCGGAGAGACTCTGAAGCCTTGTGTTTGACAGACAGGTGTTGCAGGCTTTGGACTCCATTAGGTGCAATTAAGCTAGAAAACAAATGTCCCTGATACATGAACGTTTTTAACAAAGAGGATAAAGGTATTTCACACTGTTCAGCAGATACTTCTTTTTCTGGAATGGGAATCTTTGTAGCAGGAAAACAGGTCTCTGTTTTCTCTAGAATAAATGGACACTGATTCCCTCATGCTACTGATATGCACCCAGAGAGAAAGATACTGCGGAACAAACCCTGAGACCTGGAAACCTGAAGTCCTTTGGGGTAGAGGCTGGCACGGCCTTCTGGGCCTGTGTTTGTTGTCATCCCTTAGCACAATAGGGTAAGATTAGCAATGGGGCCATGCAGGTGTTTAAGCTGTTCCAATACAGAGAGAAAACTGAGAAGTGTCTTGAAAGTGTATAGTACTGCAGGCACTTTTTTTTTTTTTTTGTTACATTTGTACCCTGCACTTTTTCCCACTCATGACAGGCTCAATGCGGCAGGCAATGGAGGGTTAAGTGACTTGCCCAGAGTCACAAGGAGCTGCCTGTGCCGGGAATCGAACTCAGTTCCTCAGGACCAAAGTCCACCACTAGGCCACTCCTCCACTTCAACAGCGTTTATCATTTATTAATGCTTGATATACCACCTTTCACTGGAACAAACAAAATTGAAACCAGAATGGTTCCTACTCCACTGGTCATATAGGACAGTAAAGAAAGGAAAAAAGGGGGGAAAACCCCATAGTAAATGAAGATCGATAAAGGCCTGCATAGTCCATCCTGTCATCCCAACAAGGTGGTTAAGGTTGTTCCTGCCTCTCCAAGCAGGTTACACCCCTCTGTGCCTTAGTTCAGGGGTTGTACCTGTCACTCTGAGCAGGTTACACCCCTCTATGCCCTGTTTAAAGTGTAAAAGACACAAGTTTTACTTTGATCCCATCCTCTCCCTGTATAGGGATCCTTTTGTGGTTATCCCATGTGTTTTTAAATTCTGTCACTATTTATGTCCCCACCTTCTCCAGGCATCCATCACTCATTCCATCGCAAATTCTATTCTCCATGATTGTGGGGTTTGCTTCTGGGTGTTGTATCCGCACAGTGTCTTCAGCAGCTGAGGCAAGAGCAGAGGGATTTATTTTATTTATTGGGATTTATTTACCGCCTTTTTGAAGGAGTTCACGCAAGGCGGTGTACAGTAAGAATAGATCAAACATGAGCAATAGGCAATTACAGCAGTAAAAATATTCAAAAACAAAGTATGGCATGGTATACTAGCAATGTCAACACAATATGTAATAGAACATTATAATTGGTAGTGAAGGGTAAGGCAAAGTTGTAACATATAGATAGGTAAGGAAGTAGGAAGAATTAGAAATTAAGGTGACTGATTTGAAGAAAGTTGCACATGGCGGAGTGGATAAACATGTCCCGCTGCAGTATGTGCAGCCCGAGTCAATCCTTGTATGTGTGTGTGAGTGAGACTAAGAAGTTAGTTACTTCTTCCATTAAAGGCTTGGTTGAAGAGCCAAGCTTTCACCTGCTTCCTGAAGTAGAGGTAGTCTTGTGTTAAGCGGAGCCTTTCAGGCAATGCATTCCAGAGTGTGGGGGCTACTCCGGAGAAGGCTCGCTTGTGGGTATCACATTGTGTAATTGCAAAGAAACCTTGGAGAATGATAGTAAAAAGGACTTTTTTTTGCCTGCCTTCCAAAAGTGTCCTACTTAAAGGGACCCTTTAGCTAAAGCGTAGTTGCAGACTAACGAACATCAGTATGTGCCAAACGCTAAGAAGCTTATAGGTATAAAATGGGCATTCTTAGTATTTAGCGCATGTCCTTGTTCCTCCACCTTGGGTGATGTTTTCCTGTCTGCACATATCCAGACATGGCCCAGCATAATTTCAGCGGTGGTGATCTCTCTTAAAAAAAAAAATGCTGACTGCCACTGGATGAAGTGGAGGAGTGGCCTAGTGGTTAGAGCACCGGTCTTGCAATCCAGAGGCAGCCGGTTCAAATCCCACTGCTGCTCCTTGTGACCTTGGGCAAGTCACTTAACCCTCCATTGCCTCAGGTACAAACTTAGATTGTGAGCCCTCCTGGGACAGAGAAAGATCCAGTGTACCTGGCAACACGGCTGCGCAGGCTTCTGTTTCTGTGAGTCTGACGTCCTGCACGTACGTGCAGGACGTCAGACTCACAGAAACAGAAGCCTGCGCTTGCAGATCAGCAATGATTCTGGAATCCTAAAGAGTGACAAGATTCCATGCAGAATCTCAAAGAGTAGCAACATTCCATGTAGAACCCTAAAGAATAACAAGTGGAGTGGTTAGAGCACCGCTCTTGCAACCCAGAGGTGGCCGGTTCAAATCCCACTGCTGCTCCTTGTGACCTTGGGCAAGTCACTTAACCCTCCATTGCCTCAGGTACAAACTTAGATTGTGAGCCCTCCTGGGACAGAGAAAGATCCAGTGTACCTGGCAACACGGCTGCGCAGGCTTCTGTTTCTGTGAGTCTGACGTCCTGCACGTACGTGCAGGACGTCAGACTCACAGAAACAGAAGCCTGCGCTTGCAGATCAGCAATGATTCTGGAATCCTAAAGAGTGACAAGATTCCATGCAGAATCTCAAAGAGTAGCAACATTCCATGTAGAACCCTAAAGAATAACAAGTGGAGTGGTTAGAGCACCGCTCTTGCAACCCAGAGGTGGCCGGTTCAAATCCCACTGCTGCTCCTTGTGACCTTGGGCAAGTCACTTAACCCTCCATTGCCTCAGGTACAAACTTAGATTGTGAGCCCTCCTGGGACAGAGAAAGATCCAGTGTACCTGGCAACACGGCTGCGCAGGCTTCTGTTTCTGTGAGTCTGACGTCCTGCACGTACGTGCAGGACGTCAGACTCACAGAAACAGAAGCCTGCGCTTGCAGATCAGCAATGATTCTGGAATCCTAAAGAGTGACAAGATTCCATGCAGAATCTCAAAGAGTAGCAACATTCCATGTAGAACCCTAAAGAATAACAAGTGGAGTGGTTAGAGCACCGCTCTTGCAACCCAGAGGTGGCCGGTTCAAATCCCACTGCTGCTCCTTGTGACCTTGGGCAAGTCACTTAACCCTCCATTGCCTCAGGTACAAACTTAGATTGTGAGCCCTCCTGGGACAGAGAAAGATCCAGTGTACCTGGCAACACGGCTGCGCAGGCTTCTGTTTCTGTGAGTCTGACGTCCTGCACGTACGTGCAGGACGTCAGACTCACAGAAACAGAAGCCTGCGCTTGCAGATCAGCAATGATTCTGGAATCCTAAAGAGTGACAAGATTCCATGCAGAATCTCAAAGAGTAGCAACATTCCATGTAGAACCCTAAAGAATAACAAGTGGAGTGGTTAGAGCACCGCTCTTGCAACCCAGAGGTGGCCGGTTCAAATCCCACTGCTGCTCCTTGTGACCTTGGGCAAGTCACTTAACCCTCCATTGCCTCAGGTACAAACTTAGATTGTGAGCCCTCCTGGGACAGAGAAATATCCAGTGTACCTGAATGTAACTCACCTTGAGCTACTACTGAAAAAGGTGTGAGCAAAATCTAAATAAATAAATATGTTTATTTCATTTCATGCAAAAATTGCAAATAACTACTACTACTACTACTACTTAACATTTCTAGAGCGCTACTAGGGTTACGCAGCACTGTACAATTTAACAAAGAGAGACAGTCCCTGCTCAAAGAGCTTACAATCTAATAGACAAGTGAACGGTCGGTCCGATAGGGGCAGTCAAATTGGGGCAGTCTGGATTCACTGAACGGTAAGGGTTAGGTGCCGAACGCAGCATTGAAGAGGTGGGCTTTAAGCAAAGACTTGAAGACGGGCAGGGAGGGGGCTTGGCGTAAGGGTTCAGGAAGGTTGTTCCAAGCATAGAAACTTTTGCTTTCAGGTGACACTTTATAGAGCAGATCAAGCATGCCTTCTGTACAGTGACATCTCGTCATAACCCTGTGGGTGTAAAGTCTTCACGCTGTTCAAGACGGGTGTACACAGCTGTTACTTTGGGGGGTTTACAGTGCTCACCGGACAGTTTACTGAGCCACTTTCCTCAGTAAATAGTGATTGAATGCATGGCTCTGATTTCACTAAGAAAAGGAGGAATTATGGGATGTGCAAAACGAGAGGACGAACCAACCTATTTGGATTGGCCTAGGCTGTGTCCCACATGGTAACATTCAGACTGCAGAGCTGGAGGGCCTGTGTTACACAGACTGGTTAGGGGAACCTCTGAAAACATGGCTGTGGCATTCAGGGGACATGTGAACCAGAAAAACAGCGGCACTCCTCCTCCCTCCCTCCCTCCCTTTCTTCCTTCCTTCCTTCCTTCCTTCCTTCTTCCCGTGGACAACTGAGGTTTGCATTTTGCAGCAACCTGGTCTTTTCTCTTTTGGTAGAGAGTCTTCACTTGTTGCCTTAGGTGTAGAAAGAGGGGGGAAGGGGTCAGAAGATCAGGTTTGGTAGATTCAGTCATTTTTCAAATACAATAAATAATCTGATAAAAGCTGTACCTGAAGGTTTTGAAGTAGCTCATTCTTTTTGATAATGATAGCTCCAGGCAAATTACATTTAGGTACAGTACATATTTCCCTGTCTCCAGCAGGCTTATAATCTGAGTTATACCTGAGACAATGGTGGATGAAGTGGCCTGGCCAAGGTCACATGGAGCGTTGGTCAAAGAACTAGGATTTGAACCCCGGCCTCCCTGGTTCTCACCTGTTGCCTGACTCACTAGGCTACTCTTCCACTTAAGGCTATTTTTTTCAGCATAAAGGAACTAATTTCAGTGTCTCCAGCTTGCCTCATTAGTTGGCTTGAATATGTAGATCTTAGGGGCAAAAAACAAATTGTAGGTGAGATTTATTGGACTAACTTAGCAGATGTGTGATAAGCTTGCAAGAGCTCTGCTCCAGCTTGCGAGTAATACACGTTTTAGCTTCTGTGGCAACTGTACTATTAGTAACCAGGATCACCATTAACGCTGGCTGGCTCGGTGCAGGCTCTTTGTCCACCATTCATTAGAAGGCAGAGAGCTGCCTGCAATTTGTCTTTGACTTTGCACAGCCTCCCGAGGGTGCACGCTCTGCGGCTTCACAAGCCCTTTGGTATGAAGGGCACGCACTGAGATAATATAACAAACCAACTTGTAATGTTGTTCCAAAGAAGAGAAAATCTTGAGTCGGGAAATAGCAATTCCGGTCTAGGAAGACCACTTCTACTCAAGGCAACGTGTTGTAGGGGGTATTTGTGCCATGCTATGAGCAAACTTGACAATCTTCAAAATCTTAATCCAAAAGAGCCGTTTTCCTGGACTGGTCTTTGCTGCTGGCTGAGGCCCCCAGTGTGTGCACAATGAAACCTTGTAAAGAGGGATGGATGGGATTTCTGGCTGGGCTTTTTTCTGGCTTGCATCATAACGCTGAAATAATCAGCACCCCTCACCTGTCTCCCCAGCCCTCAACACCAAATCGTCATTCTCAGCAACTAGAGATTTGTAGGCATCACATGGTGAGTTAAGACCTTAATAAGAGATCCCAATCAAGAAGTACATTTCAGGCTGGTTATGGTGGGGATACCTGAAGATGTAATGAGATAAAGTAACATAGAAATGACAGCAGAAAAAGACTAGAACAGCCCAGTCAGTTTGTCCAGAAAGGTGACCAGGGTTGTATCTGCCACTCTATGCATGTTATCTCCCCCCCCCCCCCCCCCCCCCAAATCACCCCATGTTTGTGTATGTGTGTTAGACATTTAGTTTTTGCATTGAGTGAAAGTACTCTATTTTTAAATTCCAGCCTCTTGCAATATAGGGATTCTCAGTATTTATCCCATGGCTTTTTGAATTCCGTCACTATTTTTCTCCCCAGCATCTCTTGTGGAAGGGCATGCAAGGCGTCCATCACCCTCTCCACGAAAACATATTTCCTGATGCTTCTTTTCAGTTTCTGTTCTTGCAGCTTCATTTCATGTCCTCTAGTTCTATAATCGCACTATTTTTTTGAAAAGTTTGTTCATTGATATCATTCACGTATTTAAATGTATCGTACTCCCCTATCCTTCCTCTCCTCCTGGGTATACATTGTTTCTTCAGTATGGGCAACACGGTTGGTTGCTAGTTTTAATCACTAGCAGGCTTATTTTCGAAAGAGAAAGACGCCCATATTTCGACCCAAATCGGGAGATGGGCGCCTTTCTCTCATGGGCGCCCAAATCGGTATAATCGAAAGCCGATTTTGGGCGCCTCCAACTGCAGTCTGTCGCGGGAACGGGCAAAGTTGATGGGGGCATGTCGGAGGCGGGGTGAAGGCGGGACTGGGGCGTGTTTATCGGCCGAGGAGAGATGGGTGCGCTCGGCCGATAATGGAAAAAAGAAGGGTGCCAGAAGCGAGAATTTGGGTCACTTTTTTGGACCCTTTTTTTTCACGAACAAGTCCCCAAAAAGTGCCCCAACTGCCCAGATGACCACCGGAGGGAATCGTGGATGACCTACCCTGACTCCCCCAGTGGTCACTAGCCCCCTCCCACCAAAAAAAAAGAACTTTAAAAACTTTTTTTTCCAGCCTGTGTGCCAGCCTCAAATATCATACACAGCTCCATCACAGCAGTATGCAAGTCCCTGGAGCAGTTGTTAGTGGGTGCAGTGGACTTCAGGCAGGTGGACCCAGGCCCATCCCCTTACCTGTTACACTTGTGCTGCTACGCCCCCAAAACCCACTGTACCCACATCTAGGTGCCCCCCTTCAGCCATAAGTGCTATGATAATGGTGTAGAGTTGTGGGCAGTGGGTTTTGGGGGGCTCAGCACCCAAGGTAAGGGAGTTATGGACGTGGGAGGAGGTATTTTAAAAAATGTTTTAGTTGTTACAAGTGCCCCCTAGGGTGCCCGGTTGGTGTCCTGGCATGTGAGGGGGACCAGTGCACTACGAATCCTGGCCCCTCCCATGAACAAATGCCTTGGATTTGTTCGTTTTTGAGCTGGGCGCCTTCAGTTTCCATTATCGCTGAAAACTGATACCGCCCAGCTCAAATCCACCCGTATTATCGAAACAAAAGATGGACGCCCATCTTTTTCGAAAATATGGTCTGGCCCACCCCTTCACGGACCCGTCCTCTGAGATAAACGCCCATGGAGATGGGCGTTCGTGTTCGATTATGCCCCTCTAGGTAGCCTAATGTCAGATAAGCTTTAGACAGATTTTTGCTGTTTGGGAGTACTCTAGTTTTTTCTTAAGTAGTTTGAATGTAGTATTCTGGTTGTCATGTTGGAAAGAAAGATGAACAGACAGGTTGTAGGTCCATGAGACCTTACTGGTTTGTTGAGAGAGAGCTGAGGGCAAGAAGGAAGCAGCCTTTTGATAATCGTGTCTTTTACATTGAAACAGAGAAAAATGTAAGCAGATAAAGACCATATGGCCTATCCAGTCTGTCCATCCATGCCAACAACTCTCCCTATCCCTCCCTCAGAAATTCTTTGTACTTGTTCCAAGCTCTCTTGATTCAGATACAGTTTTCGTCTCCACCACTTCACCGGGATGCCATTCCATGAATTCACCACCCTTTCCGTGAAGAAGTATTTCCTCAGGTTACTTCTGAGCCACTGCTTATCCCTGGGAGTCTGTGATGATGTCTAAATCCTTTTCCTCGCTGGTGACACCTAATGTGGAGCCTGGCATCTTGTAGATACCACTTCGATTATTCTTCCTAATGTGCACACTTTGCACTTCTTTATATTTAATTTGGATGTCTGGACCTACTGCAAGTACATTCAGTCAGCATGCAATTTCACAGCTTTGAATAGTTTTGACAGAAATGTGATCACTTCAGTCATCATTCCCATTTCCACATCATTTACAAATAGGAAGCACCAGTGCCAATACAGATCCTCGTGCTGGTCCATATTTCTGCACATTATTTGCATGTGATGTTGTTTACCACATTGGGCATAAAAATGTGTACTGAGCTTCTACAATGGCTTATTACATCACCCCTCCCAGTCTTTTAGCTCTGCAGAGCTTAATAAAGAAGAATCAGCATGTTTCTCCTCAGAACGGAAACAAAAATTGAGAAGGAAGAGCAAGCAGATGTTCTTGCTGAGTGGGTTGGCTAAAAACAAGAGGATTCCTGGGCTGTTCAGTGCTGGATTTTGGGAGAGTTTTCAGGTTGTTGGGGTTTTGTTTTTTGTTTTTTTACTTTTGCAACTCCTCTCTGGTTGCCACCATGTTCCCTTTGGCAAAAAGCCCTGATGTAACGGGAAGAGTCCTCCCAGTAGATAAGGGGAACTAAGAACTAGGCAATGAGTATAGCATGTTCTGGGATAGGCGTTCAGGCTTGACAGATCCTCAGCTTAAAACATCTACTAGTTTGTAACAGACAGATTTTACTTAATGCCCCTTTGACCACTGAACATGGTTCCTGGTGTTGCCTTTCTCATTTTGTTCAAATATTGACTGCTTGTGTGTCTTGTCTTAAAAGACCGATATTGCCAAGCACTTCATTCTTGGGTTTTATGTTACTGAATCAGTTTGCCACAGAAGAGGGAGCAGGGTATGAGGAAGAGGGTGTCTTTTTTTTTTTTTTTTTTTTTTTATAAATTCTTCATTCATTGTTTCTGGTACATATCTCCTGAGCAGGCCTGAAGAGTTTGACCAGGCAACTCAAGTGGTATTGTGTGTGGCTAAAGTACTTTTATGCCTTTAGTGTCAACGGGGCACGTATATGCAGAAATAAAGTCAAAACGGACATCTGGAGCCTTGGTACATGTTTGTTAACGTGTGAGAGTGGTTTGGCCGCCTTAAAACGATGACATATTTTATTAAACGTCTGTTGGCTTCTTGCCCGGATACAAGCCTTTTCAGTAATTGTGGGTGTTCTTTCTCCACAATGTCATATAACATCCCAGTATTTTCATGTTTTGCTCAGGATAATTGGCGCCCAGCCTAGCAGACCTTCCACTAGGCTGGAAAGTAGATGACGTGCTGGCAGAAGGATGCAGAGCAGCTTGGGACATGTGCTGTGTATATAGTTTGTAGGATGGGAAGTAGGTAGGAGCGATGGGGCCTCTGTGTTTGTACTGGAAGGTGGACAAGTGTAGAGAGGAGATAAAACATTAAACCCAGTATGAAACCCTGGTAGGAAGATATTTCAAGGAATTAGGCGCCACCTCAAGCTGCTCAACCCCAAGAAGTTGAGCCAGTCCTGGTTTTACTAATTTTGTCACCAAGGGATGACCTTAATTTCATTTCCGGCTCTTATAGTCTGTTCTATCCAACAAACAGCTCAAAGTGGATTGCAAATTATATGTACGCAGTCATTATCTAACATAAAATCAATATGTTCATTAAAATATTTGAAACCAATAGGTCTTTGATGCTTGTCCAAAATGGATATGAAGTGACATATTTAATTTGGTTACTACGAGAAATAGCAACTTATAACTGTATCTGTGCAATTACCTTGCTGAGATGGCAACTCTATACCCCCTTCCCCTCCCTTTAATGTGCTATGGTTGGTTCTGTGCTTGTTGAATTCCTTCTCCCCAGTGGGGAATGGGAGGATTGTGTCTGATCTTTAGAAGGTAGGACATCTTACCAACTGCGGCATGATTTTAAGCAGGTCTTAATGTCTCAGGGCTAGAAGCAGAAATTACATTAATGACATAGAGTAAATGAAAAAGGCAAAGGGTCTTTTTCTTACATTTTGTTTTTCTGAAGGATTCTCTAGGAATACCCGGAAATCTGCGGAATGCAAACCAACTTCCTGAGGTTACCGTTGAATGGAATTGCCTTTTCCCATCAGGAAGTGACTCGTTACAGGAAGAGCAGAGCAGGCTGGAAAATGTGTGCAATGCCTTTGTTTTCCCATTTTATGTCCACTGAATGCCACAAAGGCTGTGTGCGAGAGGAGCTCTTGCTAAGGCACTTCTGAACTCCGCATGTTGCTAGTCACCCCTGGGTTACTGTGCGCTTGCCAGGGTGTAGCCACGGAGGCCAGGTGATATCTCAAGCCAGAGTCATGTCCCCATCCCATTACCCACAGGGAGCATGGTTTACTCTGCTGAAGGTGAGTAATGAGAGAACCTGCTTCTTTCTGAAGAGACGGTATTGATTGTTATCGTAGCTGTATGTTTATGGTATGAGGTGTCTGCTCAACACTAACCGAGTAGCTAGAGACACGGGTTGTTAATCGGGGAAGCCAGGGTTCAAATCCAGCTTCTCCTACTGACACTGTGTTCTTGGGTAAGTCACCGTCACCGTCCATTGCCTCAGGTACAGATTTATCCTGTATGCCCTCTGGGACAGGGAAATAACCTCCTGTACCTGAATGTAGCTCACCTTGTGCTCAGATTTGGAAAATGTGAGTAAAATATCTAAAATCTAAATCCCTGCATGTCTCCCCAGTCCTGGCTGTCAGTGTTTCCCTTTGTCTGGCCCTGGCTTTCCCTGTCCTTCCATTCCCCCTCCTATCTTCTTCGGTCTCTCCCTGACTTGGTTTCAGTCTCGTCCCGATCTAATTACTCCATTATGCTGTTTCTTCTTGTCTCCCCTTCCTCTGCTGTCTTTCTTCTTTCCTCAGTCTTTTCTTAACTGGATATCTCCCTTCCTTCCTCTATCTCTCTTTTCTTTTTCTCTTCTGTCTCTGATTCCATATCTTCCTCACACACTATCTCCTGCTGTCTCTTCCTCTGCTGCAGGCTTGTCCTGCTTCCTTCCATTTCTTTGCTTTTCTCTCCCCTCCACCTCATGCTGTCTGTCCCTGATTGATCTCTTCCCATCTCCTGCTGGCTGATCCTGTCTCCTTCCATCTTGCTCTATATGTCCTTCACTCGGTTAATCTCTGTCTCCTATCTCCCGCACATGCTGCATCTCTCTTCTGGGTGGAAGTCCAGCATGCTTCTATTGTTCTCGTAACAAAGTCCCCTTCTTATTTTATTACCCCCTCCACCCCCATTTTTTTTCTTCTTAAGCTAAACTATCAAAGATGCATCTTGGTGGCAGCCTGAATTTCTGTGGTTTTACAGAAATCATAGTTGATGTATTAGCACCTGATTGATAAGATCCCTCATCAGTACAATGGCTCTCGGAGTTGCTTACTCTGAATACAGCAATCGTGAACAAATAAAATATATTATTACTGTGGAAGTCTCCGACCCTCCTCAGCATATTCAGTACAACTTTTAAATCTGTTCTTCTTAGACCTCAATTACTTGAACTTTATAAGAAAGTGATTAAAGCTGTCTGAAGCACACAGTCAGTCATTTCCTCTTTACATTCACTGAACTTTGTTTCATCCCGGAAAAACACCCACTTGTTTAACATGCGCCCAGGACTCTGAACCCGGGCCATCAGCTGGGGATCTGCAGACCACAGAGCAGGGCCTCCTCCACTCCTCCCCTCGTGGCTATGTTCTATCACATGCCTCATCTACAAAGAAGCCATAAAAGGCACCAGTGGACAATAGTGGCGGCTAGGAGGATGAGATCTGAGCGCAGCAGCTTGGGGGGGTGGGGGAAGGGGAACGACAGCTACAAGTCAAGGTTGTATGTGAGAAAAGAGCTGCAGCCTAAGAGTTAGAAAGGGAAACTGGAGAAAAATGACTGAGGAAGTCAGACTGGCTGAAGTAGGCTCGATTCAGCACCCCCCCCCCCCCCCCCATGAGTCATGTGCCAGAAGGAGCTTTTCCTTGTATCAGAAATATTGCTCTTGAGCGAAGGCCCCACTCGATTCTGCATAGCTTCTCGGGACACCTTTTTTGTTACTGGGGGATGAGACTTGTGCTTGCGGATTTTGGTTGGCAGTGCTGAATTTTTGTTTTGTTTTGTTTGCTCTTTTTTTCCAATGGAGTCAATTATTCAAAGTGATTTAACCGGTCAGGAGAGAAGTCTGGGTGCATAAGAACATAAGAATAGCCATACTGGGTCAGATGCCATCTAGCCCAGTATCCTGTTTTCCAAACAGTGGCTAAGCCAGGTTATGAGTACCTGGCAGAAACCTAAATCGTGGTAACATTCCATACTACAAATCCCAGGGCAAGCAGTTGCGTCCCATGTGTCTCGATAGCGGACTATAGACTTTTCCTCCAGGAATTTGTCCAAACCTTTTTTAAACCCAGATATGCAAACCGCTGTTACCACATCCTCCGGGAAAGAGTTCCAGGATCTTAAATATTAGTTGAGTGAAAAAAATATTTCCCCTGGTCTTTGTACTTTTTGAAGGAGTGAAAAAATCGATTCATTCTACTCATCCTACACCACTCAGGATTTTGTAGACCTCAATCATATCTCCTCTCATCCGTCTCTTTTCCAAGCTGAAGAGCCCTAACCTCTTCAGCCTTTCCTCATACGAGAGGAGTTCCATCCCCTTTATTATTTTGATCGCTCTTCTTTGAACCTTTTCTAATTCTGGTCTATCTTTTTTTGAGATACAGCGATCAGAACTGAACGCAATACTCAAGGTGTGGGTGCACCATGGAGCGATACAAAGGCATTATAGTATTTTTGGTCTTATTCACCATCTCTTTCCTAATAATTCCTAGCATCCTGTTTGCTTTTTTGGCTGCCGCCACACACTGAGCACAAAATTTCAACATATTATCTACAACGAAACTTAGATCTTGTTCTTGAGTGCTGACCCCCAAGGTGGACCCTAGCATCATGTAACTATGATTCTGATTCTTTCCAATGTGCATCACTTTAAATTTCATCTGCCATTTGGATGCCCAGACTTCCAATTTCCTAAGGTCTTCCTGTAATATTTCACAGTAATCGTTGTTCTGATTTCCATCGGCACTTACTGGATACAACAATATTCGGTGTCTGTATCTGGCTAGCCAGAAAAGCAGGCCTATCTTTGCCTGGTTAACTATCCAGACACCAGCACTAAATGTGTTTGTTTATTAAGACTTCATATATCGCTTGCACTGACTGGCAGATCTAAGCGGTGTACAACAAAAAATATTAAAATATAAAAGATAGAAAGGAACTACAATGTAGAATAGGAAAGGTACTCAACATTCATTCCATAAGACCAGATAGAAGCTTCACAGTCATACTATAAAGGGTAGCAAACAGGTAAGGGCAAAAAAGGGTAGGTTATACAAGGACAATGGGAAACTGGGAGGGCAAAGGGCTAGTGAAAACTCAATGAGTGCTCCCAGACTTAGGTGGTCATGTTGTAGGCCTGCTGGAAAAGCCAGGTTTTTATTGCAGTCTTGAAGTTTGATTCAAAGGAGGGAGGAGGTATTGGAATCGGAGGGGTGGGGGGGAGAGATCTACTTTCCCTTATGCAGCTCCTAGCTGCTATTCAGCTTGGGCTCCCATTAGTGTTGTATGCCGGTCCCAGCTGTATATCAACCAGGACCCACATACGTCCATATGGCCTTGGATATTCAGTGCTGGTAGCCAGACATGGCCTGGCATTGCATATCAGGGCCTAATTCTGCCTGCAGTGGAGAGCATTTTCAAAAAACACTGACCCTGCTGCAAGCTGAGTATTGACCGTAATGTTTTTTTTTTTTTTTTTTTTTTTTTAAAGCAATACAGAGATTTCACCACATCTCAATTTACCGTAGACACAGAAGAAACCCAGCTGTGTAACTAGTGCAGTATTAAAAGGAAAAACATTTACCAAATGTATTATTAAGTTTAAATCTCATCAGCATCTCCGGTCTCCATTTTATTTAATGGTCTCTCAACAGGCATACTTTACACCATCCATCTCACCAGTCATACTTGAGTTCTTCTGTCTTATTTCCAGATTAATGGCTCTGATACACTTCTTGTTTTTATTTATAAGTCCACTGAAATATGAGGAAGAGTGGGGTCTAGTTACTAACCTGTGACATGTTACACTGAATAGACCCACTGTTAGTCATAGAAGCCATGCTAAAAACTCGCCTTACTGCACAATGCAGGTTAGTAAATAGACCCTGGAGTGTTGTCAGACGGTTGCAAATCAGTTGTTAAGTAATTGATCAAATCTGAGGTGTGTACAGTGGTGTACCAAGGTGGGGGCGGTCCGCCCGGGGTGCACACCGCTGGGGGGGGGGTGCTGCGCGCCTGTCGGCTCCACTCGTTCCGTGCTCCCTCTGCCCCGGAACAGGTTACTTCCTGTTCCGGGGCAGAGGGAGCATGGAACGAGCAAAGCCGACAGGCGCGTGGCACCCCCCTCCCCCCCCCCCCAAGCAGGTAAAAATGCACCCGGGGGAGGGGGGGTCGCATCGGCGATCCGCCCCGGGTGTCAGCCACCCTAGGAACGTCACTGGGTGTGTATCTCATTGTTTCTCCCTGATGATGTGTTTTATTATTTTTCCCATATATGAAGTTAATATTGGAATGTGTAGGGGGTGAAAATCAGTTATGCACGAAGGAGTGTGATCCTATGTGATGATCTTAAAGTGGCCAAACAGGTAGAGAAGGC
Source organism: Microcaecilia unicolor (assembly GCF_901765095.1). Lineage (NCBI taxonomy): Eukaryota > Metazoa > Chordata > Amphibia > Gymnophiona > Siphonopidae > Microcaecilia > Microcaecilia unicolor. Next base: position 200,772,139 of record NC_044033.1, on the reverse strand, counting down.
AATGACAAAAGCTAGAAGGATGCTTGGGTGCTTAAGGAGAGGAAAGGGAGGTGTGATGCTTCTGAATAAGACTCTGGTGAGACCTCATTTAACATATTGCATACCATTCTGGAGACGGCACCTTCAAAAAGTTAGAAACAGGATGGAGTCGGTCCAGAGGGCAGGTACTAAAATGGTCAGTGGTCTTTGTCATAAAGCCTGTGGGGACAGACTTAAAGATCTCAATATGTATACTTTGGAAGAAAGGCATGAGAAGGGAAATATGATTAAGACATTTAAATACCTCCGTGGCACAAATGCACAGGAGGCAAGTGCCTTTCAATTGAAAGAAAGCTCTGGAATGAGGAGGCATAGGATGAAGGTGAAAGGGAGGGAATAGACTCAGAAGTAACCTGAGGAAATACTATTTTACCTTAGCTTTAGGAAGAAACTAAAAACATTTCTTTTCCCCAAATCTGTGAACTACCATCTCTGCTTTGCACCCATATACCCATTAGGACTGCCTAATATTTCCTCATGACCATGCTCTTATTTCTCATAAGGTCTGTTGGTTGATTTCCTTATACAGTATACTAACATGTAATTGCTGTAAACTATACTGAAAAGGGAATTTTAGCGGAATGTAAGACCTAAATTGAACTGAATTATGAAAAGGGTGGTGAATTCATGGAACGGCCTCCCGATGGAGGTGGTGGAGAGGAGCAGAAAACTGTATCTGAATTCAAGAAAGCTTGGGACAAGTACATAGGATCTCTAAGGGAGAGGAAGGGATAGTAGATGGTATGGATGGGCAGACTGGATAGGCCATATTATCTTTATCTGCCTTCATTTTTCTCTGTTTCTATGTCTAAACCCAGAGCCTCGATTTCTTTCCATTTGCTAAAATATATTTCTTGGTCTCAAGGAAAGATGAGGCCATAGGATGGTTTAGTCTCACTTTCATTTGTATAATCTTCAGGTGTGAGACCTAACTTTTGCACTTCATTCCATGAGATATTTTTTTCAGTCGCTTTTCCTAAGTAACATAACTTCTTGCCAGAATTTTTCCATTTGTTTCACCTTGAGTAAGAAATGAATCAGCATCCTTTTTGTCCTTTTAGTCTGACTACCTTCAAAGTATGTGATAGGTAATAGCTGAAATTTCACATCTCATAGCTTAATGTCCCTATGAGTCTATGTGGTACGGAAAAATAGAGTGTTAAATCTTGGGTTGAAAGGTCTGTTTGTAGATGTTCCGATCACAAGTGTATGGTATGCATTCCAGATTTCTCCCATTGAGAGAGAATTTCTTCTGTGTCATGTCTGCTTGAATTGTCTTGAGAATTCCCACCCTTGTTTAAAGAATGTGGTTTCTCTTTTTTTTTGGGGGGGGGGGTCCGTACTGAGAGCTTCTTTTGCAAAGCTGCATTAGCAATTCCCACACAGCAAATGAGAGGAAGCCCATAGGAATTGAATGGGCTTCCTCTCATTTACTGCGCAAGAATCACTAGTGTGGCTTTGTAAAAGAAGCCCTAAGTGTTGCACTTGTAAAAAAACTTATGAATTTGAAGTATCTGGATCATTCCTTTTCATCCTAGAAATTAGGTTGTCATTCAGCAATGGAGCGGCAGGTAGGCCCCATCCTTGTTTAATAAAGCCCTACTCATATGACTAATCACAACTATATATTTTTATTGTTTTATTTTTACTTGGTAACACTTGTGCCAGTGCCCAGTTTGCATATCCAGGTGAATATGGTCATCACCTCTTTTTCTGTCTTAAGTTAGTAAAACACTTTCTCAATTTAAGCTGTTCTAACAAAAGGCCACCCTGTATTGTCTTTATCTTGGATGATTGATCCCCTTCAAGTCTTTCTCACTACATTTTCTGAGCATCTGGCTTTATTTTCATCTATAAAAGATCATCAAATCTGTATGTCATTGTTAGATGTTTTCAAGTGGCTGGGGAGAGCTTGAGTGTTGCACAAAGTGATTTAGGAGAGAGCACTGGTGGTTCCATTCCCACATCTGAGACCTAGCTACTCCTTAAAACTAGGATCTTGGAACAGTGCAAGATGTTAACGCCATCTCGCAATATCCAGTCTATCCCCTGGAATCTCTGTTTACGTGGACTGGCGAAGGGATCCAGTTCCGCTCTGGTTTCTCTTCCATGGTAACCTTAAGATGTGCATTCCTGAGACTAATGAGGTGAATCATGTCCCCCATCCCATTACCCACATGGTGCACAAGTTCTGTTCTCTAGGGCCACAAACAGATCGGGTTTTCAGGATATCCCTAATGAATATGTATGAGGTAGATCTGCAGGCGTGCTATCTCCATTGTATGCAGTCTGTTTCATGTAAATCATTAGAGCTATCCCCCCACGTATTAGGTAGGGAGAACCTGACCAATTTGCAGGCCTGGAAGACTGAACTTGTGCACCCCTGCTCTAGGTTCTGGGTTCCTAAGAGCCTACAGAGCTTGAGAGCAGATCCTATGACTGTCCATCATGGGGCCTTCTGGTGATATACTTGTAAATATACTTGTAAGGTTGCGCACCCCAATGCATTGTATGATATTATAGACCAGAAAACAAACCAGTACAAATAGTCTTAGTCTCCAATGGTTGAATTCTAAAAATACCAAAACGTTTGTATTTCCCCTACATAATCAACTAAACTAACTTGACAGCAGGTGCGCACCAATGGTCATGGCCAAGAGTTACATTCTCTCTTCATTCATATTCGTAACTGAACACAGTATTGGATCTCATCTCTGATGTGCTTCCATTTTTGTTGTAATCTACAGAGGCCATTCTCCAGGAGCTTGGCATTTAGTGCAGTGGGGCTATGTAAGGTTCTCTTCCCTCAATAAGAAGGATGTTAATGCCTTATCGCATGAGGAAATGCTGTGTGTGTGAGGGGGGGGGAGGGGAGGATGCAGTTAGCACAGGTTTAACCTGGAGCTCCAGGCCTACATGCATTTCTCACACCAACACAGAGCCAGAAGCGCTGCCAAAGCAGATGGCAGACGTGGTGCCCCCTCGTCCTGAGTGTCCTTGGTGCAGCTTAGAGGGTCATTTTCTAGAAGGATGGTGAGGTAGGAAAGGTATATGGGCGCAGGTTGTGTCAATTTTATAAAGATATGAGTTGCCACAAAGCTACAGCTGCTCCAAGCAGGAGTTTCTTCGTGTGTGCATGTGCTGGTAAGAACAGACGCTTATCCCTGTATTTTACGAAATGCCCTGGTAAGCCCTTATGAAATAGTGAATACAATCGAAGCCCGAGGAATAGAAAAGTCGGTAGAAAACATGGGAGGATGGTCTCCTTCTTCCTGATGTTCAGGTGCGATGTGGTATCTTGCTGGATGGCAGTTGCTGGGCCGTTGTGATTTGTCGGGGTTTTCGAATTCGGCAGTGATATTTTTATGAAACATGGACCTGTACGGGTTTACCAGTGCTGATTTAGCACTGGGACTGAATGACTGCGGGTCAGAGCACTGCTGATTCAGCATGGACCCCCACACTTTTGTTTATCTACTTTAAGACAAACTGATCTCTGAGTGGGACCTTTTTATGCAGCGGAAAAGAGGAAGTGGTTAGGTACACATGGGCCGGGCAAAGCAACTGTACAACTTTGCGATTGTCAAACAGGAAGAAAGGGGTGTAGCTCACTGGTGGGAGCAGAAAAACCTTTTACAGTCTTGATCCAGAGGAGCTCCCCTCAGACCCGAGGTGCAGAGATCCTGGCCAGCGTTTGTCTGCCTTTCATCTTTAGGATGTCTGTATCCGAGCCGGACACGTCTTCTGAGCATGAAGCAGAGGTATGGAGGGGAAGGAAGGGAGGATGTCTGATGTCCATGCTGGGCAGGGGGTGGTGTGTGACGCAAGGCTTAGCTTAATGGGTAACAGTCGCTTCCTCCCAGCCAAGGAACCCCATTTACCAATTAAGTTAAAGAAAAGATCTGTTCAAGCTGATGGATGGTATTTTACAGCTGTGGAAGTCGGAGTTTTGTCTATGATTTGCCAGCATCTTTTAATAGCTAAGGAGAAGGCCGCTTGTAGCTATGGGCTCTTAAGACGAGAGAGGTGAGCCGTGGGGATGGAGGCCTATATCGATTATCTGCATGGAAGAGAAACAAGATGCTTGGTGCCTTCAGCCTAATTCAGTAGCTGGAATTGTACACTTAAATCTTTCTGTTCAACGGTGGTACAGCTAACTCTATGTTGACCCTCACAGCATGGGAAGGCGTGAGTCTGCTGTGGCGATTTTCTTCATCTTTGTAAAAGTTCCTGAAGTCTCACTTTCCTTTCCTCAATTTTAAATCCCTGAAAACAATTCTGTCAATAATATTGAGGCCGATAACCAGCGGAGGCGGTGAGCAAGTTCATTTAAATATCATCGCTATCATTTTAATTATATTTAGCTCTGCTATACATAGTGTCAGAAGGCCTGAACTAGATGGCTAGATTAACCAGATAGCGGTTGAATATCGCTCTTGCCAGATAATTTCTTGGCTCGCTCCCCCTCCCTCTGCCCCTTCACTCTACAAATAGCTTCAGGCTGCTTTAAAGGGATTTTGGCCTGATACACTCCATAATAGGGAGGGCATTTGGAGGCATCCCAAGGAGATCCTTTTGGATTCAGTTATAGAATATTAGCGTAACCCGGCATGGGTGCACCTTACATCTACCCGCCCGCAGTTACACTATCCTAAAAGCATCAGAACACAACTAGGAGCAAGGAAACAACAACACAAATCAAATGGAGGTCAACAAAAGTGTAGTAGGCTACAGAAGGAACAACAAGGCAGAGCCAAGGATAGGAGAAAGAAAAATGTATTGAGAGATCTGACACGGCCGTGTTTCAGCATGATGCCTGAATCAGGGATCATGTAGTAGTAGTTTCCTGTGTTAATTCCACTGTCACAAAGTTCTACATTCAAAACAACAAAGTGTACAGCTGAACCCCTGACGCAGGCATCGTGCCGAAACACGGGCCATGTCGGGTCCCTCAATTAATTTAGTTTCCTCCTATCCTTGGCTCTGCCTTGTTCTTCCATCTGCGGCCTACTACACTTGTGTTGAGCCACATAACTAGAAGACCTGCCCACTGCCCGCACATGCCCCCTTGATTTATGCACTGTGCCATTTGCGTGCACCATTACAGACAAGCGCCTAGGTGCCTGCTAGCACATGTTCGCACAGAAGTGCTAGGAATCTGTAAATTAAAACGCAGAAGGGGTACATAAATATAGACTCCCAGTTAGAGAAATGGCCTTAGAGTGACTGGAAACTCCAAATAATAGAGATTCACATTCATCAGTAGCCAGTGAAAGTATAACTCCATCTGAATATCTGCCCCTAACAGGTACAGGGAATACACAGAGTGAGCTCAGACAATGGGTAGAGGAAATTCATCACATAGGGTGCAGTCAGTAAGAGACCACTATGTATGTATTGGGCTCACATAGACGTTCCCTCTCCTAGAGAGTTGCAACTTGAAAAAGTTCCATTTTATGTTACAATATGCAGAAATACTGTGAACCGTTGTAACATAGTAAATGACGGCAGATGAAGACCTTACGGTCCATCCAGTCTGCCCAACAAGATAAACTAATTTTATATGGTATGTGATACTTTATACGTATACCTGAGTTTGATTTGTGAAATGTTCCAGAGGCTGTAGGATCAGAGCCCTTGCACTAGAGAGTGACTTGGGGACAGGGATGTGCGGTAAACTGCAGTAAAAGAAAAAATGTGGCCGCTTACCGTGGATGCGGGAACAAAACTTTTTTTTTTTTAATTTTTAAGAAGTCTTTATTAATAAGTAATACAAGACATCTGAAACATAATACATCATGCAAATCGTGTTACATGTCACTTATGTAAGCCAAAAGTCTCTTAGGATGTAGCATATATGCAAGACAGAGCAGAGTGATGGTATCTTTGTATACCAAAAAAACAGTTCTTACTGTATTGAAATGTCAAGTAAATTATTCAGATTTACAATTCCAAAACTTCACTTTTTCAGAGTTTTTATTTATATATACTGGTCCCCGCTTCATACGCTCTCTGATCACACATAGCCCCATCCCACCCTCCCTCCCCCTCCCACCCGCCCTTCCGAGCACCACCTTAACAGAAGACTTCAATCAAATTATACATGAAGGAGAAAAGAGTCCCAGATCTGATGCCATCTACATATTTGATTACACCTTTCCGCTAGAAGTTTTTCCATCTCGCAGACATGCCTCAATTTTTGGACCCATCTGGTAATGGGCGGGGTCATGGGCTGTTTCCAATGGGCAGCAATTATAACTCTTGCAGCGGTTATAGCCTGTCCCACAAATATGTGCTGAGTGCTAGAAAGACCTGCAGCTCCCCCAGAGAATAAGAAGAAGGTTGGGCTCCAAGGTATTGGGCTGCCCATCCACCTCTGTAACCTGCTGTGGATCGATCTCCAATAAGCCCTGACCTTCTTACAGGTCCACCATATGTGCCCAGCTGTGCCCCGCACCCCACAACCCCTCCAGCACAGCCCCGTCAGTGTAGGGTATATGCGCTGGAGACGCTCAGGCGTCAAGTACCAACGATACAGCACCTTCACCGCATTTTCCTTGAAGGGCACATGAGACGACACTCTCACCACAGCCCGCTCCATCCTCTCCCATGTTGCTTCCTCCAAGTCCATGCCCAGCTCCCTCTGCCAACTCTTCCTATGAAGTGTAAAATTCGGGGATTGCCTGTTAATAATGTGATAAAGGCGAGAGACCAGCCCGTTAGTCTTAGGTGGACCCTCACAAATAATCTCTAGTGCTGTTTGCTCCCTGGCCATAACCTCCCGAACTGCCCTTGTCTTAAGAAAAGAGGCCAATTGAAGGTAAGCGTACCGGTCAGACCCCACTATCGGGAACTTCTCAAGGGCTGCAGGATAAGACAACAAATTCTCACCCTCGAATAATTGACCCCACATTCGTAAACCCCCAGTGTACCATCTTGTGAACACTCCTTTTGCCATTCCGGGGTAAAACAGTGGATTATAAGCTATGGGGGACAGACGAGACAATGTTGTACGTCGGTGTAAGAACATGCTATCCCAATTTGAAAGGGTGACATATACTGAAGGGCAGAGTCCTGCCTCCAGAGACCTAAACGAGCCCGGGATCCACATAAGAGCCCCTAACGACCTTTCACCCAAAGTGTATTGTTTAAGCTGCACCCACTGCCTATCCGGGTAATCCTGAAACCATTCCACTGCTGCGCGTGGAATAATACCAAGCCAGGTTGGGTACTCCCAGCCCTCCTCTTGCCCTATCCTGGTACAGGACCGTTCGTGCCAAGCGCGGACGCTTTCCCGCCCAGATAAAGCGCATAATACGGTCCTGTAGCATTGATAAAAATTTACGTGGCATTTTGATTGGGAGAGCCTGAAACAGATAGAGCAGGCGCGGCAGGACATTCATCTTTACTGCTGCTATTCGGCCAAACCATGAGAGAGCAAGATCCCCCCATCTACCCAAGTCCTCAATAAGTGCTTCTGCCAATCCTTTATAGTTAACCGAAAAAAGATCCGAGAGGTCTGCCGTCAGATTAACCCCCAGATAGCGAATGCTCTTACCAGCCCATCTGAAGGCATAGGAAGTCCTCAGCGACTCCATGAGCTCCGTCGGAAGGGTAACATTCAAAACTTCAGATTTGGACATATTAACTTTAAATCTCGACACAGTCGAGTATTCCTCTATCTCCCGCAGAAGCCCAGGGAAAGTGGTCAGGGGGTGAGTAACAAATAACAAGACGTCGTCTGCGAAAAGGGCTAATTTATGTATTCTCCCACCCATGGAGAGTCCTGATATATTTGGATTAGCTCTAAGCCGGGTTGCAAATGGCTCCATTACCATTGCAAATAATAGAGGGGACAAAGGGCAGCCCTGTCTAGTGCCTCTATGTAAAGGTATCATCCCTGAGTTACCCCCGTTTACACGAATACAGGCTTTAGGAGAACTATAGAATGCTTGGATCCATCCACGAAACTGCTGTCCTATCCCAAAGGTCTCCATCACCTTGTACATGAATGGCCAATGCACCCGGTCGAAGGCCTTTTCAGCGTCCAAGCTAAGGAGGCATAGAGGCCTCTTCATTCTTCTAGCCAGGTACATTAAATCGACCACTCGCCTAGTGTTATCAGTAGCTTTTCTATAGGAGACAAATCCCACCTGATCGGGATGGATAATAGCTGGGAGCAAGGGTGCCAGTCGGTTAGCCAGGACTTTAGCTAGAATTTTGACATCAGAGTTTAAGACGGATATAGGACGGAAGGACCCGCATTCCTTATGGTCTTTATTCGGCTTGGGCAGTACCGCAATCCACGCTTCCAACATGGAGGTAGGCAAAGACTCCCCTTTCCCAATTAAGTTAAATAAGTCAGCTAACAGTGGGGCTAACTCGGTGGTAAATTTCTTATAGAATTCGTTAGGGAAACCGTCCAACCCTGGTGATTTACACGAGGGTAGGTGTTGAATGGCTTTTTGTACCTCAACCGGGGTGACCGTCGCATCTAGGGCAGCCCTTTGCTGACTGGTTATGGAAGCCAGGTCACTCTCAGCCAGGTAATCCAAGATAGAATCTTCAGGTGGGTTCGTCTCCTGTGCATATAGTTCCTGGTAAAATTCACTAAAGCGCCTCCGTATGGCCTCAGATGTGTTCAGCAAATCGCCTTTCGAGTCCCTAATGTGAGTGACCGTTCGGTCAACTCTTTGCCTGCGCAACTTTATAGCCAGGAGGCGGCCTGCCTTATTAGTAAATTCGTATGATCGAACTTTATTTCTGGATTGTAGCCAACTTAGCTGTTCGGAGTAAATAGAGTCCAGCTGGAGCCTCTGTGCACGCAGCTCCTCCAAAACAGCAGAGGAACCGCTTAGTTTGTGCTGTGCCTCCAGGATCCTAATCCTTTCCAGGCACTGCGCCAGCTGGGCCCTACGAACCCCCGCTCGCCTACTAGCTATCTGTACAAAGTAGCCTCTTGAGACTGCCTTCATAGCATCCCACACTACACTGAGGGGAGGGCCCGATTCCATGTTGAGCTCCAAGTACTCTTTCAAGACCTTCCTACAACCTTCCACCACCTCCCCCTCCAGTAATAGATCTGTGTTAAGTGTCCATCTTTGATCTTTGACCTCTGCTCTAATGGTCGGCAGGGTTACCCAAACTGGAGCATGGTCTGAGATTGTTATGCTGCCAATTTCTGCTTTCGGGCCCCTCTCTGCTCATGTGACGTCAAGGAAGAGGTAATCGATCCGGGAATACGACTTATGTACGGGAGAGAAAAATGTATAGTCCCTAGTTGTCATATGACTTAGTCTCCAAATGTCTAGAGTCCCCAGTGAGTGGACCATGGAGCCCAGCGCCAATGAGTCCTTAGATATCAGGTGCTGAGGTCTCCCGGATCTGTCCAACACAGAATCCATAACTTCGTTAAAGTCACCCCCCATAATCAAAGAACCCCGGGTAAATGTAGCTAGTATGTTTTTCATTTTGGTGTAGAAGGTCCCCTGATGCTCATTTGGGGCGTATAGCGATGCGAGCGTGAGGTCTACTTGATCCAGAACAATTTGCAAAAGCAAAAAACGCCCTCCCGGGTCTCGCCTAATTCTCATTATTTGGGCCGATATTGATTTATGGAACAAAACTGCCACCCCACGTTTTCTAGAGTCATCGGCAGAGGAAGCGAAGAAGGCGCTTGGGTATTCTGGGTGGGTTAATAGTCGCTCATGCGCCCTGCGGAGATGAGTCTCCTGCAATAGTACAATGTGCGGTTTTAGCAGCTGCAGCTCTTTGAAAAATTTCTGCCTTTTCTGAGGCATGTTCAGCCCCTTAACATTGTATGATAAAATTTTTAAATCTGTACTCATTCCTGGGATGTTACATCAGCTATGTTTCCCACTGGGTGGGATCCATCCACTTCATGTCTTTGTGCTATCCAGTACCAGTGGTGCCCACAACCCTCCCCAGTCCTCCCTCCCCCCCTTGATAACCCCCCCCCCCTTCCCTTACCCACCTCATCCCCCCCTGTCTGACACCAACTAGAGGGCTCAAGTCCCAATAGTGGGAAATGAGGAAGTAACACCAGCATCCAGGCGACCCAGCCCCTCCGCACCCCCCCGAATTACCCTATGTCATCACCAGGGTCAAGAACCCAACTTGGGCATCCATAATCACCCATCCACATATTTGGTCCCTACCCGCCATCCATCACCTTAAACTTTCCCTCTTCATAATCTCTTATAACTGTACAACATCATACACAGTGTTTCCCACAACCTTAATTACCATTTCTTCTATTAATTAATGAATTAAAGTTCACTTATGCAAGAGATGGCAATAATAAACAAAGAACAAAACATATCAAAACTTGAAACAGAGCGTAACGTTTGTTACTCTCTACATCATTACCAACCAGGAGATCAGTATCAGCCAGTGTCCCTCTGGCCAAATCTTTGGCTAAGTCCTTTGATAGAGTGATTCTACCAGGTTGCCGCTTCAGTTCAGGTTTCTTCCACAGCCACTTTTCTTTTTGGGATATTCCTTTTAGGTGTGGCAGGGATCCTTTGCCACTTTTGGAGCTTTGTTTTCGTGGCTGGCGCTAATGCGCCTGGAGGTTTGCTCGTCTGCACCAGGCCCGCCCCATGCAGGGATTTCCAAGCTTCTGTCATCGATGTAACTCTCAATTTAACACCCTGTAGCGTGTAGATCAGGGAGAAAGGAAAGCCCCATCTGTATGATATCTGCTCTTTGGTTAGAATGTCCAGAACTGGTTTCATGAGACGTCTTTGTTGCAGGGTGAACTGTGATAAATCTTGATACACAGATATTTTGGCCCCGCCATATTCCAGGTTGGGCTTTTTCCTGGCGCAGTTGAGCAATTGTTCCTTTATTTCATATCGGTGGAACCGGGTGATAATATCCCGTGCTCTGTTTTCCTGCCGCTGACCCAGGGATCTATGCGCTCTATCGATCTCAATCTTTACCCCTGCAGCCTCGGCCCCCAGCAAACTGGCACACATTGTCTGTACAATCTGTATGACATCCTCAGTCTCTCCGCCCTCAGGGACTCCGCGGAATCTGAGGTTGTTTCTCCTTCCCCTGTTTTCAAGATCATCAAGCTTGTAAGTTAGATCTATATGCTTTTGGTCTAAGGCTTGGAGATGGGTCTCGTGTGAAAGCATGGACTCAGAGTGCTCTTCCAGCTTAGTTTCTACCTCTTCAACTCTGTTCCCCAGCTCGCGGAGATCAGAGCTCAGCGTCTCCATTCTATCCAGAATCTCATCCCTCGATTTATTTATATCTGCTTGTATACCAGACAGTATCTGGCGAAGTTCGCCTGAGATTCCTTTTTTAATATGCGGTTTCTGCGATTCTGCCAACGACAGCGCTGAGTCAGAGTCAGAGGGGGAGACCGGCGCCATTACCTCGTGCCGCTTCGCGGTTTTGGTCGATCCGCCGCCAGCTGACTTCTCCTGCTCTTTAGCTCGCGCCGAAGACGCTTTACTCATCCTGCTTTCAATGAGGAGCAACGGGGAACACTGCAGGCAGTTCCAAAAAGGCTGGTGATAGCTTTTTATAGCTTTTGTAGTTATCGAGGAACGGGAGCTAGAACGCTAGGCAGCCATCAGCATCGGTGACGTCACTTCCTCTCGGGAACAAAACTTTTTACCACCCTGCGGGAGCAGTTAAAAAAAAAAATACAGTTGTGGTTACTGTTCCTGGTCCGGCATTTTTGTGCTTGCCTTCCTCCATTCCTCCCTCCCTCCTGCAGTAGCTCTGACTTATGCAGCCAGGCACTGATGTGCTGGAGCCAGTTCGCACTGGCCGTTTGTTAATTTTTTAAGAATTTTTGGGACCTGGTTGTTAAACTTTAACAACGGACTTACAAAATTTGGGCTCAGGCCCCTTCTCTGCATCATTGCCCTCCTTCTCTCCTGTGGCATTATCCAGTGGCATAGCTACAGGGGGCCTCGGGGGCCCATGCCACCCCCATTTCAATCTCGGGCCCCCCCCCCCCCAACAATAGTGGCCAGCCAGGCGGTTTTTTGCTTCCTCAGGCTCCCTGTGCGGTCAGCTATCTCTCCTCCCTGTTTCCAGCAGTGAGCCGCTGCGTGGGCAGTGCTGAAGATGGCTGCTTCCAGCTGCCCCAGTCCCTGTGAGTGGGACGAAGCAGTGAGACGGAGCGGAGCAGCTCACTGCTGGAAACAGGCGAGATAGCCGGCCGGACCCAAAGAAAGGGAGGGAGAGGTCAAATACCTGACTGTGGGGACAGGGAGCCTCAAAGCAAAGCAACCAAACCAGTGAGCTACTTCTTCCACATTCTCATTCTTGATTATTGGTACTGTTTTTATTTGATCCCACTTATATTTTCAAACATGCCGGCTTGTGCAGCATACGAGGAAGTAAAATAACGGAGTAACTTTTCATAAGTAGAGTAGTAATTTGCTATAAATTGTAATCAGTGTGTCATTTGGAGGGATTGGTTATAGGGACTCACAGAGAGGGGGCACTGGGAATGCGGGAAGGGGGTTACTGGAGTGGACCCACGGAAAGAAAGGGGGCTGCTGGACCTAAAGGGGGAGCTGCAAAGAAGGGAGAAAGGCACTGGACCACTAGGAGAAGGGAGGGTTGGCTAGAGGGAAGGGAAAGAGAGGCGCTGGACCCATGGGGGTGTAGGACTGAAGGGAAGGGAGAGAGGTGCTGGACCTGCAGGGGAGGAAGGGAGAGGAAGGGACACAGAAGGGCAGTTCCAGATGTGGGAGGGAAGATGATAAACATCGAGGAGAATAGGAACACAGAAGGGAGATGCTGGACTTGTGTGAGGGGCACAGGGACACAGAGGAGTGATGCTGGACATAGGTGGAGGGGATAGGGATAGGCTTAGGGCTCTCTCTGGCCAGGGAGCACATGTCCTAATTGCACCCCCCCCCCCCCCCCCAACACCATCTCTGGCATGTGTGATCTTTATATTTTGCACTGTATAGGAGGAAATGCATATCTTTCTATTTCTGTGGTATGGCTTCTTGTGGCTTTAGGTTAATATATGTTTATCATTTTTGGTCAGCTATTATGTATTTGGCATTTGTGTTCTGTGTGTGTGACCAAGATGTTCTGTTAGCATGAATTTTCTATGTAACATTCTGTAGTAATTTGGCTTGTTCAATTTTCCTGATAGTGGAGGGGATATTTATGAAGGGAGACAGGGATTTTGTTGACCCTTGTTCTGTATTTGTGATTTATAAAACAGTTGTACAGAATATTGTTTCTATTTATACTTTAATAAAATGATTTAAATATAAAATCAGAATAGCTGAGATCTGACAGTTCGTGGGGATGGGGCCAGAGCTCGTGGGGGTGGGACAGGGACAGAGCTTGCAGGGACAGGGCGGGGACAAATTTTGTTCCCGCGTCATTCTCTACCTTGCACCTGCATCCCCATCTTTAACTTGCTTTATTTTTGACTTTTTAGAGTGACCCTGGGAGCTGGTCGGTCTTGGAGCAGTTGGGGCTGGACCAAAGCTCAGATTTCTCGGACACGGGCGTCCAGCAGAAGTTGGATGAAGAGAAGGAGAAGATTAAGAAGGAGATCCGGAAGGAGCTAAAGATTAAAGAGGGGGCCGAGAACCTGCGCAAGGCCACCACAGACAAGAAAAATCTGTCCAATGTGGAAAACCTCCTGAAGAGTTCCAACCGGAAGCTGGAGGAGTTGCATCAGCAGCTGCAGGACCTGGACGCCCATATCATGGTGAAGGACCCTGAGGAGCTCAGAGGTAAGAGGTGGTGCTAGCTGGGAGAAGGATATTCTTGTGGTGGTTGACATTCAAAGCGATTTAACTGGCCAGAAACAGCTCCTGGCTTGTTAAATCGCTCATTTTCAGCAGCACTTGACTGCTGCTGAAACTGTCTGGTTAGTACCTAACTCAAAAGCAACTATTTTGGGGGCGTTCCAGGGGTGCAGTCGGCACTGGGCCAGTTAATCTTGCTTAACCCGCTATGATGTGATCAGCTGTGGAAACCTAGAAATTAGGTGGCAGAGCCCGAACATGGACTGGCATTGAATTTCTGGGCTGAGCACTGCCAGCTCAGCATTGACCCCTTGTTGTTTTGTTTTTTTTCCTTTTTTACGTGATCATTGGTTATAGCACTACGTTGAAGCACTATCTTGTAGTATTTTAGTCTAGCCCCCCCCCCCCCCCCCCCCAAAAAGACTTGATCACCTTTGGACACTTCATGGCCCCCGGGTTGGCACAGCCTACAATGCCCCCAGTTGCTTCCCTGCCTTAATTACAATATTGGTTGTGCAAGGATTTTAATTTCATCAACAGAATACTACTACTACTGCTACTATTCACTTCTATAGCGCTACAAGGCATACGCAGCACTGTACACCATACGCAAAAAGACAGTCCCTGCTCAAAGAGCTCACAATCTAAATAGGACAGGCATACAGACTGAACAACTAAGAGGTAAGGGAATTAAAGAGGTGGGGATAAAAGGTACAGGGCAAGTGAGTAGTGGTTAGGAGTCAAAAGCAGCGCCAAAGAGGTGGGCCTTTAGCCTGGATTTGAAAACAACCACGTAGCCACGTTTTGCCCAGAAGGCATCTTTTTTTTGATAAAGAATCTCTGGAAGATTTGTTGCAAAGCTAGTTCACCCTGATTGCTAGTTCTAAAGGGGAGCATGTTGTTGATTCGTCCACTCTAGTTTTGCCTCTGACGCAGCCTTCTGGGTGAAACGTGGCCAGGTCAGGCATAGTATTCTATTGGTGAAATTAAAGTCCTTGTGTTTTAACCGCAGAAGAAAGGAGGTGTTGATGCCCCTGTACAAGTCGTTGGTGAGGCCTCACCTGGAGTATTGTGTTCAGGTTTGGAGGCCGTATCTTGCTAAGGATGTAAAAAGAATTGAAGCGGTGCAAAGAGAAGCTACAAAAATGGTATGGGATTTTTGTTACAAGACGTACGAGGAGAGACTTGCTGACCTGAACATGTATACCCTGGAGGAAAGGAGAAACAGGGGTGACGTGATACAAACGTTCAAATATTTGAAAGGTATTAATCTGCAAACAAACCTTTTTCTGAGACGGGAAGGCAGTAGAACTACATAGTAACATAGTAGATGACGGTAGAAAAAGACCTGCACGGTCCATCCAGTCTGCCCAACAAGATAAACTCATATGTGCTATTTTTTGTGTATACCTTACCTTGATTTGTATCTGCCATTGTCAGGGCACAGACCGTATAAGTCTGCCCCGCCTCCCACCACCGGCTCTGCCACCCAATCTCGGCTAAGCTTCTGAGGATCCCTTCCTTCTGAACAGGATTCCTTTATGTTTATCCCATGCATGTTTGAATTCCGTTACCGTTTTCATCTCCACCACCTCCCGCGGGAGGGCATTCCACATATCCATCACCCTCTCCGTGAAAAAATACTTCCTGACATTTTTCCTGAGTCTGCCCCCCTTCAATCTCATTTCATGTCCTCTCGTTCTACCGCCTTCCCATCTCCAGAAAAGGTTCATTTGCGGATTTATACCTTTCAAATATTTGAATGTCTGTATCATATCACCCCTGTTTCTCCTTTCCTCCAGGGTATACATGTTCAGGTCAGCAAGTCTCTCCTCATACGTCTTGTAACGAAAATCCCATACCATTCTTGTAGCTTTTCTTTGCACCGCTTCTGTTCTTTTTACATCCTTAGCAAGATACGGCCTCCAAAACTGAACACAATACTCCAGGTGGAGCCTCACCAACGACTTATACAGGGGCATTAAAACTTCTTCTGCTAGTCACACCTCTCTCAATACAGCCTAGCAACCTTCAAGTTACGGCCACCGCCTTGTCACACTGTTTCGTCGCCTTCAGATCCTCAGATACTATCACCCCAAGATCCCTCTCCCCATCCGTACATATCAGACTCTCACCGCCTAACACATACGTCTCCCGTGGATTTCTACTCCCTAAGTGCATCACTTTGCATTTCTTCGCATTGAATTTTAATTGCCAAACCTTAGACCATTCTTCTAGCTTCCGCAGATCCTTTTTTCATGTTTTGTACTCCCTCCTGGCTGTCCACTCTGTTACAAATTTTAGTATCATCCGCAAAAGGCAAACTTTACCTTCTAACCCTTCGGCAATGTCACTCACAAATATATGAACAGAATCGGCCCCAGCACCGATGATCCCTGAGGCACTCCACTACTCACCTTTCCCTCATCCGAGCGAATTCCATTAACCACCACCCTCTGGCGTCTGTCCGTCAACCAGCTCCTAATCCAGTTCACCATTTTGGGTCCTATCTTCAGCCTGTCTAGTTTATTCAAGAGCCTCCTGAGGGGAACCGTGTCAAAAGCTTTGCTGAAATCTAAGTAGATTACGTCCATAGCATGTCCTTGATTCAACTGTCCGGTCACCCAGTCAAAGAATTCAATGAGATTTGTTTGGCACGATTTCCCTTTGGTAAAACCATGTTGGCTCAGATCTTGCAACTTATTGGTTTCCAGGAAATTCACTATCCTTTCCTTCAGCATCGCTTCCATTACTTTTCCAATAACCGAAGTGAGGCTTAGCTGCCTGTAGTTTCCAGCTTCTTCCCTATCACCACTTTTGTGAAGAGGGACCACTAGAAGACATGAAATGAGATTGAAGGGGGGCAGACTCAAGAAAAATGTCAGGAAGTATTTTTTTCACGGAGAGAGTGGTGGATACTTGGAATGCCCTCCCGCGGGAGGTGGTGGAGATGAAAACGTTAACGGAATTCAAAAATGCGTGGGATAAACATAAAGGAATCCTGTTCAGAAGAAATGGATCCTCAGAAGCTTAGCAGAGATTGGGTGGCAGCACTGGTAGTGGGAGGCGGGGCTAGTGCTGGCCAGACTTCTATGGTCTGTGCCCTGAAAATGGCAGATACAAATCAAGGTCAGGTATACACATAAAGTAGCACATAAGAATTTATCTTGTTGGGCAGACTGGATGGACCGTACTGGTCTTTTTCTGCTGTCACTTACTATGTTACTATGTTTTCAATATCTGGTGATCTGCTGTTTGCTTTGCTGTGTTTGCATGGCAGATCTCCTTCCTCTGGTTGATCCCCACAGCATCAGTTGTGCCACAAGCAGCTGCTGAGTTTCCTTTACAGCAATTTTTGTCCGACACCTCTGAATCAGGCCAGCTTGCACGGCAGGGCATGAAGCTCCCATTTGGAGAAATAAGAACTTCTGACTGCAGTCCAGGCATTTCTCTGCAGAGCGGTGGAAATTGCCTGAGGTTTGGCAGAAACACAACCTTCAGAGCCTGTTCTAAACAGCCACAGTTGATTTCATCTCCAACCCCCACCCCCACCCCCACCCTCTCTGCTGTCCTGAAATCTGAGCTTGATGGATTTACCTGGGCTCTGCAGGGCACCAGATCTGTTTGGGAAATGGATTAATTTCCTGGAGCCAGGCAGTGCTCCCAGCTGGTTCAGTTTTTTCACTTTTCCCATGAAAGGCAACGGTCTGTCCTTTCACTGGTGAGCATTTTCTTGCTGTTACTGGAGAATCGCCTTTGAAATTTCAGAAGCTAATGAAGAACAAACTCTCCATCCCCACCCTAATCTTTGTTCTCCTAAGGCCAGGTGTTACACAGCTGATCCCATCCTTGGACCAAGTATATGGAGAAGCGAGTTGGGACACCAGGAGCTGTACCCCAGGGTGGTCACACTGGTTCCAAGGCACTGCTCTAGTAGTTTTGTTAAGCCGTCTGATTTTCAGGAACACTTTCCATGCCCTCATCCGTCCCAGCAAGAGCTGCATTGAGCGACTCATGCGCTTTTTGTGAGTTTAATGTATGATAACGACACCAGCCAAATCAGCTGAGTGGCTGTTAAAGCATGACCTCGAATGAGAGAAAGCCCAGAGGATAGATACTTCAAGGATAGACTCCTGGGTGTGCTGCCAAGAAATTTTCAGTTTCTCTTGACCTGATCCTGTGACTCGAGCCGTGGGACGGCCCTACTGGAAAACTATTACTTCAGGCCGAGACCAATGTATATAGGGCTTGAAGGCCCAGAAACACGGGCCTGTCCTTCCTCACTTTTCTATCTCTGCAGGACAGAGTCTATTGCATGTATGGCTTTGTGTTTAGAGGCTCAGAAACGTGCTTTTTCATCTCTGGTGGGCTAACATCTCTTGCTTCTTTTGGAAACCTTTCAGACTACCTGGTGGTGCCCTGTCCTTTGCAACTTGCCTGCTTGGGCACAGAGCTGTTTAGGGAGGGATTTTTAATCCTCTTGTTCGTTTATTCTTTTAGCTCACTTCGAAGTGTTCCAAACTGGGCCTGTGACATTCTAGCTGCCTTTAGACATGACCCTTCTACTACTACTTAACATTTCTAGAGCGCTACTAGGGTTACGCAGCGCTGTACAGTTTAACAAAAAGGACAGTCCCTGCTCAAAAGAGCTTACAATCTAATGGGCAAAATGTCAAGCGTCAAGTGGGGGCAGTCTAGATTTCCTGAATAGAGGTATGGTGGTTAGGTGCCGAAGGCGACATTGAAGAGGTGGGCTTTGAGGAAGGCTTTGAAGATGGGCAGGGAGGGGGCCTGGCGTATGGGCTCACATACTCCCGTCTCACATCTACTCCCTTCTGCAGCCATCGCAGTGATAGATATCTGGAGAGACATCTGCCATGGTTCCTTGCAGAATCCAGCACCAGCACAGCCTTGTGTTATAGCCAGTCGCTGCCTTTATCTTTTCCCCAGAGGCTGTGCATGGCATGTCCATGGCATCCCCAGTTCTGATTGGCCCAAAGCATACCAGCCAGGCGCAGGAGTCGAATCTGCATCTCCTGCACCATAGCAGTACTGCAACACAAGGGGGGGGGCAAGAGTGATTTCATGTGTTGCTGAATCAGTTGCACCAACATCTCATACAACAGTGCAATAGACCTGAATGCCCCCCCCCCCCCCCCTCAGCCTCTCTTCTGCTGGAAATTGGAAAGTCATGGGATAGGAAGTGTTTTACTGTGGATTAAAAACTGATTAAAAGATAGAAAACAGAGAGTAGGGTTAAATGGTCAGTATTCTCAATGGAGAAGGGTAGTTAGTGGGGTTCCCCGGGGATCTGTGCTGGGAACGTTGCTTTTTAACATATTTATAACTAGTGAGGTAATTAAATTTGCTGATGACACAAAGTTATTCAAAGTTGTTAAATTGCAAGATTGTGAAAAATTGCAAAAGGACCTTACAAGCCTAGGAGACTGGGCATCCAAATGGCAGGTAATGTTTAATGTGAGCAAGTGCAAAGTGATGCGTGTGCGAAAGAGGAACCCAAACTGTAGCTATGTGATGCAAGGTTCTATATTGGGAGTCACCGACGAGGAAAAGGATCTAGGTGTCATCATTGATGATACGTTGAAACCCTCTGCTTAGTGTGCGGTGGTGAAGAAAGCAAATAGAATGTTAGGTATTATTAGGAAAGGAATGGAAAACAAAAATGAGGATGTTATAATGACTTGAATACTGTGTGCAATTCTGGTCACCGTATCTCAAAAAAGGTATAGTGGAATTAGAAAAGGTACAGAGAAGAGCGACGAAAATGATAAAGTGGATAGGATGACTTCCCTATGAAGAAAGGCTAAAGCAGCTAGGGCTCTTCAGCTTGGAGAAAAGACGGCTGAGGGGAGATATGATAGAGGTCTATAAAATAATGAGTGGAATGGAATGGGTAGACGTGAATCGATTGTTTACTCTTTCCAAAATTACTAGGACTAGGGGAAACACAATGAAGCTACAAAGTAGTACATTTTAAAACTGGAGAAAATATTTCTTCACTCAATGTGTAATTAAACTCTGGAATTTGTTGCCAGAGAATGTGGTAAGAGCTAGCTTAGCGGGGTTTAAAAAAAGGTTTGGGTAACTCTGTAAAGGAAAAGTCCGTAAGCCATTATTAAGATGGACTTGAGGAAAATCCACTGCTTATTTCTAGGATAAGCAGCATAAAATGTATTGTACTGTTTTGAGATCTTGCCAGGTACTTGTAACCTGGATTAGCCACTGTTGGAAACAGGATACTGGGCTTGATGGATCTTCGGTCTGTCCCACTATGGCAATTCTTATGTTCTTATAACAGTTTGGATACTTAACAACTGGAATGATGAATTCTAGCTGTACGGATGATAATTAACCGCTGTCTGCTAATGTACTGCTAATCACCTGCAGCACACCTGGACAGGATCAGATCCGGGCTTGGCAGAGACTCATCTGAGATGTGAGCTCTATAGCTTTGGGAAGGAGGGTTGGACACAACACCTTCCTCCTTTGAGCTTTCCAGTTCAATTGGGACTTACCCCAACCCGGGCAGCAGTGCCAAGAACAGTTACTCAGAGCTTTCTTCTCTGTTTTATTCCCTTATCTTTCTGCCTTTTTAAGGCCTTGGCTGGGGGCAGCACATCATGACTTCTTATTGAACCCTATACCCAGTGCACCACAAATTCCAGCCTTCAGTGGCGCTTGTGTGGAATGGCTGCGATTCCTGGGGAATGGGAATGCCATCCATACAGTGTCACTAGAGCGGGACCTGTGAGTCTTGGAGTTAGTGGACCCTCTGATATACAAGGAAGTCATCTAGAGAGCAGACAGTCCCAGGGTGATCTGCCTCTCTCATGTCTCTAGAATACATTTGTCTTGCTGCTCTCTCCAGGGCCGCCGAGAGACTAGACCAGGCCCGGGGCAAGGCCGCCCCGCCTCCGCTCCCCCCGCTGCTGCCGCCCCCCCCCCCCCCCCCCATTGCTCCCCCCGCCGCTGCAGTCCGCGGTCTCACCTGCCTGCCTCCACAGCTCCGGGCCCCCTGCATTCAAGGAGGCAGTCGCAGATTGCCTCTC
This sequence comes from Microcaecilia unicolor, assembly GCF_901765095.1. Classification (NCBI taxonomy): domain Eukaryota; kingdom Metazoa; phylum Chordata; class Amphibia; order Gymnophiona; family Siphonopidae; genus Microcaecilia; species Microcaecilia unicolor. Next base: position 200,751,264 of record NC_044033.1, on the reverse strand, counting down.
TTCTGGCCTTCCCTCCCTGTGTCCCGCCCTCGTCTGATGTAACTTCTGGTTTCCGCGAGGGTGGGACACAGGGAGGGAAGGCCCGAAGGGAGGCGATCTGTGACTGCCGCTTCAAATGCAGGGGGCCCGGAGCCGAGGAGGCAGGCAGGTGAGACCGGGAACTGCAGCGCCGGCGGCCTGACCCCGGCGCCAGGCCCCCTTGGAGGCCCAGGACCGGGGAATTTTGTCCCCCCTGCCCCCCCCCCTTCAGCGGCCCTGGCTCCCTCTGCCACAGATGGGCACCAGGAGCCATGTAATAATGCAGCTTGTTGACCTACCCCTTCACCCTTAGCATGGGGTAAAAGTGGGTGAGATTGTAACACATGCTCATTGATTGCATTTTCAAATCCTTGCATAGAGAAGTTTGCTGTACCTGCACTGGTGCTTTAGTTCTTATTTTCAAAGGAAGCACCTCTGAAAATTGTCTGCAGGCCCAGGGATAAAACGTGCACAAGCCTTGCTGGGGTGTCGCAATTCCCTCAACATGACATGCACAAGGTCGCCGTGAACATTGGCGTTTGAATCCCAACTTTCTCAGTCCCCAGCCCAGTGCTTTAACTACCACACCCCGTGTACGGTGTTCAACCTGCAGTAATGGGACAGAGGCTGGTAAATGCCCAGTGTGGGATCGCTTGTTAGGACACGAATAGAGCCAGCTACTATGTCACAGATCCAGAAACCCTCGTAGGAGTATGCAGATCCGAAGCGTCACAAAATCCATGAAAACAGCACCGTGCCTATGTTTGCATCAAAACGTTTTGTGCTTCCCCTGCCCCCTCCCCAGTGTCAACAGGGCAATATGGTGTGAAGACATTTAAAATCAGCACTACAAATTATGATTTGGGATTCTAGATTTAGTCTTTAGCTGTTTTTACCTTTTTCACCTAGAGGTGGAGGGGTGCATGAGGAGAAGGTGTTTATTTATTGGATCTGCCTCACCTACTTGGGCAGCAGCGTAAGCCGTGGGCTCTCTGTTATCCTGGACAGAATTGCAAATCCCCTCTAGAAACTTAATCATCCCAACCTTGTATCTGCTCATGACAGTTCTACACCGTCAGGCAGTGGTAACCTTCCCAATTAGAAAGGAGCCCGGTATGCAGTAGATATAGCAAGATAGTTTATTAGCATTTTCATCTCACCCAATGATGGTACAGGCAAGCAGGCATTCATAGGATGGTACAACAGTTCATGACACGTCTCTCTCTCTCTCTCTCTCGCCTTCTGGAGTCTTCTGCTTCAATACCCCTCAGACTGCCTTGTTATATACCCTTCTCTTCCATTGGTTTCAGTGGAACCCAATTTTCTCACCAGGGTTTCTGGCCCTTATCCGTTGATAACAATGGCTTCAAATATTCTTAAGCCCTAAGTATACAAAAAATACCCTGAAGGCCCATCTGTGAAATGAATTCACAGGTCACATTGCCCTCTTTTCCGCTCCAACCCTACTTTCATCCCCTCTAGTGACGTACATTAACCATAACATCTGCGCTCGTAACTTTCTCACAGGTGCCAGTCCCAGGACAGTTTCCAAGAGCAAAAAACCCCTCCTTGCCAGCTCAGCACTTGCTACAGTGAAATATAACTGTGTCAAAGGTGATCTCTGATTTTTACAAGGCTAGCTCTCTGAAAACTCATTTCAGCTTGAGCTGCAGTGAAATATATTAAATCAGGAATGATTCTGATTTTCTTAAAGAGGCCTAGCTCATTAGGCTGAGCCATTGGCCTGTATTTTACTGAGGGCAAGGGCTAACATATATCTTCAAAGGGAACCATTTTAATAACCTTGGCGCTCATTGACATGGGTGACCCAGTAATTCCCACTCCCTGTTTCCAGGGTGAATGGGTAGATTCCCATTCCTTGTCTTTTTCTCTCTTCCAGATGCACCCCAGTCCCCAGGAAGCCTCAGCCGATCTGCGGCTAACAGGAACCGGATAGCAGGCCTAGAGAAGCAGCTGAATATCGAACTGAAGGTTAAGCAAGGAGCAGAGAACATGATACAGATCTACTCAAATGGGTCGACCAAGGTAAGGGCGGGCCCGGACCTCTTTCCTCCCTTTCACCTGCAGCTTCTCCTTCCTCACTTCCACTCTCAACCCTCTCTTTTTATCCCCCTGTATGTCAAATTTTAACATCTTTTCATGCAGTGAGATTCCTTAGCATGCACAGTACCGGATCTTGACAGAAGAGCCTAAAACAAGTTAAAATTTGGCATCTGCTTTCCAGGTTCTCATTGTGTTTACAATTTAATACAGATGCCCGTCTTTAGAATCCATAATAATGCACTGAGGTATTGACTCCTGCCATTGCATGCCACTGTAAACAGCGCTAACTGTGAGGAATTAGTCGATTGGCAGCCTGTGAGAAACATGCAACGACCTTTTTGGTGCATAATGTGGAAACGTTGACTTTACTGGTTTGCTTTCTGTTTCTGAAGCATTCAAGACCTTTGGATGCCCATTATCAGGTTAAGTGGCACCTTGTATTATTTATTTATTTATTTATTTATTTATTTATTTGTTTGTTTGTTGCATTTGTATCCCACGTTTTCCCACCTATTTAATCTGAGAGTCACTTTGTGTATAAGTGCAGGTTAGACGTGGTGTGTCACATTGCTACCATGAGGGGGGGGGGGGCTGGCAGAAGGTTCTCAGCTGAGGGCAGGGCTCAGTCTTCTGTCTTGGTAATGGCTTGTAGGATACTCCAAGCTACAACATTCATTTTGTGGGCTAGGGTAAAGTGGGGAGAGGAGGAAGGGATGAAACCACTTCTGCTCTGCAGCTGTATCAAACTCAGGTAACAGCAGGTCACTTGGAGAGCATATCACCAGCTAGGTGGGGTACCAGATCCAGCAGCAGACATGTCACACCAGACAGAAAGTGTCTGCTTGCACCATTTGGCCCTCCAGCCACAGATCCCCCCCCCCCCAGGTCTTTAAAAAAAACACCTTTTTTTTCCATTCTTGTCATTTTCCATGTTCTAGGACCGGAAGCTCCTGCAGACAGCTCAGCAGATGCTGCAGGACAGTAAAACCAAGATTGACATCATCCGGATGCAGATCCGCAAGGCCATGCAGGCAGATGAGGTGCACCTAGAGATCGAAGATGGACAAGGTGAGAGTGAGTGTAGCCTGGACGGGCCATTGGGGCCTTTCTAGCAGGCCATTGGGGCAGGAAAGGGGATAAACAATCAGCCAGGGAGCTGGCGACTTCTGTAGGACTTGGGACAGGGAAACACACACTGTAACTGAATGTAACTCACCTTGAGCTACTATTGAAAAAGGTGTGAGCAAAATCTAAATAAATAAAATAAGATATCAGAATTGCTCCCAGCTTTGAGATTCCTGTTTGGAAAAGCACGTGGCGAGCAGAACAGGATGCGGAAGGCTCAGGGCTCTGAGTGTTTGACCCTGGCCCTTCCTAGGAGTCTCCCACAGGTCCTACCTGCCTCTCTTTCTGCAGGAGGGCTTTTCCGTGCTCTACCAGGCCACATCTCGGCTTGTGTTCCGGGCAGCTCTCCTCTGTATTGATGTTTTGTATGTTTTTGGCCTTGGTTACACACATTACCATTCCTGGAAATGTTGTCTGGAAGACACACATTCCAAGCAGAAACCTCATTTCCTGAACTGGGAATCGTCTGCAGTAGACCCGGTTGGCTTGGAACACCAGCAGGCAGGACGCTCATGTTTTTCTGTGATTGTATCTGTTTGGAAAGGCTGTTTTTTTTCCCATTTACGGCCGTGGTGGGATTTTTGATGCCAGGGCACACTTGGTGTCTGATCCTTGTGTAAGCCATTAGGATGCCAACGGGTAAAGTTCAGGAACCCAAGTCCTGGACCCGTTAATCCTTTCATTGTAAGGCACCTTAGCAACGCACACTTGACAGCTGTGGATTCATGATCGCTACTGGTAATGGGAGCAGGTATCGGGGACACTGAACATTTGTCCTTGATAGAGGATTAGATTTTTCTCCCTTTCAGATCCCACGATCCCAGCCTGTCTTTTGATTTCTGCAGCTATGTGTTCTGTATTTATACTCTGGATAAACCAGGGTTCAGCTGTCTCTTCCCCTGAGGTGTCGCTGTACATGCCTGTGCTGTATACATACTCTGCATTGACCAGGGTTCAGCAGTCTATTCCCCTGAGGTGTCTCTGCGCATGTCTGTGCTGTATTCATACTCTGGATTGACCAGGGTTCAGCTGTCTCTGCACATGTCTCAGTTGTATCCATACTCAGCTGTTTGCTCTCTCAAGGTCTTGAGGCAGCTGTCTGTGCTGTATCAAGATTCAATGTATCAAGGTTCAGCTGTCCCTTCCCTTGAGTTATCTCTGTAGCTGTCCGTGCTGCATTCATAATTTGGGTGTGATACTCAACAGAGTGGGGTTGGTTTTCCTTCAGCAGTTGGACTCGGGTCAGTTCTTCCTCTCTGGATTGTTCACAACTGCGTGCACTTTTTCACTTGTGGAACACAAGCATATGGGGTAAAACGTTACTAGGGCATCTCTGGGGGGATTTTTTTTTCCTTCTGATTATGGGTTCACAGCCCCTCTGTGGCATCACGCATCTCATTTGGGTTTCATCTCTGGTTAGAAGCAGCAGAGTCAGCCCACCTTGCCTCTCGGCACTGGACACAAACTGAGCTGCTCTGTCTGCCAAAGCAGGTGCTATGCAGGAAAGGAGAGAACATTAGTGACCATCCGATATAAAAAACTCTGCCCGCTGCCGCATCAGCACTGGCTACTGCCACCTCCATGAGACCTGTAACCTGGCAGGTAAAGATGTGAAAGATTAATTCTCCCACCCTTCTCTTCCTGAAGCAATGATAAGCAGCCTGCCAAAACCCACTATGCTGAAGCGCCTTGCCACTAGATTAAAAACACAGGCCGCTTCTCGCCTTGTCTGCCCCTGGTCACCCACACATGGCCGTTATGGTCCAGCACTGTGGCCAATGGGGTTCCTCCTTTAGGTACAGGTTGAATAACTCTTCTGTTATTACCTCTTGTAATGGAAATTATACGTGTGGTGGGGAAGAGGCGGGGGGGGGGGGGGGTGGAGGAGGGACATCACATCCCAGCAGGGCATGGGTTAGGCTGAGCTACCCGGGTTGCAGTTGGAAGGTGGATGATGGATCATAGACTGTTCTTCTGAAGCTCTGAAACGTTTCCAGTGGTCAGAGTTGAGGTATTTGAAAGTTGCTGCCCTCAGTAAGGGTCAGTCTTTCCCTTACACAAAAAAATGAAGGAAAGGCTTTAGTGAGTCTTGAGCTGTGATGACAAGATGTCATCTTTTACTCTGGCCATATCTCTGTCCATACCTCTGCAAGCGTCTGAGACGAGGAAAATCAGCACCACTCTGAAATTCAGATAGAGCCAAATTATGAATACAGCACAGTCAGCACAGAGTATGAATATGGCACAGACAGCTGCAGAGAGACCTCTGGGGAAGAGACAGCTTAAACCCTGGTACGTCCAGAGTATGAATGCAGTACAGACAGCTGCAGAGGGGCCTTGGGGGAAGAGAGAGCTGAACCCTGGTCCAGCCGGAGTATGAAACAGCACAAACAGCTGCAGAGACACCTTGGGAGGGGACAGCAAAATCCATGGACACCCCCATCTAAATAAATTATACGTGTGTAGAAGAGAGGGGGGACACTATCATCCAGTCTAAAAAAAAAAAAAAAGGGGTCCCAACTGGTGCCACCCTTTCACCCTTTGGCCGTTAAGTGGAAGATGTGTGGCTGTGCTGGAACTTTGAAACATTTCCATGGTATCTGATGCCTTCTGAAGTCATAACAGAGAGAAATGTGGTCATTGAGAAGCTCAGAGGTAGGCACGGCAGCTTTCCAGGCAGTGGCAGAGATTAAAAGAAAGACTGGACAGAATACCACACTGTCAGCAGCTGGGAAGTTATATCCCAAGGTTCTCAATTGTTGATTAAAATTTGATCAGGCCTTAAGTGGACACAGCCGTCTCCAGGGACAGTAGGTCCTGATAGAGGCAATCTCTGCTTGCTTCTGGTGCCGGATGGCTGCCTTGGTTCTCCTGACGGCTCAAGGACACATTAGAGCCCACGTCTGCAGGGAATTTGTATTGTTTACTGGGCCTGGGTAGGAACTCTGTATAGTATTGTTGTGATTTTTTGGCCTGAACGCTCTCCAGTGTAGAGAGAGATGGAAAGTCTGGTCATTGACCCAGGGAGAGGTGTGGGCTTGAACATTTGCTCCCTTCACAGCGTCTAGGATAAAAAGAGTGGGAGAAGTCATTGGGGGGGGGAGGGGGGGGAGCATGCCACGGTATCACCCAGGGCCTGAAAAGCCCTCGGTCTGTTTCAGAGTAGGTAGTATTTTTACTGTGACTCATGATATATGGTCAGTTTAGCCTTGGATTAAGCCAGGGCCCCACCTTCCTCCTCACTCACCCCCCCCCCCCCCACCCCCACCAGGTGGGACTTGCTAGCACGTCGCTTCTGTATTATACCCATGTGTGTGTTGCATCTACCCTGCACCTTTTTTTTTTTTTAATTCTGCAAGCAGATTAAAGGTGAAAAGTAAATGCCTATCCATATAATGACACAAAAGGAAAGGGTTTAAGGTTAGTGTTAACTGCCTCCCTCTCCCAGAGGTCTTCTCCTCGCCCATGAAATGTGTCGGTGCGGGTTTCCCAAGACCTGATCCAACCCTATAGCAATTCATCTGTCAGGGACTAATAATCATTTTGCTAATTGGTGCTGAGAGAATCATAAGATCTGACTCCATGATGTGGCTGGGTGGGAAACCGTTAATTTCACAAGTGTATAATTAATAACTCAGATCAGCTTAATTAACTTAATAAAGGGTTAGAATGCTCATTGAAGCCGTTAACGCATTGTCCTAATTACAGTTCGGAGGTGGGTGGGAGGTCTTGAACTGTTGATGTCAGGGAAGACGGGGAAGACTATATGTAATTCTTGCAGGGTCTCGGGCTGCACTGAATGCATTGGCTGTGATGCTATTTAAATAACGGGCGGGGTGAAATGAGAATATTGTAGACCAGGATTTCCACAATGAATATGTATGAGATCTAGTTGCATTCACTGCTTCCATTGCATGCAAATAGATCTTATATTCATTGTGGAAATTCTGAAAACCAGATTGGGTTGTGGACCTTGAGAACTGGATTTGATGGACTGTAGACCATCATTTTTGAGACATTACTAGGAGGTTGTATCAAGAGTTGCAGCTGAAGATAGCTGATGTGAGATTTACTGTAGTAAGCTGGGCTTAGATTGCAAACATCTCAGCAGTGTTGAGGTCCAAACTTGACCCTACTCAATACGGCAGCCCTGGCATAAGATCCCAATGTCCAAGAGTCCCATTGAGTTGGGATTTCTAAGGTCAGTGTTCAAACCTGTGTCCAATTTATCCACTTATCTTTATATCCTATGTTCAGCGGCCCTAACTGTTTAGGTAGGACCGTTGAATATACAGTCCCAAACTTAAACAAATGACTTCTCTAAAGTTAGGTCCTTGATTTGTGCAGTGCACTAAAGCAGGGTTGTCCAACCTCAGTCCTCTTGGGCTGCAATTCAGTCCGGTTTTCAAGATTTCCCCAATGAATATGCATTCTTTATTAAGACCATTTACAAGTTCTTTACAGAATTATTAAACATGCAAATTTATTCAGTGTTAACCTAAAAATAATAGCTACTAGGAAACTCTTAACATGGTGCCAAACATTTATCTTTGAACAATACTCAAAACTGACCTTTTAATTTCAAAATCAGAACCAGATATCAGGTTCGACATTTTAATGTTTTGAAGTGTGCCTTACTGCAACATCACGCAAAAAACACTTGCAGCTGTGACAAGGTGAAATGGCACAAAATGACCAAATATACTCAATATGATTGAAGAATGATAGTGCTCTTTGGGCGGCACTGCAGTAAGTCATCAGTGGATTTGAAACTGTTGGGCAATTTAGTTGGATCACCTAAAGTTTGTGATTAAGAAGATTTTTATTTTCACCGAATGACTTTCTTGTGCAATCTCTCTTTGTAGAAAAATAAGGGACGTTGGTTCTGATTTGAAATTGAAAAGATCCGTTTTGTGTATTGTTCAAAGAGAATTTCCTAGTAGTTATTATTTTTAGGGTTATAACAGAATAAATTTGCATGTTTTATAATTTTGTAAAGAACTTGTAAGCGGTCTTAATACAGGATATATAGATTGTGTTACCACTACTATTTAAATCGTGAACCCAGTATTTTTGATGTTCAATGAATAAGCATGAGATCTGTTTGCATTCACTGCCTCCATTGTATGCAAATTGATTTTATTCATATTCATTGGGGAAATCCTGAAAACCCGACCTGGCGAGGGCCAAGGTTGGACACCCCTGACCTAAAGGGAGAAGTGTATCTGGATTTCGTCTAAATGTCACAGCGGGTCGGCATAAATATTGGTCTTGCCATTGGAATGCTCTTAGCCTTCTAAATTTAAATATTTACGCTTTGCCAGATATCAGTTTGCCATCCAAAATGTATCTGTTGGTCAGCTCTGAAGCACTTTTGTGGGTTAACGTTGGATGTTGACCCCTATAAGTGGTTTTGAATATCGGCCGGACAGTCATCTGGGCAGGTTGGAGATAGCCTGAAACAAAAAGATGGCGGTTGTTCATTAACCTCTGGATTTTATATATGGTGTGCACATTTGGACACACTCCCAAGATGTGCGCACAACTTGGCTAACAAGCTGTTAACCATCAATAATTGGATGCTAATGACCAATTATTGATGGTAATTGGCAGCAATTAGAATTTGCGGGCATCTGCGCCTAAATCCCAGAGCACATAACCCAAATGGGGCGTGGCTGTGGGAGGGGCACAAGCGGGTCAGGGGCATTTATAGAACAATGGGTCTTGGTGCTCAACTTGGGTGCTGGGATTTCCACTGAGTTTCAGCAGGCGTAAGTTCTGGCTCCCAGAGTTGGGTGTGGGAATCGGCACTAAGCGCCTTTCTGTAAAGGATGCGAAAACCTTTATAGAACAGCACTGAGCACCAGTCTTTTCTGATAGAATCACCCCTAGGTGTAGACCATTAAACAGGGCGATCATGGTTGCAGGCTTCCCGCATCCGTGTACCACAGAGAGCCCCGAGCCTACTTGAAACAGAAGGCAGCACAGGCTGCCGGTGGGTTTTGTGGCCGACCCCTCCCAAGTGTCTGTCCTGGGCTCCCAGTATGTCTGCCTGGGATTTATGGAGCAGCAAAGAAGAGAGGATCCAATAGTACACAAAATACAACAATGAAAAGAAGCACAAAAGGGCCTCCAGAACTGGAACAATGGTACAGTCTTTATTGTGAAAGACCCGACATGGGCCATGTTTTGGCGCTCAACTGTGTCCTTGAGAGTACAACAAGTCAGTTATAAAAAAGCAGCAAAGCTTATTATTTCATCTCTAAGACAAGCTTTGAAGGCTTTCCTGGTGCGGTTCTTTTGGTACATTCATATTGTACATAAGTATTGCCATACTGGGAAAGACCAAAGGTCCATCGAGCCCAGCATCCTGTTTCCAACAGTGGGCAATCCAGGTCACAAATACCTGGCAAGATCCCAAAAATGTACAAAACATTTTATACTGCTTATCCCAGAAGTGGCAACAAACAGGCATCCAGAGCTTTAAGAAGGATGGAGATGGCCTGGAAGCTGGTCTGGTCCTTGTCTCATTAGACATGTTTACCTGTTGGAAGCCAGTTGGGCTCAGGCTGTACCAAAGAAGGAAAACACTCTCCAACAAAGTACTATAGAAGTAAATCCGGCCTTTGCTTGCGATTATGGTCCAGAGCATCAGCCCTCCAGATAACACAGCAAAAGCCCTGTGATGTGGCTGATCAAAGGCAGAGAGCCCAACTGCAGAATTAAATAGGCCATTACAGCCTGGGTACAGGGTGTGAAAAAGAGGTGTGAATGGAAAGGGTCCAAAGGGATGAGATGTGTGAATAGAGGATGGCCATTACAGCCTGGGTACAGGGTGTGAAAAAGAGGTGTGAATGGAAAGGGTCCAAAGGGATGAGATGTGTGAATAGAGGATGGTTAGTGCTGCAGTGGAAACAATGGGGTCCCGCTAAGAGCTGTAAAAGAACTGTGCAGGTCAACAGAGGACCACCCAGGCCTGCTCCGAGCTAAAGAACATGTATTCAGAATGGAGGCCTTAAGGAGATGGATCAAACTCTTGTACCTAATCACCATTTGTGAGAAACAGCAAGGTAGTGTCTGAGAAGTGGGTATCAGCCAGTTTCACCTCTCGATCCTCCAAATATATTTTGGGTTTTTTTTTAGGCCCTTCCAAATAACTCTTCAAGATTTCAAAAGCACACTCGGCAGTGGCCAACTAGACTCTTTTATGGCAGTAGATATTTGGACAAACTCTGACATTTGATTGCTGTTGGCCTTTTAGGGGGCTGAGACCTATGAAGTTGAATTGACCCCCCCCACCCCACCTCACAGGTGCTTATTTTAGGAGTGTTGTTTGCATTTTAGACGTGCATAATCCGGCACTTAGACATCTATATGCAAGATGGTTTAAGTTCTAATTTTACTAAGCCATACACAAAATGACAAGGGGGCATACCTGGCATGTTTTGGGTGGGACGTGTAGGCCTAAAAACGTAAAGTTCATTCCCCTTCTGAAATGGGGACTAAACATCTGATAGGTAGCAGGTGTAAATCCTGACGTCCGAGGTGGACATCTCAGGTGCTCCTCTGGAGGGATTTGGTGAGGTCACCCCTTAATCCCACAATGTTTTTTTGATGTCCCCACCAAAAGCCAAACTGGAAAGGGATACTGGGCGCTGTGGCAGCTTCAGGAAAAATAAATGCTTCATAAACGTTTATGTACCTGTTATTAGAGCTGTACAGAATATTCATATTCAATTCAATTCCGCCCCGAATATACTATTCGTGTTCGGCCAAAATAGTGATTCAAATTCAAATATGAATAATCCAGGGCTCTACTGTGCTAAATCCTACTGAAATAAACACTTGATCTCTGATTTCACACGTTGTTTCTTTTATTATTTGTTATGTTAAAGCTCATTGCCCATTATTCAAATTTGGCTGAATAATATTTTTCATTATTCGTATTTGGACTAATAGTAAAATGTGCTATTTGGTACAGCTCTACCTGATTTTGACCCGCTGATATTTTAGATGTTTGTTTTTCTAAAACGGATACGCCTGCCGCACATAGCCAATGCATAAATGTCCATTTCTCCATTTCAACCTACGACCATCTAAACTTCAGGAAATCACTAAAAACCAACCTGTTCAAAAAGGCATACCCTACCGACCCAACATAAATGCCTACACTCTGCAACACAACACAGCAAAGCCAATGCTTGTAATGGACACTATATAACCTCTCCTCTCTTCAATCCCCATTGTGCCTGAACCTTAATCGACCACAACATCACCATGTATTTGTTTCTCTACCGGACTTGGTGAACACCTTTACGGTACTATGTAAGCCACATTGAGCTTGCAAATAGGTGGGAAAATGTGGGATACAAATGTAACAAATAAATAAATGAAACAGCAGGTCCTGTTCTAAAACACTAGCAGAATTTGACACATCCGAAATAGAAAGGGCATTCAAATTGGAATTGTGACATCCAAAAGTGCCGCTCCACATCCTTGAATGTGGTCTTTAAAGAGCTACAACCCCCCCCCCCTCCCCCGTCATAATGTTGTCCATGGGAGCCAAGCTATTTGAGTAGAGAGGCTGAATCGGGGTGCTTGCCCCATGCCCCACACATTAGAGGGCCCCACGCTGGTATGGTAGCCCCATTCCTGACACCTCTTTCAAAGTCAGTGTGCCAGCATGTCTACAGCAGTAGGGATCTCAAGTAGCGTGTCAAAGAGTCAAGAAAGGTTCCCCTACTACTCTGTAACTTCCAGATGAGAGCAGGAGAATTTGCCAATCCAGCAGATTCACTCCAAGCTTTGCATTTGAACGATAGAGTAAGGGGGACCACATGCTGGAGCAATTTCACATTAACAAGATGTATTTTTTTGTTTGAAGGGAACACAGATCTGAGCCACATTGAGCTTCGCATTGAGGAGCTGAGGCATCATTTCCGGGTGGAGCATGCAGTGTCAGAAGGAGCCAAAAATGTCTTGCGTTTGTTGGGGTCAGCCAAGGTGCAGGACAGGAAAGCCATTGTTGAGGTACCATAACATCCAAGTGATTTGAAAAAATAACACCATCCCCCTCTCAGCTGGGCTAAGGCCTACATCAGACGGCTGGGAGGTTAGAAGGCCCGTTCTTTCGCTCTGCAGAACCATGTGAGTAGTGGGTCTGCTGAAGAGTTAATCATATAATTAGTCTTTGCTTGGCCTGTCTAGTTAATATTTTGCATAGCCCATGATGGGAAGGAACCTCACTCTTAAACCAGGGTACATTGGGTACAGTCTCAGGCTCTCAAATTTACTGACTTGTACCGAAGTGAGACACCTTCTAGAGTTCAGAGTGTGAAACAGATAGCATACCAGGGCGGGCTTTAGAGGTTTTCTAATTGGGCCAGCCTTTCCATAGGGGTCCTCACTGTTTCTTGTGGCATATTAGTGGGAAAATTAGCAACCCAAATGGCTCCTCGGTGGCAGGTTTATTTAGTTAGTTATTTGACAAGATTTGATATACTGCGCTCAAAATATGTAGACAAAAAACCCAAAAAAACAGCAAAAGTATTTCCAGTGGGAAAAACACCAACAATGGGTAAGAGGAGTAAAGGCTGAATAATTTTTTCCAGAAAGCTTGCATAAAACAGAGAAAACAAAAGGAGGAAAGGAGAGAAAAAGTCAGGAGGTGACCCTTGGTGACTATAGTCATGCATTGTATCTTGAAAAACAAACAAAAAAAGCTATTCTTAGACATTAGTGAAAGACTTATGAAATGGCCATGTTTTAATGGCTGTATTGAACTTCTTGTTTAAGCTTTGTTGCCTTGTATCAGTAGGCAGAGAGTTCCAGAGGGAGGGGGGTTATAACTGAAGGCAGTGGTCCTAGGGCTGTTGTCTGATTCTAGTATGTGATGGAATAGCCATGAGATTGGCTTGTGACCATTGAAGGGTACGTGTCGGGCAGTACAGTATTAGTGCCAAGTACAGATACCTAGGGGTTCCAGTATAAAAGGCACGTAAATGAACTGGGCCTCTATCCTGCTACCTTCACGAAGCACTTCGTACTTCTGTGGCAGGAACATACATAGTAACATAGTAGATGACGGCAGAAAAAGACCTTCATGGTCCATCCAGTCTGCCCAACAAGATAAACTCATATGTGCTACTTTTTGTGTATACCTTACCTTGATTTGTATCTGTCATTTTCAGGGCACAGACAGTATAAGTCTGCCCAGCACTATCCCTGCCTCCCAACCACCGGCTCTGCCACACTGTCAGCCAACTCCCCCCCCCCCCCCCCCCCCCCCCAACACACACAGCATATTAGCACCAAAGGTGAGGCATTGGAGCATCTCTGATCCCCATACAGAGCAAACCTTTCTCTTTCACACACACACACAGTTTAAACTTTATCCCGGTTCCTCTGCAGGCTCAGACTCGGCTGAGTGAATCAAGTCAGAAGTTAGACCTCCTGAAGCATTCCCTGGAGCAGAGGGTGAACGAGTTACCCGAGGACCACCCCAAGGGCTGCATCATCAAAGAAGAGCTGATCATGGCAACCTCGTCTGCATTTAGCACCCGGAACAGCACCGCATATCAGCAGAACCAGTATAACACACTTTCTAAGCCCTCACCTTTAACAGGTAAGGACACAAGGCTTCCTGGTGGGAGAACTGGAATGGCAAATATATTCAGCTGATATTTAAAGCTACCCAGATAAGTAGCGCTGATCGGAGCCATCCCCAGATTTTTGAAGTTTCAAAGTTTATTCAGTTTCGATATACCGCCAGTGGTGTACCTTCATGGTGGTATACAATAATACAATTAAAATTTCATTTACAAGCAGAAAATTACCTCATCTCTCAAGAAAACTCTAGAACAGAATAGGCATATCTAAGTTGTCCAGTCTCGGTCCATACCACCCCAGGCCTGTTCATGATGCATAAATACACTTCAAACTCTTGACTGTGGATTCTGAAAATCACTGCAGATAGTGTTGGGGCAGTCTGTGGGTGGAATGAGAACAAGTCCGGTCAGCTACCCAGTTAGCAAGCTATCCAGATATCAGGCTGAATATCGCCAGTGTCTGGATAAGGGCACTGAATATCTGAGTGAGTGGAGGAGTGGCCTAGTGGTTAGGGTGGTGGACTTTGGTCCTGGGGAACTGAGGAACTGAGTTCGATTCCCACTTCAGGCACAGGTAGCTCCTTGTGACTCTGGGCAAGTCACTTAACCCTCCATTGCCCCATGTAAGCCGCATTGAGCCTGCCATGAGTGGGAAAGCGCGGGATACAAATGTAACAAAAAAAATTTTTTAATTCAGCTGGGGCAGTCAGCGTTTTTTTAATAAATACCAGTTGATATGTAAATGCACGGCATAGAGGCTGTACTTGTGAACCTGCCGGGGGAAAGGTGTACAGTTCCCCAGTCTATGACATTGTCTCATCTCTTGTTTTCCAGGTATGCTGGAAGTCAGACTGCTGGGCTGCAGTGGCTTGCTAGATTCAGTTCCTGGGCGAACCCGGGGTACCGTTGTTTCCCTTCCTTGTAACAGCCCTGGTGAGAGCAGGACCTCTTTCATGGGACGGAGCGGCAGAGGACTGTACAACCGCAGCGGCAGCCTGAGCGGCAGGAGTGCTGTGAAGACAGAGGACCTGTCTAGTTGAGTATCCAACATCTTTATTGCCCCTTGTTTTACCATGCTGTTTTACTGTATGCTCAAATTGGGCAAGTAGCCTGAAATTTATGACTATATTCTCACCATGCATCAGCCTTCTATTGTAGAAATATCACTGCAAAAACACTCTGCGAAAGGTCACCATACTTTTTAGCATGGAGGCAAAGCCCGGTTTACCCACATTTCCCATTTTTTGGAGTTGGTGGGATGCTGCTTTGTTTTGTCATGGTGTGCTACTGAGTGAGCTGAAACCCTGGGTCTCTATTGAGGGGATTTTGAGGTCTGCTTCTAGGGAAAGGTGAATAAGTATAGCCTGCTTATTTGTTCAGCCATAATTACTACCTTTTGTCAAGGTGGGACAACGAGCTATCTCCCAGCCCTGCTTTTTCTGTGGTCTGGGTTGGAAATGTGGATTAGGTGGGGCACCTCATATTCAGTCTTCAGGTTCCTCCAGCTTGGGTTATAGTCTGTGTTCTGATGACTTTGGAAACCAGTCCTGGTTGAACTCTCATCTCTCCTGGGTTATCAGCAGTTCTTGGTTCTGTTCCTTGAGGCACCAAACTAGTCCACAAGTATCTGTAGACCAGCTTTCCCTCTAAGCTGTGCACAAGCCAAACAACTGCGCACAAAATTTTTGCTGGATTTCTTTATTGTGAACATAGGCTGTACCTCATACATCGAGTCAAGGCTGAAAATTTGCTCACAAAATGTTTTTCATACACACATGGGCCAGCAAAAATTAGAGAGAGCGTTGCTGTAGACCCCAGGCTTTCCCATGGGAAGTGCTCTCCCACCCCACACTCTGCTTCTTTTCCTAGAAATGGCATGATCCACTGGCAGTCCCATTCCTGAGGTCCTCATGTTCTCTCTACAGAGCCCTTAAATGCAGTCTTTGTAACCCAAGCACATGGTGCTTGGAGTCCGATCCCACTGCTTGTGTTAATGCCCCTTGATGAAATGGAATCCAGACCTCTGGCAAGGGGGAGCAGAGCGCACAGGAGCTCTCTTTAAGGATTTGTCTCTCATCCTACACATTAATTCAGTCCCCTGCCCCACCCACTTCCATCCTGATTTGCCATCCAGGAGAAGATCTTCTGGCTACCAGCTATGGGAGCAATTTTATAAGTTACTTCAGCATGTAGAACAGTGTGTTATGCCTTCCAACTCAAATAGGTGCTTAGAATTTCCCTGGGATAGGGGGAGGGAGGGTGTAAATGTTCAGAAAACCTAAGTGTAGGAGTTCCCAGGCACAGAGAATGAGCAGAGAAGGGCAACTTAGACAGATAAGCCTGAATGTAACCCACCTTGACTTAAATAAATAAAATAACTTACACGTTGGCAGCTGAGCTGTTTTACCATCACCATGCCCTTTTTTGGTCAGTTTGCGAATAACCAGTTATGGTACTTTGCAAAGTGTGGAAGAAGGTGTAGAAAAGGTGCAGCTCGGCCTTCTCTCTCCTCCTCCACTCTATAGTAACCCTTAAATGGCTTTTCTCCCATCACAGATGAGGTCAGCGCCGTGTTGAAAGTGGATAACGTGGTGGTGGGGCAGACGGCGTGGAAACCCATTGGCCTTCAGGCCTGGAGCCAAACGTTCACCCTGGAACTGGAGAGGGTGAGTAACGAGGGTGCGGATGAGAGAGACCCGGACTCCAGGGAGACCTAGCCGGGAAGGGAAGGGTTGAACGCTGCTCTCAGTCTAGAGAATCTCTCTGGCAAAATGAGTCCCAGGCAAAAATCGGAGGGAAGGTTGGCACCAAGTTCCTTACATCATCTTCAGGTATTGGCTGTGCTATACAGAGAGAACTTATCTTAGGACACCTCAGCTGCACACCTTATCCAACAGAACCCACCAGGAGCCATCTTGTGATGGGATTCTGAGGTCCTCATGGGTACGTGAGGAAAAAGGAAAATACAGTCTTGTTGACTCTAAAAGTGACTTAGCTTTCTAGTCAAGTATGGATTTGGTAGTCTGAACAAGTATGATATCAGATTCCTTAAGAGGACATAAGTAGTATACAGTGTAGTTTAGAAAAATTTCATTTTATGGAAAATCTAACTGGTTGTAAAGAGAATTTGTTTTATATTGTAACAGTACTATACAAGAATTACTTTCTTGTATAGTACTGTTATAATTACACAGCAGACATAACTGCGTGCATGGAGCAGGGGAAGACTGTCACTGCCTGTTTCCTCTGTTTATTTTCTCTCCTCCCACCTTTCTCAGGCTCGGGAGCTGGAGATTTCCGTGTACTGGCGAGATTATCGCAGCCTATGTGCCTTAAAGTACTTGAAGCTGGAGGACTTCCTCGACAACCAGAGACACGAGATCCACCTGGACCTTGAGCCTCAGGGCACCCTGCTCTCAGAGGTACTGATCCAACCCGAGCCACAACCAGGCTGAGCCCCATGACTGATTCATAAGTTGGCTGCTCTCCTTCAGAGAATGTGGTAGAACTGACCCTGCCAGAAAGAAATACAACTTTAGAAAAATGAGGCTGGCGCGGACCTCCAGAGGACATCCCCCATACCCCTCCCCCATGTCAAGGAGGGATCTCCTGCCCCTTAACCAGAACAGGTCTATAATTAGGTGCCTGATGGGATCCTATTCTGTAAAGGAAAGTAGGGGCCTACTTGTTTTTTTTTTTTAGAATATTTAGCGTAACGGGATAGATGCGCGCATGGTATTTGGGCGTAACCACTTAAACCATCTATAGATCCGGTGTAACTGCGCACACTTTTTAGTGTTCTATCGGGTACATGCAGAAGTGTGAGCCCTGCCCAGGCTCCACTGAAATTACACGCCATGTGAGATGCAGAATAGCGCCTAGGTGGAATATTGACTTGTGCATTCTAAATATTTACACCTGGGCTAATTCTGAAAGGGTCATTGCAATTCGGGCAGTAGCATGCTGCGCCTAAGCACCAAATTCTGTATCAGAAATTACACATGTAACTGCTGTTATAGAACACTAGCGTAAGTCGGCATTTGCTCGCCAACATGCAAGCGCAGCCATTTACGCCATGTCAATGGCTGCTGTGTCTGCAGCTAGATGTCGCAGTGGTGTGCGTAACTGATAATCTTCTAGAATCTTAGTGCATAAGTGGTAGCCACGCCCTGACCCGCCCAAGCCCCTCCCGCAGCCACGCCCCCTTGCAGTTACACACTGTAGATTTTCTAGAATAGCCACGAAATGCTTAGCTGCAAATTAGTGCCACTTAACTCCAATGATCAGCATTTGTTAGTATCAGTAAGTGACTAATTTGCTAATTAACTTATGTACGTAACTGACTCTATTTTGTATAACCTATACACAGAATTTTCAATGTTAAAAGTGCAGGCAAGATTACAGAATGAAGAGCGTGACATGTATGTGAACATTAGCCTCTATTTTTTTTAGAACCCCCCCCCCCCCCCCATAATAGTGATTCCATCACCTCCCCAGATACAGCAACTGGTTCCAGGATAGGCCAACCTCTTGAATCTGTTTGGTTTAAAGTTTCTGTGAGGTGCTTCTGCACTTTGAGCTGGCTTGATTTAATCGGATTTTCCTTTTCAGGTCACTTTCTTTAACCCGGTCATAGAAAGAATCCCGAAGCTGCAGCGGCAGAAGAAAATCTTCTCTAAGCAGCAAGGTATGATAATGCAAACTGGGCATAAGCTTCTTCCCCCCACCTGGGTCATTGCAGTGGCGTAGCCACGGGTGGGCCCAGGCCCACCCACTTTGGGATCAGGCCCATCCAGTAGCAGCACACTTATGATATGGCTGGTGGGGATCCCCAAGCCCCACCAGCCAAAAACTCCCAACAACTGTCCCTCCTGCATACCTTGTAAATAGCAGATCTTCGCCTGCAGCAAGCAGTGACCGATACATACTTCTCGCACCGGCCCCATAGCCTTCCCTCTGACATGTTCCCGTCTTTGCAAAAACAGGAAGTTGCATCATGGGAAGGCTGTGTGGCCAACATGAGCAGCGTGTATAAGTTTCTGCTCGCTACTGGTGGAAATCTGCTATTGAAAAGGTATGCGGGAGAGGGGGGATGTTTGAGTGGCCATATGTCATGCAGGTGAGAGAAGGAGAGACCAAATTACCTGTGGGACGGGGTGGGGCTCTTCTGCCTATCCACCTTGGGCCCAGGCCCACCTGAAATTGTGTGTCTGGCCACGCCTCTGGGTCATTGGGCATCGTAGTTTATCATCCAGAGTGGGAGCTCTCTCATAACGGCACAGGCGATCCACCTTCACAAGACCCCAAGAAGGCACCGCAACCTAAGTGTGCCTGATAGTCTTAACAGAAAAGGGAGAAACTCCTGAACAAAGAGCAGACTCATTAACCCAAAATGGTAACAGTCCACAAAGAACACTTCCCAGTAAGCAGCACCCCCCCCCCCCCCCCCCCCCCCCCCCCCCGTACAGACCATATCATTTGAGTATTCAGAGCTCGGCTTATAGCAGACGATGTCTCTTGGAGAGAAACCTCCGTCAATTTAAGTTCGTAAAGAAGAGGAGGAGCTTTCACAACCCAGGCTATGGATCTTGCAGTGACTGGTATAACACCCCTTCACCTCCTTATACCATTAAACAGCTCTGAAAGGACTAAGACCAAAGACCCACCAAAATTTGAGAACCAGGCGCCAATTCTCTTATGTGGCTGCTTCTAGTGCCCAGCGATTTTATAGCACCAGGGCAAGATATCGTGCCCCTCGCGGATGAATGCTTCACTGTAGGTGCCCACTGTTTTACTGTTTGGTTAATATGCTTGGGCCCCAGGGATTTGGGAGCTGGAGGAAGGTTCGTATTTATACTTCTTACTTTTGGGCATTTACAGTATTGTGGGGTGGTCCAGGGAACTTCTAAAATACTGCAGCTAAGGTACAGAAAAATTAGAGAAATGTTTTGCAGACCTCTACATGATCGGATTATATCCTTCAATTTGTACTAATGACGTTTTTCTTTTGAAAAGAAGTGAATGTCCTTTCTTGTAAAATAGTCTGCTCCCAACAGATGCGGCCCCAGGGGAAGGGTGACCTGTTGATACCAGCAAAGCTCACCTTGCATTACTGATTAACTTTCAGGGAAGGCGTTCTTACGTGCCCGCCAGATGAATATCGATATCGCTACGTGGGTTAGGCTGCTGCGAAGAGCAATTCCAACTACCAATTCCACGGGTACCTATAGCCCCTCGGCTCAGATGCATACAGGACCTGGCTCCGAGAGCAGACAAAGTCTGTCATCTGTTTCCTCTGGGTAAGATCCCTGGCCAGACCCTCTGCTCAGACACACAGAGGGTCCAGCTCCAAGAGCAGCCCAGTCTGCCTTCCATCAACTCTGACTAAGATCTCTGTCAACCACAAGTCTGCGTAACCGGACTGAAATAATTCATCTGTGCCCCTGATTCATCTTTCATCCAGTGTTCTAATCACCCCTAATTTATTTCTCTTACCCAGTTATATTATCAGTGACCTATAACTCTAATGAAACCTTAATTAAATCTGTATAAACTACTGCAGAGCACTCTCATTCTGACTGCAAATGAACATTTACTTAGTGTTTGTACCAGACCAGTCCAGAACAAGTGGCTGGTCTGTCTCCATCCACTGGTGGCAGACACAAAAATAAAATAGTTCTCTGTAATTCACTCCTTAAGGGCTCCATGCAAGCATAGATATCCAATATTTTTCTGTCTCTAGTGGATGGTGATGGTTTACCTTGCAGATTCTGGGCCAGTCAGGCTACACAGGCTTCTAAACCATCATGGGCTGATCTGGACCTTAACTGTGGAAGTGGGCAAGGTGAAGGACAGGAGTAGGGTCGGGGGAACATGGGGCAACAGCCTTTATATCCCCCTTAACCTTCATGATTGTGGGAAGACCACGATGGCCTGGGAAAGATCCCCCAGGCTTGGCGAGGTTCATTAGCTTTCCATCCCACCTTGGTACTGGGAAAAACTCATCACAAGTGATCTGGTGCTTATCAATATATAACCCTTAAGCGCAGTTGCATCCAGGTCTGGCACTTCCCTCCATGTTTTTTCCAGTCAGGTTTAAAAAACCTTCTGGGAGCCGTTTGCTAAGAAGGCCATCCCTTCCTGTACTAAATGGGCACTTTCTAATACATAAGTCAAATACTGAGGCAACTGTCAAAGGTCCTCAGCACCTCCAGCTTCCCGCCATGCCCCTGCCACATCTAAAACACTTTGGCAGCAATTTTGTAAATTGGCATCTCATTTTAGGTGCCATGAAGGGGCGAACAGTGCCAGTTCTAGAACACCTTAAGGGCGTGCCTAAGCCATTACAGAAAATATTCTCACAAATAAACAATCTGCAATGAGTGTGTAGTTATAACAAAGAAACTATCAAACACATCACTCCAATATAGTGTCATACTGGGGATTCAGATCTGAAGGATAAAATATATTACATTTAAAAAAATAGCCTCAGTGTAACAGGGAGCCTGACTTTTATGCTCCACTGTAAATATTACTATCACAGGCTTCCACCACCTTCCGAGAAAAAAAACACAGAGAAAAACTCCCAGAATATTTCAAAAATTGTAAAGAAGTGGGAGAAAAGTCTGTGTTTAAAAAACAGAAGGGAGGGTAACACAATTTAACACAATACAGATCCAAATACAGACTAAAATCCTCATTCAAACAGAGAAGCCTTCCTGCAAGTAAAGAAAACTAGAGCAAAAACTCTTATAACTTTACTTAGCTCAGAACATCCAAATTGTCCTGACAGAAGTGCAGCCTCATAGGATTTTCACAGTCTGTGAAAATCCTATGAGGCTGCACTTCTGTCAGGACAATTTGGATGTTCTGAGCTAAGTAAAGTTTACTTTTTGTTAGAATTAGAATCCATTCATTAGTAAGGATGGAAGTTTAAGTAATTCTAGCAATGTTATAAGAGTTTTTGCTCTATTTTGAGTTTTCTTTACTTGCAGGAAGGCTTCTCTGTTTGAATGAGGATTTTAGTCTAGTGAGGGATTGCTAATTAGTGTCTATTTGGGTGATTTATATTCATAGTGAGATGAGATTTAGTGTTGTGGGTATTTGGATCTGTATTGTGTTAAATTGTGTTACCCTCCCTTCTGTTTTTTAAACACAGACTTTTCTCCCACTTCTTTACAATTTTTGAATTATTCTGGGAGTTTTTCTCTGTGTTTTTTTTTCTCGGAAGGTGGTGGAAGCCTGTGATGGTTATATTTACAGTGGAGCATAAAAGTCAGGCTCCCAGTTACACTGAGGCTATTTTTTAAAATTTAATATTTTATCCTTCAGATCTGAATCCCCAGTGTGACACTATATTGGAGTGATGTGTTTGATAGTTTCTTTGTTATTACAGAAAGTATGCCAAACAATAAGACACACCTAGAAATGACAGGTCAATGGCTGGCATAAGTGCACCATGCAATGTGCGCAACCGATGGCGTTCTGTAAGTTATGTATGTTGCATGGTGATACGTGAGTACGCCCCCATGACGGTTGTTCACAAAGTGATTTAGGAACACTGTTTATAGAATAGCGGCTGACATTTACACTTTACAATTGTTGGCAGCAATCATGCGCATAAGCGCCTACTATTATATAAACTAGACGCACTATTAGAGAATTGCCTTTCATGGGTTTAATGAAGTGATTGAACCAAGGTCTCTTCCTCTCCACTCCATCCTGCAATGTCAGTCACATATTCAGACCTCATTGATTGACAGCTGTGGGTCTCTCTTTCTCTTTCTCTCTCTCTCTCTCTGTCTCTCTCAGTAGCATTTCGATAGAGAAGCTGAACCTAGATGCTGACGTCACCCCTCAGAAACCGCAGCACGGGCCAAGAGGAAGCCATAGTGACGCAGAAACTCCTAAGCGACCGTCGACGGTAAGAACACCTGACAAATAGAGGGCAGCATTCCACGGGTCTTGCAGATTGACGTCACCTATAGATGGTGATTACTTTCCCCTGACACAAGGAGTTTGATTTTTGTGCCCAAAAGAGACCCTCTGGTCATCATTGGCAGTTGTGATTTTGATATTGTGTCCCTGACTGGACTTCAGCATCACACCGAGCTGTTGTTAAACCACTGTACATGTTCTTAACCATTAAAAACCAAACACAATTAAGTATGGGGACCTGATGCCACATGATCGCTAAGAATCCAGTTTTGAAAGAGGTGGGTCTTTGCGTCCTGCCTGGTGGTGTGAGAGGGAGGAGCAAGTAACTACTTCTTGCACACTGTGAAGGGTTCCTGTCCATGGGAGCTGACCTGCCATTTTATTTGATTTCAGAATGAGAGGCTAGCAGGATCGGAGCTCCTCTCACCAGAACTGATTTCACTGCAAGATGCCAAAAGACCATCGAGTAACTCTCTGCAAAGGTAAGCCTGTTTAGCCCTTCCCCTCTGTGCCATCCAGGAGGACATGTTTTACAAATCGACCTAGCAGCAAACTATCAATGCTTTTGAACCTGTGTGTCTTAGTTACATATGTATAAGCTCTGCTGTATGATGAAAAGGGTTAGGTGATGGGATTTGATATTCTTCTTTTGTGTGGTTACAATCAAAGCAGTTTGCATATTAAATACAGGTATTTATTTTGTATCTGGGGCAGTAGAGGGTTAAGTAACTTGCCCAGAGTCATAAAGAGCTGCAGTGGGAATCAAACTCGGTTCCCCTGATTCTCAGACCACTATACTAACCAGAAATTCCGCAAGGTGCTTTTTCGCACCGAGCTAGCTTCATTTCACTGGATTTTCCTGTTTGCCCTTTTATAACCCAGTCATAGAAAGAATTCCAGTTATGCATATATATTTGAAAATGTACTTATGAAAGCGTAAATTTTTCCCTCCTTGGTCCAAATTCCCATGGCAGCTCATCCAGTCTGAACACCTGCCACTACCAAGAATACCACTTTTTCCCCTGGATAAAAATCCACATGGCACTCAACCATAAGCCAAGGAGCACAACTTACCCCAAACTAGTGTAGCTCCAGGTTCTTTCTGCACTGATCTGTTTTTGAAACCAGGTTCACCTGCATCATCTCTTTCCACCTCGATTTTAAATTTTACAGTAGTCTCGAAGATTTTAATGGATTTTAATTCATTCTGGTATTCTCCCTGACGCTCTTCCTCGTTCTCTCTCTAGTCCTCAGAAAAAAGGTCCTTTAACACTACAAGATTTCAACCTCCTTTCAGTGCTGGGACGAGGACATTTTGGCAAGGTAAGTCTGCCCTGCACTCAAAGCTGTTAGTGCTATTTCTGTACCATCAGGGCCTGGCACTATGCTGTCGTCCTGCAGATGAAGACTGAAGAGCTTCCAAGTAGATCATAAAACCACCCACGGTGTGACAAACCCAACGGATGATTGTTACCTTCAGTATTTGTTGTGACAGTCCAAAGAAAAAGTATACATGGACTTCCTTCTCCCAATCTACACCTGTCATGTGAACACCTGCTCCCACCCGCATTCAGGGAGGGCGATAATTAAAGCACTTTCAGTGTTTACCTGTAGAAAGGGCTTTAATTTATCACCTTCTGAACCTCTCATTAGCCACCTCTAATACTGGGCTGTTTCCCTTGGCAGATTCAGACTCCCCTACCCTCATTGGTTAGCAAACAAAAAAAATGAGAAATGAATCACCGTAAACCATGGCAAAAATTATCTATGATCTAATTTTAAAATTTGCATTATTTCCGTTCCTATTAACAGTAATTTTTCACTTCTGTAGGTAAAAATTGTTCAAATGTTTATATATATATATGTATATATATATATGTATGTATTAGGGGGTACCGAATATTCGTATTCAATTTCATGCGCCCCGAATACATTATTCGGTTTTGGCCGAATAGAGATTTAAATACGAATAATCCAGGGCTCTACTGTGCTAAATCCTACTGAAATAAACACTTGATCTCTGATTTCATGTTTCTTCTTTTATTATTTGTTATGTTAAAGCTCAATGCCTATTATTCATATTCGGCCAAATAATAACTTTTATTATTTGTAATTCGGCCAAATAATAATGTTTAATATTCGTATTCGGCCAAATAGTAAAATAAGCTATTCGGTACAACTCTAGTATATTCATTTTTAGAAAAGGGGGTTAATTATGGATCTGTTAGAATTGATCGAGCTTGTTAGGGTGACCCTTGGATTATTCTGGTTTAAGTGTTTCGAATTGAGAGAGCTGGCATTCTGTATCTCTGTTACTCCCATGTACAGGCCAAGAATTGTATCTCCCTCCATGGATCTGTTTCTTGGCACATGAATGGTTAACTTCAGTCCTCCTTGTGATACATAACACAATTTTCAGCACAACATCATGGAGTCTGTATAGTCTTGACACCTTTACAGGGATCCACAAAAGGGATGATAGAGTAACCATGCAGCCCCCCCCCCACCCCCTTCAGATAGCTTTATTTATTTCAAATTATTTATAAACTGCCTGTGCAGAATTTCTAGGCAGCTAACAATGAAACAAATCGTAAAAACAGACAACATAAACAAATACAACAAATTTACATCTACAAAAATGTGGCCTGCAAGGCTATTTACATATCTTGTGGCTTAGGAATTCTCCAAGTAGGATGTGTCGAGTGGAGACTGAAACGGCATCAGTTACAGACCCAGAACAGAAAAATCAGATTAGAAAGCTAAATTCCTATTCATAAAATAAAAAATGTTTCAGTTCCTCATCCTCCTCTTCTGCATGTTTTGAGAGTTGTCTGGGGATTAACACAGATGTCGGAGAGTGAATGACCTGGCTGGGACAAGGTTTGTCTTGCAGGTGTGCTGGTGCTATTGGTTCACACTGGCTTTCTCGTATGTGCCATATGTCGAAACTTGTCTCGCATTGGATGAAAGAAACTACAGTGTTGGATCTGTAGGGGACTAACGTGGGTCTGGGATGTGTTGGAAGGTTGGAAGTCCATCTTCCTGATTTTTTGCAGTTTTTATGAAGTAGATTTTCTCTGGAAAACTTGATCATGTGTTAGTGAAGTCCATTCATGCTTACGTTACATCCACTGTTCGCAAATTGTCTGGCAATTTTTTACAGTGGGTATCCTGTAGTACCAGACCTGCTTGCAGTCCTCTGCATCCACAATAACCCACCCCCCTCCAGCTGTTAGAAGACCAAAGTGCGATCTATGGTCCTCTGCTATGGGCTTTCTCTGTGACAGTACAAACTCCCATCTCTCCAGGGCATCTTCTGAAGACACTGTGTGACACAGACGTGTTTCCTGTGGTTGGTTGGTTGGTTGGTTAGTGACTCGCTCTGTCTGGCCATAGGTGCTGCTGTCTGAGTACAAGGTGACGGGGAATCTGTATGCAATCAAAGCTTTGAAGAAGGGGGACATCATTGCTCGTGATGAAGTGGAGAGGTAAGTGATAGCAGCTGGATTCACCCTTCATTGCCCAGAGGCTTTTCAGATCCCTTAACTTCCCTCCCTCGAGGTGGCTAAAAGCCTAAGACACATACTTTCAGTGCTGAGGCTTTTTTTCCTCCCGTTAGTATAAACATTTATGAACAAGACATTTTGCATTAGAATGTTGAAGGAGAAATAATTTAATATCTTTTTAACTCCATTTCCATCCTCACTCAACCCTGTCAGAGACCCATCCCCTTCCTCCAAATACCTCTCCCCAGTACCCCCATCCCTTTTCATTGCCTCTCATCCTCTCCAGTCTTCCAGATCATTCACATTATGTCTGAACTTTTCCTAAAACTTCATCCTCTTCTTTTGCCCTTTTCTCTTACCTCTCATTTCACACCCTCACTTATTCTCCCAACTGATAGACATATCCCCATTTATAACTACCAATTGTCAAGTACTCACTATCCCCTCAAAATTCCTACTCCATCTTTTCTAATTCCCTGCTCTGCTCCCCAACACTCTCTCATTCAGTCACCAAGTCCCAGTCATCTTCTGATCTGTTCCCCCTTCACCTCCTGTGGGGACGAAGCACATATCACCAAATCCCAAAGGGGGTTGGCAATGAGTGAGAGGAATAATTTATCATAGCACTCTGGAAATCTTGCAATCTTAGGGGTCCATTTACTAAGGTGCACTGAAAAATGGCCTGCGGTAGTGTAGATGCACGTTTTGAGGGCGCGCATAATTATTTTTTAGTGCACCTACAAAAAAATGCCTTTTTGTTTTGTTTTTTTTTTTGCCAAAAATGGACGTCTGGCAAAATGAAAATTGTTGTGCATCCATTTTGAGTCTGAGACCTTACTGCAATCCATTGACCTAGCGGTAAGGTGTCATGTGGTAACCGGGCGGTAATGGTCTACGCGTGTCAGATTCCACTTGACGCTCGTACCTGCCGCGCGTCAGAAAATTAAAAAATATTTTTCAGGCATGCGTAGCAGATGCATGCCAAAATTGAAATTACTGCAAGGGCCACGCGGTAACTCCAATTTGGCGTGCGTTGGGTGTGCAAAGAGGCCTACACAGCTTAGTAAAAGGGCCCCTTACAACCTACTACTACTTAACATTTCTAAAACGCTACTAGGGTTACGCAGCGCTGTACAGTTTAACAAAGAAGGATAGTCCCTACTCAAAGGAGCTTACAATCTAATGGACAAAATGTGCAGACAATCCAATTGGGGCAGTCTAGATTTCCTGAATAGAGGTATAATGGTTAGGTGCCGAAGGCGACATTGAAGAGGTGAGCTTTGAGCAAGGCTTTGAAAATGGGCAGGGAGGGGGCTTGGCATATGGGCTCAGGAAGTTTATTCCAAGCATAGGGAGAGGTGAGGCAGAAAGGGCGGAGCCTAGAATTGGCGGTGGTGGAGAAGGGTGCAGAGAGGAGGGATTTGTCCTGTGAGCGGAGGTTTCAGGTAGGAGCGTAAGGGGAGATAAGGGTAGAAAAGTAATGAGGGGCTGCAGATTGAGTGCATTTGTAGGTTAGTAGGAGAAGCTTGAACTGGATGTGGTACCTGATCGGAAGCCAGTGAAGTGACTTGAGGAGAGGGGTGATATGAGCATATCGGTCCAGGCGGAAGATATGACGTGCAGCAGAGTTCTGAACGGATTGAAGGGGGAATAGATGGCTACGTGGGAGGCCAATGAGGAGTAGGTTGCAGTAGTCAAGGCGAGAGGTAATGAGAGAGTGGACGACAGTTCGGGTGGTGTGCTCAGAGAGGAAAGGGCGAATTTTGCTGATGTTATAGAGAAAGAAGTGACAGGTCTTGGCTATCTGCTGGATATCCGCAGAGAAGGAGAGGGAGGAGTCGAAGATGACTCCGAGGTTGCGGGCAGATGAGACGGGGAGGATGAGGGTGCCATCGACTGAGATAGAAAGTGGAGGGAGAGGAGAAGTGGGTTTGGGTGGGAAGACAATAAGCTCTGTCTTGGCCATGTTCAGTTTCAGGTGGCAGTTGGACATCCAGGCAGCAATGTCGGATAAGCAGGCCGATACTTTTGACTGGGTATCCGCAGTGATGTCTGGTGTGGAGAGATAAAGCTGGGTGTCGTCGGCATAGAGATGATATTGGAAACCATGAGATAAGATCAGGGAGCCCAGGTGTAGATTGAAAAAAGAAGGGGTCCAAGGACAGATCCCTGAGGAACTCCGACAGAGAGCGGGATGGGGGTGGAGGAAGATCCATGAGAATGTACTCTGAAGAGATAAGAGGAGAACCAGGAGAGGACAGAGCCAATTTACAAACAATCTCTCACTCTAGTGATCTTAATCCTACAGTCCAAAAGTTATACTTATGCACGCTTAAACAGAGTAATGGAGACAAGGCTCAGATATTATTATAAAAGGTAAAGCTGTTTATTTTAGTACTGGCAGCAAATAGTAATCAGAGACAATGAATCATGCTAAATCACTTAGAATGGTGGAAAAGTGTCTCAAGTATCTGTCAGGAAACCCAGGATAGAGCACACTTACCCTAATCCTGAATTATTAGGATGCCCAACATCCCAGGCACTAAGGAGATAACAGTACAACCTGACAGATGATACCACTCAGGAACACTGGATTTGCAGGCAGGTCAGGAACTGATGATGATGGATCAGGACTCGGGAACACAGCAGGTGGACTCTCCCCAGCCAGATAAGAATCTACGCAGGCAGGTGATGCCACAGATTAACAAGCCTTCATTCTGGTGACGGGCTTGGAGCCAGCTGATGGCTGTTATCAAGGTTCCTGCACCTTCAAGGATGGGGTCTTTATACCTTTCTCCCCAAGTCTTGGTGCCAGGTGTACTGGAACATGACGACCTGATATCCCTGTAATGACGTCCTTGCTGATAACAATACAACAACAAATTGTTTTGCTTTTGTCAGACTGGATGAGTCTGAGACCTTATCCAGTACCAAGCCTCTGCATTGGAGCTAACAATGGCCAACTCTGTAAAAGTCAGGTTCATGATGTAGACTAGTGCTGAACTGTAGTGCCTTGATGCAGGAATTTAGCTCTACACTCCCATCCCATCCATCTTCTAGTCTGTTTTCCCTCTCCCTCTAGTCCCATTCATCTTCTCTTCTACTCTGTTCCCCCCTTGTCCCATCTTCAGCTCTGTTCCCCACCCCCACCCCCAGTGTCATTCATCTTCTGCTGTTTCTAGGATCTCCTGTCCAGTTGACAGTTTTTGTCACTCTATGTCCACCATCATTCCCTCTGTGTCCCAATGTTTCTTGTAAAGCATCTCCCCTTTGTATCCCTGTCCTCCTCCCTATGTCCCCATCCCTCCCGTCCCTTACCCTCTCCATGTACAGCATCTGTTATTTCTCTTCCCTTTCTCTTGCACCTTACCCTACCCTACCTCATATCACCTCACCTCACCACAGAACCCTACCCTACCATACCTCATATTACTTCCTCACCCCAGGACCAACATCTCTCCCCTGCCCCATCCCCACGGTACTGCACCATTCTCTCTCTCCATGGGTCTTGCATCAACCCCCCTTATCTCTCTTCCTTCCATTCCTTCTCTAGTTCAGCCCCCCCTCCCCAATGGTCTGCCATCTCTGTCCCTCTCCCCCTTCCCTGCATTCTGGTATTTTTCATACTCCCTCCCCTTACAGTCTGGCATTTCTTTTACTCCCCCCTCCTTCCCGGATATTGTATCTCTCTTGTCCTTCCTTCCTCCTCCTCGGCAGTCCTCCAGTGTTTCTGTGGCTGCCGTCAGCAATAAAACAAACTACCTCCGGCTGACCCCGGAAGTATTCAATTTACTGAGTCCCGCCTCCTCTGACATGACTTTCTGTGTCCGCATAGGTGGGACACAGTAGAGGGAACACTTCTGGGACCAGCCAGAGGCAGCCATAGAAACACCAGAGAACCTCCAAGGAGAAGAAAGATACCAGACTGCGCAGGACAGGGGAAGAGGGAAAAATGTGATGCCTATGGTGCATAGGCACCATTTTCTTTGAAATCAATTTGGGGGAGCGACTGCTCCCCTTGCGCCCCCCCCCCCCCCCCCCCAAGCTATGCCTCTGCTTGTAGCCTTTCCCTACTTCCACCACCCATTCTATGAGGAAATATTTCCTGATATTATCCTGTCTACCCCCACTGAGCCTTATCCTCGAGTTAAATCTTCCTCTTGATGGAAATAGGTTTGTTTCACCTTTGAGGTATTTGACCATCTCTGTTGGATCCCTCCTGTCTCTTCTTTCCTCTAGGGTATACGTATTTAGTTCTTTCATTTGTTTTTTTTTTTGTACAAACTCTACATTTTGGTGGTCTCTGTCTGGGCTGCCTCCAGCCTGTTTATATCCTTTTAGAGGAGCAGCCTCAAGAACAGTACTCCAGATGAGGTCTTGCTAATGACCTGTATAGTGTCAGGAGAGACACTATACAGGTCATTAGCAAGACCTCATCTGGAGTACTGTTCTTGAGGCTGCTCCTCTAAAAGGATATAAACAGGCTGGAGGCAGCCCAGACAG
The DNA here is from genome assembly GCF_901765095.1 of Microcaecilia unicolor. Lineage (NCBI taxonomy): Eukaryota > Metazoa > Chordata > Amphibia > Gymnophiona > Siphonopidae > Microcaecilia > Microcaecilia unicolor. Next base: position 200,720,504 of record NC_044033.1, on the reverse strand, counting down.
AGACCACCAAAATGTAGAGTTTGTACAAAAAAAAAACAAATGAAAGAACTAAATAGCAGGCTAGCATCGATCAGGTGATGCTGTGGGGGTTGGCCTGAATGAGGGGATCTCCGTTCGCTCTGACATCACTATTGAATTATGTCTCTGGCAACTAGTTAACTTAACTTCTCTCTTTTCTCTTTACAGCCTTATGTGTGAGAAGAGGATTTTTGAAACTGTGAACAGCTCCCACCACCCGTTCCTGGTGAACCTGTTGGCCTGCTTCCAGACCGCTGAGCATGTCTGCTTTGTTATGGAGTATACGGCAGGAGGAGACCTCATGATGCACATCCATACGGACGTTTTCTCGGAGCCTAGGGCCATGTGAGTGCAGCTGTTTCAGCCTGCCAGAAGATGTGGAGGGTCGTTAGAACTCTAGTACTATGAAGTGATCAACTCTTGCATCCTTGAGTAGATTTAAGAAAATCTGTAGTCTAGGTTGGAATCCAACAATATTTCCTGCAGGAGACTCAGCTCCAGGGCAGTCTCATAACTTTTGGCTTCTACAGAGCTAACTGTTGTCTTGAAGTTTGATGGCTGTTAGTCTAGTCTTTGGCACCTCCTTCTGGATTATTGTAATCATTACAGTATTTACAAACCTACCACCTCCAGTTGTGCACAGGAAATCCCTGTGCCAACAGCAGGATCAAAATGAATTAGGCGAGCAGTGCTAACCTCAAAGAACCGCATACGTTTTCTCTGTTTAACAATTTAACTGGACCTCTCTTCACTTGGTTATGTACCACCTACAAACCCAGAGTGTCTTCTGAGTTTTGAGTGCCCAGTGCAGTAAGTCATGTATTCCTGAAAGATAGGCTAGCATGCTCTGTTTGACCTTGGATTTCCATGAAGAAAGAGTCTTAAGGCAATTGAAAGAAGGTTTGGGTTGAAGAACCTTCAGTCTTCTTTAAAACAATTGTTTATATAGTTTTCCTTCCTTGTGTTAGCCCCCTATCATCTGTAAATAAGATACATTCTTATTTCTCTATGAGTTACTCAGCTAGAGTTTTCCATTTATCTATGACACAATAGAGTGGAAACATTTGGGTGTCCCTCCCCAACTTCTAGTCAAAGTTCTTCTGCAGAGAAACTCCAGTAAGAGCATATTCATGCGTTGTCATGTCTGTATTCTGAGAATGATGGACAGATTTTTGGTGCATTCCCAAAGTCCAGTCCTGGGGAGTTTCTTTGGTGGAGGCAAAGACAGAGATGGTTGGGAGAAAACTCATCAGGAATTCTCTTTCTCCCTTCACGGCAGGTTCTACGCAGCTTGTGTTGTGCTTGGCTTGCAGTTTCTACATGACCACAAAATTGTGTACAGGTGAGTTAAAAACTCCATTGGCCACGAGGTGAATTTGGTAGCTGAATAGCCAAGGAGTTGCTGTTGAAACGTTTTTGTTGGCTAATTCAATATAGTTCCCGCTTGACATTTGAGAGACATACAGTCAGTGCAGCTTTTGAGCTTGTCTAAACTCATCACAAGTTCGTTGCTTACAAAGGCCTCATTTGCTGTAATTCCAAGGGTGCCTTGGGAAGGGGACCCAGTTTGCTCTGGTAGTGTGAAAGAGAAGGGAGTCCTATATTCACTATCTATCTATCTATGTATTAAATAAAATTGAATGGGTGCTCTCTTGCCTTTCTCCTTAGGGATTTGAAACTGGATAACTTATTACTTGACACCGAAGGTTTTGTGAAGATAGCAGACTTCGGCCTCTGCAAAGAAGGTTTGGCTGGTGTTTTGAAACAAGCACTTTTGAGAGAAGGGTGACAGAGATGGTGCAGAGAGGGGACATGTGCCTGAGAGAGATATACAGCATGTAGATGGGGGTGTCAGGATAGGGCAAGGGAGAGGGGATGATCTGAGATTGGGTAGGGCTTATGGTGACCAAGGGACAGATTGGGTTGACCACCAGACTGCACTACACCCTTTCCCCATCCCCAAGAATGTGCCACCTTTCCACTTCTAGGTTAATCAGCCTCAGCAGAGCTTATGTTAAACTAGCTTTGAAACTGAAAACTTCAAGCTTCCCCAGGCTGCTCATCACATCAGGAACGAAGAGGTGGGGGCTGATCTCTTGGTTGACAGATTGCTGACTCTTTTGTTCACTTGCAGGCATGGGCTACGGCGACCGTACCAGCACTTTCTGCGGCACCCCCGAGTTTCTGGCACCGGAGGTGTTGACCGACACATCATACACACGAGCCGTGGACTGGTGGGGCTTTGGCGTCCTTGTCTATGAAATGATGGTGGGGGAGGTGAGATTCCATGCTTTCATGTTCATGAGCTGAAGTTGATTTCTTGTGCTCTCTATTTCCTGGTGGCACCATGCCAGTCACCAAGCTACTGTTTGGGGATGAGCCCTCTGGCATAGGGCAGGGTTGTTACCTTCCCTGGAGATCCCTTTTCAAAATTCATTGTTTTTCCATGTTCTGGTCTCCTGGTATCCTTCAAGATTTCACAGTCACTGTTTATTTATTTGCAAAGGGACAGGGAATGTGAGAGAGACACTCCGTAGGTTTTTACATGCTTGAAAATCTCAAGGCGCTATTTCATGGCTGTCCCTATGTCCCAGCACTGAGACCATGATGCCTGTCCCTCTCTGGCCTGCGAGCTTAGACTTCCCTGCTCCGATAGAGAATGAGAGAACTTGCTTTTCTTTCTGACTTGACACTCGCCTCCTTTCTTGTGTTTTCCCTTTTTTAGTCTCCATTCCCTGGTGACGATGAGGAAGAGGTATTCGACAGCATTGTGAACGATGAAGTACGATACCCCCGCTTTCTGTCCACAGAAGCCATTGGACTCATGAGACGGGTGAGATGCCCTCGTGAAAAGACCAGAGGAAGGAGGGGGGGCTCTAAGTCTGTGCATCTATTCTGCAAACAATTTAATACATGTGGTTTGTGCTATGGATTTACACGCTAAGGGGTTAGTTAAATCCGATACGGTGGGTACAGCGATGTGGGAAGATTAAGATTAATATGTGCATCTCACGGGCATTACGGCCCCCCAAACTATGTGTTAAGTTGTCATGTCTGTGGAACCTGGGTCTTGGGGCTAAATTGAAGAGAATAAGAATACAGAAGTAAACATTGTGTTGCTTCGTTTTTCTGCAGCTTCTTCGAAGGAATCCAGAGCGGCGCCTGGGATCCAGCGAGCGAGACGCTGAGGATGTGAAGAAACAGCCTTTCTTTAAGGTGGGTTTTCAACCCTTGTTGGGGCTGGTCAGGGTTTCCACATCCCTTCTCTATAGCTGTATAAAAAGTTCTCCCTCCTTAGGCCCTGCCAACATTCCCTGCCCCCCATAGCTGTGGTTTGCCTGGATATTTGTGTGTGTGTGGGGGGGGGGGCAGTTTAGTATTAAGACGTATGCCTGCCCCTTTGCTCCCCCTTCTCATTTTGCCTGTCTGTTTCCTTGGACACCTTTGTGTTTATGGCTCACTGTGATTCTGCCTCTTGGGAGCAGGAGATGTCATATCCAACTGCTTGAAAATTTTATTCCCATTGCAATTCCTCTCTCATTCCCATCTGATGTGGCTGTCATGGTGCTGGACCTGCTGAGGGGCACAGAGCACACCATCCTCTGAAAGCTGGCACTAGTCTGTTCTTCAAGCAATCTGAAGCTGTCATCAGGATTCCTGCTCACTCAGGCCCTCATGATCAAAAGCAAACTCCAGCCCTAGAGGCTGTTAACGCCATACTAGCACCGGAGTTTGCTGCCAACCCATGATCAGAGCCAAGAGCCTGAAACAACACACTCGAGGGCTCTTAGCGCAGGTAGCATGCAAATGCATGCTAAACAGGGCTTCTAGCGCAATTAGCTTGCAAATGCATGCTAATCAGCGCTTAACGCATTCATCCCCAATGATCAGCGGCCAGCGCGCCAAAGATTGGGTCGCTGGCTGCGGCAAAATCAACGCTAGCTCCGAGCTGGCATTAGACTTTGCGGATCATTGGGGAGGAATGGTGAGCCCTGTCCAGCATGCAATTGCATGGTGGCAGGCCCCCGTTCCCCCCCAAAGCAAACGCGAACAGGGGCCTGGAGGTCCGGTGGACCTCCGGTCCCCCCGACGATCCCACCCCCCCACCCCCATATTCAAGGAGGGCTGGAGATCCGGTGGGTCTCCAGCCCCCCCCCCCCCCAAGCCCCCAGAAATCGTGAAGTGGCCGCCGGCCAAACGCTCTCCCACCCAGCGATGGAGGGGTGGGGGCTGGAGGTCCAGTGGATCTCCAGCCCATCACAACTCCTCTCCCCCTCCCCCCCCCAGCGTTCTCCTTTGAATACCTGGTGGTCCGTGGTGACAACACCCCCTCCCGGCCCCCCTACCTTTCGTTGGAGGAGGGACGCAGCCTGATCATCGATGCAGAAAAGCCCTGTGCTGTCCCAGCGCTATTTTTAGAGCGCTGTTCGGAACAGCGCGGGGCTTTGGATCATCTGAGGGTCTGGGAGCGCTGCCTCGCTGTCACCTCCAGCTCTGGAAGCACTGCCTTACTGACCCCTCAGGCCTGAGGAGTAGGAGCCAAGTGGCCTGTAGGGCACCGTTAACCCTTCATGGTCTGTTTAGGCCCTTTTCAGTGATTGTGAAAATGACTTGGTCACTGTAACTGTGAAATCACACTCCGTTCCCACACAGGTATTCACCCGCCCACTCTTACACTGGCCTTCCTTGGATTGATATCACACCCTCCTTATGCACACTGTCCTGCGACTGTTGGCACTCAACCTGGAGATATCAGAACAGAAATCCACGGAACAATGTCTCCTAATATAGCCCTTGAGCATTTTCAACACCTCTGGTTTGCAAGTGGAGGAGTAGCCTAGTGGTTAGGGTGGTGGACTTTGGTCCTGAGGAACTGAGTTTGATTCCCACTTCAGGCACAGGCAGCTCCTTGTGACTCTGGGCAAGTCACTTAACCCTCCATTGCCCCATGTAAGCCGCATTGAGCCTGCCATGAGTGGGAAAGTGCGGGGTACAAATGTAACAAAAAACAAAACAAACAAGCTATCTTATTTGCAAAGCTTAAGCCGGAATTTGGTCTAGGAGCGAAGCTAATCTGAATATTTGAGTTTTTTTCCCTGAAAACCAAGCTTGCTTCATTGAAATTTGGGAGCCACTGGTGTACAATCCCTTCATAGGCCAACTTGTTTTCCAGGGGGTACAAATGGGGGGGGGGGGTGCGTTATCTATGTATACAGCTACTAGGTTGTAAAGGTTACTTAAGTCACTGGCTTAGTATGTGGTTGATACTGGTTAAAAGATAACCCCGTCCCCCCCAAAACATGGTTTGAGGCCTTCGGCAGCTCCCATTCTCCGTCTTCTTCATTTGTCTCTCCTTTCCTATTTCACAGACCATCGACTGGGAGGCGCTGCTCGTCCGGCGGTTGCGGCCACCCTTCGTCCCCCTCATCAAGTGGCGTGAAGACACCAGCAACTTTGACGAGGAGTTCACGGCAGAGATGCCCACACTGACCCCGCCCCGTGAGCCCCGTCTCCTGACGCAGAAGGAGCAGGACTTGTTCAAGGACTTTGATTACATCTCGGATGCCTGTTAGCAGCAGCAACCCTTGGAGACCTGGCTCCGAAGCACCACCACCCATCTCTCCCACCAAGTGTAGACATGTGGAATGCCAGCCAGGCACCACCCCAAAAGATAGCCCAGCAGACTCCTAATCCATTTTGCTTCTGTGCCCAAATATCTGCCCGCCGTGCGCATGCTCTTGACATGAGATCTGCCGCCACCACACCGAGTTTCCAGACAGCTTGGTTAAGACAATGCATTTCTTTTCGGGAAGGAGTGTTGAACATTTGTTCCAAAAGTACTGACATTTTTTTTTTAAGTTTTGGGGTTTGTTTTTAAGCCATTTCTATTCTATAGGCCCCAGAGTTTTATATAGAACTATGTTTTTTTTTAGCCTCTTCAACTGCTGTCTATTTCAAAGTCATAGGACTGGACGTGACTGCAATCCATCTTCCCCATGTTTTTTGTGACCTAGGACTGGCCACTGGGGTTGGGAGTGCAGCTACGGGATCCAGAGTGGAAAGCAGGGGGTAGTAGAGCCGTCGGGGTAAACAGCAAGTTTGAAGGAGGGGCAGAGGGGTTGAGTTGGTTTCATACGGGCAGACCAGGGAGCAGAGGATGGGAATAGGAGACAGGATGGTCAGACTGTGTGCCTTTGGGAGAGAAGACGCTAGTGGTCCAGAGAGGGCACCCACAGGATAGCAGAGCAGTCCTGAAGAGGGAGAGAGTGACGGAGGCTCAGGGAAGGGGGGTGGTTCCCATAGATTTAGACAGGAAAGTTGGCTATACTAGGAGCATGGAAATGAAGCAGGGTATTGGGGTGAGGTCTTCAGGTTAAGAGGGGAGAGGACTTGCTAGTGAGACTGAGAAATAAGGGAGGCTGACACTCAGGTGACTGCCGACTAAGCCCTGGGACCCAGAGAGCCGCTCGTACTGACTGTGAAAATGGAACATGTGCAAATCAGATGCTCTCTGAGCCGGTGGCAGTAGAGAACAGTCCAGAACTAAAGGGAAAAGGGGGTTTGGAATCATCACCATCATCACATTCTGTGCACATAGTCTGTGACTGGTGTGGTGGGGCGGCTTTGAAATCTAAATGAAGTATATTTATTTAAATTTGTCTGCGTGGGAAATTGAAGAATCCTAAAGCCACCCTGCTAACAAACGATGTAACAGGGAATTTCATGAGCAAAAGTCCCCACCCCACCCCCATCCCATGGCTCTCGCCACTGGTGAAAATATTCCATTGCACATTGCCAGAGTTTAGCGTTCATCAGAGACTTGTAGCTGATTTCTTAGGACCTGGAGCATCATTAATCTCTGTACTGGAACACATCGTTAAGAGAGGTGAGGGGCCACATGAGAGATGTAGAAATGTGGCTTCAGAATATAGGTAGCGATGAGGAGGGGGCAGTTCAGCTGAGCATCCAGATAACATGCCAAGGACCCACCAAGCCAGCTGGGAGCCTTGAAGTGACTACCTGCTTTGAAGGGACACGCGGGCCTTACTCTCGGCTGCCCTTCCCCCCCCCCCCCCCCCCCCCCCCCACTGCACCCAAATTTCAATGACTTTGGTCATCAGCTTTTACAAATCCAGACTCCTGTTTAATTTCGAAATATTGCTGTGTTTTTTCTAAGAAAAACTCTTTAGCTGGGGAGAGTCGGAGCAGAGGATGGAGACAGAGCACAGCGCAAAGCAGCAATAATATATCTGTGTGTTTTGGGGAGGGGGCAGGATGTAGCATATGCCTTTATCCATAGCGAGCGTGCTAGTGCCGATGTCCTTCCTCTCACTACTTCAGGCATGAAACTTGTAAATTATCAACACCTCAATACAGACCTAACACCACAGAGAGCAAAAGACTTTATTCTATTATAATGAAAGAGAAAACTGAACTTTGTGTGGTCAGTGTTTGTGTGTCTCACTGCGTTCTCGGTCCCAGGCTGGGGTGGGGGCCACTTCTCTCCCCCCTGAACTTAGCAATTTCAGGACTTCAGAAGGTAAGAATGTGCACAGGGCCAAAAGTTTCGCTTCATTTGGGCTGTATTCTGAATTTTAGGATACTTTTTGGGGTGTGGGGCTTTTTTTTTTTTCATACATATCGTTTTAACAAAAAATTGTTCACATGCACTGATTGACTTAGCGCATGTTAATTCGTAACATGGATTGATTTAGCGTGCACTACGTTTTTTTTTAAGGCGCACAAATGCACATTCTTAGCAGACTAGGGTAGATGCCCTCACCCCAGCAAACCTCACGGTGCTGCAGATTAAACTGTGTTCTCCATGGAAAAAGGGGAACAACCAGGGCAGTGACGTCTCTAACACTTCCTGAACCCTCATCAGACCTCTTTGCTACCACTTTACAGCCAGTTATCACATGTGGCCTGAGATGACAGGACATATGTGTGTGTAACAGAGATGGTGAAATCATTCTGTATTTTGTCCCCTTACCCACTGAAATGGGATCATTATTACTGGCCATTGACCTGTGATTGCACCCTTACCACGTGACAGCCACCGAGATGGTATTAAGAACTGCCCTACTGGGTCATACCAAAGGCCCATCTAGCGCAGAGGCCAGTCCAGGTTACAAATACCTGGCAGGATCCCAAAAGGTAGCTCGATTCAACCTGTTCTTAGGCTTAGCGAGCAGCCTTTCCTCCTTTTATCCAAGCCAGACACATGGCAGAGGAAAATGCCTTCCCACAGTTCCCAGAGGATCTTAGCATGTCAACTGGGACATCACAAACCCAGCAGAACCAGTGTGATGGTGTACTGGTCCAAGACCCCATTCCTACAGGAAGCCCAGGCAAGCTCAGAGATGGTAACCCTGGAGGGAGATTCCACAGAGATGTCCCTGTTTCAAAGGTAGAAGGCGATGGTTTAATCTGCAGGCCTGGGAAATGAAAATGACATGAATTCTGTAATGGGGATCGAGGGGTTCTTAAGATGGATTTTGGGTTATGGTGAAAGAGCTTCCTCCATTCACAGTTCCAAGTCCCTGATGTCTCTAGACCAGGGGTTCTCAACCCTGTCCTCAGGACACACCTAGCCAGTCAGGTTTTCAGGATACCCACAATTGAATATGCATGAGGTAGATTTGTATGCATTACCTCCATGACATTTAAGCTCGAGACTAGCCTTAAACAGGCTGTTCCACTTCCAGCTAGATGGAACAGCGTCTATAAAACGCTAGTATCAATATGTAAAAACTTAACTCATTTTAGACAACTGGCAAATTGAATTCAATGATGGAAAAAAAACTGCAGAAGCTGCTTTTGGATTTAAATGAAACACTGTTAAATGACATTATTTGTGTCTTGTCTGCCTTTGATGTGGCAACCAATAGAGAATGACACGGACCACAGGGACAAAGTTTGTCCTGTCCCCATCTGTACAAGCTTCAAACACTTATGATTTTATATTTAAATCTTTTCATTAAAATATAAAAAGGAACAATATTCTGTACAATTATCAAACATATAAATGGCAAGTGACCGACTCACCTGCAAATGCGCAGTAGAGACTTTCCTCTCTGTCCCGCCCTCGCGTCAAGACGTGATGACAGAGGGCGGAACAGAGAGGGAAACTGAGTCGGACTGTCTGACGCTGCCGCCTGGAAACGAACATCGCGCACACCAACCTCCCCCCAACTTATTAATCCACAGATTAAAAAGTCATAACAGTGCTTTATAAGGCATATTTCTCCCTCAATAGGACATATAGAGCGGGTTGTATTTTGTACCCCTGGACATTTTAATAGGGTGGAATAGGATCTCTTGGGGTAGTGAAAGTCAGATATTGTTGGGGTTGGAAGGATAAAGGGTTGTGGTGGGGAATTATTTCAGTTGCTCCTTATTTATTGTTTTCTATTTGTGATTTATAAACAACTAGCCGTTAAGCCCGTTAAAACGGGCGAGATTTCCAGCTACCCTCCTGCCGCCGCTCCCGCCCCCCTCCGTATTGGGCCCCCTGCACTGACCTGACAGTGTCTCTCACCTCCGTGTGGAAGCGCTGCAGGCAGCTAGTTCAGGAGCCGACAAGAGAAGGAAAAATACTAGACTTAGTCCTTAGTGGTGCTCATGATCTAGTGCAGGGGGTAACGATACGAGGGCCGCTTGATAACAGTGATCATAATATGATCGGTTTTGATATTGGCATTGAAGGAAGTGAAACTAGGAAATCAAGTACGCTAGCGTTTAACTATAGAAAAGGTGATTACGACAAAATGAGAAAAATGGTGAAAAAAAGACTGAAAGGAGCAGCTCGCAGAGTAAAAAACTTGCATCAGGCGTGGATGCTGTTTAAAAACACCATCCTGGAGGTTCAGGACAAATATATTCCACGTATTAGAAAAAAGGGAAAAAAGACTAAACGTCAGCCGGCGTGGCTAAACAGTAAGATAAAGGAAATCATTAGAGCCAAAAAACAATCCTTCAGAAAGTGGAGAAGAGAACCAACTGAAAGTAACAGGATAGATCATAAGGAATGCCAAGCCAAATGCAAAGCGGAGATAAGGAGGGCAAAAAAGGACTTTGAGAAGAAATTAGCGTTGGAAGCAAAAATACATAGTAAAATTTTTTAGATACATTAAAAGCAGGAAACCGGCCAAAGAGTCGGTTGGGCCGCTGGACGAAAATGGTGTTAAAGGGGCGATCAAGGAGGACAAAGCTGTAGCGGAGAAATTAAATGAATTCTTTGCTTCGGTCTTCACCGAGGAGGATTTGGGGGGGACACCGGTGCCGGAAAGAATATTTGAAGCGGGGGAGTCGGAGAAACTAAACAAATTCTCTGTAACCTTGGAGGATGTAATGGGTCAGTTCAGCAAGCTGAAGAGTAGTAAATCACCGGGACCTGATGGTATTCATCCCAGAGTATTAATAGAACTAAAAAATGAACTTGCGGAGCTACTGTTAGAAATATGCAATCTGTCCCTAAAATCGAGTGTAGTACCGGAAGACTGGAGGGTAGCCAATGTTACTCCGATTTTTAAGAAGGGTTCCAGAGGAGATCCGGGAAATTATAGACCGGTGAGTCTGACGTCGGTGCCGGGCAAGATGGTGGAGGCTATTATTAAGAATAAAATTGCAGAGCATATACAAAAACATGGACTGATGAGACAAAGTCAGCACGGATTTAGTGAAGGGAAGTCTTGCCTCACCAATCTAATGCATTTTTTTGAGGGGGTAAGCAAACATGTGGACAATGGGGAGCCGGTTGATATTGTATATCTGGATTTTCAGAAGGCGTTTGACAAAGTGCCGCACGAAAGACTCCTGAAGAAATTGCAGAGTCATGGAATCGGAGGTAGGGTATTATTATGGATTAAGAACTGGTTGAAAGATAGGAAGCAGAGAGTAGGATTGCGTGGCCAGTATTCTCAGTGGAGGAGGGTAGTTAGTGGGGTCCCGCAGGGGTCTGTGCTGGGTCCGTTGCTTTTTAATGTATTTATAAATGACCTAGAGATGGGAATAACTAGTGAGGTAATTAAATTCGCCGATGACACAAAATTATTCAGGGTCGTCAAGTCGCAGGAGGAATGTGAACGATTACAGGAGGACCTTGCGAGACTGGGAGAATGGGCGTGCAAGTGGCAGATGAAGTTCAATGTTGACAAGTGCAAAGTGATGCATGTGGGTAAGAGGAACCCGAATTATAGCTACGTCTTGCAAGGTTCCGCGTTAGGAGTTACGGATCAAGAAAGGGATCTGGGTGTCGTCGTCGATGATACGCTGAAACCTTCTGCTCAGTGTGCTGCTGCGGCTAGGAAAGCGAATAGAATGTTGGGTGTTATTAGGAAGGGTATGGAGTCCAGGTGTGCGGATGTTATAATGCCGTTGTATCGCTCCATGGTGCGACCGCACCTGGAGTATTGTGTTCAGTACTGGTCTCCGTATCTCAAAAAAGATATAGTAGAATTGGAAAAGGTACAGCGAAGGGCGACGAAAATGATAGTGGGGATGGGACGACTTTCCTATGAAGAGAGGCTGAGAAGGCTAGGGCTTTTCAGCTTGGAGAAGAGACGGCTGAGGGGAGATATGATAGAAGTGTATAAAATAATGAGTGGAATGGATCGGGTGGATGTGAAGCGACTGTTCACGCTATCCAAAAATACTAGGACTAGAGGGCATGAGTTGAAGCTACAGTGTGGTAAATTTAAAACGAATCGGAGAAAATTTTTCTTCACCCAACGTGTAATTAGACTCTGGAATTCGTTGCCGGAGAACGTGGTACGGGCGGTTAGCTTGACGGAGTTTAAAAAGGGGTTAGATAGATTCCTAAAGGACAAGTCCATAGACCGCTATTAAATGGACTTGGAAAAATTCCGCATTTTTAGGTATAACTTGTCTGGAATGTTTTTACGTTTGGGGAGCGTGCCAGGTGCCCTTGACCTGGATTGGCCACTGTCGGTGACAGGATGCTGGGCTAGATGGACCTTTGGTCTTTCCCAGTATGGCACTACTTATGTACTTATGTACTTATGCTTCTCAGAAGACTTGCTGGTAGCAGGAATGCACAGCATCCTCATTGCAAGTTCTGCCAGTTTAGGTTAGCACTTTTGCTTGTTTTTCCCAAAAAATCAAAACATTGTCGTCTGCAACACTCAAACATAAATACTGACCAATTCATTAATAATAGCCTTCAAATGAGGCATTGTTCCATAAAGGTCACTCATAAAACTGCTAACATCCATTTTCATTCTTTTGAAAGGGGGGGGGGGGTGCTTCCACAGATGTGACGCTATCTGGGCATGTGGATTGTGGAGGATCCTGAGTTTATTTATTTACTATGCTGCTTTCCTTGTAGGCAAACCAAAGCAGTTTACAATAAAAACCAAAAATAAAAAGGTAGAAAAGAACTCCATTGGTCAATAGGAAAGAGCAAACACCCAGTCCCAATCAAATACTAAAATCATAAGTGCTAAAAGCAGTCATCATAGCTAAATCATTCATACACGCAACCAAAAGTAAGTAGCAATCAATTCATTACCCTAAACCCAGACAAACTCCCACATTGCAGGTATTGCCCCGGTTCTTGTTTGAAATGCTAACTGGAAAAAAAAATGAGCCTTTAAAAGGGCATGAAAAGATGTATAGGAGGTTTCTAGTCATAAGAACATAAGCGTTGCCATACTGGGACAGACCAAAGGTCCATCAAGCCCAGCATCCTGTTTCCAACAGTGGCCAATCCAGGTCACAAGTACCTGGCAAGATCCCAAAAAAGTTCAATAGATTTTATGCTGCTTATTCTAGAAATAAGCAGTGGATTTTCCCAAGTCCATCTTAATAATGGCTCATGGACTTTTCTTTTAGGAAGTTATCCAAACCTTTTTAAAACCCCACTTAGCTAACTGCTTTTAACACATTCTCCAGCAGAGGAACTGTGGGAGCGAATTGCATAAAGCAGAAGAGAGAGAATAAAAAGTGCTGGACCTTGTAGATTCCCAGCAAGGTTTCGAAGGGTGTGGGAGAACTAATCTATTATCCTTTAAAGAGCAAAAGGTGTGTGAGGGGGTATATGGAATCTCCCTGGCTGCAAGATAAGCCAGGATTCTGCTATAGAAAACCTTGTGAGTTAGTGTAAGAAGTTTGAGCTTAATTGTGAAGTCGATCGGTAACAAGTGAAGCCGCTGAAAGAGTGCAGAGGCATGATCATAATGGCTAGCCCGACATAGAATGCGGGCTGCGGTGTTTTGAAAAGCCAACAGGCGTTTAAGATTATATTTGGAAATTGACGCATAGATGATGTTACAATAATCATAACTTGAATGAAGAAAAGCATGAAACAAAGAGCATCAAAACTAAGCAAATTATGGATCGATCTCAGTCTATGAAGGAAGAAAAATCCTGTTTTCACTGCTTGGGAGATCTGAGGAGAAAAAGATAATGATGAATTGTTAATCATTCCAAGATACCTGAAAGATGGAACAGGATAATGAATCTGTCAAACTGAAAAGGAGTAATATTTGGGGGGATAGTGAGCCAGAAATCCAACAGGCGACAGTTTTTTTTTTTTTTCCTGAATTCAAAACCAGCTGGTGCTCGCTTAATCATGGTGCCACCGATTGCAAACAATTCTGAGCAGGTTGTAAATTAATGGAATTCAGGCTGGTATAATGAATCAATTGAAAATCATCTGCATACAAGAAAGAGCTGATCCCCAAGGACTGGGTAAGTAGAGCCAATGTGCTAACAAATTAAAAAGCAGAGGAGAAAGTACTGGCACCTGGGGGACACCACATGTTAAAGAAAACGTTGTTGTTGATGGCCTCGAAGCATCCATTTTGATCTAGTTTTGGTACAGCCTCAAAGATTTGGTTACCTGTGTTTTTACATCATCTGGGAAAATAATTTTATTTATTTGAAAATATTTGTCTAATTCTAGGCAGAATACATGATAATGTACATAATTGAAATATAAAAACATTAAACATAAAAACAACATAAAATAACATTGCATATAAAACATAAAATCAAAACATCAGCACATATCCCGCTGTTAAAATATTACAGTAAAGCACACTTGTCCATCAGCAGAACTATAATTTATCACATCAAACAATTGTGTACCATCACTAATCATTATTAAAGTTCCATCATATCAAGCATAGCCTCCCATTAACATAGTCATTTCAAGCAAATAGTAACATATCCTTCATTACTATCCTGCATCAAAATTATAATGCATTAATATTTATTACATTTGTAACCCACATTTTCCCGCATAGCAGTATTGTATGCCTGCTAAAATCACCTTTAACATAGACATTAATGATTGTAAAGATCACGGAGGTTGATGAAGATGTAATGAAGAAGCAATAACAGGAGAGATCCTAGCACTCAATACTTTAAACACCAGCATTAATACTTTATATTGGATTCGATATTCTACCGGTAATCAATGAAGAGCTATAAGTGAAGGAGTAACATGATCAAACTTAGAAAGCCCTTTAATAACTCTTACAGCAGCATTCTATGTGGACTGAAGAGATTTTAAAAATCTTTTAAGAACCCCCATCAATAAACCATTACAGTAGTCAAAATGTGGGATAATACTTTGAACCGCCATTCAAAATAATTGGATTGCCGTTCAGACGTGGTTGTAGAGGAGAACTAACACTGTGTAGTGGATGAACAGGAAAGTAAGTGTCAGTTAAGTATTTGAAATGCGCCTTGATGCCAGCAACAATGGATGAATCTGTTGCAGATGGTAGAAGTCTGAGCGTCAGACAAGACGTGGTTCTCTGTCCCTGTCACCATCCCTGCGGTTAACCACGTGTGCCCTCATCCCCGTGTCATTTTCTACTCCATTGTATATGGATTTATCTGATGCATGTTCATTGTGGGTATCCTGAAAACCTAACTGGCTGGGTGTGTCCCGAGGACTGGGTTGAGAACCCTTGCTCTAGACCCTGACTCTAGTCAGTATGAAAAATGGCCCCTCGGCCGATGATGATACAGTCTGTTTTGGTCAAAAATGGGACTGGGATGTGCTCAGTCACCACTCTGTCTTAGGAATAAATCCTAGACCCATTCAATAAGAGACAATCATTACCCCTCCCCACCGCCAAAAAAAATCTGGCAGGGTCATGCAAAAAGCAGTGTTGCTTACCTGTATCAGGGGTTCTCCATGGACAGCAGGAAAATGCAGTCACATCATGCAGCTCCTCCGGATGGTGTATCTGTGAGCATCAGCACATGGGTAAGGCATGCCCCACCACCAGTCCATGATGTAGTTATGTTCTTCCTGGTGGGAAGGAAAGGTGTGGCTACATTCTCCTTGTATGGAGCAGGGGCGTAGCCAGACAACAGATTTTGGGTGGGCCTGGGCAAGAAGTGGATGGGCACCAAATGTTCTCCCTCCCCCCCCCCCCCCCCCACCACCACCACCACAAAAAAAATATCTCAGCTGGCGGGAAAACACTTCTTTCTACCTTGGTACTCTGCAGCAGGCTTACGCTGAAAACTGAGCATGTACAGGTGCCAGTATCATGGAGAGTAGTGTTTTCGTTACCATCAGGGGGAAGTGTTCAGCTGGCGGAGCTTGGGATCCCCACCAGCTATTGCTAAACATGTGCTACTGATGGGTGGCCCTGAGCCCTAAAATGAGTGGGCCCCGGCCCACCTGTGGCTACGCCACTGGTATGGAGCACCTTATTCCTTTTTGAGAGATGGGGTGAGTGTAGGATGAAGTGGCGTCACTTCAGAATTTGTTTTGTAATGAGGATTCTGCATTTGATTTTTTTCATAGAAAATGTAAGGTGCCATGTGGGAATTTCACAGACCCGCCAGTCTGAACTCGATCTGTGTTTACCCAGGGGTCCACGTGAACCAGTCTGCTACTGCTAGCGGAACTTTGTCACCTTTCCCCAGTATGGCTGTTCCCCACCCAGCTCACGTGCATAAAGGTGCTGGGGCCACCCCAATGATACCACAGTGTACAAGGTAAAGCTTGCCAGGTGGACTGGTTCCTGGAGGGAAACTTCCGGCTGGTCCAGTTCTAACTCCCACCCCGAAAGAGGGTGTTGGAAGACCAGAGCTGATCCAGTCTCCCTTCATGACCTGGGTTACTTGGCAGTTCTAAGTTACCTCTTATGATGGAACTGGACAGATTCCTTCCCATATGAACTCTAAGCTAGTAAATTCTGCATTGTGAGGTAACACCACTGAAGTTAGGATGTTCTTTTTCAAAAGAAAACACAGTTCTTGCACAGTTACATCACAGTTGACACCAGCATTCCCTGTGTGAGAGCTCCCAGTGCTGCTGGGGAGGCCTTTCCAGGCAGGTGGGTCAACCTGCCATTTGAAGACCCACAGGTTGACTCACGCTGGCCTGGGAAAGATGGCCACTGGCTTGGATGGATCTTTGGCACCTTCTCCTGGGAATAGCCCGGGCCAGAATCCAGCTCTGTCTCTCAGCATGGTCACTCTCCTGCCTCCTGCCACTGCTCTGGAGCCTCTCGCACAGAAGTCTGCAGCCAGAGATGGGAACCTGGACTCTCAGGACGTCTTGGAGGAGAAGCTGCTGCCTCTCACGGAGAAGCTGAAATATCTGTTGAAGAAGGCAGAGGATTTTCAGACATATCTGCTCTACAGGTGAGGAGATAGATGCCCGCCCTACAGTTTTATAGTTTGATTTTTCCATGCCAGCTTTTAGACTTCCTCCATGCTTGTGACATCCCTTCAGTGGTCTCGATGTTAAAAGTCCAAGACATGGGTGGTGTGGAAATGGGAGGGGGAGGGAGGGGGAAAATGTTGAAAAATTGGTACTGGCATGAGAAAGGACTGGTTAGATCCGTTTTTGTAACGTTTTTTACATTGCTTGTGTCCTGTTACTGTGCTTTATGTTAATAAACATGAGTTTAAAAAAAAAAAAAAAAAGTCCAAGACATATTCAAAACTGTGGGCCCAATATTCAGAAAATGCTGAGCTCCTAAGTAAGACAACTAAATTTGAGTTCTATTTTCAGCCAGACTTGGGAGCATAACTCTTCAGTTGAAAATTCATCTTAAGAGCTTAAAAGTTATGCTTATAAATGTAGCCTTGCCATTTGTTTGTCTAGATTTCTGAGCCCAGTGCTGAAAATAAGTGATAAGCCCCTAACTTATTTTCCTCGCCCTGTTACCACCCGCTTTTTATGCTTCTAAATTTAGGAGTGCAGTGAAATTTTGAGCAAAAACCTATGCACTTGGCCCTAGTAAATTCTCGATGAGGCCAATTTATGCTCGTAACTCTGATGTTCAGAACATACATACCATATTTGCGGAGACAAAAAAAGAGGACGCAAAAAATAAAATGCAGCCCCGACAAACAGTCACCTTAATCCCCCAAGAAAGCCAGATTCTATAAGCAGTGAAAATACTGGTAAAAGTAACAGAAATGCATGTTCTTCCATAGACTAAAAACAAAATTAGAAAAGATGTACATTTCCAAAAAAGCAAACATCCATGGACAGCATGTTCCCCTTTCCTTTCCTTCCCACCCATGAGCAGCATGTCCCCCTCTTTTCCATCCTCTTCTATTCCATGTGTTGCATTGCCCCCCTTTCCTTTCCTTTCCCTTCCCTCCCCTTCATGTATAGCATGTCCCCCTCCCCTCTCCTCTCTCTTTCCTCCCATCCACAAGCAGCTTGTCCCCTTCTCTCCCTCCCATCCATGAGTAGCTTGTCCCCTCCTGGGCCTGCCTTGCAGCCCTGGTGGTCTAGTGGCCTCTTTGGGACAGGAAAGAACCCCACTCTCTCCTGCCCGCTGCTGCCACTTCTTGAAAATGGCTGCCGAGACTTCAAGCTGTGGCCTCACAAGTCTCAACAGCCATTGTCAAGAAACAGTGCACTACAGTAGGCTCGGACAAAGGGGCTGGCTGGAAAAGACTGTCTGGACCCCCAACAGCCCCCTGAAAAGGAAGACATGTCCAGGGAAATCCAGACATATGGCAACCCTACCTATGCTATACTCCTAGTCTCCATCGGACCAGGACCCCTAACCAGCGCTGCCTTGTGCCAGGCAGGTTGTCTGATATTTGTGTTTAAATCCTACTACTACTACTACTTAACATTTCTAGAGCGCTACTAGGGTTACACAGCGCTGTACAAATTAACAAAGAAGGACGGTCCCTGCTCAAAGGAGCTTACAATCTAAAGAACGAAATGTCAACTTGGGGCAGTCTAGATTTCCTAAGTAGAGGTGTAGTGGTTAGGTGCCAAAGGCGACATTGAAGAGGTGGGCTTTGAGCAATGATTTGAAGATGGGCAGGGAGGGGGCCTGGCGTATGGGTTCAGGGAGTCCGTTCCATGCATGGGGTGAAGCGAGGCAGAAAGGGCGAAGCCTGGAGTTGGCGGTGGTGGAGAAGGGTACTGAAAGGAGGGATTTGTCCTGAGAGCGGAGGTTACGGGTAGGAACGTAAGGGGAGATGAGGATTGAAAGATAAGGAGGGGCTGCAGATCGAGTGCATTTGTAGGTTAGTAGCAGAAGCTTGAACTGAATGCGGTACCTGATTGGAAGCCAATGAAGTGACTTGAGGAGAGGGATGATATGAGTGTATCGGTCCAGGCGGAAGATAAGACGTGCAGCAGAGTTCTGAATGGACTGAAGGGGGGATAGATGGCTAAGTGGGAGACCAGTGAGGAGTAGGTTGCAGTAGTCAAGGCGAGAGGTAATGAGAGAGTGGATGAGAGTTCGGGTGGTGTGCTCAGAGAGAAAGGGCGAATTTTGCTAATGTTATAGAGGAAGAAGCGGCAGGTCTTGGCTATCTGCTGGATATGCGCAGAGAAGGAGAGGGAGGAGTCGAAGATGACACCGAGGTTGCGGGCAGATGAGACGGGGACGATGAGGGTGTTATCAACCGAGATAGAGAGTGGAGGGAGAGGAGAAGTGGGTTTGGGTGGGAAGACAAGACGTTCGGTCTTGGCCATGTTCAGTTTCAGGTGGCGGTTGGACATCCAGGCAGCAATGTCAGATAAGCAGGCCGATACTTTGGCCTGGGTATCCGCAGTGATGTCTGGTGTGGCGAGATGAAGCTGGGTGTCATCAGCATAAAGATGATATTGGAAACCATGAGATGAGATCAGGGAGCACAGGGAAGAGGTGTAGATTGAAAAAAGAAGGGGTCCAAGGACAGATCCCTGAGGGACTCCAACAGAGAGCGGAATAGGGGTGGAGGAAGAACCATGAGAGTGTACTCTGAAGCAGGGGCGTAGCCAGACTTGCGTGGGAGGGGGGGTCCACAGCTCGAGGGGAGGGGGCACATTTTAGCCCCCCCTGCCGCCGCCCCCCCTGCCGCCGCCCCCCTCCCGCCGCCATTGTCACCCCCCCCCCCCGTCTCTGCCGAACCCTCCCCCGCCGCCGCCTACCTTCCATTTTGCTGGCGGGGGACCCCACTCCCCGCCAGCCAACGTCCTCTCCCGTAGAACGCAGCGGCATTGTCTGGCAGAGAAAAGTCTTCTTCCTTGCATGCTGACGTCCTGCACGTACAATGTGCAGGACGTCAGCATGCAAGGAAGAAGACTTTTCTCTGCCAGTGCCACTGCGTTCTACGGGAGAGGACGTCAGCTGGCGGGGAGTGGGGTCCCCCGCCAGCAAAACGGAAGGTAGGCGGGGGCGGGTTCGCCGGGAGGGGGGTCCCCACTGAAATCTACGGGGGCCCAGGCCCCCTCAGGCCCCACGTAGCTACGCCACTGCTCTGAAGGTACGATGGGAGAGATAAGAGGAGAACCAGGAGAGGACAGAGCCCTGGAACCCAAAAGAGGACAGAGTGTCGAGAAGTACAATATTTCAAAGTTACTTTACCTGGGTTACAGCACTGACTGAGGCCATCCACAGATTTACAGATAGTGCCATTGAAAACTTATACAGAGCACCCTGGTACTGCCTTGGATAACCCGGTAGCCCAAGGAAGTGCCGAGATTCAGCCAGAGACTAGCAATAATATTCAGTGCCACTGTCCAGATACAGGCAGCAGTCCACAAGGATTATTCAGATATTGGTCGGCTGAATATCTAGGTATAACGAACACCACAGCTGATGTGTAAAAGAAACACCTATTGTGGAGTGTCAATATTGCCCCCAGGGCTGGTGTTAGACATGCTGGGGCCCAGGGCAGAAATTTGGAAGCATTTGCAACAGGATCTGGCTTCTTCAGCTTTGTACAGGCTCTGGGTCCCCCCGTGTCATGCAGGCCCAGGGCAGTTGCCCTGTTTGCATCCCCCTAACCCCAGCTCTGATTGTATCATTTAGCGCCAGGCTCACTTTCTGCCACCGGGTGATTGAGAGCTCTGTCCTAGAAAGTCTAAAAAGGATGTACAGTGCTCACATGAAGAAGAGACCTGTAGAGCATGAAAACTTATGGTCCTAATATGTTTGTTTGTTTTTTTCTCTCCAGCAGGGACAGGGTACGCAGAGAACAATTTGCCAAGGCGATGCCCACTTTCCTCTACACGTGCCAGCCCTTCCTCATGTATGTAGAGTCAGTATCACGGGACACGCTACCTGGAAGGAAGCCCATCCCGGAGAGTGTACAGAAACGGGTAATCCTAGTGGCTGCTTTCTAAGCCTCAGTTTTAACATTTCAAGTGGAGGGATGGGAAATGCTTCTCCCCTCCTCACCCTTCAATCCAAGGTTCACATGCCATGTGCTTTAGAAATAAGGATGGGACAGTCACAGGCAGGTTTAAATAAGACCTCACCACAAACTGTGTATTGGAGCAGTCATGATCATCTTAACAAGGTGAAAAAAAAATCCTTTTTGTCTTCAATGCAAAACTAGCAACTGAGAATATTAGTGTGTATATGTATCAAAGGAGCAGAGGCGTATCTGAGCAGAGGCGTAGGGGGGGCAGAGCCAGAATGAGGGGGCACATTATAGCCCCCCCCTGCCGTCGTCACCTACCTTTGCTGGCGGGGGACCCCAAACCCCGCCAGCCGAGGTTCACTTCCTCCTGCCGCTGCCTTTAAAAATATTCCTTCAGCTGGCGGGGGACCCCAACTCCCGCCAGCCGAGATCTTTGAAGTTCTTCTTCGTGGATGCAGCTTTGAACAGCACGAGGACGAAGAAGAACTTCAAAGACCTCGGCTCGGCTGGCGGGGGTTGGGGTCCCCCGCCAGCTGAAGGAATATTTTTAAAGGCAGCGGCAGGAGGAAGCGGACCTCGGCTGGTGGGGGTTGGGGTCCCCCGCCAGCAAAGGTTGGTGACGGCGGGGGAGGGTTGACGGCGGTAGGGGGGTCCAGGGTGAAATTTGCGGGGGCCCAGGCCCCTGTGGCCCCACGCAGAGACGCCCCTGCAAAGGAGTGCAGGAGGTAAAAATCTGATTTTAAAATGTATCCTGTCATATTTTGTACTGAGCTTGCAAATATGCATATAAAGGTAAAGATCTCAGGAGAGTGGACTCACGATGAGTATTATCAACAGGGGGTATGGGTGCATAGTCACTGAATCTACCAACTGGCAGAGGCAGGTCCATGAGGAGCCACAGGTGCTCTGCCTGCTCCAGAACACGTAGAGGGGTGAAAATGATGGCGCTTTCCTGTTCTCCCAGATTCATGCCTGCTTTTCTCTGCCACCCACCAGCTTCTGGAGATCTCCCAGCAGTTGGTGTCGAGACTGGAGCAGTTGGCGTTGATGTATGCCTCATTTGGATTCATCTCGCTGGAGGACACAGACCCTTGCAGGTAGGGGAAGGGGCAGCTCAACAGTGTCTGTCTACAGGGAGCAGTAGACCCCCCCCCCCTCCGACTTCAGTATCACCTCATCTCTGTCCCTCCCCCTCCCTCAGCACTGCCTGTTTCTTCTGTGGGAAGTTCTCGCTGGGCCTCTTCTGTCAGGTGTCTGTCTTCCGATATTCTATGGCGGCTCTGTATACAGCGACATGGACACCCCGGAATCTTTACAAGAAGATGCGATGGAACGTGGATGTTTCAGAAGAGACCCCAGGAACGAAGATACGAGAGCAGCGCACAGAATAGTGAGTTGGGGGAAAAGTGGATAGGAGGGGTGGTATAGATGTTTGGGCGGGACAGAGCCCATCAGCAGATGAGGTAGTATCACCAGGTGCTGGTATCATTAGACATGGTTTGCTCTGGCCCCAGAATTCCAAAATTTAGCAAGGGTGTGATTGGGAAAAGGATTAGTTGAATTGGGAGCCCTATATTAAAAAAAAGCATTATTAAGAGGGAGAATCCTTGCATCAGAGAGCTGTACAGAGGAGGAACAGTAGAGATGCCCCTGTGGAGTAGATTTATATCAGAGAGAGCCTTATAGAATAGGCAGTGAGGCTGATGAGAGACCGCATGCCAGTGATTTGGTTGCCTTTCCTACCTCTAGCTATTTTCTGTGTTATCGAGACACTGGCGAGGAGCTATCCAGGACTGGCCCAGCCTCCACCTCCACCAAAATCCAGAAGCTGTGGTCCATTGGCCGCTGGGTACCCCTGGCCCCTGGTCTGGAGTCTGGGGACCTCTTCTCCTGGTAAGATGCTGCCCGGCACTTTCTTAGCAGCTGTACGCGCTGGTGTTTTATTGACACCATGGAGGTCACTTGATAAGTGGGGGGCCTCCTTTTAGGTTCCCCGATGCTGTGCGGTGAGAATCTATTCTATAATATATAGTAACATAGTAGATGACGGCAGAAAAAGACCTGCAAGGTCCATCCAGTCTGCCCAAGAAATGTGCTACTTTTTTGTGTATACCTTACCTTGATTTGTACCTGTCTTTTTCAGGGCACAGACCGTATAAGTCTGCCCAGCACTATCCCTGCCTCCCAACCACCAGCCCCGCCTCCCACCACCGGTAATGGCATCGGCGCACCTAAAATCTAGGCGCCTGCTGTTATACCCAGCCTGTGTGCGGCAAGGGTGTGCGTAACTTAGGGTATTCTCTATCTTGCTTACATAAGTGGCAGCACTGTCCACTGCCTGCCCATGTGAACATCCCCTTTTTTACACACTACACCTGTAAAGTTAGGTGCCATGATAGAACATACTAAACATAATTGCCGTTACAGAATACTAGCGCAAATGTCTGTTTACACGCATGACTAGGTGCGAGCACTTGCACCAGCTCAATGGCAGGCGTGTCTGAATTCGCCTAACTGATGTCAGTGATGCACACAAGTGACGATATTCTAAAACCCACATGTGCTCTTCCTGGGCATGCCCCTGACCCAACCCCCTAGACATTGCATGCAACAGATTTTGCACATGCAACTTCTAGAATACCGATTAGGGCTGATGGAGGAGTAGCCTAGTGGTTAGTGCAGCGGACTTTGATCCTGGGGAACTGGGTTCGATTCACCCTGCAGCTCCTTGTGACTCTGGCCAAGTCACTTAACCCTCCATTGTCCCAGGCCCAAATAAGCACCGGTATATACTATGTAAACCGCTTAGAATGTAGTTGTCAAAACCACAGAAAGACAGTGTATCAAGTCCCATTTCCCTTTCCCTTAACACGTAATGCCGGCGCTAATGAGCACAGAATGCTCAAAGGGCTCTAGTGTAGGAGACAATGGGTGTACCAAAGATTAGCACAAATAACATGCAAATGTATTCAAATGGATGTTAATGAGGTCATTTCCTATTCCCTCCCATTGCTCGGAGAACAGCACACAAAACAAAACGCTCTTACTGCTGAAATTGCTATTAATTGGGTTTCTGCCAGGTACTTGTGATCTGGATTGGCCACTGTTGGAAGCAGGATACTGGGCTGGATGGACCAGTGGTCTGACCCAGTATAGCTATTTGTATGTTCTTATCATGCCAGCTCAGAGCAGGCGTTAGGCTGTTTGAAGAGAGGACTTCTCATGTTTCTTTTTTAAAAATCTGCTGGGTTTTGATTTCTTTTGGAAGCCTGTAAGCCCTGGTACTAAGAAATAAATGTGTGCGAGTCAGAGCAAATCCAAAAGTGAAAGCCCACATTGGCGCCTGTGTCCTGCATTTAAATATAAGCCTTTCAAGTGAAAAACATGGTAACGTGCAGGAAACGGACAACAATGTGTGCTTCACTTTCGGGTTTGCCTAGCGCAGGCGTAGAAGAGCTGAGCTTCCTACAAAACTCTTCTGCACATACACCAAGCGTATTCCCTCCCCCCCCCCCCCCCGTTTGCTATTGCTTTTAGAGCACACATTTTGTTTGAGCATTGGCGAGCTAGGTTTCTGCGCTGTTGGCTTTACCAGGGGAGTTCTGAGCATCGGCCTGCAGGGGTAGGTGTGTGCGCATCACTTACCACTAGCTAAGGCTATTTATGGCCTAATATTGTTTGCTAACATCAATTAGCGCATTATTAAATTAATTTACCTGTGCAACTAATTTACACGCCAAGTGAAATTTGGTTGGCGCTTGGTTACTTTGCTGCCACTTAGCCATGAAAGTGCTGGTATTCTGGACATTTACATGCATGAGTGGCATGTAAACACGGGTGCCCAGTTTTAGAATTGCCTTTAAAGTGTTACTTGAATATCTTAACACCCAGGAGCTCTAGAAGGAGGGCGCTCTTTGGAACCATGCAGGTAGTAAGATGAACACTAGCTATACATCTGAGACACATCCCACACGTGCACACACTGCAAATGGAAACTGACACGCAGATGTGCAAAGATCTGTGAAATGTTCTCGAAAGTTTGACATTTATATAGAACGCCCGCAACGGTGAGGGGGAAGGAGGAGTGTTACATCAGCGTATGATGATCTCTTGTCCCTTAGAGTCTGCAGCAGATATGGGTATCTCAGGTGACAGGTCAATATTGAGCCCATAGTGGTCAGCGTTCCTTTTTAAACACCAGCCAATGTGGGCATTTTATACCCAGATCCTGGCATCGAGTACCTGGTATAAACCAGCTACCGGAACAGGCAGGGGCGTAGCTAGGTGGGGCCACGGGGGCATGGTCCCCCACAGATTTAGTCCTGGCCCCCTCTACTTTTGACCACCACTTTCGACTGCCGCCGCTGCCGCCACAAGGTACCTTTGCTAGCGGGGGTCCTCAACCCCCGCCAGCCTTAGCTTTCTTCAGCGCCAGTCTCTGGCGCATTCACTGATCTATGCTGTGAGTCCTGACGTCCGACATCAGGACTCAGCACAAATCAGCGAATGCACCGGAGACCGGCGCTGAAGAACACTAAGGCCCCACCAGCAAAGGTACCTTGCGGCGGCAGGGGGAGGGTCGGCAACTGGGGGAGATGGACTAAAATGTGCCCCCACCACCACCTTGGGCTCTGGACCCCCTCCCGCTGAGGTCTGGCTACGCCCCTGGGGACAAGATAAAGTTAAGACAGCCTTTTTTGTAGCTGGATAGTTACCTGGGTAGTGGACTGAATTTCGCCACCAACCAGATATCTCCTGTCCCCCAGACAACACTGGCACTACCTGGATCATGTCATGGCAGACTGCCCGATTATTCAGCAGCACTATCTGGTTTAGCCCTAGTGACCTTGCCCACATTTTAGAGGTTCTGGGAAAACTGCAGTCTTTATGGTCTGCAACAACAAAAAAAGATAATGTGTGTCCAAAACCTCCCTGGTCCTTTCTACAGAGGTATCAAGGTCACTGCAAACATTGGTAGGAGAAACTGGAGTTGAACACTGTTCCCTTGGTTTCCAGCCTATTATCCTAACTGGTTAAAGTGAAAGACTAAGAGACCTTAACTAAAGGAGTGACCAGTGAAATAGCAAGGATTATGTTCTGAGAAGATTTCATGTTTCACGTTTTCCAGGTTACTGTTTCTAAGCTTGGCCATGAAGATTACAGGGAAAGGATTGTGCCAACAGCGGACCTGGAGCCAGCTCTGTGCTCTAAGCATTAGGATGCACAAAAGCTATTTTTGTCTCCTGAGGTTTAATTTTGTGTGTAAAATTTTTGGGAAGAGAGTTTAATTCTTCTATTTTTCTAATGGGTATTTTTATGTATTTGCTGATTGATGTTTTAATTTTCTGTTTTGTATATATTTTTTTCATTCCATCTTTGTTTTTCTTTACTGATGATGTGAACCATGTCAACTGTACGATGTTCAGGGAGTTGGTATAAACATTTATAAATAATAAATCTGTAAAGCTCTGTTACTTGTCTTCCATAATCTCCTCTCTCTCTCTCTTCCCCCCCCCCCCCCCTCCCTTTTGTGTTGCTCTTTTACCCCCTATTACCCTCTCAGGATCCTGTGTCCACAGCCCACAGGCGAGTACCATCGGCTACTAACTATTGGTTTTGAGGAGCCGTCGCTGACTCTGGCCACTGATCTCCTCGTGCAAATTCTCACCAACCACGGATTGGGCTCAGGGCCCCTTTGCCCCATGCCCTGAGAAGAGATAGGGTGTAGTCTACCAGCCAGCAGACCCAGACCAAGGGTTTGGTGGGGGGGAGGAGTCATTTTGGAACAACAGCATTTCCCAGGACCCAGTTGAGGTACTCATGGCTCCCCCTTTACACTCCACCCTCCAGTGCTTTTTGACTAGGTGGCCACAGAGTGGAATAAGAACCTCCCCTAACTCCTGAATACACACCAGCCAGCACTGGCCTTCTACAAACACCTTACTTCATCAAATAGATGCCCCTGACTGCCCCCCCCCCCCTGCTAAATTAGAACAATATTTAAATGCCTTTACTGTTTGCCACAGGACAGAGCTCTGTTGTCTGTCTTTCACTCTGCCTGGGACAGAGAGAGGAATGTCCTTTTAGCTCTGTCAAATTAAATCAGATGAACAAAATAAACACTTTTGAGATCTGGCTTCTATTGGGGGGGGGGGGGGGGGGGCGTGAGGGTGTTTGGAGTTTGCACTGCAGCTGCCTGTGCTGTACCTGTCCTAGAAGTGTGTGCAGTTGACCGTGTTTCTGCCTGTCCTGTGCTGGAGCATTGTGAATAATGCTTGTGCTGCAGCACTGTGTGTGAATACATAAAGTTTGTGCTGCTGCAGCTTGTGTTGTGCCTGTCCTGTGCTGGAGGGAGGTGTGTGTAGGGGGGGGGGAGGTAGCTGGCAGTGCTGCTAAGTCATACTGTGTGTATATGTGCATAAAGCTTGTGTTCTGGAGCTCTGTGTGTAGCTGGCAGTGCTGCTGCCTGTCCTGTGCTGGAGCAGTATGTTAGTGTGTGTTTATAATATGCTGCCAATTGCTTTACAGTCAGGGCTGCATATTCCTGCCTGAGCCCCGCAGAGAGAAACATGTTGAGAAGATTCAGGCCCTATCTAACTTTATTGGCATAACAACTGTACACATGTTGACAAAGTTGATTACACTAGTAAACACAGCTTCTGGTAGCCCTGGTTTAGGTGGGAGGAGTAAGAAGAGGAGGGGGAATCTTGGGAGGGAAGAAGGAACCCAGTACATGTGGGAGAGGAGGGGGAGCCCAGAGAGCAGCAGAGGCAGAAGGGGTGGGAACAATGAAAGGGGAGTGCACCGGGGATAGGTGGAAAGGAGTATGAGGGTCATTTTATAACACATTTTCCGTGAATAAAGCATGTATTACACACAGGAAATGGCTGGTATAAAAATGCACATGAGGAAGGGGTGGGGAAAGACATATACATGTGCAAATGTACATCTGTTCACAAGAAGACGGGTCCTGCTACTAACTGGTCAGGTTTTCAGGATATCCCTAATTAATATGAAAGAGATTTGCATATAATGGAGATAGTGGGCATGGAAATCTGTCTCTTGGGTATTTACTGAGGGCATCCCGAAAACCATTACCTCCCCTCCCCCCAGCATGAACTCATTGCCATGTCTATAAAGTTATCGGGCAGGAGAAGAGGAGGAGCTGGAGGAGGGGGAACCCTGTCATGGAGGGGAGGAGATCAGGATCCCTGCCAGGGAGCTTCGCCCTTCCACTAGGCACCTTGCCCAAGCCCCTGTCTGCGGAGGTCGGGTCTGAGCCGAGAAAGAAAACAGACGAAGCTGCAGCCAGCGAGTGTGGGAGAGCAGAGCTGGGCCCAGGGACTTCCACAGGGACAGACAGACGGACAGGGCATCGGATCACCCAGCAGCCATGCCCACCTCAGGAGGGGAGTAAGTCAGAACCCCAGCTCTCTCTTGGACACCTACAGAGGGGTGGGAAAGAATTCCATAAGCAGTGCTTTGCATGCTTTCCCCACTTAGCCTTCCTATTGCTGTCCCTCCCCCCCCCCCCCCCCCCCCCCAGGTGCTGACTTACCATTCCTTTTCTGATTTGTGCCCCTTCCCTCCACTCCACCCCATGCTCAGCTGACACCATGGTCTCAGCTGCAGACTTTTGTTGTTCCAGACATGCCCTTGGGCCTCTGTGGAGGGAGGGGAGGGAGGGAGTCCCATCCTGGAGATGTGGCTCCTGTGCCAGGAACTCCCTCCGCATTTGAGTTATCAGTGGCTGGGGTTCTTTTAAAACCGTCGCCTGGTTTGGTCCATTTGTGTGCATGGACTTGTACTTCTCTTTAAAAATACGGAAAGGGGGGGCAGGGTGGTAATACCCAGGAGTGAATCTGTTTGTCGTGAGAACTAGAGCCCCCTGGTAGCTTTGCAGGAGGTCTTGTCACATGCTGTAACATGATAGCCAGGCAGGTATATATAGAAGCCCAGCTGGCATGACTAAGGGGAGAGGGGGAGAAGAGGGTGCCCTCTCCCCTGCACAGGCAAGCTGCACTGACTCGGTGGGGAACTGTGTATTTACTCTTGGCTGTCTGAGGTCCAGAGGGTAGAGGGTGGAGGAAGAGAGACAGACACAGACCAGTAGGGAGGGATCAGAAAAAGGCTGAGAGTGACATCTAGACATAATAGTAGTGTCCTTCAAAGTACCAGGTCAAAATACTTCAGTAAAAGTAAAAATAAATGGATATTTTAATAGTTAAGTAAACAGCACATTTAAAAAAAATGTACTTAAGTGAAAGCAAAAAAGTTACTGTCTAATATAATACTATTAGAGTAAAAAAGTAAAAGTACCACAACTACAATGAATGCAACTATTAATGTTTTTATCCCAGGGGCGTAGCCAGACAACAGATTTTGGCTGGGCCTAGGCAAGAAGTGGGTGGGCACCAAGTGTTCTCCTCCACCCCCCCCCCCCCCCCCCCCCCCGCAGCACCACCAAAAAAAAACATCTCAGCTGGCGGGAAAATGCTTCTTTCCACCTTGGCAGACTGAGCATGCGCAGGTGCCAGTATCAAGGAGAGTGGTGTTTTCATTACCATCAGGGGGAGGTCTTCAGCTGGTGGAGCTGTGGATCCCCATCAGCTACCACTAAACGTGTGCTACTGTTGGGTGGGCCTGAACCCTAAGGCCCACCCAGGCCCACCTGTGGCTACGCCACTGTTTTATCCAACAACTTTATTGCTCTACAAATCAATCCACCTTGCTTTTAGTAAAACTAAAATGTTGAAAATGGCTGTTGCTTATTCGAGTGCGCTTGTGAGTTATTAATCCAGCATAGCTGAAAAGGTTCAACAACGGCCCTAGCAGGAAGTGGCGTCTCATAAAAAGTTCCCTCAAATCAGGCCAGGTTGTAATATTACTGATGTCTTCTGACTGGGTCTTCGGGTTATGGTCAAGGGAAGCTCTGAAATGCTTGACTTCCATATAGAAAAGAGTACTTTATCATCATTATTATCATTATCATCTGCATTAGAAGTAGTGCTGTTTAATTCATTTGCATTGTCATGCTGTCTAATTACAAAGGCTTTCACAAAATTGGAATCATTGTCTGTTATCCTAACAATTTTTTATCTAATGGCAAAAACTCTGTTTGAATATCTTCGAGAACTGATGCAAGACAGTCAAATGTACGGGAGCCCTTCAGTCTTAAGGCCAGACAAGACGACTTCCTTTCTAAAGACTCTACCAATCCAGTGGACAGTCACCCCAATGTCAAATTTTCTGTGAGATGACCAGCAGTCTGTTGTAGTAGAGACATATGTCTGTTCACCGAGAACTGCAACCAGCTTCAACTTCATCTCCGCTTCAAACTGACACAACTCATCAGGGCCGCCGAGAGACTAGGCCAGGCCCGGGACAAGGCCGCCCTCGGGCCCCCCTCCACCCGAGGTCGCCGGCCCCCCCCCCCTCCACCTGCCACCGGGCCGGGCCCTCTCTCTACCCCTGGGCCCTCTGCACGCCACTGACCTTAAGCGCCTCACCGTCTCCTTTGAAAGCGCAGCAAGCAGCGGCAGACCTCTCCTTCCTTCCGTGTCCCGCCCTCGCGGAAGTTACGTCAGGCGAGGGCGGAACACGGAAGGAAGGAGTGGTCTGCCGCTGCTTGGTGCGCTTTCGAGCGCTTAAGGTCAGTATCAGGGAGCGACGGAGGGCGGGCGAGCTGGACTGCAGTGGCGGCGCCGGGCCCCCCCCCCCCCCCCCGGAGGCCCGGGCCCAGGGAATTTTGTCCCCCCTGTCCCCCCCCTCTCGGCGGCCCTGCAACTCATCACTGTTCTGTTTTGAGTTGAGACCAGTTACCAGTTCAACAAACACAGGCAACCCCACTGAACAGTAAAATGTTAAGATGAGGAGATCCACTTTGCATAACGAGGCTTGCAATAGCAAAATCCTGTTCCGGGTTTTGCTGTTTCATATGGTTTACTGAACAATCATCGTGTAGGCCTTCTGTTTTTAGCACCAAACTTTTTTGATGCCCATTTCTGAGTGCCATATATAGAATTCCCCTCTAAACGTTAAATCTAAAATTCCCCTCTAAGCTGGCTGTGGATGATTCAACAGAGTCGCCCACCACCTGATACCCAAGTGGCCACTTTCCTGGCAACCTTTCGCACCAAATTCAAAACTTGTCTCTTTCTAAAATGCTTTGTCCATCTGCCCGTGAGCCTGCAAATAGGTGGGAAAATGTGGGATACAAATGCAACAAATAAATAAATAAATCGGGCATACAAGTGTATAGAATTAGGGGTTTGAGTGTAGCTGAGCACTGCTGGCAGAAATTTACACAGATTGTTGGGCAGACGGGATGGACCGTTCAGGTCTTTATCTGCCATCATTTACTATATGTTATATATGTTACTTTTAACAGCAAGCATCATACGTATCTAAGTAAAAGTAGTAAAAATTGGTGAAATTATTTCTTTAGTAAATGTGACAAATGTTTTCTGTACCTCTTTACAGGTAAAAGTGACAAAAGTTTTAAGTACAGTAACTAATTACATTTGCTTAGTATACAACACTGAGATATGCCCAAGGTGGAGGGGGCAGTATGAGATACTGTAATAGAACCCCCCCCCCCCCCCCCCCACACACACACACACACACAAACACACATTTAACTTCAGAGGAGGAGGAGGGAGAGGTAGAAGTCAAAAGAAGGCTCAGTTCCGATAGAGAGACGTATTATGGAGTATGAGAGATATATAATATATGACTGGTATTTAGCCAGGTAGCAGGTAACAGGGCTATATATCCAGATTATCATCAGCATTACCCCTCAGAGATCTTTTCTCCAGGTCCCCATCCCCCCACCTCAGATCTATGCTCCAAGCCCCCCTGCTGAGTTCTATACTCCCCCACTCCTTCCCCCCCCCCCCCCCCCCCGGGCTCCCCTGTTCCTGCGTTCTGTGATTCAGGGTCCCCAGCCCCTGTGATCCATGCTCCAAAGCCCCCATGCCCCAAGGTACTGTTTTCCAGGGCTCTGTGTCCCAGGAATCTGTCTTCCAGGCTCCCCTGGTCCTGGTGTTCATAGACTCCCTGTTCCTCTGAGCTTTCTTCTCCTGGATTTTTAGCTTGTTTTTTTCACTGTGATGGACGTTTTTAACCTTAGGACTGAAATGCTCCCCATTGGGACTGTGTTTATAAAGAAACCAGAGCTGGGCCTGAAAACACAGAACTGGAAACTGGGGCTTTATCCTTCAATTTAGGCCATGGACGATTCCAATGAGATAACCATGAAGTCTGGTTTTCATAAGTCATCTAAGCATGCATGTAGATCTCATGACTATTCATTATTGGTATTCAGAACACTGGATCTCTTGGTACCCCTCAGCTAGTTCTTTCTTCTGCCCTCCTTTCATGTTCTCTCTTCTGCCCTTGAGAGAGCCCTACTGTGGGTTTCATGTGTCCATGGCTCAGTGTCCATTCCCCAAAACGACCTGCTCAAAGTGGTCATGGCTTTTGTTTTCTTGTGTTTTTGCTAACAGCTCCAAGGCGGAGGATTATTCCACCGCCATCCTTCAACAGAAGCACAGGCCCAACCGTCTCCTGGTAGACGAAGCCATCAATGAGGACAACAGTATCGTCAGCTTGTCACAGGTAACGCCACAATACCCTCATCTTTGGCAGTAATGAACTATTTTCTCTCAATCCTACACCAGCCAATCAACACTGCCCCCCAAAAATTAAATCAATCGGTAAAAAGACTGCAGCCACCAGTTCCTGAGGGTCCAGGAAATGGCCCATTATATCTAGTTCTTCCTCTCTCTCTCCACTGACGGACTCAACTTTGGTATTTACAATGCACACACACTCAGACTCAAGCTCTAAGCTGGCTGTGGACGATTCAATAGAGTCGCCCACCACCTGATACCCAAGTGGCCACTTTCCTGGCAACCTTTCGCACCAGATTCAAAACTTGTCTCTTTCTAAAATGCTTTGTCCATCTGGCCAGCCCTGCAGCAGATACTAGATGGCCAAATGAGCCATTACAGTGGAATATAGTGCATATACTTAAAAAAGATAGAGTAGAATTAGAAAAGGTGCAGAGAAGGGTGACGAAAATGATAAATGGGATAGAACGACTTCCCTATGAGGAAAGGCTAAAGCGGCTAGGGCTCTTCAGCTTGGAGAAAAGGCAGCTGAGGGGAGATATGATAGAGGTCTAGAAAATAAGGAGTGGAGTTGAACAGGGTAGATGTTAAGCGTCTACTTAGATGTGAAGCGTCTGTTTACGCTTTCCAAAAATACTAGGACCAGGGGGCATGCGATGAAGCTACAAAGTAGTAAATTTAAAACGAATTGGAGAAAATGTTTCTTCACTCTGGAATTTGTTGCCGGAGAATGTGGTAAAGGTGGTTAGCTTAGCAGAGTTTTAAAATGGTTTGGACAGCTTCCTAAAGGAAAAGTCCATAGACCATTATTAAATTGGACTTAGGGAAAATCCACTATTTCTGGGATAAGCAGTATAAAATGTTTTGTACTTTTTTGAGATCTTGCCGGGTATTTGTGACCTGGATTGGCCACTGTTGGAAACAGGATGCTGGGCTTCATGGACCTTTGGTCTGTCCCAGTATGGCAATACTGGCCTAGTGGTTAGGGTGGTGGACTTTGGTCCTGGGGAACTTAGGAACTGAGTTCGATTCCCACTTCAGGCACAGGCAGCTCCTTGTGACTCTGGGCAAGTCACTTAACCCTCCATTGCCCCATGTAAGCCGCATTGAGCCTGCAATGAGTGGGAAAGCGCGGGGTACAAATGTAACAAAAATAAATAAAAAAATAAGTACTTATCTACTGTGCCACAGAATGAACCATTTACTCAGCCCAGACAGCCCACAAAATAGCTGAAACTAGTCATTCATTCACTCAAGACTGAACCATTGTGGTTAGAGTACAGAGCCAAAAACCTCCCCAAACAAACAGATCTAGAGTCCTATGCTGAAATCCCACTTCTTACACCAACTCTGTGACTAAAGCAAGTCCCTTAATCTTCCTCTGCCTACACCTGGGTTACAAATGTTTTGAAGGCAAGAAATACACAACTTGCTTGTAATGATCCCTGTGTGTAATATCTTAAGTCCAAAATATTATCAGTTGCCATTTATCTTTCAGAGCAAAATGGAGGAGCTGCACCTGTTCCGAGGTGACACGGTAATTCTGAAAGGTAAAAAGCGCCGGGAAACAGTCTGCATCGTGCTTACTGATGACACGTGCCAGAATGAGAAAGTCCGAATGAACCGGGTCATCCGAAATAACCTCCGAGTCCGCCTAGGAGACGTTGTGAGGTGAGTGGATGAAGAAGCCATGACAAGAAAGGGGTGGGATGTAAAGGCATTAAAGAGAAGGTGAAGGAAGAGGCCTTATTGCAAGAGAGTAAATGATTAGAAGCTATGAGGAGAGAGAATGAATAGAAAAACCCTGAGAAGAGATGGAAAACTCTGATGGTAAAAGGTAGACAGGACTTAAGGAGAAATGAAACAGGGAGATGAGGAATCTGAAAGGTCTAGAGGAGAGTTTGTACATTCTGTTACTTTTGTGTCAGCATCAGAATCTAGGCTTACCAGTAAGGAGACATGCCAGTCACTTCAGGGGGTAGGTGGGGAGGGAGAGAAAGATGTGTTGGTAACCAAAGGAGATAGATAAGAGACGTGTCAGTCACCGTGGAAGGGAGAGAAATGCCAGTTACTGCAGAAGGAAGAGGGATAGGGAAGTGGGAGGGAAATGCCATCACCATGGGGAAGGAATACTTGAATATAAATCCTCGGCTTATTTTCTTTTTTTTTTTTTGTTTTTTGTACTTATATAATTTTATTGCCATATTTTCAGATATCAATGTAACACAACATAACTACTGAGATTTTACATCTGTATATAAAACTGATCCTTTTTCTATACTGCATTTTGATTGAACACCAAGGCGATTTACATCATAGAGGACATCCAATCCAAACAGTAAAACTTAACGGTAACACAATTGCACTTAAAAGTCACCTACACCACCCACCTCATCTATCCCAACATAAATATTACTAAGTCAGCTCCATCCCCTTCATTCCTGCAGCTATTTAGCTGCTTCTTAGACTGGCTCGGCTTATTTTCAAGTTAACATTTTTCCCCTTTTTAGGGGAAAGATGTTATCTCAGCTTATATTCAGATGGGATTATATTTGAGTATATAAGGCGAATGTGAAAGTGGTACTCTCTGAAATGGAACCTCAGTTGATAGAGCCTTTTGCATTCTTTGTTAGCATTCAAGCGTGTCCGGATGTGAAATATGGAAAGCGGATCCATGTTCTGCCCATTGACGACACCATCGTAGGTCTCACAGGGAACCTATTTGAGGTTTACCTGAAGCCCTACTTCCTGGAGGCTTATCGGCCTGTGCACAAAGGTAATCATCGCTTTTTCAGCCCATGCAGGCCATGTAGTGACGGGCCCCCCTCCCCCACCACTATGATTGCTGTAACTCTGAAGGACAGCCTCTCCCAGCCTAACATACTTCATGTCTGCATGCAAAGAATGGCGTCACCAGGTCTAGTATTCTCAGTAGATTGACAAGTGGTCACAGCATCCTAGGGAGTCTTACCTTCTTACCTACAAATGCACTCAGTCTGCTGCCCCTCACTACCTCTCTACCCTCATCTCCCCTTACGTTCCCGCCCGTAACCTCCGTTCACAGGATAAATCCCTCCTCTCAGTACCCTTCTCCACCACCGCCAACTCCAGGCTCCGCTCATTCTGCCTCGCCTCACCCTATGCTTGGAACAACCTTCCTGAACCCTTACGCCAAGCCCCCTCCCTGCCCATCTTCAAGTCTTTGCTTAAAGCCCACCTCTTCAATGCTGCATTCGGCACCTAACCCTTACCGTTCAGTGAATCCAGACTGCCCCAATTTGACTGCCCCTATCGGACCGACCGTTCACTTGTCTATTAGATTGTAAGCTCTTTGAGCAGGGACTGTCTCTCTTTGTTAAATTGTACAGCGCTGCGTAACCCTAGTAGCGCTCTAGAAATGTTAAGTAGTAGTAGTAGTAGTAGTAGTCTGAATATGCAGATAATAGAACAATGTTCCTTGTATTAACGGGTTTTGAAGTTGCTTGGTTGGGCTCTGTGAAGGAGAAAAGGATCTGCAGCATTAAGAACACTGAATACTGTACAGTGCTGCTTACATCCAGCAGCACTGAAAAAATAAGTATTAAGTAAATACTATGAAAGGATTCAAGAAAACCAACTGTTCATAAAATATATTTTTACTCCATCCTGTAAATCTAAATTCTTTCCTCAATTTCCGCATTTTTAAAGTGTGGACTACAGATACCTGAATGCCTTGGGACAAACATTGGAGAAAAAAAAAGACCAGACTGAAATAGCCATGTGATCATGGACCATCTAGTCAGCCCAGGACTCTTACTCATGGTTCATGAGTGTATTGTCCCTTTTCTGTCCTTGCTGTTCATAATCGTCTTCTTTTATCTCTTCCATTTTTGCTCTCCCCCACCCTCCCCTTTCAGGTGACATTTTCCTGATCCGTGGAGGGATGAGGGCTGTGGAGTTCAAGGTTGTGGAAGCTGACCCTTCACCACACTGCATCGTAGCCCCTGATACCATTATCCACTGCGAAGGAGAACCCATCAAAAGAGAGGTGGTGTCATCTTTTTATTCTTGCCTCCGTCTGGCCCTAGTTCCCGGGTGAAAAAGAAATTAGTGGGCAAACAAGATCCAATGGGAGAAGTTTCTCATTTTTTGCTCTCTTATTTTAGGCGTGACTCTTTTCTGCATTCATTGTTTCATTGTTTGATGTTGTCCATGTTGAGTCTGGGGACTTGTCGATGTGTGTTATTTGTCTTCATAGTTGTTTGACTCATGACTGCTGGGTCTGGTTGAAAAGTGGTGCTGGCTTTCATTGTTGGGCTTTTCAGTTTTGAGTCTAGGGTCTAGACCTCAGACTCAGTATAACAACCCAATGAAGTCCAACTATAAAAGCACAAAATGAGACCTGAAACTCACTACTACAAACATACTAAGGCCTGACAATAAAAAGGCAACAGTGCCTAGTGGTTAGGGTGGTGGACTTTAGTCCTGGGGAACTGAGGAACTGAGTTCGATTCCTGGCACAGGCAGCTCCTTGTGACTCTGGGCAAGTCACTTAACTCTCCATTGCCCCATGTAAGCCACATTGAGCCTGCCATGAGTGGGAAAGCGCGGGGTACAAATGTAACAAAAAAAAAAATTGTTGGACTTCATTGGGTTGTTATACTGAGTCTGAGGTCTAGTTCATGGATGTTATTTTTATTGTTGGATCTCATTGTATTGAGTTGGACCTGGTTT
Organism: Microcaecilia unicolor; assembly: GCF_901765095.1. Taxonomy (NCBI): domain Eukaryota; kingdom Metazoa; phylum Chordata; class Amphibia; order Gymnophiona; family Siphonopidae; genus Microcaecilia; species Microcaecilia unicolor. The sequence goes on along the minus strand of NC_044033.1, from coordinate 200,683,533 downwards.
ACTGGTGCTGTTGAATTTCATTGTTGTACTAGCCGTTGAGCCCGTAAAAACGGGCTGGTATTGGGGTTTTCCTTCCCCCTCCCTCCCCGCGAGGTCGCCACCGCTACCGTTCCCCACCCCCAGAGTCGCTGCCATCCCTCCACCCGGCCCGGGCCTTCTCTCCGCTACTAAACTTACACATCCATTCGCCGGAACGCAGCACACACATCAGCTGAGCTGCCGTCGGCCTTCCTTTCCTGCCTGTGTCCCATCCTCCGGCAGCTCAGCTGATGTGCGTGCTGCGTTCCAGTGAATGGATGTGTAAGTTTAGTAGCGGAGAGAGGGCCCGGGTGGGGGGGGGGGAACGGTAGCGGCGACCTCGGGCTGGGGGGGAGCGGTATCAACCTCGGCGGTGCAGTTTCCCTCTCTGTCCCGCCCTGGTCATCACGTATTGACGCGGGGGCGGGACAGAGAGGGAAGTCTCTACTGCGCATTTGCGAGTGAGTCGGTCGCTCGCCGTTTATATGTTTGATTTCCTATATTTGAGGTACAGTTGTTGGGGCTTAGGTTTTGCAGTATTAAATTTCATGTCACATTGTTAGCTTTCATTGTTGAGTCTTGGTATTAGATGCTGCTGCTGGTTCTCACTCAGCGTTATCTTGTTCTTGTGTTCTCATTGTCTTTTTTTATGTCTTATCCTTTGTTGCTGTTACTTCAGGATGAGGAAGAGAGCTTAAACGACGTGGGCTATGACGACATTGGAGGTTGTAGGAAACAGCTAGCTCAGATCAAAGAGATGGTGGAATTACCCCTCCGACACCCAGCCCTTTTTAAAGCAATTGGAGTTAAGGTAATTATACCTTTTGTATCAAATCGATACCAGATCTCTTAAGACTCTTACCTTCATGCTTCAAACTACTCTTGAAATTATAGTGTGCCAAATTAGAACTGTAAGGCAAATCATGAAAATTGTGCCCCCTGCCACCAGCAGTAAACAGTCCATTTTGAGAATGGTATTCCTATTGCCCATGTAGACATGCCTTTAAACACTTATATATAAATCTCTATATGTATCGTCACTTTATTCTTACTTCCCAATCTCTACTCTTCCTAGCCTCCACGAGGGATTCTACTATATGGGCCCCCTGGGACAGGGAAAACTCTGGTGGCACGGGCAGTTGCCAATGAAACAGGAGCATTTTTCTTCCTTATCAATGGTAAGGTGTGATATGTTTATTCATTATTTGATATACCGCCTTTACAATGAAAGGTCAAAGCAGTGTACAAAATTGGAATAAAAACAATTATTAGGAAAAGAACTACAATTGCAAAAGAAAAGAAGTCATTGATACAAGAGCTAGACACATTCCTTAATAAATTCAATAAAAGTCAATTGAATTAAGCAGTGTGTCAATACCAGGAACTTGCTGCCAAGGGATGCAATTCAAGTCAAGGAAACATTAAAAGCAAGTCTAAAAAAATGGGCTTTAAGAAGGGATTTAAACTGTGGCAGGGATAAGACAGAGACTTACATTTGTGGGGGGGGGGGGGGGGGGGGGGGGGGGGGGGGAGATCATTCCAGAGTTTAGATGCAAGGAAGGAAAAAGCTGAAGTGCAAGTGGACTCATAATGGGCACTCCTAGGGGAGGGAAGGACCAACTGGTGCAATTCAAGGGACCTAAGGGAACGAGAAGGTGTGTAAGAGATAACAAGTGTACATGTGGAAGACATGGTCGGATAGTACACTTCTCACAGATTGTCTTTTCCATACATCAAGACCTTGGCAATCTAGTGAGGTTTTTCTAGATTTGCCCGGTTTTCCAAGACCTATTGTAACATGCATTTCTGTGTTTTATTTTTCTGTAGTGCATGTATGAATTGATTAGTTGGTCTCTCTTTCTCTCTCAGGTCCAGAGATTATGAGTAAGCTAGCCGGAGAGTCGGAGAGTAATTTGAGGAAGGCCTTTGAGGAAGCCGAAAAGAATGCACCTGCTATTATCTTCATTGATGAACTGGATGCCATCGCTCCCAAAAGAGAGAAGGTGAGTCCCTAGCTTGGTATGGGCTTTCTGTCTCTGTGCCCACTATCCCTCATTCCCCCACTTCCTCTGTTCATCTTTTAGACGCACGGTGAGGTGGAACGGCGCATTGTGTCCCAACTCTTGACGCTCATGGATGGCCTGAAGCAGAGGTCCCATGTGATTGTCATGGCTGCCACCAACAGACCCAACAGCGTTGACCCTGCTCTCCGCCGCTTTGGTAGGTGCATCTGCAAGTATCAGGAGGGCTCTGTTCCAAAATCATTACGTTTATGGTCTGTTGATCACACCTTCCCTTCTTCCAACTCTCAGTGCATGCCTTAATTCCAGATCTGTTCTCAATATCCAGAGAGTGCCAATGTAGACAAGAACCAGAAAAGCTGAAAAGGCCAACAGCCTTGCCACTTTCATGAATAATATCCACAATGAACACAACACTAAAATCACACAATGCAATGGTTAAGTGAAGCACCAGTGAATTGAAGCTTGGATCTATAGGTATGCCCCAACTGTAGTTTGGCCAAGGGGAGATAATCTTCTGGGGAAGGGCTGCAGCCCTGGAAAGAGAGGTGTAAAAGATGAGCACAAACATATGTGTAGTTTCCCATCAGGAAAGCACAGTACTAGAGAAACAAAACTTTTATTTACATGTCGTGGAATAAGATTGTTCCATTACAGGCCAGGGTGGGAGTTAGAACCAAGGTTGACATGATTTCCTTCTGCATGATGTATTCCTGCCCCCCTCCCAACAGGTCGCTTTGATCGGGAAATTGATATTGGCATCCCAGATTCCACAGGCCGGCTGGAGATCCTCCAAATCCACACAAAAAACATGAAGCTTGCAGATGACGTGGATCTGGAGCGAGTAAGTGCTGCTGGGGAGGGGAGTGGTTAAGCATCAATAATCTCATGGGTGGGAGAGAGGAGAGATCCATTCCCTCAGCCACAGCATGCCGAGCTTATCTGTACATGGCAGTGTGGTCCTTCATGGAAACCAGATCCATATGTGATGTGTTCATGCAAATTAGCATGTAGCATGTACATCTACACTGTGCAGTACTCTTCAGAGTTTCATTGATCCTGGAGAAAAGCGGATCCTTTACAGGTCCATAGAACCATTTTTGCTGACCCAATAGGAAAATCAGCCTAAGATGTTACAGTTCTTGAGCTCTGGAGACTGCATAAGTCCAGTTATTGCATGTGATCACCCATCAAAGGGACACATGTGCTCTGCAAGATAATGATGCAAGGTCTTTGTAAGATCTTGTGATGGATCAGAATGAGGCATCTTGTATGGAGTGTGCTGGTAAGCAGGATTCAAATCGCATATCGTTGACTTGGTGTGGGATGTGCAAAGTGTTTTCCTAGTGTGTGTGTGTGTGGCAATCCTGTGTGCGCGAAAAAAGGTTTGTATGTATGTATGAGCATATAACATGTTTTGCTTGCGTGTGTGTGTGAAGTGTGTTTTACTGGCATATCTGTACATTAGTGAGGTGTATTGTGTCGATGTGTGTTTCTGTAAATGAAGCGAGACATGTATGTGCAAAGCACGTTTCTATGACGTGCTGTGGCATGACCTCTGATATCACTATTTTCTGACACTGGCCGCAGGTGGCCAATGAGACCCACGGGCACGTCGGCGCTGATCTGGCGGCATTGTGCTCCGAGGCAGCGCTGCAAGCCATCCGTAAAAAAATGAATATTATCGATCTGGAGGATGATACCATTGACGCAGACATTCTGAACTCCATGGCTGTGACCATGGATGACTTCCAGGTACCGAGCCTTGACACTACACTTCTCCCTGCTGTCCTCTCCCCACATCACCCCCATTTCTCTCTCCCCTACACTTACTATCTAATGTTCTCTCCCCTACACTCATCTCCTTCTTTCTCTCAGTTACTGATGGCTTTTGACTATGTTCCATACTCACTGTTCATACTCTCTCCACTTTATCCTCCACTATCTCATCTCCCTTCCTCGTACTGCCCCTCCTATCTGGTCTCCTTCCTTTCTCTCATCCCTCTGTTTCTTTCCCTCAATTCTGTCTCTCCCCTTCTCTTCTCTATTTTTCCTTCTCTCCTTTTCATGTGTTGGTGTGTCCCCTCCCCCATCAGTCCCATCCCATTTTCATTCTATTCACGACTCTCTCTCTCTCTTTCCTAGTTCCTGCTCACCATGTTCTCCAGTCTGCTCTTTTTTTCTTCCACCTAATCTCTATTTTCTTTCTTTCTTTCTTTCTTTCTTTCTTTCTTTCTTTCTTTCTTTCTTTCTTTCTTTCATGCCTTCATCTTTTTTCTTCTCCTTCTCTCTCTTGTCCTGATGTTTCACTGAGGTCTTTATCTGTCTCTCTGTCTCCTTCTCTCATCCTTCACGGCCTCAGTGGGCTCTGGGACAGAGTAATCCATCAGCGTTGCGGGAGACGGTGGTGGAGGTGCCACAGGTCACATGGGAAGACATTGGTGGACTGGACGAGGTGAAAAGGGAGCTGCAGGAACTGGTGCAGGTGAGTGCTTTTGAGAGTGAGAGCCTCGGTCAGGAGTCTCTTTAGGGAAACATGGACTGGTGTAGGTACAGTGGGAACCCATTGGTAATGATGCCGTACATTTGGGATCAGGACTGGGTTCAGATCTCATTGCTTTTCCTTATGAGTGCATATGTGTCTCTCTTTTAGTTCCCGGTTGAGTACCCCGACAAGTTCTTGAAGTTTGGCATGACACCGTCCCGTGGTGTGCTCTTCTATGGTCCACCTGGCTGTGGTAAGACCCTGCTGGCAAAGGCCATTGCCAATGAATGCCAAGCCAACTTTGTATCCATCAAAGGGCCAGAGATGCTGACCATGTGGTTTGGGGAATCTGAAGCAAATGTCCGAGACATTTTCGATAAGGTGAGGGAACACCATTGTTGGTGTTTCAGTATTGACTCCTTACAACAATGTTGAGTTGGGTTGACTATAGAAAAGATTCTGATCATCTGTGGTAAATTGTTGACTGGGCAATGCTTATATAAAGGAGAGTGAGCTGAAGAGCCCAGGTCAATGTGCTCTATCATGATGTGATTCAACAAAGCACTGAATTCTGGAGTAGGTAAACTATTTGTTTACCATGCAAGAAGGGTAATTTGAGGATGTTGGTTCCTGGATCAAGCACAAACACTAACCTGGTCTCTGCCTGACTCTGAGGAAAGATTTGATGAGAGAGAGAAGATAATATTTTAATCATCGATTTAAATGTAATATAATAAAGAGTTTCCAGGAATAAAATGTTTGAAAAATGTGATAATAGTTTTGTCTAAGAGAAGACATCTTCCTAAAAGAAGGAAGGTTATCAACTCATTAGTACATCCCATCATGGAATCCTTGCCATCATGCCGTTGACCTACTGACGTGGTAGGAAGAGAAACTCCTGGGATGAAACTTCCTTCTTATACTTTGTGACTAGGAAGTGGGACACCTTATTAGAGGTGCCCGTGAGTGAGAATAAAAGGGTCTAGGTCACGTAGAAGAAGCAATGCTTTACTGGAGTTTCAGATGAATGATCAATTAGGATCTGGTTTGACTTCCCAACTAAAAAGGAGACTTCTGGGCCATAGAAAGTGTTCTAATAAGAAACCATTGGTGGGTTGGGTTGAGTGGGAGACATCTATGAAAAGGAAGGCCTAGTTACTCTCCTAAGATGGGTTGGGTGAGTTAGGTTCGGAAAGCCTCAGAGATGTTTCTAATCATTGCAGTTCTGCTAACTGGCTTCCATAGGCTCGTCAAGCGGCTCCCTGCATCCTCTTCTTTGATGAACTGGACTCTATTGCCAAAGCTCGAGGTGGCAGTGCTGGTGATGGAGGGGGAGCAGCTGACCGTGTCATTAACCAGATCCTCACCGAAATGGATGGAATGTCCAACAAGAAGACTGTTTTTATCATTGGTGCCACAAACAGGTATAGTTCTTTCCCATCCTCTCCACTCTTAAGGGGGTCATGGGTCCCTATGTCAGATAGGGTCAGGCAGATACAACATGGTGCTGTGGAGGGGAGGGAAGATGTGAGCTCAGCTTGGAAGTAAAGGGAATGCCTAGCCCTGTCCAAGCATAGCTAGCTTTATGTTTCAAAGGCTGATATCTGAAGTCCTCATCCCCCCTCCACTAGGCCAGACATCATAGATCCCGCTATCCTGCGCCCGGGCCGCTTGGATCAGCTGATCTACATCCCACTCCCTGATGATGGGTCTCGAGTGGCCATCCTGAAAGCCAACCTGAGAAAGTCACCTATAGCCAGGGTGAGTTGTTTCTCCAGCATATACACACCCTATACACACATGAGACACACCCATAATCTAATTTTCATTATGCTATGTGCATTTACTGTACCTCCTTAGATGTCATTGTATAATGGATTGTAATTAAATTAAACTTTTTAAGGTAAGCTTTGAACAGGACTGTGCCTCTGGTAATATTTTATCCTCTCCCGGCAGGACGTTGATTTGAACTACCTGGCTAAGATTACCCATGGCTTCTCTGGTGCTGACCTGACAGAGATCTGTCAACGTGCCTGCAAGCTCGCCATCCGCGAATCCATCGAAGCTGAGATCCGGAGGGAGAGAGAGCACCAGCGACACCCAGAGGCAGCCATGGTAAGTGATAAAGCCCAATGATAGGGCTGTGTTGAGAGGCCACAACATTGGAACACTGCTATGATATAACCATGGTAAGAAGTCAGTGAGCTAAGAGACCACTGTGGGATAGATTCCTGGAACAGGACACGGCCCCAGTAATTGACATAGCACCAGGACTTATCTCTTAGGATCGAGTTGCCATGCTGATTCTGCAGCTCAGTTATTCCCACATTTATCTCTTCCCAGGATGACGACTACGACCCAGTCCCAGAGATCCGGCGTGATCACTTTGAAGAGGCCATGCGGTTTGCCCGTCGCTCGGTCAGTGACAATGACATTCGCAAATATGAAATGTTCGCGCAGACGCTGCAACAGAGCCGGGGCTTCGGCAACTTCAGGTAAGGGGCAGGCGACTGGGCTCCCACAGACACAGCACTCACAATGCAGAGGAGGGGACTCAATGTCCATCAATGTGGCACTCAGGATTTCCATGCCGATGGCCCAAGGGAGAGGACTGAACTCTCACTGATGTGGAAGTCAGAGCACAGGGGAAGAAACAAATCTCCCACCAGCAATGCATTCACAACTCAGGAGAGGGAGCCAAATTCTTTCTAATGCCACACTCAAGGCATACAGCAAGAACTCCCTTAGATCCACCCCTGCCCTCCTTCAGTGGAAGATGCTGAGCCTCAAGGCACCAAAGCCATGCCGTTTGCTTTCTCCTCACTTCTTGATACTAATTGGATCTCCACTGGGTTGCTCTGTGTGTTATAATTTGTGGGGCTTAAGAGTATTCCTCTGAGGTAGCTATGCTGAAATATCTATTCCCCCCACCCCCATGCCTATCAACATGCTGCATTAATAACTCATCATTTTCCTTCCCTCCATGACCAGATTCCCTGAGGGTAAAGAGACTGGCAGCGGTGACTCCAGGAAGGGTGATAGTGGCCGAGGGAGCCTCTTCCGAGATGATGGGGATGACGACCTTTATAACTAACTGCAGCTCACGGGGCCTCCCCCTCCACCAGCCTCTGAGGGGTGATGAGGTGACAGAGATTCCCTCCCTGCTTTCTACATCTGGCTTTGCAATGCAAGACTCTGTGTGTGTGTGTGTACTCTGTTTAAGCCCAAAACCCTCGTGGCAGCCACCACTGTCTCCCTGCAATTGGTAGGCAGGAGGGGAGCATTCAGCCTCAAAGAAAAGTTTAATTCAGCTTCTATAAGTCAAGGACTTGAGTGACCCTCACTCCCACCACCTTCCCCCCCCCCCCAACCCCCTCATCAGAGACCCTGGGATGGTACCTGGAAGATGACACACCATGGATCAAGCAACCACCATCTCCGAAAGACCACCTCTTGGAGGGGAGAGGGTTTTTTTTTTTTTTACAAGATGAGCAGAATTGGGAGTAGCTTAGCTTTCTAACCAGACCTCAGTGGGAATTTCTCGTATCCCCGCCCACTTGCCTCTGCAGTCACACTGTGAATTCTGTGCCAGTGTGGTAGTTACGTCTGCTCTATCTGCCTGCCATGTGAGCTGTCTTGGAGAGCCGAGGGCAGTGGTCTTATTCAGTAGAAGATGGACATTCAGCTTACCAGTACCAGCATGTCCTGTTAATAAGACTGTAGGTTTACAGCTCAGCAGTTAACTCCAAGCTCCACCACGACCAGACTGTACTTGGGCTATGTCATCATCATCATTTGTAAAACACACATCTGGGTTCCCTCTCCCCCAAAGAGCCCAGACACGGCTGCAATGTTCCTCTGAGTGGCACGGAAAATGACTGCCTCCAAAGCCTGTGATCTGCTCGCCCTGGCCACCTGGTGCTGCCATAAGCAATAACCTGAGACCTGCGACTGTAGTCCATGACCCTCAGATCACCCCGCCTTCTTTAAGAATTGTTCTTATTTCTGCTCGGGTTTTGCTTCCTGTGTGCACCCTCCCTCCACTGCATGTGCAACTCCCTTTGGAAGTTAATCATGGGACTAGAAGGGGACGGTGCCGTGGCTCGATTTGCGTTTTAAGCCTGCTAATCTATGCATGGATCCCAGGATATAGGGCAGCTCCTTCCAGAAGCTGAGATGGTGGAACAGGAGAAGATGGTGTAGCTTCTCTTCTTTGAACTCAGAGAATTATTTTTGCCTTTTGTAAAGAATGATAAGAAAGAAGAAGAATAATAAAAGAGCCACATTACTTTGAGTTTCTTTTTTTGTTTGTTTTTGTGGTGGATTTCCAGTATCCAGCAAAACTATACATAGAAAAATATGTCTGAAGAACCTCTCACACTCTGTATCCGTGTCCATCCCCTGAATCCTCCAGTCCTAGAGGTGACGGGCTCTGTATCCCTGTGCCCATCCCCTGAACCCTCCAGCCCTAGAGGTGACAGGCTGTGTATCCCTGTGTCCATCCCCTGAACCCTCCAGTCCTAGAGGTGACGGGCTCTGTATCCCTGTGCCCATCCCCTGAACCCTCCAGCCCTAGAGGTGACAGGCTGTGTATCCCAGTGTCCATCCCCTGAATCCTCCAGCCCAAGATATGACAGGCTCTGTATCCCTAGAGAAACCTACCACACACACTGGGATGAGAGCTTCTGGGATCTTGAATGCAGACTCCCTAAGGAAGGAACCCCACAGAAAATGCACCACATCCCACTGTAGATAAAATCTCTTTATTAATACATAAAATACATTGTCCTGTTCAACAGGCATCTCTATAAAATACTCTGGTGCAGCACCTTTAGCTGATAAGGCTCTGAGTCGTCTGCCCTCCTTGGCTAAGGATTTTATTCTCTGACCTTTTCAGAGTCTCTGTGAACTCTGGCTGGCACTACCAGAGGCAGGAGACGGCAGGCTAAAGATTGGATAAGGCAGTTTGGCACAAGTTTGGGCAGGGAGTGAGGAGGAAGGAAATCATTGCAGAACCCCAAGGTCTTAACTCCTAGGGTTTGCCCCTAAGTCCTGAGTATCACTTTAGGCACATGGAGCAACAGTTTGCGATGCCCCAACCCCCAGTTTCCTTTTCTCAGTATGTGGACAGCTATTGAAAGGCTAGTTCAGTTCAGCCCAGGCCAAGCTTTGCACCCCTCCATAACAGCTCAGCCCAGAAGTCCATCTTTGCAGCCCCTCTTCCTCAGATGCGGCTCATTCCAGTGTGATCTGAACTCTGGTATGAGCTGACCTCCCAGCGATACAGTTTGCTGCTCTTTAGGTCCGGCCGCCTCATGATGATCTGGTAGAGTTTGCGCAGCACGGCCCTGCGCAGGAGGATGTAAACCCAGGGGTCCAGAATCTGGTTCCAGGATGCCAGCCGGACTCCCAAGAACATCAGCCACTCATCAGCATTATTGGATCCTGGATTGCTCTGGGCATTGATCACAGACATCATGACAAATATCTGGCACCAGAGAAGAGAAAGAACAAGAGGTTAGAAGTAAGACCCTCCCAAGAATCCCTCTAGGGAGTAAACGTTTTCAGCTCATGAGACACCTGCATTTTACTGCAGTTTCTGCTATTTTCAGCCCCTGCAATTTACTGCAATCTCCTCTGGCATTTTCAGCCCCTGCACTCTCTGCATGTTGCTACAGTTCTCTCTGGTATTTTCAGTTCCTGTATTTTACTACAGTCTTCTTTGGTATTTTCAGCCCCTGTGCTCTCTACATGTTACTATAGTTTCATCTGGTATTTTCAGCCCCTGCATTTTACTGCAGTCTCCTCTGGCATTTTCAGCCCCTGCGTTCTCTGCATGTTACTACAGTTTCCTCTGGTATTTTCAGACCATGCATTCTCTGCATTTTACTGCACTCTCCTCTGGTATTTTGAGCCTCTGCATTATGCTGGAGTGTTCTGTGGTATTTTCACCCTTGCACTCACTGCATTTTGCTGGAGTCTCCTCTGGTATTTTCAGCCCCTGCACCGTCTGCATTCTTCTGCAGTTTTTCTCTTATATTTCCAAGGGAGGGGCAGGACCTGAGTTTTTACATAGAGAGTCAGAACACAGCTGGCCAGTGGCATCCTTTTCTCAGATTAACTTAATACCTTTGGGATACAGCCTGAGTATTTGACTTTGCTTTAACTCAATTCTGGTCTGTTGAAGGAAGTTTAACATTTAGGAGCCAGGCACAAACACATAGGGGCAGATATTCAAAAGATCTAAGTATCTCAAGTCTGGTGGTTGCCATTTTTAATGTTAAGTGCTTGCCCTAGCACACAAATTTATATAGACAGTCAAGGGACTATCATTTTAAGGAGCACCATTGAAGAAATGTATAGGCTGTGACCAGTCCAGTGGCAATCTTCTATTTAGTAGCCCTCAATTAATAGGGTAACATGTCCTTTCTTACAGCTGAATATCACAACTAAATGGGCAGTTCCTTCACCATGCCTGCCATTCCCTTATTATCTGAATAAAATCTGACTGTTCAGCGAGTGAAATATCCTAGGTTATCCAGATGGGAGCTGACAATATTCGGGTCCTGGGTATTTGGGGAGCCTAATGTTAGGGAAATTGTGAGCCATTGTAAATCTGTGTCTAAATTTCAGCTAAAGTTAGGATCCTTATTTTAAGGCACTTAGCTCAGCTGCACAACTGACATCACAATTCCAAATGCAAACATAGAATTCAAGGGCGTGGTCCTATGGTCACTTAAAGGCAAGAGTTTGGTTCTTCTGCTGGGTTGTCCAATAACTCTCTCGACACAATTCTTCCCTGGCAACTGGCCTAAACTACAATAAGGTTTTTGGACCACAAACATGCCCAGTTGACATTGCAGAGAAACCAACTTACCTAATTCCAGGCTGGAGACTTTTTGGCCAGACCTGGTTTTGAACTTACATCCCAAAACAGTGTGGGATTTGTAGTGCCCGATCCTGCCTATTGATGCAAGTCCCATAATGCACCAGGATGGAGTTGTCAGAAATCCAAGACTGTCCTAAAATCTGCAGCCTGTAATTGGGTAACTTGGTGACACTGAGTTGATTTAAACAGGGGTAGCTGAGCACTGGCAAAATGCCCCTATAGAACTGCCCCACCCTTTTAGTAAGGGTGCCAATGCCAACCTCTATTCCCCCCCCCCCCCCCCCCCCACACACACACACACTCACACACTTTGGAGAAGATGCCTGTCTGAATTGCTCATGGAGAAGAGGTGGGGGCTGTTTTAAAGATCCCCTGGAGGGCAAGCTATGTCTGTCACCTGTAGCTCAGGTCAGTGGTTCCCCAAACCTGGTCCTGTAGGCACCCTAGCCAGTCAGGTTTTCAGGATACCCACAATGAATATTCATGAGAGAGATTAGCATACACTGCCACCACTGCATGCAAATCTATCTCATGAATATTCATTGTGTATATACTGAAAACCTGACTGGATGGGGTACCTCTAGGACCAGGTTTGGGAACCACTGGATCAGGTGGATGTGAGAAAATTGGAAAGGGCTTTGAAGCATTAATGCTGAAATTGCAGCTCTAGATGCCTACCACAAGAGGGTGCCAGTTATTCAAAAATGAAGACTTTTTGCCTGTCTGGTGACACACAAGATTTCCCTCTACTCAAGGGCATTTTGGGAGCTGTAGTTCTAGAAATGACTTTTAGAGGAAGGTCAGAACTATTTCTCCCTGCATGCAATGGGAAAAGTACAGCTAGATTAGCTTGTTCAGATTGACCTGGGTGAGGTGGTGATTCTCCAAGGTAATTGGTGTGATGGTAGAGAAGGGTTGGGCAACCAGGGTCCTTGAAGGCCACAATCCAGTCGGGTTTTCCACAATGGATATGCATGAGATCTATTTGCATACAGTGGAAGCAAAACATGCTCATCAATCTTATGCATTTTCATTGCAGAAATCTTGCAAACCCAGCTGGATTGTGGTACTTGAAGACCATGGTTGTCCACCCCTGAAGTAGGAGAAAGAACTCCAGGTCATCTGAAACAATATCATCCATTCTTGGTTTTCTTTTCCTTCCTGCCCCATGCCACGGGTCTTGTACTCTCCTACTGTTTTGGAGAGATTGGAAATTCCAGATCCACAATACAAAGCCAGGACTGGATCAGACTGTCCATAGGTGACCCTCCAAATATAGGCGACATTGATCTGGCTAACAAGCAGTATGATCAGGAGGATAGACTGGTGTCCCTGTACCTCCCCAGAGTTGCGAGGAAGGGTGTGTGTCACTTACCAGGATGGGACTCCAGCAGATGCATGAGACCACCATGATGCCCACCAGCTGGGCCACCATCTCAATGTCATGAGATTTGGTGCGTCGGTTGCACTTTTTCTTCTTACGCAGTCTGGCACACACCAATGTCAGTCCACTCACTGTGTTGCAGACAAAAGCCACAAAGAGGGAAGTCAAACCCAACAATGAGAAGAGCAGGGCGAAGGTCGCCTCACCCCAGCCAGCCATCTTGTGCACTGTAATGAAGCACCAGCTCCCCGGGGACTGGATGCCATAGTGACCAAAGTTCAGGATGGGGAGCAGGGCGATGATTAGAGCAAAGGTCCAGAGTCCCAGCAGGGTGAACTTAGTCCGAGTGGAGGTTACCACTGCTGAGTGCAGAAGTGGCCGCGTCACTCCCACGCAGCGCTCCACTGCCATCACGCAACCCAAGAAAAGCGGACAGAGGCCAAAAAATACCATGCAGGCACCAAAAAACTGGCAAATGGCCCCAGATTGGTCGATGGTCTCCCACTGCATGCGGACAGCATACAAACGCAGGACGAAGGCACCAGGGATGACGTGGCCTGCAAAGTCTGTGATGACCAAGCTGCTGGCAAAGAGCAGGAAGGTGGCCTTGGAACGGCGGCGGAAGCGAGCGTAGGACTTCACCAGGATCACCAGTGCCACAATGTTGGACACAGCACCTAAGGACATAGAAAAGCTAGGCAGAGCGGCAGATTTTGGGGGCATCATTTCAGCCTGTGTGGAGAAGGCTAGCTTGCCTTCGGGCTGGGTGGAGACATTGAAGGTTCGTCCAGAGGCTGGGTCGCTGCAACATGCATCGTAGAAGGCATCTGAGGACATGTTGAGCTGGCAGGAGGAGCACATCTCACCAACTGTGGCTGGTTGGCATGGCTGTAGACATCTGCAGAGAGAGAAATGTAAACATACAAGACCACTACTACAGCAATCACAGATACAGACACCGGAGTAACCTACGTGAAATGACTATGTCAAAACCCAAACTTCAAAGAGCCTGGAGAGATTGGATGCTTTGGACAGTAGCTTGGCTAGTTTAGGTAGCTGTGTGGTTATTAAAAAGCCTGGTGCTATGACATGGAAAGGGACCCCAGTGGTGGTTCTCCAAGAACTATAGAGGAAGATGAAATGGTTGGAGATGGCTTCCCATTGGAGGATATGGAGACTGGCACTGGCAGATTCTGGCCATACTGGGGACTGATATGGCAGGCAGTGGTAGGAAGGGAGTTGAAAAGTCAGGTTGGGGGGGAGGGGGAGTTGAGCCTGGAAATTCATATGCTCATCAGCCCAAAATGGAAGAAACAGAACTGGACAGACTGAAAGAGACATATTTTTCTTTTCGGCTGTCATTTTTTTTAACATCCTATCTTCTCATCACATCTCAAGGTGGGTTATAATAAAATCCACCATTAATCGAATACTAGGATGGATCAGTATTCATGACTGTATCCCCTGCTGTCACCTCCTGACCCTCTTCGTAACTGACTCTGCCTGAAACGCTGAGGTTTTCAGCCACAAGCTATGTCTGCATCTCTGATCCTCTGAAATACCAGAGGCTAAGCAAAGGTCTGGGAGCTCTTCAAGAAGGAGTTGGTGCAACAGGACATAGTGTGGACAGCTAAGCGATTTGTGCCAGTAATGAAATGATGCCCCTACGCTGCTATTTCAGCATTGAAACCTTCTCACACACAAAGTTTTGCCAATTACTACTACTACTACTATTTAGCATTTCTATAGCGCTACAAAGCATACGCAGCGCTGCACAAACATAGAAGAAAGACAGTCCCTGCTCAAAGAGCTTACAATCTAATAGACAAAAAATAAATAAAGTAAGCAAATCAAATCAATTAATGTGAACGGGAAGGAAGAGAGGAGGGTAGGTGGAGGTGAGTGATTACAAGTGGTTACGAGTCAAAAGCAATGTTAAAGAGGTGGGCTTTCAGTCTAGATTTAAAGGTGGCCAAGGATGGGGCAAGACGTAGGGGCTCAAGAAGTTTATTCCAGGCGTAGGGTGCAGCGAGACAAAAGGCGCGAAGTCTGGAGTTGGCAGTAGTGGAGAAGGGAACAGATAAGAAGGATTTATCCATGGAGCGGAGTGCACGGGAAGGGGTGTAGGGATGGACGAGTGTGGAGAGATACTGGGGAGCAGCAGAGTGAGTAGATTTATAGGTTAGTAGAAGAAGTTTGAACAGGATGCGAAAACAGATAGGGAGCCAGTGAAGGGTCTTGAGGAGAGGGGTAGTATGAGTAAAGCGACCCTGGCGGAAGATGAGACGGGCAGCAGAGTTTTGAACCGACTGGAGAGGGGAGAGGTGACTAAGTGGGAGGCCAGCAAGAAGCAGATTGCAGTAGTCTAAACGAGAGGTGACAAGGGTGTGGATGAGGGTTTTGGTAGAGTGCTCGGAAAGAAAGGGGCAGATTTTACGGATGTTGTAAAGAAACACACACAAACAGCTCTGACAATCTACCTCATTCCTGTACTTCAGCACCTCCTGCTATTCCAGTACTAAGACCCTCACAAACGCACAGCTCTGTGAATACACTTCACTCCTGCCCTGTAGAACTCCTTCTATACCAGTATTGAGAGGTGTCCACACAAACACACACCTCACTCCTGTCCTGCGGGACACTACTATTTCAATACTAAGACACTCGGACACCACTGCACCTCATTCTTGCTATGCAGCACTCACTGCTATTCCAGTACTGAGACCCTCACATGCATAACTCTGCCAATGTACCTCATTCCTGCTCTGCAGCACCCCCTGTTATGCCCTGGCAGGAATGAGGTACATAAGAGTAGATATACTGCGTCAGACCAATGGTCCATCTAGCCCAGTATCCTGTTTCCAACAATGCAAGCCAGGTCACAAGTACCTGGTAAAAACCCAAATCTTGGCAATATTCCATGCTACCAATCCCAGGGTAAGTAGTTGGTTCCCCATGTCTGTCTCAATAGCAGACTATGGACTTTTCCTCCAGGAACTTATCCAAACCTTTTTAAAACCTTTTTTAAACCCAAATATGCTAACTGCTGTTACTACATCCTCCTGCAAAGAGTTTCAGAGCTTAACTATTCTTTGAGTGAAAAATATTTCCTCCTATTTGTTTTAAAAGTTTTTCCATGTAACTTCGAGTGTCCCCTAGTCTTTGTACTTTCGTAACGAGTAAAAAATCGATTTACTTCTACTCGTTCTACACCACTCAAGAGTTTGTAAACCTCAATCATATCCGTCTCTTTTCCAAGCTGAAGAGCCCTAACCTCTTTAGCCTTTCCTCATATGAGAGGAGTTCTATCCCCTTTATCATTTTGGTCGGTCTTCTTTGAACCTTTTCTAATTCCGCTATATCTTTTTTGAGATACGGTGACCAGAACTGAGCAGTACTCAAGGTGAGGTCGCAGACTCCCTGCTTTTTGATAAGCTCATGTCAGGGGGGGGTGGGAAGTTCAAAGAGAAGACAGGTGTTGCCCATTCCACACTGTCCCATTTAGTTCCCGTTAGGCGTGTGTGGCACTAGGGTCAAGATGGTACAGCTGAGGCCATGTCACTCTCACATGCCCAGACTGGAAACATATCGCTCTTCCAGGACAGTTGTTGTGTAGGCCAGCAGGTTACTCCTCATAGTAACTGAACAAAGGGTAGCTGCTGAGCTCTAGCCCAGCCGCACCCTGCCCCCCCCCCATCTCTTCTCATCTGTTTCTCCCATCTCCATCTTCTCTCCATCCCTTCCCTCTTTTATTCCCTCCTCTCTCCTTCCTGCTCCTCATCTTCCTGTCTTCCTCCTATCCTGCCCTCCCTTTCCTCTTGCCTCTTATCCTCCCCTCTTCTTTCCTCTCCACTTTCCCTCTCTCCCCTGCCCTGCCCTCCTTCCCTTTTTTTTCTCTCTGTCCCCCTCTCCTCTCCTTTGGAACAAAAGCTTCTCTCACGTTCTAACATGGAAACATTTGCCTACATTTTATTTTATTTATTTTTTTGGTCCTTACCTTCTTTGGTTAAAGGAGCAGCAGTCTGAGGACTCTCTGGATACAGAACACGGTTTAGCTCTCTTCCCTAGATCCACCTCCAGACCCCAAAGCCATCCAGCCCCGCCTGGCCCCTGCTGTGCAAGAAATGTCCAAAAGCAGCTTTCCAAATCTTTCCCAGCCAAAAATATCCAAATCTCAGATTTCTCCTTCTCTGGCTCTGCCTCTATGTGGGTGTGAGTCTCTGTTTCTGCTAGTTTAACACCTCTTGATGTCTCTCTCCCTCTCCTCTAAAGTAACACCATCTCTGGATCTTCCACACATCTTGCTCCGAGTGAATCCACCAGATCCGTGAAGACAAGCAGATATGTTCTCTCTCCCCCCCACCTCCCCAGTTTACAAGGATCCAAGCAAGGATGGGGACACCTTTGTGCTCTCCCTTGGAGCTAGTAGCCAGAATCAGTTTCTGCCTGGCCCCTACCAGGGACACCGATGTTTGTCACTTTTCCAGTGTCTGCATCAGGGGATCAAACAGAATTCTTTACTCCAGGCAAGAGGCAGAAAATCAAGGTGGAAGGAGTGACATCTGGGGTTTCAGCCGGAGGTGGGGTGTTTTCACTCCTTGAGTGTAAGGGTTGGGCGCTGCAGACACTTCTCTCTGGCTGTCCTTGCCGACTGCTCTTTTTCACATCCCGTCCCCTGTCCCCTCCTTTCATAAAGCAGGACAGGTCCTCCCCTCCATCCCTTTCCAAACAACAGGGGGCGCCTGGTACAAGATGCACAGGCTCTCTCCCTTCCCCCACTGTGGAGGCGAGGGAGAGGCAGGAGAAGAGGAGGTGATGGAGAAAGCAGGTAAGAGAGGCTGGGACTCTGAGACAGGAGAGCTCAGGAAAGAGGGAGGCAGGCAGGCAGAATTTTACAAATGGGGAGGAGAGGAAGGATAATCAGGTGGAGGGGGCCCCTAGGGACTGGGATTTCTGGAACTGGAAGGAATTCAATTTTTATGTTTTGCTGGGAAGTTGAGATTAACAGCTTCCTGTTCAGCAGGGTCCACAGAGACAGTGCACATCCCGATACATTGCATCTGCCTTTACTTAACCTCAGTCACCATCCATTTCCAAAACTCTAAAGGAGTAAGCTATTTCAAAGAAACATCTGTGTAAAATCCTTAGGCAGGAAAGGGTATGGAATTGTGTTTGCCATTTGAGATAAGATCAATTGATAACGATGTAATTTTGGAGGCAATGAAAAGGGTCTTTATTTCAGAATTTTGTGCTATCAAAATTTAAAACTATATGTTCGCTGGTTTAATGTAATTCCTAGTAATGTCTAGTCTCATCTTTGTACTCTGCAATATAAGAAATGTACTGTACTGTATTCTGCCCTCTCCCCCAGCACCAGCCTGGAACTGACAAGCAGGATCCCCAGGGCATTGAAAACTTTGGTATTTTCAGCCCCTGCACTCTGCATTTGCCAGAGTCTCTTCTGGTATTTTCAGCCTCTGCACACTCTGCATTTTACTGAATTTCCTCTGGTATTTGTAGCCCCTAAGCTCTCTGCATTTTGCTGGCCTCTCCTTTGTTATTTTCAGCCAGCCCATAAGCTCTCTGAATTTTACTGAATTTCCTCTGGTAGCTATAGCCCCTAAGCTCCTTGCATTTTCCTGAAGTTTTCTCTGGTATTTTCAGTCCTTGTGCTCTCTACATTTCACTGACCTTTCTTTTCTATCACCAGGTATCAGGGCATTGAGAATGCCTTCCCATACAGCATTATAAGGTTCAGAATATGCAATCAGTGCCTTCTCCCATTGGCCGATCACCACTAGTGTGAGAATGTTCAGCCAATCAAGCCGCTCACTTCACTCGTTCAGTATCTCAGGCTTGTCTGATTCTTCAGGTCAGGAAGCTTTTCCAATTTCTCTGCGGTTTAGGGTTGTTTTGTGTAGCTTGGGGCTCTTTGGATAGGCGAGGTTCCCTCTCTGATGCTCTCAGATAATAAGAGGATCAGACTGGATCCAAGAGCTGGACCACTCCTGAGATGTGCATCTTTTGGTTTGTCTATTTGCTTCTCTGGCTTTGTGTCTTGTCTGTCTGACTTTGCCTCCCACCAGCTGCCAATCCTCCTTAAGCTGGAAGGATTCCACTGGAGATGTGTGGAATGCGCCCCCGGCGATGTTTGTTCTGGCTGGGTATCAGAAGATTGTAAATCTACAGGAGTTGCCTCTTGCCTGCCCGACACACTGCCTCACAGGTGTCTCCCTGGCATACAGCTGAATGAATCTGCCACCTCTGGAAGCAGGGAGGGTAGGTGGCTGCTTCTCTCCTGTGGCAAGGAGCCCACGGGCACTAGAATGAGTAGAAAGTGGACTGATTGGGAGAGGGAATGACACTTGGATTCATTTCCAAAGTTTCTGGTGTGGGACAGGGTGGCTGAGGAACCAGGGAGGAGAGCATTGTACATTCAGGGAGTATGTGACCCCCAAGCCCTTACGATTTGAAGGGTTTCTAAGTAGAGGTATCTCTGGTTTTTGATGTCTCTGCTACAGTACATCTGCTCAGTGCACTGGTTAAAATCCTTTTTTTTTTTTTTTTAATGCATCCAGGTACTGCAGAGAAGAAACAGATAGGCAAGCCCGGGGTGTGTTCTCTCTTCTGTGCCTGACAACATAATCCATTCTGTCTGTGAAGCATAAAGTTGTGCAAAGTATGAGGAAAGGGTGTCAGTTTATCAAAACTCAGATACAATTTTACCTAATAATTTATAGGCTACCAGACAGCTCTGGGTCATTAGGAACAGGCTGAACCAGTCCTGGTTTCACTATCCCTCATAAGAACATAAGAGTAGCCATATTGGGTCAGACCAATGGTCTATCAAGCCCAGTATCCTGTTTTCCAAACAGTGGCCAAGCAAGGTCACAAGTATCTGGCAGATGCCCAAATTGTGGCAACATTCCATACTACAAAGCCCAGGGCAAGCAGTTGCGTCCCCATGTCTGTCTCAATAGCAGACTATGGACTTTTCCTCCAGGAATTTGTCCAAACCTTTTTAAAACCCAGATATGCTAACCACTGTTACCACAAGCTCTGGAACTCTTTGCCAGAGGATAACTATTTTTGAGTGAAAAAATATTTCCTCCTATTTGTTTTGTAGACCTTGATCATATCTCCCCTCATCCATCTGTTTTCCAAGCTGAAGAGCCCTAACCTCTAGCCTTTCCTCATACGAGAGGAGTTTCATCCCCTGAACCTTTTCTAATTCTGCTATGTCTTTTTTTGAGATATGGCGAGCAAAACATCTATGAAGTTGTATTTCCAATTTATATAGAAAAGTTCAGATTGAGGTAGAACTGGGGAAAGCCACTACTTGTCCCTTGGGGTAAATAGCATTGAATCTTGCAACTTTTTGGGTTTTGCCAAGTTTTTGTGACCTGGATTAGCCTCTGTTGGAAAAAAGACACTGGGCTAGATGGACCAGTGGTCTGACCCAGAGTATGGCTGCTCTTTTGTTCATATACATGTCTTCCTCCATTCCCTCACTGCCATGGTCTGGACAGTCTCTTCCTCTCTATAAAAATACAGTTTTATGGCCCTGGCACATGTGAAATCTTGTAAATTGAGGAAAGCTGACATCTCTTGGAGGGAGACCTAATCCTGTTCTAAGGGGCCTGGCCTGGTTTTATCTCTATAAACTACATGGACTTTAAATCCAGTGTCTGCTGAAGTTAAGAACTGGAGGTTGCTATCATGACCCTCATTTCTGGGATGTAACCCAGCAGCTGATCCCACCATCATGAAAGAGTCTTACAGATATGACAGGGCACATTTCTCAGCCCAGTCAGACCTTGCTATTGGCTAGAACTGGTCTGAGCTGCCTATTTCTGTGCTCTGGCAATAACCAAGGGCACTGTGTAGGCTGTACTGTGTATGAGCTGGAGGCCACAGCAGGGGGAAGGAGACAAAAAATGGACCACGCTCTGCCCGCCATGACCCCTCAGCCTTCAGGGCAATCTCTGGCAGGAGTTCAGAGAAGATAAAGGGTTGAAAAGGCAGTGTTGAGGGAGGAAAGGACAACACAGAAAGAGGCAGTGTTGTGGTTGCAGTCCCATGTGCTGTATAAAGGAAACCTGATAAGGTTGGGGTTCTGTGCACATATCCATTGCCGTTGCCATGAAAAAAATATTTATTAATGTGACTCCATCATGTCATGACTTCTTATTCTAGAACTTTCTTTCCCCTCAAAAATGTGTCCCTCTCATGTCTTTCTACCTCTCAGATGTTTGACTGTCTCTATCAGTGTTTCCGCTGCCTGTCCTTTCCTCTACGTTAACCACATTTAGGTCCTCAAATCTCATCTCGTAAAGGCTTTTGCTGCCAATCTGCACCATTTTGGTCACCTTTTGCTGGATCTCCTCCACTCTGTGGAGTATGATCTCCAGAACTGGACCCAGTACACCAAGTGAAGCCTCAATGGCACCCGCAACAGAGTCATTATCACCTCTTTTTCTTGTACTGGTTATGACCCTACCATTGAGCAACAGCGTTTTCACACATGGCTCTATATCCCTTCACATTTCCCAAGGGCCATTACCGGTCCCTCCCCAGCATCCCTCTGGTTCTAGCTACTCTCTTGTCATGCTGTTTCGGAATAGACAAGTTTTGCCGCCATGGTGTTCTGCAGCCCAGTGTTCTTTCATCTTAAGGAAGTCACACAGCTACACTTCTCTCTTGTTAAGCCAACCAGCCACAACACAAGAGATTCATTTGACCCCTGATGCAGGCCCTGGTGCTGAAACACCGCCGTGTCGGGTCGTTTCTAAGCTGTTTATATTAAAGACTTCCTGATATCCTCTTTGACTTGTCCTCACTTTTTTGTCCATTGCTTTTGTTCTCCTTTTTGATCTCTAGCTACTGTCTTGTCATGCTGTTTCGGTACTTTGAAATCAGTGGATGTCATCGCCCTGGGGTCTCACTACTGTTCTGTGGATACCAACGCCACCCCCACCCATTGTGCTCCACAGTAAATTTTAAATACTCTATGGGCCTTACTCTGTCAAAGCCTCAGCACCTAGTGGAACACATTAGAGTTCTTCCAGTAAACCACTGGGGAGCCAGCTCAAAAGGACAGATGGCAAAGAAAACCCCATTTGGCCGCCTAACACACCAACTCATGAACTGTAGGGAACTGTCTTGCAGCAGAAATTTCATGGTGGCCAGCCTAGGATAGAGAAAGTAAGAAGGAATTGGGGTGGGGTGGTTTGATGGGAGATATTGGCCTTTAAGCCAAAATATATTACAATCTGAGAGGGGCTTGTAAGCTAGGCAAAGTGAAAGAAGTGGAAGAGGGTGGTTTCCCTTCCATTTGAGGAACGTTAACAATTCTGTGTCATTAATGGAGACAGAATAGAAGGGTGTTAAATTGTAAAGGCAGCTGAGGTTATGTTGATTGGGAAGCACTACAAAAAATCATATATTAATATGTAATATTGCAGAATTACCAACTGGCCCCAGATTCATTAACAGGATTGATCCAGTCCTGGGTTTATCCCACTGCATGCTGGGACTTGTAGTTCTGGTTTTGCCCATTGGCTTCTCTAACAAAAACAAGACTACACGTCCCTACATGCAATGGGGTAAATCCAGGACTGGTTCAACCCTGTTGAGTAAATCTAGGGCCAGGTGGCAACCTCTACATATAGGGGGTTAAATAAGTTGAGAGAAAATAGGAGATTAAAGCAGAAGGAATCAGATTGGTATTTTGAGAGCTGCCAACCAAACTGAAGACATAGAGATGCACCAGATTAAAAAAAAACCAAAAAAAAAACCAGGACTGGTAGTGACATGGAGCCAGCTGGCTACCTCCAAGTCCAGCCCATACTCCACACCCTTCAGATGACAATCTTAATTGCTCCCTTCCACTGCCCCCTCCATTCTCACTTCCCCTCTTCTTCCTTTATGATCTCAGTGTACCTGTGATTTAGCCATCATGAGAACACTGTTTCCTGCTGACTGAACTTCTGTTCAGCAGGGTTTGATACACAGCAGTGGAGGTTTGTGGGGTCCATGACAGGCCATTTGAGGTGGATCCTCTGGGGACCTCTTTTAAGTTACATCTGGGGTTTATGAACCCCTGACATGCAACCATAGAAGCACAATAGGTGGTCACCTGTCTGCCCCTGAAGCAGGCACTGGAGGTGCTGAAACATGTTGGGCGGATGGACATTTACAGTTTCCACTTTTATCTATGGTTGCTGTTAATAAAATTGAGACTCAAGTCAATTGAGCCTAGCCTCTGTATTTTATTGATATTCTGAGCGTAGTGTTTTTGGATCTCCTTTCACTGTCAACGTGACACATTTCTCTGGATGAAGTATAGGTGAAAGAAGGTCACGTAATTGATAACAGATTCTAAATTGTTTTTCTAAAGCTGCTTCCCCTCCACCCTGAGCCAAAATCTCTGGGTCCTGAACAGCATCATCAAGTGCCTGCCACACCATTCCACATCCGTTTGGCGTGTCCCAGTACTCCAAGTCTGGTTTAGTCCATTGCAGCTGTGGCACGTGTGTGAGCTGGAGAAAAGCCTTCACACTGAAGTCGCTGGTGACCAGTTTCAGCTCTGACCACTCCTGGGATTGGGGAATCTCCCATTGATGATTTAGGATTTTTATTTATGGATCAGGGGACCCAGAGGTCATGCAGATGAAACCTGCTTGTGTTCATTTATTTATTTACAAACACTTCTAAGAGGTTTACACAACGCAAATCATAATCATGCTGTACCAAAGGGAAACACACAAACAATCAGGGATGGAGGGGGGGGAGGATACAACAGAGAGAAGAGAGAGGTTTTAACTGCTGTTTTAAATTTGACAAAGGAGGATTCTGATCTATTATGTCTGGAATGGAGTTCCAAAGCTTTGGAATAGCGTAGCTTATAGCAGTGGCATAAGTGATATCAAAGTGCTGGAACCTGGAGCAAGCCAGCACCTGCGGAGCACAGGGAATGAGAAGGAGCAATGGGAATAAGAAGGCGAGACAAATAATCTGGTACATTAGGTAATTGAGATTTATAAACAAACATAAGCAATTTAAATTGAATCCGCGATACAAGAGGAAGCCAGTGTTGAGCACAAAGTAACGGAGTAATGTGATCGAACGGTGTGGACCTGTGAAGAAGACGAACAGCAGTAGGACTAGACTAACTGTAGGCGTTTCAGAGAGGATAACAGTAAACGCACATAAAGAGAATTGCAATAATCAAGATGCGAGATAACATGGAGAGGAGAAGAGTCCTAGCAGAAGGAAAGGAAAAGAGAGAGCGGATAGCCCGAATGCGATGAAGTGCAAAGAAGGAAGCCTAAGAACCAAGTTTGTTTGATCTTTATAAGTAACATGGCTACCAAAGACAATCCCTAAGAGTCTTTAAAGTCAAGATGGTGCTGATCAATGATGGGATGAGATGGGTCTGCTGAGCAGGGGTTAGAAAAAATGGATTGCCTGACATTCTTAATCAAAATAAACAGTGACTACGTACATAAGAACATAAGAGTAGCCATACTGGGTCAGACCAGTGGTCCATCTAGCCCAGTATCCTGTTTTCCAAACAGTGGCCAAGCCAGGTCACAAGTACCTGGCAGAAACCCAACTCATGGCAACAGTCCATATTACAAATCCCAGACATAAACTTTTTGGAGACACATGTTAAGTCGAGTCAGACTGTGCAGGAGGAATAAAAAATAGTATTTGTATGTCATCAGCATAACAAAAAAGGAGACAGTCATTAGACTGGATAAGAGTGGTGCAAGGAAAACATTAAATACTGTGGGTACAAGGACAGATCCCTGAGGAACACCAGAAATTATTGGAAACATGTCGGAACAAGATCGATGATGGGCAACCAAGTAACAAGCTGTCTTCATCAGGCCCTGCTGAGATCCTCCCAAATGCTTATATCTATCTCGTAGATTTAAAGGTTGTGCTTGAATTTAAGACATAGTCTTAACTGTAATGTTTCCACTTTGGGTCTCTAGTGTACTTCATTTTTATGGCATGTTCTACTCACTGAAGCTGAGCTTTCACCTCATTCCCTCCACCCTCGAAAGCTGTCACCTTTTCAGGACTGCTCAGCTTTAGAGTCCATCTTACTACCTTAGATGGATCTCAGGCAGGGCCAGCATTCAGGTGTGTGTGTGGGGGGGGGGGGGGGGGGGAAGGGCAGCTGCTCTGAGCCCCACAGTCCAGGCATCTCTTCCCCTTCTCCCCATCACAGTCCATATCCTCCTCCCTTCCCAATCTTCTTTAAAATTTTATTTCCCTTCTCAGAGGGGCCCCAGTGCGGAACCCATTCTCACAAGCTGCCTTAGGCTGCCCCAAAGCTTTCCCTCTCTGCTAAAATCTGCCGGGTCCACCCCCCTGTGATGCAATTTCCTGTGGCTGCCTGGGTGGATCGCGGCAGAGAGGGAAAGCTTGGGACAGTCTGAGGCAGTTTGTGAGGATAGCTGCCACGCCGGGGCCCCACTGAGAAGGAAATAAAAATGTTTAAGAAGATTGCAAGGTGAGGGGAAAGGAGGGAGACAGACTGTGGTGAAGAGAAGCCCAGATCAGGGGACGGGGGATCAGGGGCCCCACCTTAATTTCTGCCCTGGGCCCCACCATGTCTAAAACTGGCCCTGATCTCAGGGAGGGTTGGCAGAACTCCTAGACTTGCCTGAGGTGTCTGTGATACAGCATTCAAGATTCACATCTGTACAGTAATGTGGACAGAACTAGCCTGGTTTCCCTTGATCTTAGTGGACAGTCTTGCCCCTCCTGCTCTGTGGACAATGACAGAGTCTGCCAAATGAAGTTCTTGCCTTGAACTATGTTGTATAATCTCTTTGTCAACATAGGCAGTATTAGAATGCTTCAAAGATAACAACATTTGTCAGCTGCATTCAGTTGAGAGCCTTTGGTGAAAAGTGCTAGTTGAAGCCAGCTGGTCCATGACCTCCTCCTTTTTTTTTTTTTTTTTTTTTACATAGAAATATAGAAAAATGTAGGCAGATAAAGACCATATGGCCATGGGCGTAGACTGGGGGGGGGGGCGAGGGGGGCAATGCCCCCCCAAACAACGACGAGGCGCCGCCGTGCCAGTAGTTAAAAAAAAAAACACAAGCAGGCACGCGCTCCTCTCTGTCCGCTTGGCTTCCCTGCCCTCTCTGTCTGCGTCCCGCCTTCCTCTGACGTCATTTCCTTTCGGGCGGGATGCAGACAGAGAGGGCAGGGAAGCCAAGCGGACAGAGAGGAGCATGTCCGTCTACCCCCCTCTCTTCCTCCCTCCCTCCGGCGCAGGCAGCAGTCTTTTTCAGCGTTCCTGGTAGCGGTAGCGATGTACACGCTGCCTTTGGCTCTGCCCCGAAGCCTTCTCTTCAAGTTCCTGTTCCCGCATAGGTGAGAACAGGAACTTGAAGAGAATGCTTCCGGGGCAGACCGAAGGCAGCGTGTACATCGCTACCGCTGCCAGGAACGCTGAAAAAGACTGCTGCCTGCACCGGAGGGAGGAAGAGAGGGGGGTAGACGGAGTCACAATCTTGGACCCTCGCGGGGGGGGGGGGGGGAGCAGATGGAAGATGGATGGGACTAGGAGGGGTGGGGAACAGAGGGAAGGAGCAAGAGATGGATGGGACTGGGAGGGGTGGGGAGCAGAGGGAAGATGGATGGGACTGGGAAGGGTGGGGAGCAGAGGGAAGATGGATGGGACTGGGAGAGGTGGGGAGCAGAGGGATGGACCAGGAGATGGATGGGATTGGGAGAGGTCAGGCACAGCAGAGGGAAGGAGCAGAAGATGGATGGGACGGAGGGATGGTGAGCAGAGGGAAGGAGCAAGAGATGGATGGGTCTGGGAGGGTGGGGAGCAGAGGGAAGCCTATTGGAAAGAAGACACTGCATAAAACAGAAGACACTGGGACCAAGCGAATAGAAAAACTAAATGATCAGACAACAAAGGTAGATAAAAGTATTTTATTCAGAATTTATTAATTGAAATATGTCAGCTTTTTGAAATGTGCATCTGTGATATTTTGCCTGTAAATTTCAATTCCTTCCTCCATATTAGCATATTCATTTGCATATGTATATATGCAAATGAATATGCTAATATGCTCGCCCATTCTTTGCCCCCCCAAATGAAACAGTCAAACTACGCCTATGCATATGGCCTATCCAGTCTGCCCAGCCACACTCTCCCTATCACTCCCTTAGGGATCCTATACACTTGTCCCAAGCTCTCTTAAATTCAGATGCTGTTTTCATCTCTACCACTTCCACCGGGAGGCCGTTCCATGAACTCACCACTCTTTCCATGAAGAAGCATTTCCTCAGGTTACTTCTGAGTCTATCCCCCTTTCACCTTCATCACCTTCGTTCCCGAGCTTCCTTTCAATTGAAAGAGACTCAACTCCTGTGCATTTATGCCACATAGGTATTTATTTTATTTAACATATTTATAGCCCACCCATCCAGCCATCTGAACAGATTACAATAAAACACTCATAAAACAATACACTTTACAATAAAGCACCCCATAATACTTCTAAATGTGTCTATCATATCTCCCCTCTCCCACTTTTCTTCCAAAGTATACATATTGAGATCTTTAAGTCTGTCCCCATACACTTTATGATGAAGACCACTGACCTAATAATATCTGCCCTCTGGACCTACTCCATCTTGTTTATATATTTTTGAAGGTGCATCTCCAGAATTATACACAATATTCTAAATGAGGTCTCACCAGAGTCTTATTCAGGGGATCATCGCCTCCTTTTTCCTACTGGCCATCTATGCACCCAAGCATCCTTCTAGTTTTTGTCCTCACCTTTTCTACCTGTTTGGCCACCTTAAAATCATCACATGTGATCACACCCAGGTCCCGCTCTTCTTTCAAACACAAAAGTTCTTCACCCCCTACTTTACCGTTCCCTCAGGCTTTTGCAGCCCAAATGCATGACCCTGCATTTTTTAGCATTAAATCTAAGCTGCCAAATTCTAGACCATACCTCTAGCTTCGCTAAGTCCTTCCTCGTGTTATCCACACCATCAGAGGTGTCTACTCTATTGCAGATTTTGGTATCGTCCATAAAGAGGCAAACCTTACCAGACAGTCATTCAGCAATATCACTTACAATAATGTTAAAAAGAACCAGCCCAAGAACCGAACCTTGCAGCACACCGATACATTCTTTTCCTCAGAATGAGCTCCATTTACTACTACCCTCTGTTGCCTTCCTCTCACCCAGTCAGTCACTTTAGGGCCCATACCGAGGGCACTCAGTTTATTTATTAGTCGTCTATGCAGAACTGTGTCAAAGGCTTTGATAAAATCTAAATACCCCACATCTAGAGCTCTCTGCTGATCCAACTCTCGGTCACCCAGTCAAAGAAATTAGTCAGATTAGTCTGACAAGACCTATCTCTAGTGAAACCATCTTGCCTCAGGTCTTGTAATCCACTGGATTCCAAAAACATTACTATTCTCAGTTTTAAATGCATTTTAATTAATTTACTTACCACAGAAGTCAGACTTACTGGCCTGTAGTTCCCAACTTCTTCCTTACTTCTGCTTTTGTCCCTCTAGATGAACCTATCTATGATAACCTAAACATCTACCAGTGAAAGGGCCCACAGTCATTTGTAGACAATTGGTCTCCAACCAATGACTCTACAAGCTTAGAGGTAGCCTGTAGATGTCCAAGGCTTAACAGCAGTGGCATAGCCACAGGTGGGCCTGGGTGGGCCAGGGCCCACCCACTTAGGGCTCAGGGCCACCCAACAGTAGCACATGTTTAGCGGTAGCTGGTGGAGATCCCAAGCTCTGCCAGCTGAAGACTTTCCCCTGATAGTAACACAATTCTACTCTCCACAATACTGGCACCTGCGCATGCTCAGTTTTCAGTGCATGCCTGCTGCAGACTGCCAAGGTGGAAAGAAGCATTTTAATGCCAGCTGAGATATTGTTTTGGTGGTGGTGGGGGGGGGGGTGAGAACATTTGGTGCCCACCCACTTCTTACCTAGGCCCACCCAAAATCTGTAGTCTGGCTACGCCCCTGCTTAACAGTCCTCCATCTGATCATGACTGGATGTAAAACCCTGATCCATGTCTTGGAAGGAATCCAATAGCATTACAGAAAAGCATTATAGAGCTATTTCCAGCCTGGTTTATGCCACTTGAGACCGAGAAGGGAGAAGACTCACTCATTCCCGTATGTTGGCCAGCAGACCTGCATGAAAACATCTGATGTGGGGGGGGGGGCACAAAACTTCACTAGACACCAAGTTTCTGGAAGACTTTTATTTGGAGCTTATATATATATATATATATATATTGATTGTGTTCAAAGCTGCTCTGCTTCTACCTGGACGAGAATACCATGTCTATAGATCCTCGGCTAGGTCGGTATTCACACTGTTATTCTAGGAAGTCCACAGGTTGCTCTGTCATTCTCTTGAGAATCAATCTTGGCGCTTTTCTCTGATTGGACATTAGAGATGCCTATCTCCAAAGAAAGGGTGTATCAATGAAATTCCTTCAATTGATGGTTGAGTTTATATGTTTTAATCATTGTGGGTGGTATTTAAGCCATTTCTCTATCATATGGGTACCTGAAACAGCTGTGTCCTAGTACCTTCCAGCTCTGTGGGTATAGCGGATGCATGAACACCCCTAATATTGTACAAATCTCCTTCACTGTATCCAAGGAGAGGTAATTTCTAATTGTTTTGAGACATTGGCTTCACTCTACATTTGACTTGGTCCTTCCATGTGCCATGCTATCAGTGAGCAGGCATTGATAACATGACACACAGAAAAACATGTATGTGAGAATGCTGGTGATGGTGGCTCCAGCTGCTCCCAGGACCAGGGAGATTTTGGGGAAGCCCTGGGAGAAGAAAATAGCTGAATGCATTTTATGTTATTTATATATTCATTTATTAATCAGGAATATAATTATCCATAAACCTGAATAGAATCAGAAAAATATATGTGGAAAAAAAAAACAAAATTAAACTATCAGTTATTTAGACCCCCGTATTTAAGGGTCAAAGAAGAAAAATAACAAAGGACAAAAGAAAAGAATCTGTGACTCCCTCCCCCACCCCCAGCTGAATGCATTTTAATCAAGGCTTGATAAGCCAAGGTTGATACTGCCAAACGGCACAGTGCCTGATTTCTTTAAAGTCAACATGTGGCTTGCAGACCTCTTGGATGGCAGACATTTCACTGTGGAGGCGATGTCCGGGTGTTTGCCTGGTTAGGAGGAAGCTTCAGGGGTGATGACAGCTTCTAAAGACAGTAGGCAGACAACAAAGTCTTATGATTTCAATTTTCTCTGTTTTCTCTTAGGCTCATTTCTGTCTGCTTGTCACATCAGCTCTCAGGGGAGATGGGGCAAGAGGCAAGCAATGGATGGGAGAGAGGAGAGGAGAGATGACTTTGTAACTGCCTTGTGTAAGCTTGCCACAAAGCAGGAAACAACATGTAGATAAACCCATGAGATGTACACTAAACCTTATGTAATTATTTATGTAACACTTTGAAGAGGGAATCCCTGCAGGAAAGCAGGTAAAATTAGCAGCAGAAATCAGACCATGGTAATCACTTTTCCTCTCAATCATTTCCAGGCTGCCAGCTGTCAATATGGAAGAGCCTTTACCAGCATGGGTGCTGTATTAAATGGTGCAGGAGCACTATGTGACCAGGTCTCACAGTTTCTGCAGTCCCAGGGTTCTTCAGGAAGCGGTACTATAGGGAATGGTGCAGGAGCACTGGATGTCAGGGAGCTCACAACTTGTACAGCCCCAGCTGCTCCCAGCACCAGGCACTGCAGGGAATGAAATGGGAATGCTGGCAAGGGGGTGGGGAGAGGAGATTTAGCATATTGACTGTTATATTTATAAAAGTATTTATTACATACTTTGCAGGCAAAGACATGCAGGTGAGAACGAGAGGCAGAACTGTCAGTGCAGACAATACACTGAAATCTTCTGCCCAGAGTGTGACGGCGGCCACAAACGCAAACAGGATACTAGGAATTATTAGGAAAAGGAAGGTAAATAAAACCCAGAATACTATAATACCTCTGTTTTGCTCCATGGTACGACCTCACCTTGAATATTGTGTTCAATTCTGGTCACCGTATCTCAAAAAAGATATAGCAGAAATAGAAAAGATTCAAAGAAGCGCAACCAAAACGATAAAGGAGATGGAACTCCTCTCGTATGAGGAAAGGCTAAAGAGGTTAGGGCTCTTCGGCTTGGAAAAGAGACGGGTGAGGGGAGATATGATTGAGGTCTACAAATCCTGAGTGGTGTAGAACGACTCAAAGTGAATTGATTTTTTACTCTTTCAAAAAGTACAGACTAGGGGACACTCAATGAAGTTACATAGAAATACTTTTAAAACAAACAGGAGGAAATATTTTTTTCACTCAATGAATAGTTAAGCTCTGGAACTAGTTGCGGGAGGATGTGGTAACAGCGGTTAGCATATCTGGGTTTTAAAAAGGTTTGGACAAGTTCCTGGAGTAAAAGTCCATAGTCTGTCATTGAGATAGACATGGGGAATCCACAGCTTACCCTGGGATTAGTAGTATGAATCTTGATACTCTTTTGGATTCTGCCAAGTACTTGTGACCTGGATTGGCCAAGGGCAAGATTCCCTGGACGTAGCCTCCAAGGGGGACCCAGCATTAGAAGGTTCTGCTCCCTCAGTCTGTCTCTCTCCTGCTCCTGTGTGTCAGGACCTAGGTGCCTTCGTTAACATGATAACCTGGGTCCCAGCACACAGGAGCAGGAGAGTGACAGACAGAGGGAGGAGCAGACGCAGGAAGGTAAGGGGGCAGGGGTGGTAGCCTAAGTGGGGAGGGGGCAGCAGTGTTGGCCCACGAGGGGGAGGGGGGCGGCAGTAGTGGCCCGAGTGTGGGGGGTGGAGGTGGCAGCAGCTGCCCTGGCCCTGCCCCAGCGGCCCTGGGATTGGCCACTGTTGGTAACAGGATACTGGGCTAGATGGACCATTGTTCTGACCCAGTATGACTATTCTTATGTTGTTAACTTTCCTAGCTGGCCCTTTCCCTGGTTTTTACTGAATTCCAGAGTGACTCCAGAGGCTTCCAGATGTTCAGAGCCAGTCAGGAGTCCCCAGATGTTTTGAACAAGGAGAGCCCACATATTTAAGGTGACTTGGATTTGGAATCATTTTATCCATAATCTTGGAAGTTTAAGTTTGCAATGGTAATTTTCTTCACTGTCTTAAAATCTCCATTCTCCTGCCCCTTAACCCCCTGCCCCTTAATTCCCCTGCCCCCTGCATGCACCTCAAGCCCTGAAAAATATCTTCCTGCTTAGAGCTAGACAGTATCCTGAACCCTCAGATCCTTCCTAAACTGTGTAAACCTCCTTGACACACCTACATCTCCAAATCTCTTCATACCCTTTAGGCTCCTTCATGCCCCTGAACTTGAAATCTCTCCAAAGCCATTGTGCATCTGAACTTTAAAACCTTTACCAACGTCTACCCCCTTACATATCTGAAGTCTCACTCACACACCTGGATCTCAAAATCTCTCTGTCCCCCCAACAACACTCCTGAACCCCTGTCCTTTTATAATTAATCTCATCCTCCACTCCCAAAAATCCCTAGTCTTTTCATAACATCCCTCAGCCCCAAGGTCCATCCAATCGTCTCCCCACCTCCTCTATTGCTTTAGCAATACACCTCCTCTCTTAGATCTTCTTCCACTTTCAGTCCCATCTCCCAGCTCTGGACCTAGAGGAGATCCCTCAGGGGATTATGGGATGTTTCTGTAATCTCTTAAAGTCATTTATGATCTGTTCAGTGAGATAGACAGATAACTCCCACCACCATTGCCTCTCTCTCTCTTCGCCTCCCTTCCTCCAACATTTGTCAAGTCAAAGGCCAGGAACAAGGGTAATTCTTTGCTGCTGTCTATTTTAAAAATCCATTTCCCTTGCTTGCTTTCTTTTTTTCTTTTTATATTATGTCCTTGTGTCAGCCAGGAAAGCAGACAGAGGGAGCATGCCAGTAACACACACGGTACCACCATGGATATCAATCACACTCAGACTCCAGCACCAGGTCATTAGAGTCTGATGTAGGACCCAGAATTACTCCCCCAGGGCATCTGTAGAACTTGTGGCGTCCTGTTTCCTACAGAGCTTGGGGACTACAAGTTTAATTATAGATAGCAAAAAACACCTTTCAAAAAGATCAGCAAAGCAGTGTACAACATAAAAAAGTTGGAGTTGGTCTTGAAGTGACTCCATGATCCCTTTCAAAGGGTAAGTTAAAAGAAAGATCTAGAAGTTTTGGTAGTAACCTAGGTAAGAAGTTAATAGTGTCTTTTCCTTCTGTTGATTCAGGTAATCCTAGGATTCGGATGTTATTTCTCCTGTTGCGATTTGAAAGATCTTCAAGATCAAGCTGTAGTTTTCTCATTTCAGATTTGTTCTTTTTGTTTGTGCTTGAGTTTCAAGCTGCGATGTTTAGGTCTTCAGTCTTGTTTTGTGAGATAGGCAAGGGTTTATTTCTTCTAATTCCTTCTGCACATTTCTTGTGAGTTCAAGTTGCATTTTAAGCATTTATTTTAAAGTGTGAACTGGATCTTAAGTATTTTCAACTTTGGTCATCATTTTATCAGGTGTTGGTTGGTGTTCTGTATTCCTGGTCTGTTTTTCTGGTTTTGTTCACTGACATCTCTGGTAAGTTGAATTGAAAGTATTTTAGCTTTAAAAAGCTTTTACCGAGTATCTCAGGGTTGTGGAGCTCTCAGGACATGTGTCCTCCTGGCCTGAGCTCTTGGGCCACATCCCCCACAACATAAAAAAAAGTAATAAAATATTAAATGCAATAAAAATAGAAAAAAATATTTGAAAATAGTAAAAGTGAAAAAAAAACACAAGACCTAACAAATATGCGCCTGCTAAAAATAAAACAAAAAGTTCATAAACGCATGAAACAGCCTCAAGGGTAGGTGGGGGAGATTTGTTTTTAAAATGTATCATTAATGGGGTGGGTGGGGAGCCCTGGGTTGAGAGAGGGAAAGTAAAACAAGGTGTGGAACTGATGGCTACTTTCCATCTGGCTGTCTTCTACTGGAGGCCTCTTAACTTCATCTGCATAAAAAATGCTGATCCCCCCCCCCCCCCCCAACCAGAGTACTTGCCTCTATTACCCAGATCACCGGGAAAGTGGTGACGGTCATTAGACAGGACCGGAGAACAGTCTGTTCCTGATTAAGGTTCACTGTGTCAGAACAGGCAGATCGCCCTCCATTGTACATATGAGTTTATCATTCCTGCTTTTATTAGTGAGAGTTACAAGATGCAAATTTTTTTTTTTTTTTGGGGGGGGGGGGGAAGGAGTTAAAATAAGAGCACAACTGAATTTGCTTGTCTGAATAAGAGAGTTCAGCTGATTATGCCAGTGTGGATCAAGTTGAATCTAATAAATTATGCAGAGGATTGGTCACCATGTTAGACGGGAAGACCTGGCTTACCACTACCTCCTCAGCCATCAGAAAACAGTCCAGGCTACAGGGACCTTCTCACATGGATGAAGAAAAAGGAGAGTTGGCCTCTGGCCAGGGCAGTGGGACAACAAGGCAGGAAGGAAACCAAACAACTGTGGGTAGGGAGATGGCAGCTGGAACATGCCTGGCAGAAGGTAATTAGTACTCCAACATCACTTCCATCTTTGGATGTCCTCCAGTTTCATCTGAAAGAGATGGCAGTGAAAGGCCGAATGGCTTTTAGCAAACTTTGACCGCTTCTGGCATATCAGCTCCATGCCAGCTCGAGACCAAATAGCTTTGTCTCTCTTGTTAGCATGAGAGAGGCATTGGGGTTCTTCTACTTTGGGAGGGAGAGAATGAGACCCATCAAGTTTCAAGTTATTAAGGAATTTGATAAGGATAACCATCAAGGCGGTTTACAATAAGTAAAGGAACACACACTCGTAGCTTGAGCTCATCGCTCAAATAAAGCACAGCACACTGGAGGGGTTAATTCTAAAAAGGTCACCTAAAGTGAGATGTGTAAAATGTTTGCACTAAGTGTAAATTCTCTAATGGCAATAGAACACAAGTGTAAGTCCGCTTCATGCGTGACCACTTACACTACTCAACGGCTGGTGTTGATGCTCGTACCTAACTGCTGTCAGGTGTGTTACCGACAGTATTCTTTAATCTTAGTGCAGTGCTTCTCAACCCAGTCCTTGAGGACACACCCAGCCAGTCAGGATTTCAGGATATCCACAATGAATTTGCATGAGAGAGATTTGCATACCAAGGAGCCAGTGCATGCAAATGTATTTCAAGCATATTCATTGCGGGTATCCTGAAAACCTGACCGGCTGCGTGTTTCCTGGGGACTGGGTTGAGAAGCAATGCCTTAGCAAATAAGTGCTACACACCCATGACCTGCCCATGCCCCACCCACATCCACACCCTCTTAGCACCTGTGTGCGTAAAGGAATTACGCATGCAGTTAATGCGTACCTGCAAATTAGCACCTGTTGGCACCTAATTTAACATTTAACTTACATGCATAACTGGCATATGCAATTTCGTGTGTCAAGCACACTGTAATAAAGTCACATCCAGGATAGTTGGGTTAAGGCAGTTTGTCTGAAATACAAGTCCCAGAAGGCATTGCAGGCAAGGAGCCATGGGGTGAGATGAGGAACCCGGACTGGACTCCTAGCTGCAATGGGGGAAGACATGGGTGTAAGCTGGCAGGACGTGTAGATGGACTGCCACTAGGGGGAAAAAGAGGAAACCCTGTGTGCAGGAGCTCATCATTAGTCTAATGCTTAACTCAGCTGGTATGGATGTGGGGGAAGCTAATGGAAGGAGAATGATTGGTTGTGGTAGCAGAAGCCAGGGATTGATTAGGCAGGTGGGAAGAAGTCCCAGAGAAGTGGGAGGAGAGAAGCAGTTGCAGGCTGAAAACCCTTGGGTAAGAGAGGTCCCTAAAGTACTGAAGCAGGCTGAATTCCCTTGGGTGTGAGGGAGTCCCAAAAGTATTTGCAGGCTGAAAATCCTTGGGTAAGGGAGGTCCCTAAAGTATTGAATTTACCAGTGAAGCTGATGCAGGGTGAAATCCCTTGGGTATGAGAAGTCCCTAAAGTATTGAAACCTCCTGAAGGTAAAGGCTGCTTTGTGATTTAACTGGGATGATGAACTGAATGAACTGTTTGTCTTGGGAATTGAACTACTGTTTACTGTGCACTGGATAAAGAGCCCAGACTGAAGCTGACTGTGAGCCTGTATTGAATCCTGGTAGGTGCTGGTAGCCTACTGCTTAAAGGGGACTATTTGCCACACACCAGTGGTTTTCCTAGGGGCGCTGACACCTGGGGCGGATCGCAGATGTGCCCCGCCCCCCCGGGTGCAGCACCCCCCCCCCCCGGAACAGCGCGACCTCCCCTGGCGAAATAACCCCCCGGGTGCAGCGCGACCCTCCAGCGAAAGAACCCCCCCCCGGGTGCACGCCGCTGGGGGGGGGGGTGCCGCGCGCCTGTCGGCTCTTCGTTTCCATGCTCCCTCTGCCCCGGAACAGGAAGTAACCTGTTCCGGGGCAGAGGGAGCATGGAAACGAAGAGCTGACAGGCGCGCGGCACCCCCCCCCCCCCAGCAGCGTGCACCCGGGGCGGACCGCCCCCCCCCCCCCCCTTGGTACGCTACTGCCACACACTTTCAGGTGGCTTACATGTGCTTAAGATTAAAGGTGAATGCTGCTGTTGGAACCATGTATCAGGTCTACTAGAAACCTGCATGGAATAAAAGCCTTAAAATTGAAGTTGCTGGTGGACATTTGTTTCTTGATTGTACCGGGAGCGCTCTCCCTGGTGACAACACACAAGAGTACACAAGAATCTAGAATTAAAAGGTAGGTACATATATACAACAGGATTCCTGGATCTTCAGTGCGAGAGGGCAGGTTAGCTACATCAAGAGATCACTCCACATCTTAATTCTTTTTGTAGATAGCAAATAATAGCCGGTGAAGACCAACTAGTCCTTCCAGTCTAGATTCTCTCTCTCTAGATAGATGAGCAGTTAAATTCACTTTGTTTAAACCATTCCCAGCTCCCCCGTGTCCATCACTGCCCCAAGCAGTAAGATATAATATCCTTTTGGGCCTTCACTCCCTTCATAAGTACACATGGACACCAGGTTCGACGGCATTCAGTTTCCCAGGTGAAGTCTACTTACAGCTTCCAAACTGAACAAACTGAGGTGTTTGCTGAACTCAGGCCCAGGGCATGCATGACAAAGATCTGAAGTCCGTAGTCATACCGATGCAGAGCTCAGCCACTTACCTCTGCTTCTTTTGAGGGAAAGACCAAACTCGCCTCTCGTCTGCCGAGAGGGCTATGACTCCACTTCTGGGAAAGATTGAGACTGGAGAGGTTTCTGGTCCTGGCAATAGAGTGACCAGGAATATACCACTTTATGGTTTGTTTTTTTTAATGTGTTTATACGGCAAAGGCTCTTATATCCAGGTCCCCACGGATTGACTGAGTAACCATGTGCATTAGCTTTTCAGCATTAAGAGCACTTTATACATGGTATAATAGCTTTTTATTTTGTAACAGGACATGAACTAATTGATGGGGGATGGAATATATCGTGAGCAGAGAAACTCAGCAAACCAGGAGATGGTTATTAGCATGGCGCATGCAGGCTCCTCTCCAGTGACATCACAATAGTGTCTACAGTGAGGCTTCCAGAATGAATAGTACATCCCATATGTTAGTTCTGATTGGCTGTAGCATAGGCCATGTTGGTTTGTCCCCCAGTAACATCACAATAGAGTCTACAATGAAGCTTCCAGAATGACATCCCATGTGTTAATCTTTCTCTTCTGATTGGCTGTAGCACATAGCACAGAACTGTTCCAATGACAAGTGTACTACAGAACCAGATTTTCCCCCCTCCCCCCATGAGTCTTCCCAACCACAATGCTATGACTGTGAATTTTGGGGTTGACAGTGTTGTGATTATGGCCTCTACTAAAGTAGACTTGGGAGGTTGTGATATTTTAGCTCTTTGGTTGTGCCTATGGCATTGACTTGATTGGTGGTTTATGCTAATCAAACAAATAACCAGGACAGCATGACAAGGATCAGCGCACCCATGAAGTTGCACCAATCCTGACTTTGTCCCCAAATGCCTCCAAAAATTAGATGGGTCTTCAAGCTGTCCAAAATTTTGGGTTAGACAGCTCAAACAAATAGTGGCAGGAATCACAAGCCAAAATGAGGGCGTGGTGCAATAAAATGCACAGTGCCTAATTGAATCAAGTTGAATCATGTTCAGCCAATGGGGTATGTAACCGATGACTGTTAAAGAGTGCAAGACTCTAGGAGGAGCATCTTGACCCAACAAAGTTGTAGCTTCAGCAATTCTGAAGATTGTCCTATTGCTTTTGGTGCTGGTACCACGGCAACTTAGGCTGGCATGTTCAGTAGACCTGTGACCCTGTACATTTTGGTGTTCTCCATGGCTGCAGTTGTAGTTTTCCTTGTGATGGTGGAGATGGTGGTTCTGATGTTAATTAGCAGCAATGCGGTGCTCTTGTACCATGGTTGTGCGCTGCTCCCAGCCACTCTGGGTGAAGCTAGGGTTATGGTGAGAAGGCGCACACTTATCCTCTCTACCACTACCGGGCCGAGGCTGGAAACTCAGCAGTGCCAGAGCAGGGCCAGGGTCCTTGTATGGAAAAGTGCCAGGGCACACAACGGTTGCAGGTTTGCATTTCCTGCAGCTATTGGAAGGGAAAGAAGAATTCCATGCAGGGAACCAGAATCTTGTGATAAAAGAATGCAAAAAAAAAAAAAAAACACCATGGGTCTTATGATGAATTCCTCTTTGGTGTGAAAATTCCGGCCCGGCATGGCATGGAGGAAAGGTGGTCAGTGACTGCCACCGGGAAAGCAGGGAACTGGAGGAGAGGGAGTGGTATCCACTGGAAGCTTCTTTCTTCTCATGAGGTTCCTGTGGAGGCCTGAGCTGCAAACTCCATGTCCTGGGAGGTCTCTGTGCCTAGCTGCCTCCTTAGCTTCCCACCACCATTCAGCCTACTTCTGCAGACTTTTCAAATAAAGCCAGGCAGTGCATCTATCTGACAAATCTTCATCTGCCCATTTCCCCCACCCCACCACACCACACCATGTGGCTGAGGGAACCAGATTGCTCATACATTTAAACACATATACCCGAGGCAAAGAGCCATTTCTGCTTTATGAACAGCTGTTTTCCCAGTGGAAATGCCTTTTAAATTGGCAAAGAAACAGAAGTTCTATATTCTGTTCTCATTTTCTGCTTCCCCCTCCCCCCAACTTGGTTCCCTGAAAATAACATATCGATTGGTGACGCCATCACGTTGGAGGTTGCTAGATAACAAATGAAATATCTCCCTTCTCATCCAGCCGCATCATTGCTCCTTCCCCAGGCATTTCACTGTTCCCTTTTACAATAAAGCATCTGTTCAAAATCCATCCGTCTTTTGCAAAGTTCACCTGAGCTACAGAAAACCTAATAAAGCCATTATTCTCCCAGCTCAGCTCAGCACAGACAGAGAGTGTGTGTAATGTTTGCGTTAGTAAATTCTGAAAGGCGTCATCCGTCCCTGTGTCTCACACAAGGTCATATATCTCGAAGGATGCATATTGTCCAGACCCCAATGAAGTCTCTGGTATGTTCAGGCCCTTCATTCCCTGCATTTTGCTGGAGTCACCTCTCACATTTTCAGTCCCGCGTTCTCTACATTTTGCTGCAGTCACCTCTGGTATTTTCAGCCTCTGTACAGTGACAGTCTGCAGTTTGCTACAGTCTCCTCTGGTATTTTCAGCTCCTATGCTCTCTGCCTCTTGCTGGAACCTCCTTCAATATTTTCAGTCCCTATACTCTCTGCATCTTGCTGGAGTCTCCTTCAATATTTTCAGCCCCTGTGCTCTCTGCTTTTTGCCAGTCACCAGGGGCTTAGCCACGGGTGGGCCTGGATGGGCCCAGGCCCACCCACTTTCCCTCCTGGCCCGCCCATCCACATCCTTCCTCGCTCGCTGCCGCTGTCTTTTCTCCCGCAGCTCTGCTGGGTACGGACGTTCGGGAGGCAGCGTTCAGCGTAGCCTGCCTGCCCTTAATTCTTCTCCCCAAGCTCCGCTTCGCTGCATCGCTCTGCATTCTTCTTCTCGCCTGTCACGCAGCGCTGCCATTCATACAGGCAGCTGCGCTCCCCCTTACCGCGTCTATCCGGTCCTAACAGGAAGTGCATCAGAGGACCGGATGGACGTGGCAAAGGGAGCGCAGGTGCCTATGTGAATTGCAGCGCTGCGTGACAGGCGAGAAGAAGAATGCAGGGAGCGACGATCATGCAGCGAAGCGGAGCCTGGGGAGAAGTGCGCATAGCTACATTTTGGGCTCAGCCAAGGTACAGGGCAGGCAGCGGAGCAGAGGGAGAAATCTTGTATATAGTGGGAGGAGAGGGAGAAATGCTGCCTGGAGGGAGAGGGGGATAGGGACAAGAGATATGGGGTGGATGGAGAAGGAGAAATGTTGCATGGAGGGGGAGGGAGAACACAGGGAGAAATGTTGGACACAGAGGTTAAAGGAAAGGAGAGATGGTGCAAGAGGGTGGAGGGGAGGAAGGGAGAGAGAGACAAAGGGGTAGAGGGGGGCAAGAAAGGGAGTAATCCTGTATATGGGGGTGGAGGGGAGGGAGAGATGGTGCACAGAGAAGAGAGGGAGAAATGTTGGGCATGACAGTGGATGGGAGGAAGGGAGAGATGCTGTATGGGATGGGAGGAGGAGAAAGAGATATTGGACCTGGGGCACAAAGGAGGGGGAGACAGAGATGGTGGACAGTGGGAGAGAGGAAGAAATGTTGGACATGGTGGAGGAAGGAAGAGAATGCTGCATGGGAGGGAGGGGGAAGACAGATATTGGATCTGGGGTACAAGGGAGGGGGAAAGAAGGATGTGGACAGTGGGAGAGAGGGGGAGATGTAGGACATGGGGTTGGATGAGAGGCAGGGGAGAGTCATAGGGGAGGGGAGAGAGGGAGATATTGGATCCAGGAGCAAATGAGAATGATGGAGAGATGCAAGACAATGGAAGTGAGGGAAGAAAGAGGGAGAAATGCTGGACCATGGGGGACAGGGGAGGAGAGAAGAGAAGGGACAGGGAGATGTTAGGCTACGAGAGCAGGGAGGGAAGAAAGAGGGAGTAGATACTGAGCTAGAAGGGTGGATGGAGGAAGATGCTGGGAATGGTGGAACCATGTGGGAGATGCTGGGGGGGGGAGGAAGAGGGTGGCAAGGAAATGAATGAGAGGATAGTGATTACAGAGGATAGAAATATAGTAATGGGGAGTAGATTAAAGATGAAAGGGAATGGCTGGAGAAGGAGTGAGTTGGGTAATGGGATGGCTAGTGGGTGAGAGAAGAAGATGACGATCTGATAGGCAACTGTAAAGTAAAAAGAAGGAGAAAGGCGAGAAAGAGAGTAAAATTTGAGTTGACAGAGAGGCAGAAAATAAAAAAAATAAAAAAAAAGAGGAAACAGCTAAAAGGAATGATCAGTATGTCAGAGGTAGATGTAGTGAGGGAATAGACAGTAGAAAGGAGAAAAGACAAATGGACAGCAGTCACTTGAAGGAGAATTAGTAGACGACAGACAGGAAATTAGAAGCAATATAATGGAAAAATAAAATGTCCAGACATCAAAGGTAGAAAAAAGCATTTTATTTTGAATGTTTAAATGGAATATGTTAGCTTTGTGAAAAGTGCATAGCAAATGTCTTTGCATTGTGTTCAGTTGAAAAAAAAATGCATTTTTGTTTTTATTTCTCCAGGGTTGTAGTACATGTTAAGTTTAACTTCTTGGGGTTCTCAATTCAATTTTTGTGTAAATATTTTTATTTCTAACTTGTGATCCCTTGTTCTGTTTTTGGTGAGGGTCTGTCAGTGTGATAGTAATGGCAGGTACAGAAATCGGAAGGGAGGCAGGGAAGAGAGGGGATTGGAGAGAGTGCCCTGGGCCAGAGCATGTCTAACACTGGCCCTTACCCTTGCTTTATAGCTGGTGGGGCTCCCCAAGCATCCCAGCTGAGGACCTCCTCCAAAGGCAGTCAGAACTCCCTTCTACCAAGCTCTGCAGTTGGCAATAGCATCTTTGAGTTACTGACAACTAAGGATGCAAGGGGTGCCAGCTTTGGTCGCTTAGGGATGTTGCTACTGCCTGCCAAGCTTGGTAAAAGGAAGTTCTGGCCACTTTCAGAGGAAGTCTTCAGCTAACAGAGTTTGAGGATCCTCATTAGCTAAAGTATTTATATTTTGAGGTGAAGGTAGGGCGAGGCAGAGAAACATTTGTGCCACCCACTTTGGGCTCAGGCCCACCCAAAATTGGTTTTCTGGCTACGCCACTGTAGTCACCTCTGGTATTTTCAACCCTTGTACTCTCTGCATCTTGCCGGAGTCTCCTCCGATATTTTCAGCCCCTGTGCTCTTTGCATATATTTCTGCAGTAGTAAGCTTCATCCTGAAGAGTTGGACACTATGCCATAAACATCATATCGTTGAGGTTCTGCTTCTACAGTCATTACCAGAACTGGATCTAGGAATTGGAACTGCAGACTCCCGAGAGGGCTACCTCATACATTCTTCCTGGTAATGCACTGATTACAGAAGCTTCCGGCTAGTGGACTGGTCCCTCGATAACAGAGTCTCTGCCTCAGTGATTTAATAACTCTGCTGGCATCACAGCTATAAGGAGGGGGTGTGCTGGATGGGATCAGGGCTGGTCTTAGGGAGAGGCGACCGAGGCGGCCACATAGGGCCCCGCGCTTAAGGGGGCCCCGCACGGCACGCCTCAACTCTGCCTCTCCCCGCTTGCTCGGATGTCGCGATGCCGTCAGACCACAACAACCACCAACCAACCGCGGCTGCGCCATCAATCATCATAATCTGATCCCGCTGCTCGCTTCTCTGGACTGCGATCATCGCTCGCTCGCTCCAGCCTCCCGCCACCCCCCCCCCCCGCCAGATCCCGCCTCCCAGTCCCGTCCCAGCCTGGGACAACGACAACGACGACAGAGTTGCAAGCAAATTGCAGCGGCCCGCCCCGACCCAAGACAGACAGTTGCAGCAGCCACAGGCAGCACGACGGCTTCACTCACCCAGCTTTTCCCTTCGCCTTCCTGCTCAATGTCCCGCCTTCTGATGATGAGATACTTCCTGTTTCCGCGAGGGCGGGCGGGAGTCATTGAGTGGGAAGGAGCTGGAGAGCGTGGTCGGACTGAGCGGGAGGTGAGTGGCCTGCAGCGATCGGGAAAAGGAGCTGGAGCCAGGGAGCGTCGTGGTCTGGTCGGAGGCAGAGACTAGTCTACAGCGGAGGTGAGCAGCCATATGTGTCTTCAGTAAAAATAAATGCTGTAGTCAGTGTTAACCTTCAAAAGCCAGTCTTAGGTCACGAACAGATTCTCCTGTTACTAACGAGCTAGAATTTGCGAGAAAGAAAAACACAGCCTGTTAAGCCTAAAGGTGACATAAGCACCCCTTGAAACTGATAAAACTTGTCTATCGCTTTTCCAATTTAATAATAAGAAATTGCTATTCATACAAGTGTAGATATTTGAAAAAACAGTCCCAAAGGAGACATGAGAAAATGATTTATTCGCTGAGAGAGTGGTTAATATGCTTGTTGGAGACTTGGAGTAAGTAACCAACTCATGTTTTTGTCTTTTATTAATTTTATTTCTATTGTCTCATGTTAAACTTGTTTTTATGAAAACTTTTTACATGTATGCTTCTAAAAGCACAGTATGTAAAAAAGCAATCAAAAAACAAGTACTTAGCTTTTAAATCATGCAGATGCTGCTAAATTCATGGCTGGCACACATACAGGTCACTTAAGGCACAACAGCTTTTATGGCGTTTCGGCACACCTTTATGCCTGCTTCTGGAATCTTCCTGCCATTTGTTTAAGTTCGCCAAAATCTAAAAATACCAAGAAATGGGCTGGCCTTGATGGGCAGACTGGATGGACCATGCAGGTCTTTATCTGCCGACATTTACTATGTTTCTATGAATATTTACCATACCACAGAGATTTTAGAGAAATATTAGTTTTGTCATTGGCCTTTGCATCAAAGCTTACATTATGTTGGTGAAATAGGTCTCCAAGTAGCCAAACATAGGTTACATCTTTTTTAGCTACTTGCCTCTCTGGTTTGATGGGTTACAGAGTAATAGGGGAATTTGAAAGTACTGGATCTTTTCTTAATTAATATTTTTCCTTTATTCTCCTTTGTTATGATAATTGGAACTACTAATTGTAGTGGACTTGAACGGAATAATTTCTGGGGAGGGGGGTTTCATGATAGCATTGTGCTTATTATTTCAATCAGTTGTTTTGTACAAGTTTAACTTCATTTGTCTTTATTTGAAATTTCATAAATAAAAAAAAATTCTAAAAATGGAATAATGTTATCAATGGGGCGGAGCTAGGGTGGGGTGGGGCTACGGTGGGGCAGGGCTAGGATGGGGCCCCACCAAATTGATCTGCATAGAGCCCCGCATTTGCTAAGCCCGGCCCTGGATGGGATCTGGGTCCCTGTCAGGGCCTTCCTGTGTCTATGGGATAATGTGTCTGGGAGAGACGGGCTGATCAGGGTCCATATATCCATTCTCTTCCTGTTATATCACACCATACCTCCCCTCTCCAGCTTCCCTACTCCATATCGATTGTCTTATAGGAATTCCCTGACCTATCCTATTTTTGGGGATTGATCTTCAAGAACTATTACCATATTTGCTTATACAACACCCTCTCTGGCCCGTACCTTACCTGAATTTGTGGTTTTGAAGCTCAAAAGCTACCATTTCATGTATCAATGACCGCTAGCATTGCATAGATGGACATTTTCTCATCTATCCAAACTCTTAAGATGACTCTTTTCACAAAAGTATAGCTACAAGCACAAATTTACACTTTACTATTGGC
Organism: Microcaecilia unicolor; assembly: GCF_901765095.1. Lineage (NCBI taxonomy): Eukaryota > Metazoa > Chordata > Amphibia > Gymnophiona > Siphonopidae > Microcaecilia > Microcaecilia unicolor. Next base: position 200,638,703 of record NC_044033.1, on the reverse strand, counting down.
ACTCCCTTGTTATGTTATGTTATGCATTACTTATATTCCGCAGATACCACGGATGGTTCACTGCGGATTACAATAAGATTGAGAAGTTACGAAGTTACAGAAGACTAATCCAAATTACATCTTAATTCAATGCTAAATCATTGAAATAGTTAACCATTTCAAATAACTTCTTTGAATAAAACTGTCTTAAGAACTTTTCTAAAAGAAAAATAATTAGTCGCAATCCAAAGTTGAAACAGTAACATATTCCTATATCGAGGGAACTAAATAATGGAGCGATAGATCAAACATACAACGGTTAGTAATCCATTTGATAGCGGGAAAAGCCCAATAACATTAGATTACGAGATCTAGAGCCTATTTTCGTGTGTAATAAGACTGTCCAATCTAAAAGATAGGAATATAAAATCTTAAATATCAACACACACACCTTAAATTTAGATCGTGCATGTATGGGAAGTCAATGGAGTTTCTGCAACAAAAGTGAAGTAGATTCATATTTGCTAGATGAAAATATTAAGCAAGGGTCCATATTTTGGACTAACTGCAATCTTTTAATTAATGTTTTAGTACAGCTAATGTACACAGCATTGCAGTAATCCAGCCTGGCCAACAACAAAGCTAGCACCAGTACTCTAAAAGCACTTGATTCAAAATATTTACAAACTGTTGGCAGTTTCCTCAACATCAGAAAGGATTGGTTTGACTTGTGATGTTTATCTGAAAGTCAACAAACTATCTACCTCCACTCCCAGAATTTTACAACAGGATTCAAAGGAGAATGTATTGGTACCTATAGTAAATGGTTGAAGAAAGTCAGGTGCATCTATAGGACCCAACCATAAAAATGTTGTCTCTCAGATGTGTCTCATCTCCCAGTAATAATGGACTGTAGCTCCAATCTACCGATGCCTTTAGGGCATATATTAGTCCCCATATATTTGCAAGTTTGTTGCCCTCCAGAAAGGTGTGCACCAAGGTCCCCTGCTGTATGTATATGTTATTGCTGCTCATGTAGGGTCCAATATTTGGAAAAAGCTAAGCTCCAAAATTTGTCCCCTATTTTCAGCCAGACTTAGGAGCATAACTTTTCAGCTGAAAACTCATCTTAATTTAGGAGCTTAAAAGTTATGCTCATAATTTAAAGCCCGGCATTCTTTTGCCTAGATTTCTGAGCCTAGTGCTGAAAATCTGCTAACCTTAGAAGAATGGTTGAGGGTTTAATAGCTATAGAAATCCCGGGGGAACTAGATGTCCTGGTTTCAATATTACGCTATCGTAAATGAATAATAGAAACTATTGTTGAACTCTACGTATTCTTTTTTTTATCTTTTTATATGCTGTGATTTGTGCACAAAATAAAAATCAAAATTGTGATATTCAAATTATGATTTGATGAGTGCTCAGTACAAGACATGCTGCTCTGCTAGACTACTGAAAGGCAACACGCTGAACCCAACATCATTGCACTCCAGCCCTCCCTCACTCCTTATATATCTGCTTATTGAGGATTTTACTAGACACCATATGGGTGTAATGTATACACACTACAAAGTTGTCGAAATAGGCATTAAAATTTAATGCCAAGAAGTGTACAGTGATGCACTTGGGGAGCAGAAACCCAAAAGAGAGATACCGGATAGGAGGGGAGAGATTAGTAAGCTTGACTCAGGAGAGAGACCTTGGGGTGTTGGTGACTGAGGATCTAAAGGTGAAGAAACAATGCGACAAGGCGATGGCCGTGGCCAGAAGGATGCTAGGCTGCATAGAGAGGGGTATAACCAGCAGAAGAAAGGAGGTGTTGATGCCCCTCTAACAAGTCGTTGGTGAGGCCCCACTTGGAGTATTGTGTTCAGTTTTGGAGGCTGTATCTTGCTAAAGATGTAAAAAGACTGGAAGCGGTGCAAAGAAAAGCTACAAAAATGGTATGGGATTTGTGTTGCAAACCGTATGAGAGACTTGCCGACCTGAACATGTACACCTTGGAGGAAAGGAGAAACAGGGGTGACATGATACAGACGTTCAAATATTTGAAAGGTATTAATCCGCAAACGAACCTTTTCTGGAGACGGGAAGGCGGTAGAACTAGAGGACATGAATTGAGCTTGAAGGGGGGCAGACTCAGGAGTAATGTCAGGAAGTATTTTTTCACAGAGAGGGTAGGGTGGTGGATATGTGGAATGCCCTCTCGCGGGAGGTGGTGGAGATGAAAACGGTAATGGAATTCAAACATGTGTGGGATAAACACAAAAGAATCCTGTTTTGAAGTAATGGATCCGCGAAATCTTAGATGAGATTAGGTGGCGACGCTGGTAATTGGGAAACAAAACCGGTGCTGGGCAGACTTCTACAGTCTACACCCTGATCGTGACTAAATAGATATGGATGGGCTTGAGTGTAAATTTTAAGGTGCTTCGACATTAGCTTCAGAACTTAGTACAAGAAGAGTGCTGGGCAGACTTATATGGTCTGTGCCCTGAGAAAGGCAAGGACAGATCAAACTCGGTTATACATGTAAAGTATCGCATACCGTGTAAAATAAGTTTATCTTGTTGGGCAGACTGGATGAATCGTACAGGTCTTTTTATCTGTCATCATTTATTATGTTACTATGTATGTAACCTCCTAACTTCTTTTTCCTGCCCTAAATCCACCCCTGTTACCACCTACTTTTTATGCTCTTAAATTTAAGAGTTTACTGAAATTTTGAATACAAATTTATGTACTCAAATTTTCAAAGAGACTGATTAATGTACTTAATTCTCATTGGGCCTGTAAGCTCTGTGTATGATTTTGAATTGTATTTTTTTTTTTTTACTAGTGAGCTATCCCTTATTACCACCACCAAAGCAGTGGTGTAGCCACAGATGGGCCTGGGTGGGCCGGGGCCCACCCACTTAGGGCTCAGGCCCATCCAACAGTAGCACATGGTAATGAAAATGCTGCTCTCCACACTACTGGCACCTTCACATGCTCAGTTTTCAGCTCATGCCTGCTGCAGATTACCAAGGTGGAGACTGGAGAGAAGCATTTTCCCACCAGCTGAGATATTTTTTTGGTGTGGGGGTGGGGGAGAGAACATTTGGTGCCCACCCACTTCTTGCTTAAGCCCACCCAAAATCTGGCTACGCCCCTGCACCAAAGTACTATTCCAGGTGGTAATGGGGTGTGGACCTATGTATCTGTGGCTGGAGGATGTACATAGAGGGAGAATGATAGAGAGACTTGGTGGGTGGGGGAAGAGAAGGTCACAAGTCAGAGATCTGAAGTGTCTTTTCTTCTCCCCTACACAGCATTCTGTCTTCCTCATCCATCTCCTTGTGTGCCTGCTTTTTCTCTCCCTAACACAGTTCCCTTTTTGATGTCTCTGAAGTAATTTCCTTGGCCCCCACAATTGTGAAAGTTTGTTCCTGCCTGTTGTTACCCACAGGCTAGGGTTGAGTAAGAGAACTTGAGCTGTGGAGACATTTTAGGAAGGTGCAGCCAGAAGCCTAGGATATGCTGCTGTCCCCCACCATCCCTCCGTCTTCCCTTGCATCAAATAGAAAAGGGGGAGGGGGCAGAGAGCAGCCTTATTCTTGTAGCTGCTTTATGATGTATGACCATACAACCGTAGAAAACCATTTCTCATAGATCTGACAGACTTCCCAGTCACTCCCACCTTACACACACATACAGTGTGTACCTCATTCATCCACCCCCAACCCTCCTCTGAAGCCACAACCCACAAACCCAGAAGCCAGGGAGCCTAATATAGACATTGATGATAAAAAGGCTTTAGAAATTCCTTTTCTTTCAAAACACAGCCATTCCCTCTATTATTAATGAGCAAACTCTGTGCGGCCCTTGTTCTGTAAGCAGGAGGATGACGTTCGCTGTCATGCAGGCGTAATGAAGTGGGATCCAATCCGGTGACCTCTGTAAGAACAGTACAAGAGGGCACATGGGTAAATACACACAACAGGTTCTGTGACAGCACAACCTATGCGCAAACACACACACACACACAAGCAAGTGCACACACAAGCTGCCCCAGTACAGGACAGGTATTTTAAGAACTTAAGAGTTACCATACTGGGTCAGACCAAGGGTCCATCTAGCTCAGTATCCTGATTCTGACAATGACCAATCCAAAAAGTGGAAAGTTTCTATGCTACTTAATCCCAAGGATAAACAGTAGCTTTCCCCAGGTCTACCTTAATAACAGTTTATAGACTTTTCCTCCAGGAATTTATCCAAATCTTTTTTTAAACCAGCTACATTAACTGCTTTTACCATTTGCTCTAGCAACAAGCTCCAGAGCTTAACTATTCCCCGAGTGAAAAAATATTTTCTCCAATTTCTTTTAAATGTGCTACTATGTAATTTCATGGAGTGTTCCCAGTCTTTGCACTTTTTGAAACAGTAAACAATTCCTGTTTACCTGTTCCACGCCACTCAGTACTTTGTAGATCTCTCATTATCTCCTCTCAGCCATCTCTTCTCCAATCTGAGGAGCCCTAGCCTCTTTAGCCTTTCCTCCTATGAGAGTTCTTCCATCCTCTAATAGGTAAAACACTACATGTGTACTGAGCATTGCACTGCTCTGACTGTGGGTCCAGTGTGTAGCTGTGAGCAGGACACTACTGCCAGCTCCAGACTCAGCTCTGGCCCTGCCTTGGATTTACCAGTAGCCTCTGTTTACACCTGGGGTTCTTAGTGCTGTCCATCACACCGGAACCATTAACAAAGGCATGATAAAATCCTGATGTAATATGAGTGTTGGCAACCGTCAGGGCCTGGCACACACTGTATGGGTTACCACTGGATACCTGGGAGGAGGACGAACAGTGCTGGAGATTCCCCTTACACTTGAAGCGTGACGTGTGGTAGAAGCATGGCTATACTGATATAGTGGAATGTCACAACTCCAACAGAGCTTATGCTGAAGGAAGACTCAGAAATCAAAATGACCGCCTCCATATTAAAGTGCTACAATGAACCTTGACTTATGAAAAACTAATTTTTATTTGTCTTTTCATGACCAGAAGCAATTCCTGAAAGGGGTAGGAAGCATTTTTTTTGTAAGAGGCCTTCAGAAGGGAAATAGCACTGCCTCCCATCTTTGCAGGCATATGGTCTCCTAATGGTTAGTGCAATGAGGTGAGATCCTGGGGAACTGGGTTCAGTTCTCACTACAACTTCTTGTTACTCTGGGCAAGTCATTTAACCCTCCATTGGCCCAGGTACAAAACAAAAACACCTTTGATTGTGAGCCCACTAGGGACAGAGAAACTGCCTGCATATAATGTGCATAGCACTACATACATCTAGTAGCACTATACTAATAATTACTAGTACTAATAGTAGTAGTAATTAGATGTTGGGGAGCAGCCCTCTGTGCTGCAGTATAGATAAAAGGGGTGGGGCAAAAATGAGGCTATTATAATACCTTTTTATCACTCCACGGTGCAACCGCATCTCGAACATTGTATGCAATTCTGGTCATCACATCTCAAAAAAGATATAGTGGAATTAGAATAGGCACAGAGAAGGGTGACGAAATGATAAAGGGGATGGGACGACTTCCCTATGAGGAAAGGCTAAAGCGGCTAGGCCTCTTCAGCTTGGAGAAAAGACAGCTGAGGGGAGATATGATAGAGGTCTATAAAATAATGAGTGGAGTGGAACAGGTAGATGTGAATTGCTTGTTTACTCTTTCCAAAAATACTAGAACTAGGGGGAACGCAATGAAGCTAGAAAGTAGTACATTTAAAACAAATTGGAGAAAATATTTCCTCACTCAACGTGTAATTAAACACTTGAGAATGTGGTAAAAGCAGTTAGCTTAGCGGGGTTTAGAAAAGGTTTGGATAGCTTCCTAAAAGTCCATAAGCCATTATTAAAATGGACTTGCAGAAAATCCACTGCTTATTTATAGGAGATTAGGAAAGCTGGCAAATTGGGCAATGCTATAATAATGGGTGATTTCAATTACCCCGCTATCGACTTGGATAAATGTTACATTAGGGAATGCCAGGGAGATAAAATTTCTAGATGTAATAAATGACTGCTTCTTGGAGAAACTGGTCAAGGAACTGACAAGAGGGGGAGCCATTTTTATTTATTTATTTATTTGCTGCATTTGTACCCCACATTTTCCCACCTATTTGCAGGCTCAATGTGGATCTGGTCCTTGGTAGCATGCAGGGCATAGCACGAGAGGTGGCGGTGTTGGGTCCCCTGGGAAACAGTAATTCATAACATGATCAGCTTCGCTATTGAGACAGACATGGGGAAGCAACTGTAGTATGGAATGTTGCCACGATTTGGGTTTCTGCCAGGTACTTGTGACCTTGCTTGGCCACTGTTTGGAAAACAGGATACTGAGCTAGATGGACCATTACTCAACGTGTAATTAAACTCTGGAATTTGTTACCAGAGAATTTGGTAAAAGCAGTTAGCTTAGCGGGGTTTAAAAAAGGTTTGGCTAACTTCCTAAAAGAAAAGTCCATAAGCTATTATTAAGATGGCCTTGGGGAAAATCCACTGCTGATTTCTAGGATAAGCAGAAAAATGTATAGTATGTACTTGAGATCTTGCCAGATACTTGTAACCTGGATTGGTAACTGTTGGAAACAGGATGCTGGACTTGATGGACCTTCGGTCTGTCCCAGTATGGCAATACTTATGTTCTTATGTTAACTTATCAAAATGATTGAGGGTGCTAAACACCACACAACTTACACCTCTCTGGGCATAATGAAGGAGGTGGTTCAATATTGGGGGTGCTGAGCACCCACTGACAAATGGTCCCTATGGTTACAGGCCATTCTGAGGAAACAGAAAGATAAACTCTGGCCTGTGCACCTTTTTTCATCATTCTTTCTAATCACAGGTCTCAAGGTGAGCTACTGAAAATCTTAAAATAAGAGACCTCAAAATCTAGGATACAGGGTTTTGAATGCAGAAACCTTACATATGCACAACCCCCTCCCCCCTTGAGAGAAACTGGAAATCTGATGGCAAATAAGGGCCATCAAACCATCTAGTCTTTGCCCAAATGACATCTTGGAACCAAAATCAGCAAGCTGCATCAATGTCAATGTCTTTATTGTACAGAAGAAACCCAACATGGTGCCATGATTTGCTCTATAGCTGCTTCAAAGGTACAAACCAAACAAGGTGAATGTGCTGCCTGACTTCACTCAATGTATGCCAATTTTTCATTTGATTATGCTTCAAATGTAGAAATGGCACAGCTATAATGCAACTGTGCCACCCAGAGAGCACATTCACGTGAATCAGCTGTAGAGCGAAACATGGTGCCATGTCGGGTTTCTTCTGCTGTGTACGATAAAGAATGTTGGTGCAGCTTGCTGTTTTTGGTTCCTGGACTTTGTGAGCTATTTCTCTGTTCCTTTTGACAAATCACTTATTGGTGCAATGCTGTAGACCCCAGTTAATCTGCCTTCCCTCCAGGCTTTTGGTCTGCCCACACTGCATCCATGAATTTCTAAATAATGCAGAAAAGCGCAAGTCTGTAGATGCAATCAGGGTGCAACTAGCACTGTCTGATTGTCTGATATCCCTAGCGCAGGGGTGTCCAACCTTGGCCCTCGCCCACTTGGATTTTCAAAATTTCCCCAATGAATATGCATGAGATCTATTTGCATACAATGGAGGTAGTGCATGCAAACAGATCTCATGCATATTCATTGGGGAAATCCTGAAAACCCGACTGGGATGCGGCCCAGGTTGGACACCCCTGCCCTAGAGGGACACAAACTGCCTTCTTCTCCCAAGGGCCAGCAAGTTCCTGAGGCTCCATCTCCAAAATGTATCTCATATTTCCACCTTGCAGGATGCTCATCTGTTTACCAGTTTTGACAATGACCAATGCAGTAGCAAATGATGGATTTCTGAAGGCTCTGAAGGACCATCCATGGCTTCCAAGCTGAGGGAAGGGAAGAAAAACAGAGTTGTTGGGAGATAATAGAGGGGGCAGGCGAACGTGGGTGAGAGAAGAATGTTAGAAATGAAACATTGCTGTTGAGGAATGTTGGTTGCGTTTCCTGGCAGTGGCTGATGAGAGATCCAAACACCTGGGGAGGTCACCATCCTTCTCCACCCCTGTCCCACCCCGCCCTATCCCATGTTACTTTCCTGTCCAAGGACAAGCCAGAAACAGATGTAACCTGCAGAGTCCTAAAGTTTGTTTCCCAGAAATTCAACTTATTGTTTTTTGTTTTTTTTTAATCTTTCTGAAGGAATAAAGCCTAACCTAACAGACCATTTGTCTCCCCCTCTGAACAAATCCTGGCTCTCTGCAGCTCACACACATGGAATGAAGACCGTGGAGAAGATGATGCATGGGGTTTTTGCCAGATCCTGAAGCTGCTTAAGAGTGTTTTTCTCTTCTGTTCCTGTTTAATTATTTTGATATTCTTGGTGTTTCCCCTCCCCGCTGCCCCCCTTGTTCCTGTTTAATTAGATTTTAATGACTCTCCACCCCCCATTCCTGTTTACTTATTTTAATTTTCCAATGGGGTGGGGAGAGAGGAAAAAAAAAGAGCTCAATGCTGCACGGCAGAATCTCCGGTCCAAATCTGAGAAAGTGTGTATTGTGAAAAGACCTTGGAAATGTATTTCTTGAGCCCAGTCATTAACCCTTTCTTGCCCAGTTCTCGTTTCATCCTTGGCCAGCTTGGCTTTGAATGATGGAGCCCAGTCCAATCTAATTGAACTCAGCTGAGGTCAGAGCCTCTATCTTTTTATTTGTTCCTCTGTCCAGCAACAGGCAGACAAACTGACAGCAGTCTGGTTTAACTTTCCTAAGAATGCTTTCCTTTTACTCCACACTGAGGAAGTGGCATAATGAAGACCAAACTTATTCCATAGGCCTTATAACTCAATATGTCCTTGGTTGGGTTATCTTACAACTCCACATCTGTAAAGAGGGGATTCAGACAACCTTGGCTTTACTCTCATTGAATGCCTAGGAGTCTCTTTAGCAACAGAGCCTTCAAGTCCATACCTTAAGGGAATCAAGAAAACCAGAACAGGATCTCTTGTTGATTAAGTAGCTTTCTGGATAGCTTTCTGCTTGACGGGTGACCAAATAGGACATTTGGTTTCATTTCTAGATTACTAATAAAGTCTAAATGATGGGTGACCAGCAATAGCCATAGGGAAGTCTGATTTTCGGGTATGGTTTAAAAGCAAGGCTTATTTGCATTACAGTTTCTCTGGAAACCAGACCTCTTTGTAGCCCACAAGGAATACACTTGAGAACCCCCAGTGTGATATTTGTTCAAGTGCCTCCCCCCACCTGGAATATACTATAATCTAATGGAACCCATCCAAGCCATACCCAACTCAACCTAAAACAAGATAAAAACCAACTCAACTTTTGCCAAATCAAGTTGATATTCTGCAACTTAACTCATCCTAATGTATTCTAATCCATCCCAAACCCTGCTTTACTTAATTCAACTCTGTTCACCCCTTCCAAAGACACTGTCCAATTCAGCTCCTCCTATATCAGTGCATTCTACCTTATTATGAACTTTTTAAATAGTCCCTTTCATAAAATCAAGTTCTCCTTATGATTGCAGACCAGGGGACCTGGAGGAAGCAGTAGCAGCAGTGACCTGATGAGGGAGAAGGCAGTGACCTGATGAGAAGGAGGAAGGCAGAAGGCATTGAACAAGAGAAAGATGAGAACAAGAAGCTCAAGAAAGTGAGGAAGGAGAAAAAAGAGAAAAGGAGAATGGAAAGGGAGAAGAGGAGAAAGAATAAGAGCAGAGGGAGAGTACAGGCTAGAAAGAAAGGAGACAAAAAGAGATGAGGGAAGAGAAAGAAGAGAGCATGGGGATACTGGAAAGGGAGACATATTCATATTTGCTTAATTTGTTAGCCTCAGAGGTAGAGATCATTTTAAATTTGGCAATAACTTCCTATATTTGGGTAAATCACTTAAAAAAATCAAGAACTACTCCACCAAAAAAACACGTATAGCCATACTGGGTCAAACCAATGGTCCATCTAGCCCAGTATCCTGCTTCCAACAGTGGCCAATCCAGGTCACAAGTACCTGGCAAAAACCCAATTAGTAGCAACATTCCATGCTACCAATCCCAGGGCAAGCAGTGGCTTCCCCCATGTCCATCTCAATAACAGACAATGGACTTTTCCTCCAGGAACTTATCCAAGCCTTTTTAAAATCCAGATACACTAACTGCTGTTACACATCCTCCGGCAGTGAGTTCCAAAGCTTAACTATTCGTTGAGTGAAAAAATATTTCCTCCTATTTGTTTTCCATGTAATTTCATTGAGTGTTCTCTGGTCTTTGTAATTTTTGAAAGAGTGAAAAATCGATTTACTTCTACCCATTCTACACTACTAAGGATTTTGTAGACCTCAATCATATCCCCCCCCCCCCCCCCCCCCTCAGCCATCTCTTTTCCAAGCTGATGAGTCCTAACATCCTTAGCCTTTCCTTACATGGGAGGAATTCCATCCTCTTTATCATTTTGGTTGCTCTTTTTTGAACCTTTTCTAATTCCGCTATATCTTTTTGAGATACGGCTACCAGAATTGAACGCAATACTCAAGGTGAGATTGCACCATGGAGCGATACAGAGGCATTATAATATTTTTGGTCTTATTTTGCATCCCTCTCCTAATAATCCCTAGGATCCTGTTTGCCTTTTTGGGCGCTGCCACACACTGGGCAGATTTCAGCATATTATCTACAACGACACCTAGATCTTTTTCTTGAGTGCTGACTCCTAAGGTGGACCCTAGTGTCAAGTAACTACAGTATGATTCGGATTATTCTTTCCACTGTGCATCACTTTGCATTTGTCCACATTAAATTTCATCTGCCATTTGGATGACCCGTCTTCCAGTTTCCTAAGCTCTTCCTGCAATTCTTCACAACCCGCCTGTGTTTTGACAACTTTGAACAGTTTTGTGTAATCACCTCACTGGTTCTGTTTTCCAGATCATTTATAAATGTGTTAAGTAGCACCGGTCACAGTACAGATCCCTGCGGCACAAGACTATCCATCCTCCTCCATTGAGAAAAATGGCCATTTAATCCTACCCTCTGTTTTCTGTCCAATAACCAATTCCTAATCCACAGGACATTGCCTTCTATCTCATGACTCTTTAATTTTCTCAAGAGTCTCTCATGTCAAAAGCTTTCTGAAAATCTAGATATACTACAGATATTTCTTCAGGCTTTTGGCTCCTCTGATGTACAAATTATTTTAATACCATGTAAATTTTAATCTGCTGTATGTTTGGATTGTAGAGTTTATTGTGTAAAGAAGTAACTTTTATTGCTCTGTTTTTTTATATTTTGTATGTGATTTGTTCCCCGCTTAGACTTTTAAAGATATAGCGGGTTATAAATAAAGTTTTATTATTATGTATATCCAGGTACAGTACGCATTTTTCTATCCCTTCCTGGAGGGCTCACAATCTGATTTTGTAGCTGAGGCAATGGAGGGTTAAGTTACTTACCCAAGATCACAAGGAGCAGCAGTGGGCTTCAAACCAGGTCCCCTGGCTCTCAGCCCACTGCTCTAACCATTAAGCTACTCCTCCATGCCTAAAGGATGGCAGATGAAGAGCTATATAGGTACAAATTTAGTGAATTGCCCTTTTTGCTTATAAATCCACCTTACTACATCTGATAGGCAGAATAAGGTGATCCAAGATAGCCCACTTTATCCAGCTTCTATAAAAGTGGGTGTGTTCATTTTTTATTTGTCAGGATTATGGAAACACTGTGTTAAGAGTGGGTGTGTGTAGGGGGGGTGGGGAACTGCTTTCTTGTTTCTGCACTTATGGCCAAATCTACCACCCTCTCTCCCCCACTCCATTTAAATGACTAAGACAACGCCTGGAATGTGTTGTCAACTGTTTAGTACAAAATGCTGTCCTGTGTGAATGAAGGAGCAGAGAGCTTGTCTCGACGGGCCCCGTTAAACAAGGGCCAGGAGGGAGGCGGGGGTGAGGGCGTGCGACATCCACAGGCTCTGGGGCGAACAAGGAGGCAGAAGATTGGTCGGGTATAGAGGAGGGGGTGGGCTTGGCAGGCCAGGCGGCAGCTGATAGGCTAGGATGGAAAAAAGGGGAAGTCTTGGGGTGGAGGTTAAAAGGGGGCCTGCATGAGGATCAGGGCGTTTTCCCTGATCCTCGGAGGCGGTTGCCCTCCCTCCCTCCCTCATAGGATAGTTATGAGCAAAGAGCTGTTGCTGTTGTTTGTTTGACTTTTGTTTCAGGTGGAGGATTCTGTTGCAGTGGGCAAAAAACCTGAGTTACAAGGACAAGGCTCAGGGGGTGAGCCGGTACAGAAGTGGGTCGGGTGACCCGGTGGAATGTGCTGGAGTGGCGGAGTCGGATGAGGCTGGCTGGAAGAGGAGGCCTCTTGCTGTCAGGGCAAGCGGCGGTGGGGGGCAGCGGCTGCTGCGGTGTGTCTGTATAATTGTAGCTCAGGAGAAGGGGTTGTTATATAATTGTTACTTAAGTGATGTTAATAAAGCAAGCTGCGGCCTGTGTTATCCCACACTGGTATGTTGTATTTATTTGACTAGTCAAAAGAAAAGGGGGGTGGGGGGGTCAATTAGCCGGAGCTAGGGGTACCGGCTCCAAGGATTAAGACTCTAATTCCTATCCTGACAAACAAGCTGTGAATTAAGAAGTAAGCGTCCTCTGGATTTCCAGGCATTTGTAAGAAGGCTCCAGTGAAAGAGAAAACCAGGATCCATTCCAGAGCAGTTTATGAGCAAACATCAGCAAGAATTTAGGTGTTACTACGCAACAATATTTCCAAGAATCTGAAGGTTTTTATTTATTTACATATATATACTTTTTTCCTGCTAAAATTATCATTCATAACGATTTACAGAGCACATAGAAACAATAAAAGAAATAAAGATTATAAACAAACGACCAGGAGCAAGAACCTCCCAAACTTCCTAAACATAAACATCTTTATCAAAGGTGATTATCACAAAAGTATGCAATTAAGAATACCCATGTACATTTTGTTTTCATTGGTTAAGTTGGGTTTCAGTACAGACAACCCTGAGAATTTTATTCATCAAACTGGACTCGTGTCTCCTAAGCCACCCCAAAACTCTCTACCTTTTTCTCTCTTATAAAATTGAATGGCAGCAAGTTTGCACACAGACAAGACAGCGTGTACTAATACATGCTAGAAGCAGGGTGCTGTTGACAAAATAGATGATAACGTAAGAACTGCTGTACTAGGGCAGATAAAAGGTCAGTCAAGCCCAGTATCCTGTTTTCAACAGTGGCCAATCCAGATCACAAGTTCTGGCACGATGCCAGAATGTGTACCTGTATAAGTTTACACCTTCAGATCAGGTACGAATTTGTGAGAGAGCACTTTTGAGCTACCAGGTAGGTTTCTAGGTGAACATAAGATTAGCCATACCTAGTCAGACCTGAGGTCCACCTAGCCCAATATTCTGCTTCCAACAGTAACCAGTCCAGGTTGCAAAGTATCTGGCAGATACCCAAACAACAGCAAGACTCTGAAATCCCAAAGAGTAGCAAGAATCCCTGCAGAATCTCAAAGAGGGGCAAGATTCCATGCTACCGATCCCAGGGCAAGCAGTGGCTTCTCCCATGTGTATCTCAATAGCAGGCTAGTGTTAGCAGATAGTATATATAAGAGAAACACCAAAGCATTACTTTGACAGTCTGACAGAGTGGGAGGGTGGGGGTATGCACGGGGACATCAAAGCATTTCATTGATATTCTAACAGGATGGGTGTTGGTAGGTGAGAGGAGGGTAATAAACAGAGAAATACAGCTTTATGGTTTATAATGGGTTAGAAAACCCAGATCCTTATTAAGTCCTGTTTGTTGGGTGTCAAAATATTCAATCATTCTGTATTGTTTTAAAATTACCTTTCAGTATTCTTACTGTGAAATCACTGGTGCAGTGTTCTGGTCTTGTAAAGTGTTGGCCCACAGGGGTGGGGGCCTGACTGGCACCAGCTATTTTCATGTGATGCCTGTGCAGATTGAATCTTGTCTTAAGCATCTGGCCTGTTTCTCCAATATAGCATCCTTCGTTACATTTTTTACACTGAATGATATATACCACATTGGAAGATGAACATATAAAATAGTCCTTTATGTTGAATATTTTTCCTTTGTGAATGACTGTGGGGTCTTGTGAAATGTTTTGACGGTAGTGCTGCCACGTTCTGATTGGTATCTAGAGCTCACCTCTTTTCCTTGCTCTGCTATGCTATGCTACGATACTGGGATTTTATATCTTGCAAAATCCCTTTCTAGGTTCGAAGCAGGTTATTTATTTTTTATTTATTTGTTACATTTGTATCCCACATTTTCCCCACCTATTTGCAGGCTAAATGTGGCTTACATAGTACCGGAGATGCGTTTGCAGACTCCGGTGTAAACAAATACAAAGTGATGTTGAGATATGACAAAGTTCATGTGGTACAGCCACATAAGGGAATCATACAACGGAAGAGTTGTGTTATGTTCATTACATTTTTTGGTTTTGTTGTGTTACAGAGATCAGGCATTTATGGTGGATTATTAGGGCATGCATTTTTGAACAGATAGGTCTTTAGTATTCTCCGGAAGTGTAGGTGGTCGTACGTAGTTTTCAAGGCTTTTGGTAGTGCGTTCCACAATTGTGTGCTTATGTAGGAAAAACTTGATGTGTAAGTTGATTTGTATTTGAGTCCTTTGCAGCTTGGGTAATGCAAGTTTGGATACGGTCGTGTTGATTCGGATGTGTTTCTAGTTGGTAGGTCGATGAAGTCTATCATGTATCCCGGGAGTTCACCATAGATAATTTTGTGAACCAGTGTGTAGATTTTGAAAGCAATGCATTCTTTGATTGGGAGCCAGTGTAGTTTTTCATGGAGGGGTTTTGCGCTATTAAAGCGTTTTTTTCCGAAGATAAGCCTGGCTGCCGTGTTCTGAGCAGTCTGAAGTTTCTTTAAGGTTTGTTCTTTACATCCCGCATAAATTCCATTGCAGTAGTCTACATGGCTTAGTACCATTGATTGACATAAAAACACATTGCAGTAGTCTACATGGCTTAGTACCATTGATTGACATAAAAACAATCTTAATACAAAGCTTATCTCAAAAAATAAACACAGCAGAATAATATCAAACAAAATTCTCAAATAACCATGTCTTAACTCTTTTATAAAAGATAATACAGGTTGGACTTGAACAATTAAAGGAAGAGAATTCCAAATCTCAACCGCACAATAGTAATAAGATCCTAAATGTATTGTACTGTGCTTAATACCTATACATGATGGAAAGAGGAACAATCCCAGCAAATTAATTAACAGTAGAAAATCATCAGGTGCATTCCCAAATAAGGTTTTATACAACAAACTGCATAGCTTAAATGTAACCCTTTAGTGTCCAATGTTCCCATCAATCTATTCCCATATGGCTTATCACGGGAACATTGGGCACTAAAGGGTTCCCCAGCTCCAATGGAAGCCAATATAAGTCTAAGAATAAAGGAGTCACATGATCAGATCTTGATTTTTTTGATAAATTAATCTTGTAGCAGTATTCTGCACTAACCATAATTTCTTCATAGGTTTTCCTGATAGTCCAGTATATAAGGAATTACAATAGTCCAGTAAAGATAACACCACAGCCCAATGGCAGCCATACCATTAGGCCAACTAAGGCGAGGACCTCAGGAGGTACTCTCCATGGAGCAGCATCCCCCCCTCTTCCCCTCTTTTACCTGCTTTTTTTCTTTTCCAAAAGGTGGCCGTGGCAGCGATTCCCATAGGCTGCCCTGCCGCTGGCACTGGCCTCTTCTTCCCTACTGAGGCCCACCTCTTGATGTAACTTCCTGTTTCCTCAGAGGCAGGATGCAGTAGAGCAAAGAGGCTGGTGCCGGCGGCGGGGCAGCCTATGGGAATCGCTGTCACTGTCGCCTTTTAGAAAAGAAAAAAGAAGGCGGCAAAAGTGGGGAAGAGGAAGATGCCAGAGCATGTTGCACTTACCGATGCTTTTTAAAAGGGCCCCTCAGCTGTAAGTTTATAGGGAGGGCATTACATACAGTTGGTGCAGTCATACTACATGTAATGCTCCTAATAAAATCAAACTGGAGTTTGCTGTTGTCACTTTCTGTAGGGGAGAGGGGGGAGGTGGTGGGGTATACTTAAAAACTTTTGTATTTGATGGCTGAGCTGTAAACACGTGCTGTTCACGGTGTTTTGTGTACTGCTGGTGTTGTTTCAATTTATTGTTTTTGCTTATGTTGCCATCAATAAAAAAAAACATTGAAACAAAGTCAAACTGGAAATGTGGAAAAGATGGCACAGACAAACTGTTATGTTGTGATAATCAGAAACCGAGAAAGGAATAAGAATGTGAAAGAATAGACGTTATGTACAAGCATAACAATTCTAAAACTGATTCTGTGTTTTACCGGTAGCCGATGCTGTTCAGGGAGTAGAGGGGTAACGTGATCATATTTTCTGGAACCCGTCAGAAGTTTAATTGCCATGTTTTGGACAAGTTGTAAATGTTTAATCTCAGCACTATGTAGACCATTCAGTAGAGCATTACAGTAGGCCCGAGTGACTAATGACCAGAGATTGAGTGAAAATACAAATAGCGCCCTTAGTAAATAAATCCCTCTCAGAGCAGATTATGCAAAGTTTATACAAACAACATTTTACAGTTAATAGCCTACCTATTCCCCCCTCCAATTAATTAAACTCTACAGTCACGATTATCTTCAACAACAATTCTATAACAACACATAACTAGACATCAAGTTTTGTTTTGTAGGTAAAAGTAGGTGTTGATGGTTCTTAAGAGTTTGTGTGGCTGTCAGCACCTACAATTTTGCTTTTTTGCTGCCGCCCTAGATGACTGCCTAATCCCTGGGCTGGCCCTGGTGTGTGAGTGCACATGGGGGAGAAGAGTGTGTTTGTAAGCACACAAGATATCTGATCCTTTGTAGCTCTTATCAACCCCTAACTTGAAAATGCAACATGAGAAACAAAGAGCAAGTGCAACAGATTTTACCAGGTTATACCCCTGAATAGTAAGAGCTCCCACACTGGAGACCGGAGTAGGGAGGGATACCGTGTTTAGTGGGGGGCATAGGAGCCGGCTCTGTGGGTGTTGTGGGTGCTTGAGCACCCCCAATATTGAGAAAATTCCTTGTATGTGTTCAGGGAGGGGTTATTTCCATTGGGCTTAGCACCCCAATAATTTTGAAAAGTTGGCTCCTATGGTGGGGGGAAAGGCAGGGACTAGCTTAGCACCTCTATATTCCCCTCACACCACATATTTGAACCGAATATGAATATTTCACATTCCTTTTTGCTGATGCAGAGAGGAGGGGTGGAGGAAGACTCTGATCTCTCCTTATTGTGTATAATTGCTCTGAGTTTTGAGCAGCTTTGTGAAATAAAATGTCACTTTGAAGGAGGTGGGGAAGCAGCGGAAAACATTTCTCTCAAGAACTGCCAATGCAAGAGAGGGAGGAAAGGGGTTGGGGGGGGGGGGGGGGGAGAGAGCGAAGAAGGATTTCAGGCTTCCAAGTCATTCTTTATCTATAAATAGTTGAAGACTTTGCCGGACCAACGCCATATAAAAGACAAACATGCACAGAATAATGTAAAATGAATCACCATGCTCAGGGTCTGCCAGAGGGCCCGCTGCCTGCACTTACTAGCAGACTGATCCCTTCTGCAGGGAGAAAAGCACTGGAGAGCTCGGTGGCACTTCTGAACCAGGGCCACATCACTGGAGTCTGAGTCATTTAAAGAAAAGTATACGAAAGAAAGGAATCTCTATTACAGATAAAATATCACACCGCTTACATTAAGTCTTGTCAAAGATCATCAGTTCTAACAAAAACTTCTTCAATGGTAAAGGATAAAAAAATAAAAAAAAACACCCCAAACCATAATTGTTTGAAAAGTAACAAGACAATTTCAGGGAACCTCAAATAAAATGAGGTCCTCAATACAAGTAAGTGTCCGAGACCTCAAGAAAATAAGTTCTCCACATCAGGAGAAATTTGAAGTTTTTGAGCACAATACAAGAAATTTTTCTTTTTGTAATGTGCTTTCCAAACCGCAGCTGTATCCACCTTAACAGCAGAGGTCATTAAGGGGTCATTTTACTAAGGCACGCTAACAGAGTTAGCACACGCTAATGATTAGCACCAATTATAAGTCTATGGGCATCTTATCAATGAGCATGTGCTAAATCTATTAACGCGTCTAAGTGTATAGTACAATGAGTGACTTCATCCTGTGTAGCTTCTAAAAATGTTATTTCCGATCTGAGGAAGAAGGGCAACCTTCGAAAGCTAATCAAGAAATGTATTAAGTTATGTCCAATAAAAAAGGTATCATCTTATTTTCTTTTCCATGTTTTATTTTGTTTGATTTCTATTGATAACCTTAAGAGTGGACTAACACGGCTACCACACTCCTCTACTTAAAAATGTTGACAAATTGAATTGTAACACTGGGTTCCATCACATCATAATGCTGCACCCTCAGCTCCTTGATTAACTTTAATATAAATTTGAAAAAGGCATTAATTGAGCCCCGGGTAATGACAACACTTCCTTTACGTATCAAAATCTCAGGAGAAAGGAAATGCATATGAGGAAAATTCAATCTCCGAAGAATCCTGGACTTGTAAGTATTTTCCAGTGCCTCACATTTCCCTGTGCAATGACAAACTACCCTTAATGGCTGAGAGCCCTGGAGCGGCCTGAAGAGTATCAACTTTTGGCACAGGGCTCTCAAGGATGCTTATCAATAGTAACAAGTTAGGAATCCACATCCTGAAATTTCAGACATTTGTTTGGAGAAATTCTTCAGCATAGACTTGGCTCTAGTCAGGTACCTCCAAATATGTGCCAAAGAGATGTCCTATTGTTCAGCCCCTCCAACTCCGACACAGCAAAACCAACAGGTTCAAGTATAGGTACCAGGGTCTAGTGTCTCCAAAGTCCTGCCTGCTCTAATATTTACTTACATAGGGGTCCTTTTACTAAGGTGAGCAGATTCATTTTTCAGCGCACCTGCAAAAAAGGCCTCTTTTTTGGGGGGCCAAAAATGGATATGCGGCAAAATGAAAATTGCCACGCGTCCATTTTGGGCTTGAAACCTTACCGCCACTCGTTGACTTAGCGGTGAGGTCTCATACGTTGACGGGGTGGTAATCATCAGCGCGTGTACAATGCTAATTACCGCCCAGTTAGTGCCACGTGATGCAAATTTCCGGCACGTGTAAAAAATGAAATTACCGCCCAGACCATGCGGTAGCCGGGCGGTAGTTCCGAACTGACGCACACTGGGTGCGCGAAGGCGACTACGCAGCTTAGTAAAAGGGCCCCATGATTTCTACACAGTCCATAGTTCTCAGCAATTTACAAATTAAACATATACAATATCAAAAACAAATTATGAACCACAAAGTATAACATCATCAAAACATTAAAGTAAATCTTCCATCAAATAACATAAAACAGATTAACACCAATTATTTATGAAACAGTCTTTGCAGTAAGTATGGGGTTCAAATTCAAAGCAATTAAAGCAGCCAGAAATGGCTCCTGACCAGTTAAATCACTTGTTTGGGGCTAACCAGTCATTTTCAGTGACACTTAACCGGTTAGTGCTGCTGAAAAGGACCGATTAGCACCTAAAGCAAAACCGGCTATTTTGGGGCTGTTCCAGGAGTGGAGTTCAAGGTTCAACTTTATTTAATATACCGCATATCAAAACAATCTAAGCAGGTTACAACAATAAAAATATAAAGGGGGCACAAGAAAAAATAAAAAAAGGGAAAAATACACAAGAAAGCCAGGTTACAATTCCACGGAATCAGGCAAGGGGATGCAAGGAAGTATCATTAACCCTAAAAGAGCAAACAAGAGGGCGAAGGGAGTGAGGAAAGAAAGACAAAACATCCCAAGGCAGAAACAAAAAGGGGTTCGAAGTTTCCACAAAAGTTCAACAAAAAAGAAAAAAGTGGAAAAACACAACTTCAAGAGATCAATCCGAGACAAGGGGTAAGATGCTCCAGGAAAGCTTTATTAGGGACCCTACACGGTCCGTGTTTCGGCTTTTAAAAAAGTCTTCATCAGGGGTCGATCAGTGGTTGCACAGAATATATACTGACAGACAATGGAGCTCATAAAATGTCGTCTCTGAATAAAATGAAATAGACAGTATTGCCTCATACCAACAGGTTCAATATTCAGAGACGACATTTTATGAGCTCCATTGTCTGTCAGTATATATTCTGTGCAACCACTGATCGACCCCTGATGAAGGCTTTTTTAAAAGCCGAAACACGGACCGTGTAGGTTCCGAAAACATCCCAAGGCCCACAAACACGCATAAAATAATAACTTGGAATCACTAAATCCATCTTATGTGGCCATAAAGACCTTATTAAAAAAGTAAGGGGGTCTTTTACAAACACACGCTAGCACCATAGGAATATATGGGCATCTCTAGCATTTAGCGCATGCTAAAAATGCCAGTGTGCCTTTGTAAAAGGACCCCTATGTTTTTAAGGCTACTTCAAAATATTTTTAATGAGTTCGACTTGGAAATCAGATGGTACAGAATTCCAGTAGGTAGATGCAAAACAGAGCAACAGGGGGATCTAGCACGAAGTGAACAGATCTCTAATGACTAGGAACGATGAGCAAACGCTGGTTAGAAGAGCGCGAGGAATGTATCGGTGAGTTGGCACTTGGCCAGTTAAGTGGCAATAATCAGCACTTAACCAACCAAGGCCACCACATAAATAGGATTGCAAAAAAGTCAATCCTAATTTTACGCAGTGCTTCACAGCTGGTTAAGTGCTGAATGTCACATTTAACGGGCTATGGTTTAGCCAGATTCAGAAATCTTAAAATTCAATGCTGAAGGCCGGACATGGCCCAGCCATGAATTTCTGGTTATAACGCCGGCGGCAGTCAGCAAAACGCTGAATGTCATCGGTTGAATATTGACCCTTATGTTTTCAATTGCTTCCAGAACATTCATAGTGATTCTATTCTGCTTAGCGGAGTTCAAGGGAAAGCATATTCCACCATTGTGGTCCAACTAGATGGAAGGGTGTAGAGTGCAGTCTGTGAAGGATGATTGCTCGGTAAGATGGTACATCTAAAAGATAATTTTTCAGCTGAGGTTAAAGCTTCTGCTGGTTGATAAATCTTGAGGGCTGAAGTTATAGCAATAAAGGTTTTATTTTTCAAAGCCTTAAAAACTAATGTTAAAACTCTAAACTGGATTTTCTAAAATATAATAAGCCAGTGCAAAGTAGATAAAACTTGGGAGATCTCCTACTTGAGCCAAACACGAAAGCCGATGGCAAAGGAGGAGTAAGGGGAGGCTCCAGAATTAAAAGGGGGCTCAAAGTGGACAGAGGAGCTCAAAGAACAAGTCAGCATTAGTGATACATGCTTATTCACTGGTCCTTTAGCTTCAGGGGTAGATACCAGTCCACGGCAGCATTGCTTTCACTCTTACACTTGCCCATAGTAATAGATTACTCTCAAAGTCCAATGAAGATCTTTCTGGTAGAGTTCCATCGCTTAGTTGCGGCTCCAAAGGGGAAAGGTGTGTCACTTTGTACATCTCCTTTGGTCAGATGCTGCTGCTTTTTTTGAATTCTTCCAGCCTAACAGTGTCGGTTATGACATGCAGTCCTATTCCTGGGCTGCCCTGGTCACCATTTGCTCCAAGTCCAACCTCTATGCTCCTCTCTCACAGATCCACTCACTCAGATTCCCCCTTCTATGAAGTACAGAGAAAGTACCAAGGTTGGGACACCACTGTAACAACTCAGGGCATCGGACCAATAACCTGCCAGTTGTATGTGCTTCCTCCCACTGCCTCTGACCAATAGAAGTGCTCTCCCAGCTGCCTGTGCTCCCTTCCACTGCCTCTGACCAATAGAAGAGCTCTCCCAGCTGCCTGTACTCTCTCCCACTATCACTGACCAATAGAAGAATTCTTCCAGCTGCCTGCATTCCCTCCCACAATTTCTGACCAATAAAAGAGCTCTCTCTCCAAGGTGCCTATGGCCTTTTTTTCCACAACTACATGCAGTGAAGCGTAGATGTTTTTTGAACATAAGGAAATTAATTTTGAGAAAGCTAAATTTTTCTTATTATAGCTCTTTGTCAGACTTCAACAATCAATGGAACCTGCTTCCCTTTGGAAAAGGATATAAAACATTTTGGGAGTAGCTTTAGACAGCAATCTTTCTTTTAAGAAATAGGTTAACTTGCTTACTAAGAAAGCTTTTCTCTATCTACGGCGCTTAAGAAGGATCAGGCATTGCTTTGAGTGTGTTGAATTTAAATTGAGTGTGCATGACCTGATATTATATCAGCCGGACTATTGTAATTTGTTATATGTTGAATGTGCAAATGTACTTTTACAGAAACAAGCATTGCCTGATTTATTCTGCTGGTAAATTTGACAAGGTATCCTTCATGGACCCTGAAGCCTTCTCCCTCTCAGTTCTGTTGGTTGTGGTTATTGGACAGTGAGCCACTACTACTACTACTTATCATTTCTATAGCGCTACTAGACGTACCCAACGCTGTACACTTGAACATGAAGAGACAGTCCCTGCTCGACAAAGCTTACAATCTAATTAGGACAGACAAACAGGACAAACAAGAGATAAGGGAATATTAAGGTGAGGATGATAAAATAAGGCTTCTGAACAAGTGAATAAGGGTTAGGAGTTAAAAGCAGCATCAAAAAGGTGGGCTTTTAGCTTAGATTTGAAGACGGCCAGAGATGGAGCTGTACCAGCTGGCTCAGGAAGTCTATTCCAGGCATCCACAACCTCCACCTCATGTTTCTGGCACTTGGATAACATTCCCTTGTTTGTGTCTTACAGAGCTGTGCTGTGTACCAGCACAGGACACAAAACATCTATTAAAAGTTAATGGGTTTGCATGATTTGCAGTCAGCCAAGGGTGGGGCCTAGGTAATTATGTCATTATAAAGTAAATGGCCATGGGGCCTGGGAGCAGCAAGGAGGGAAACAGCAAATTCCTTCTTGTGCTTGCCAGCCACCACACTGCACAGTCATGTTTGTTCCATGGGAGCACCAGCCTGCAGGCATCTGTTTTCTAGTAACCCATGAAAACCTAGTCAACAGGCAGAAGCAGAGAAGACCAAAAAGGGCAGACCTCGATGAGGCTTCAACTAAAATAAGAAATATAGGGTTGGAAGGGTCCTCAGATGATCATCTACTGAGACAGGAACTGGTAGAAAGAGAGTTGGAAGGTTCTTCAAGAGATATAAAGTGCTGGACCACTTATCTAGAACAATATACAGAGCTAGAAGGGAACTTCTGCAGATTATTTTGAACAATATATATAAAGAAATGAAACATGGAACAGTGGCCTAGTGGTTAGAGCACCAGTCTTGCAATCCAGAGATGGCTAGTTCAAAATCCACTGCTGCTCCTTGTGATCTTGGGCAAGTCACCTAACCCTCCATTACCTCAGGTACAAACTTAGATTGTGAGCCCTCCTGGGACAGAGAAATATCCAGAGTACCTGAATGTAACTCACCTTGAGCTACAACTGAACAAGGTGTGAGCAAAATCTAAATAAATAAATTCATCAGGAGGTTATCTATAGAAAGACAGCACTGGAAAGGATCTAAGGGCTCATGTACAATCATAGAGAGAGATTATTTTTTATATATATATATTTTAGATTTAGCTCAGGACTTTTCATTGGAGTAGCTCAAGATGAATTACATAAAGGTACAGAATTAATTTGGTCCACTCCCAAACCTCCAGATAGGATCCACTCTACCAAAACTGTTGAATGTTATTAATTTTGTTTTGTAATCTGCTTTAATACTGTTGCACTAAGTGGTATATTAAGTTAATAAATCACATCAACATGATTGCCTAACCTGAACTGAAAAATCTCCAATGATAGCAACTCCTCTAACTCACTGGACAATTTGTTTCAATGCCTAAATCCCAGTTAGGAAGCTCTTCCTTATGGTCTACTGTACCTAATTCAACTCTGCTGTAATAAACGTTAATTACATCTTGTCCTTTCCTCAACAGAGAGGTCGAACTACTCATTGCTACCCACATCTATCTTATGTGAAGAACGCAAGCAGGTCACTCCTCAGTTTTTTTCCTCTCCAAATAAAATTCCGCTCCTTCTGCCAATCTACACGGATCTTTTAGCAGTTTTGCTCCATTTAAAAGAATTCTCTAGGGGTAACAGTTGCTGAGTGCAGAGGAGTAGGCTAATGGTTAAAGCAGCAGGCTATGAACAAGAAAGACCAGGTTCAAATCCCACAGCAGCTTCTGGATCAAGTAACTTAACCCTCCATGCCTTGGGTCTGATGTTGGGGCAGGTTCTGGCAGCATTGATAGTCTGGATAATGTCCCAGTCTCCCCCCCCCCCTCATGTTGGGCAGCAGTGACAGGTGGGCCTCACCCTGCACAGGAGAAGGTAACAGCAAACCACTCCTGTGTCTTGCCAAGGAAGTGAGGGAGGGTCATTCTGTGGTCACCAGGAGTCATTTTGACTCAAAGGCACATCTGGCTCTGGAACAGCTGCTGTGTTGTAGGAAAGTCTTCTGGAATTATGCCATTTCCTTTAACTGTATTATTTATTTGTCAAGTTTGAGATACTGCTACCTTATATTGACATCCAAAGGAAGGTACAATAAAAACAAACCAGTTGCTATTCTGCTGGCAGTTGTCATTGTTTTTTTTTTTAATGCTGACCACAGCCGGCAGAATTATGCCCCAATATTTCAATGGCAGGCTATGTCTGGACACTAGCATCTGACCAGATACAGTCAGGCTGTCAGCTCTTAAGTGGGTCCTGGCTGATATTCAGCTGAGACCTGCATAAGACCCTTATGCCGGTCTTGGCTGAATGTCGGCTGGGACCCACATTAGTGGAATGTGCACCCCCCCCCCCCCCCCACTAGCTCTGATGCTTCTCCTTCCCTCCCACCCAATACCAGCCTCAATCCCCCTCCCCCCAAGTTACAAAAGGCCCCCTGACCCTACCGTACTCCCTGGTGGTCTAGTGGGGCAATGGGGGAAAGAGCAAACCCCTCTTGCTCCTGCCTTTAGCAGCTCAATAGTAGCTTAAATAGAAAACAACTTACGCATCTAGTTTTTCCTACATAAGCACACAACTGTGGAACGCACTACCAAAAGCCTTGAAAATGACGTACAACCACCTAAACTTCCGGAAATCACTAAAAACCAACCTGTTTAAAAAGGCATACCCTACCGATCCAACTTAAATGCCTAATCTCTGCAACACAACCAAAGTAAAGCACGTAATGGACATAACACAACTCTTCCGTTCTCCGATTCCCTAATGTGGCTGTGCCACATGAACTTGATCTTACCACAACATCACCCTGTATTTGTTCACACCGGAGCCTGCAAAGGCCTCTCCGGTACTATGTAAGCCACATTGAGCCTACAAATAGGAGGGAAAATGTGGGATACAAATATAACAAATAAATTTAAAAAAAATGGCTCTCATGGCCAGGGAAAAAGGTAGGTCTGGTGAGGAGGGGAGGGGGAAGCTGGTCCTTGTGTTGGGAGGAATTAAGAAGGAAATCAGAGTTGGTGTCAGGTGGAAGAGAAGGGGGACAGGATGGAAATTAGAGTTGCTGCTAGGTGCGAGGGAGGGAGGAGGGTCAGCGCTCACTGAAGTGGGAGGGCAGGGCAGCTAGGCTGGTACCCAGAAGTTGATGATATTGACATGAAGATATTATTGATAAAATGCTGATGTTGGGATAACGATGTTCATAATGATAATAATGATGGATTATCAAGATGTTGGAGCTTATAAATATTTAACATCATATTAGTTGAATGTTCTAATGCATGCTTATTAAGTGAATCATTAGTATTATGCTAACATTGTATTTTATCTTTAGTATTTGAATTCCAGTGCTGCTAAGTGTATATTTTTGATACTGTTTCACGGTAGTTCTATTATTAGGTTTCAATTTACTGTTTTCAAGTTTACCTCATTTATTGTATTTAGTTTATTCTTGGTTATTTTACTATTGTTATGCGGTTAACAAAATTGTAAGTTTTATGTTAAACTGTACCTGCTACACACCGCCCTGGGTGAATCTCTTCATAAAGGTGGTTAGTAAATCTCAATAAATAAAATAAATAATAAAATAAAATGCTACTGACGGGGGCTATGTTGGTGATAATAAAGAGTGGGATGATAATGTTAATGCTTATAATGGGGGTAATGAGAATACTATTGACAAAGAACTGGCGATCTTTTCTGTTCTTAATGTTCTTTTTAAATTGTAAAACCGCTCTGACTAGTTTGACAAAATAGGGTGGTATATCAAGTATTTTAAACTATTAAATTAGAGGACAATGACGGTAATGTTGCAGAAGATTAAATACATTTTCATACAATAGAAGTAACCCCTGCACGTTTATCTCATGCATATTCATTGTGGATAGCCTGAAAACCTGGTTGTCTTGAGTATGTCCCCATGCTCTAAATACATTGATCCTACAGCGTCCTTAATCTGGAGCCCGTCTTCCATTGCTCTTTTATTGTGACTAAATAAAGGGCAGATATGAACACATCAACAATGACCCCAACAGACACTTTATAACAAATGGAGGTTTATGGTTGTTTGAGTGGTGGATAAGCAGATTCTTGAAGGCTGTAAGAACGTGCAAGGATTTAACCTCATGTCCAGGATCTCATCACTGTAGAATATTTCCACCATTCCATCCTTATCACTGCCACCATTTGCACAATTGTGTCTTTATGGACAGGATTATTCTCAACGTAGCCGTCAACATAATTTACAACTTCATGCGCATTTATTGTGAGCATCCTGAAAACCTGACTGGTTGGGTGTATCTCAAGGACTGGGTTGAGAACCTCTGATTTAGAGGAAGAGTCTGAACAACGCACTGGCAAATGTTAACCATGCCCAGTTTTTCTTCTGCTCACTCACGTTTTGGGTTGCGTTTTTTAAAACACTTTGTAACAAGAATGGTCAGTGGTTCCCAACCGTTATTTAGAAAGAGGGCACTTTCTAATGCTTCATCTTTCCCCTGTGTTGTCTTAGGGTCTGATGTATGAATAGACCCTCACCAGGTCCTTTAGTACCTTGCTCTCATTCGCTTTTCTTCTTCTTCAGGATGTTAATTAAAGGGGCAGTGGTTGAAGTTTGTTCTCTAAGAAACTGGTAACGTTTTCAACTAAAATGAGGGTTTGCTCTTTTCAGGGCAGTTGACCATAGGAGACTGCTCCTTCCCTGTATATTTCCTCAGGGTGTAATGTCCTCTTTCCTTTCTCTTATCTTTGTCTCCTTGTCTTTGAATGTTTGCCCCATTCTCTTCCTTCACCTCTCCCTCTCTAAACTCTACCAGTTAGCAGAACAGAGGTGGTTAAACACAGAATCAGGTTGCAACACTTGGAGTCAAAGTCAGATTCAGACCTTTCACAAAACTTCCTTTGTGAAACTTCCCAAACCTTCATGATTTTGACCCATCATCCCACCCCTTTCAACTCCTCCCTCCCTACTCTACTGTAACACTGTCCTGGATCATGCCTTGTGTCTTACGTAAAGAACACTTTCTGTAAACTCCAGAATCCTGATCATTCCACACCAGTGACTGCTGTGAACAATCTTTCCCCTGCTCCTTCTAACAAATTGGGGGGGGGGGGGGGACCAGGCTATTTATCATTGCCGCCTCCAGCCAATCTAGATTCTGCCTCTCTCTTTCTGTCCATATACCATTCTAGTTGCCTGACATCCTGTGAAATGATCTACCCAGGTTAATCTGCCTCCACATTTCAGCTTAGGAAGAATAAATCCAGCAACAGTGGGGACTGGAGGAAAAGGTGAGGGTTTCTGTGTTGGCTCAGCTGGATAACAGATGCTGTAGATGAGACACTTTAATTGGACTTCTCAGAACCTGAAGCTGTGTGATGATGGTGCCCATATCACATTTTACACTTTTTCATATAGTTCTTCCATCCATTCAGAAGCACAGATGTGTCAGCTTTCTTTGAAATGTCTAGAACATAAGATTTGAAGGTGAGGAAGCTCAGCAATTCTATTTCAGGCATGCCTTGGTGGGGAGGTGGGAGCTTCTCCTTGAAATATCACTTTGTTTTTTTTTATATGGCAGCAGGGCTGTCTCATGAAGGCAGCACATCTGCCTGGGTATCACTGGAGCATCTCCAGGAGGTGACATAGATGGGAGGAGGCTGCATCACCCCCTTTCTGCCTCACCCCTCTGCCCTCATGTGTCCCTGGGAGAATAAAGGATGGGAGATGCTGAAGGACACCAACAGCTGCCACAATTTTGAAGTGTAAAAGGGGAGGGGGGACTATAAGTAAAGAAGTAGGTTTGAGGGGAAGGAGATTCAGAGAAAGCACCAAGGCTGCTAAACTAACCCAAGAGATTCTGGTTCGAAATGTGCCGCAATCAATTTTGTTCAGATTCATTTCTATTTTGTTAGGAATAAAAACAATGCAAACGCTCTCAGGGAGATAAATGGCCAGTTCTCTGGTAGGGCAGCCAGTGTCTTCCTGCCAAAGTCACATTTCTCTCTTCTTTCTCTGTTTATTTCAATTTGAATTATAAACCACTTTGTTGTTTTCAAACTAATGGTGGTTTATCAAGTGTAATGTAAATAACAGAGGAGCCCACGCAGCAAAGTGCACTCAAGCTGTGTACAGGGTTAGGCAGCTGTAGGGCACAATTTTGTGCACAAACTAATCCTGCATAAAGCTTTGTTTAGACACTAGTGCACAGCACATTTAAAGTCACAGTGATGAGGCTAATTCATTATGCTGCAGTGATGGAGAGAAGGGTGCACAAGAGTTTTAAAGGCTGAGTACAGTGTCGGGGCTTTAATGCCTAGTCTGAGGAGGTGAAGAAGGGCTCCATGTTCTTCTGCAGTACCATATGTGAGTATTTAATGCCTGGTCTTGTTTATCTTGCACAAATTCAGAACCCACCAAGTTTTATCTTGGCCTCCAGGAACAGCATAGATTAAAAAAAAAAAAACCCAACAGAGTAGGGAAGTGTTGGTTCCACACGAAGGGCAGCTATGTCCATGCACAGGTCAGAGCAGGAAAAAAAAAAAGTATTTTTTTTTTTCTTTGTGCTTCCTTTGGCTTCACACCTGGGCAGGTGTCTGTGCTACCCACCCTATATCTGCTGACATGGTGTGTTTCTTTTCTTTTACCTTTCTTTCCTGATACAAATTGTGTTTCTTTCATTTTCAGATTATTACTATTAACTGCCTACATTGGTATATCAACATTTTAATAAACTTTGAATGCTATCTTGTGCAAAAATATCACCATTGTAATACTAGTGTGCATTGAATAGCATTCCAGGCATGTGCAGATACATTTCTCTGTTCAGACATGCACTCGGCATCATATGCACATGCATCCAGTCTGCTCTGCCTGTTTTGTGCACAAGTTCTGCATGGATCTTATTTGCAAATAATGTGTTAGAAAGCCATGTGCTAAGCCAGCAGCGCATGGCTGTAATGCAAGCTTGCTCCATTGGGCCCAGCATTAGAAACCTTCAGCCTGTTACTCAGGAACATAGGAGTCAACTTTTCAAAATGATTGGAGTGCTCAACTTGCCACACATTACCAAGTGGAGGAGCGGCCTAATGGTTAGAGCACCAGTCTTGCAATCCAGAGGTGGCTGGTTCAAATCCCACTGCTGCTCCTTGTGCTCTTGGGCAAGTCACCTAACCCTCCATTACCTCAGGTACAAACTTAGATTGTGAGCACTTCTGGGACAGAGAAATATCCAGAGTACCTGAATGCAACTTCAGCTACTACTAAAAAAGGTGTGAGCAAAATATAAATAATGCCTGTAAAAAGGAAACAAAAGGCAGGGTGATGGGCACAACTGGCCAGGCCATATTTAGAAGTAGAGCACAGCAGGTGGTGCCCACATTGGAAAGACTGAGGGCTAAAGGAAGAGCTCAGGAAACACTGAATGTTCCACCAGTCTCTCTTCCTCCCCAACATCACCTCATCCCCACCGCTATACTCCACCTCACTTTTCTTCTCTTTCTTCCCCCCACCCACAGCCATAAATCCTTCTAGCCAGTCCAGCCTTTCCTATCCATACCACCCACAGTCGGGCACCATGACTGCTTTATTTTTGTGAAAAAGGAACATAATGTTCCTCTCCATTTCTCTTTCAATTTGAGACTTGACTATAGGTCCTCTCCATTACAGAACCTTTTCAGACCATGGCATCACATTCTGCCAAAACTCCCTCTGCTCCCATCAGTAAAATAACTTGTATAGCCTGGTGAACGTAGGGCTGGAGGAGAACAGCAATAAAAGTAATATTGTGAGGTATTATCTTCTACAACCGGTATCCAACCCTTTAGAAGTCAGATGAGAGGAATGTTTTAGATGAGGGGATGATGGAGTTGACCCTGGCAAAGACCATGGGGTCTGAAAACACCAGTAAACTTCAGGAAAATGCAGACCATGTGAGGACGGAAAATATCAGGAGGAGACGCCAACAAAATCCAGAGAGCATGCAGGGGCTGAGAATACCAGGGGGGGGGGGGGGGCACCAGAAAAAAACTAGAGCGCAGATGAATTAAAAATACCCAAGGAGATTCCAGGAAAATGAAGAATATACAAGGGTTGAAAATACCAGACTCCAGGAGAACCAGAGCATGCAGAAAATGAAAATTCCAAAGACAACTCTCGAAAAATGCAGAAAGAGAAGAGGATGAAAATATCAGAGGAAAATTACGATGAGTTCAAGGGCTGAAAATACCAGAGATTTGGAGCATTTGCAGCTAGTTCCTTCTAGTCAAAGGCAATTTGTAGTTCTTTCATAAATCCAAGTAACCTTCAGACTTAGATGATTGTCTGATGCCCTCTGAAGGCCACTGCTATAATGACTGCTAACGGGACTTCAGCAAACTAATCTTTTGGCCACCATCCTTAAGAGATTCTTCCAGCTGCCGGGCTTAGAACCCAGGCTCCCTGGTTACAGTCCAGCTGAACGTAGAAG
This sequence comes from Microcaecilia unicolor, assembly GCF_901765095.1. Taxonomy (NCBI): domain Eukaryota; kingdom Metazoa; phylum Chordata; class Amphibia; order Gymnophiona; family Siphonopidae; genus Microcaecilia; species Microcaecilia unicolor. Next base: position 200,607,565 of record NC_044033.1, on the reverse strand, counting down.
CCAGGTCTCTGTGATATTAGGTCTGTTTTTCCTCTCTCAGTGAACCTCTGGTAGCATTGCCTATCTACGTCCCTTCTCTCTGCCTCCCCTCCCTCCTTGTTTGTATCACTGTATCATTCTGTGCTTGAGAATCTCCCTGCAACCCAGCCCCATTAAACCTTCCCACAAGAAGATCTGTGCTTTATTCTTAGCCTTGCCAGGGCTACATGGAATGTTCTCTTCGGATGTCCCTTCACTGCCTCAGAGAATGCACTCGCTGCCTCTGTTCTCTCCCCCGAGATCACTTACTAGAAATGTATATTTAGCAAGGCACAAGGCCAGGGGACTGCAGGGACACTGGGTGTCCTGCATCTAATGCCACTTTCACTGATGCCCGGTAAAGCTTCTTCGACCTGGCTTTCTCTTCCAGAATTTGATCTTAATTATCAACAGAAAAAGTTGGTTGCAGTGGGAGACAATGACCAATTATATCAAATTCATTGTTATTTTAATCATGCCCAGCACCTGGTATCAGAATCGGAAGCTCCAATAGAGAAGGATGTGGCCAGGTACAGCAGCAGTCCAGGGAGAGTGGTATGTGTGCTAATGTTTAATCTAGCTTTTAAACTTTCCACTTCTATGAGAAATAAACACACAGAGAATCAGAACCTGTGTTTAAAGCCGTTTATGTTAACCCTTTACATATAAAACACAAAAAATATCTACAAACAAAATTCAGAAGCAGCAAAGATCCAACCTCCTCCCCACGGTCCAGAACAAGCAGAAAAACACAGGCCCAAGGAAGAGTCCATCATGTAGAACAGAACCAGCAAGAGGACCAGTCTGTCCTCTCCCCCTACCCCATCACAGAGATCCCACAGCAGAGCCCACCACACCTCCCCCTCCACATCTCAGACTTACATTGCCCTGCAACAACATCTGAAACACAAACTTCACCATTTCTCCAGGCTATCACATACTCTAGCACAGATACGATGACCCAGTTTAACATCAAGCCCTTATTCTGCTGTATGAACCAATGAGTTCCTATAGCCTCATCTCGTTGAAGCAGCCTTTAGACATGTCTTAAATTAACTGGCTGATGCCTTTATGGTTGTGATGGACCAGCAACAGAGACTTATTTTTTTTGTTTGTTTGTTGGTGTTTCCCTTTCCATTGCTGCTTACAATTTATTAACATATCATACTGTTAATGTAGTTTACTTGAGTGTATTGTAATCCGTGTGTGTCTGTCTTGTCTTTATTACTTTCTTTTATTGTATATGTTTTTCTTTTTCCTTTCCCCTGTTTTTAATACTTTGTAACCGCTATGATTTTAATTATAACCAGCAGGATATTACATAAAATGAGCCTTTGATATTCAAGATCAGCCAATGCTATTTGGCCATAACACCACAAATCCCTCTGCAGTCTTTGTCAAACTATAATTATAGCCCTGTGCCTTTCCCATTTTAAGATCAGTTTTTCTGTAATTGGCACATTGATCTTAGCGTACGGTCCCTGGTAAAGTTTCTGGTATGTGCAACTCTTGATATAACAAATGCCGAGTGCTAGAGAGTTGGATACTGAAAACGTTACACATTCACAGTGATCTTCATCTGCCACTGAAGAATCTAGCCACAGAACAGGGTGTACTGGTCAGGATGAGACTCCAAGGACACTCCTCGATCACTGAAGGAAATAGCTTTCGATTCTCAAGGGGATAACTACTGCACTCCAAATCAAATAGTCTTTAAAATAGATCAAGCTCAAAAGGAGATTTAGAGAATCCCAATAAGAAAGACACCATCAGAATATTAGATTTCATATCAAACTGATACCTTTGGCACTGTGTTTAACATTAACATTCAACTCTATGATTAAGTGCATTGTTAAAGGTCTTAGCGATTAGGATAAAATAGTTAATCAAGCCAGTTTAGAGGTACTTAACTCAAGAAGATGAGGCTTTGAAGGACCAACAGTATGCCCAAACAGCATGTTTAAACCAACAAAAACCCGGTTATCTGAGGAAAATTATTAGTTGTGGTGGGAGCGGGAGAGGGGATGGTAGGGGAGGGAACTTCATGAAGGTGTGGGAGAAGAACGTATGATGCTCAAGTACAAAGTGCTTTCTTGGGGTATCACAAGTTGGAGAGTTGAAAAATGTAATAAAAACAAATTTAAAAAAAACAGAAATACACAGAGAAGGAGTAGTGGTATTAACCTTTTCAAGTGAAGCAGCAAGACCTACTGGTCCACCAATCTGAGCTTGACAAGAGAACCATGTGTGTCTGACTTACCTACAGCAGAGGAGAGAATGAAATGAACTTCTCTGTCCACAGGCAGGAGGGTGAACTCAGCGAGGCCATGCCCACCCAACGTAGAAAGCAATGCGAAGGAAAAATACAACCAGCACAAAAAGATCCAGGTGCACTATTGCACCTGGTACAAAAGTGTAAACTATTTTTAAAAACCAAATACAGTACAAAGTACGATACCTGAATGAGGACACTGCAGTGTGATAGCTAGTTTAGTGTTATAAAAATGCTACAGACACAAGGCTCGATATTGATTTTCTTAAATCTATAATTAGTCCCATACATTTTAAATGGAATAAAAAGCTTGTGATGTGGTTTAATGACGTCAGCAACGAAGAGTCTAGTGGCATTGAATGGTAAATTGGGCTCAACAGCCTACACACATAGACTTGTTTTCAGCCAAGTTTTTCTATCTGTAGAGGGGGGAGGATGGCCACCTGCCAAATCAAAAGCCCTTGCGTTTCCACATTCATAGTATGCCGTCCTGATCACACAGGGAACCAGAAAAATGCAAATTGGTACTTGTGAGCTGGAATCCCCCTAAACAGGAATGAAAAGGTGACCATGGCTTTGACAAGCAAACATCAGCTCCTCCTCCCTCCTATCACCATGGGGATAATAAAACCAGAGGAAACCAAACTGGCATAGGGTCCAGTGTCTACAGCCCAGTTCATAGTGGCTCTGCTATTCCACCCCACCTTCCAAGGCCAGTTGTATGCCACTCAGCAAGATAAATGTCCTTCAAAGAAACATTGTAGAAAGCCCTGGAGGGCTAACTGAGACACTTGGACAGAACAAAGGACTTGCTGGGCTTCAGAAAAAACTCACCCCTCAGCCACAGAGAAATCCCCAACCAGACTCCTATCCACCAAAAAAAAAAACCTCATACTTGGCTGTGATGTCACACATGGTCTCAATGACATACACCACACAGGCCAATTGGCTACCACTGCCTGTGCCGAGGTAATACAAAAAAAAGTATTTGTTAAGTGTCTTAAGAAACAGCTAACTATGAGACACCAGCCAGTGTGATCCATGTGCCCCAAGGAATCAGAGATGAAGGGGTGTGTGGGGGTGGGGGCACAGGATCTTTTCATCAGCTGCGGAACTTTTGCTGGACTGAACCCAAGAATGAGCCCAAGACACCAACTCCGTTGTGACATCCTACAGAAAATAGAACTCTTCAGCTACAAAAAGGTTCCTGAATCTGACAACTGCTCTCAAAGGACCAGATTAATCTAGCATTTTTCCCTACTGCTGCAAAACATTGGGTGAAAAGCAAATCTGAGCCTGTCCATGCAGATTCATGACATGCTATTCACGTGATCCCTATTCTGCAAAACCCTGATTTTTAAGAGCTCTAGAGGTTCAAACTCCCTCAAAAAAAATATCTGCTCATTTAATAATAACAAATCTGTCTCATATCAAACCCGGATAAGACCCAGTTAAGACCAACATCCTTCTGCCTAAGGCCCAGACCTGTATTATTTTTGTTCAGTAACATAAGACATAAAAACATCAAGACACTAGTGAGGAGATAAAAACCCAAGTTACCCTGAAGGTCATAGTGTTATTGCAGACAAGCTGTACCACCTTCTCTCAGCTTTACAAAAATAGTCTCTCTTAGCTGCTTTCACCAATATCCAGAGTCTTCTGATCACAGGGAAGAAGCCCAACTGGAAAACAGAATTAAAAGGGATAAAAGTCTGGCAGGAAGCAGATAGGGAAGGAGAGGATGGTTAGAAGCTGGGACTTTTCATGGTGGCTCTGAATGCAGAAGAGGCAGGGGTGAGGTCTCCCACAATCCTGTGTTCCTGTAATGCTGGAATGGAGCAAAACAAATTAGGGGAGGGGTACACTGTGGGACAACAGCCTCCACTGGACTCGAGCATTCCAGGAATCCACAATAGGAGAGGAAACCAAGTGTTCTCCACTTTCACCCAACTTTCTGTGATCTGATTTCATCTGTGTGCATGAATTCCCCAGTATGGTCTCAATGTAGGCAACATCTTGTAGGAAGGCTGGCAACAGCACGGGTGCTGCTACTGATTCTCTGTGACAGCAACAGAACAGTGAATGGGCAGATCCTGTGCCACCTCCTGCTCTGAAAACAAGCCTTCCTGCAGATGAGGGAGCAAGGAGAGTTTGGATCCCATCTCTTCCACATCCAGTGTTGGCTATGTAGCAGATTCTGTGTACGCAGGCTAGGGAGAGGGGAAAGTGGGAGGTAGTGAAATCTCTGTTCAAGTTCAATTCTGAGTTTTGGGAAGTAGATGAAGGATATTGGGGGCGGGGAGAGAAGGAGGTTTCTCCATCATCTTCAGCCTCCTTTACTAACTCCCCACTTCTGTTTGTTAAGCTCTCCTAAGAAGAAAGTACAGCCCTCCATTTTCCCCTGTTGCAGCTGCCAGTCCTTGCACAGTGCATTACGGAGAGCTCAAACTTTATTCTCTGGCTGTAGCAGCATAGGACGTGGTAAGCTGTTAGTACCGGCCAGACTTGGCATCCCCAATGGCACCCCAGACATCAAAGACAAACTCATCAGGAAAGGCAAAGTCACCCAGTGTCTCATCCAGTGCTTCAGCAAGCTCATCAGGGTTCTTCTTGTCCTTTCCCAGTTCCACCATGGTGGCAGCTGCAGAGGAGAAGAGAGATTTTACTTCTAAGCGTCATTTAACATCGCATAATGCACTGTCCACTGGGGTAAAGGGAGGCAGATGGAGGTTTCTTCACCCAGCATCTGCCAATTGCAGCATTACTAGCCCTAAGGATATCTAAGGTAGGGAGCGAAGGGATGTGTGTAGCTTCTAATGACTTGCCCATTTTCAAGTGTGTCTATCCCTACAGGCAAGGGTAGCTGGGGGAGGAGGAGAGGACTATTCACCTAGCGCTTGCTCTCAAATGGGGGTTGTATGTGGTAGTGTCAGAAAGGGATATGGAAGTACCCACATGACCTCTTAACGCCCTGCCCATCTTCAGCACTGCTTTTACTGACAGGGCAAGGAAGACTAGCATCAGTCGGGGTATGGGAGGATTTCTCACCCTTTTTCTTTCCCCTGCCTGTCAAAGATGCCAATTCCCCACCCCCTGCCCCCTCCCCAGTGTTAAAAGGCAGATAAGGAGGATATTCACCTAGCTCCGTATCACGGATCCCCATGTAATTCTCCAACAAGTCATCCACTTTTTTGATGGCTTTCTCCTCAAATTCCGATGGCTATGGGGAGAAAGAGGATGTAAGGGCTGAAAGCAGATCAGAGCAGGGATACAACCTGGACAGATCCCAGCAGCCTCCCTCCCCCCCCCCCCCCCCAAGTACCCTTGAACAGCAGAATATCTCTTCCTTTGTTCAACTTACCAGCTCCTCCACAGTGGCAGGTCCCTTCGACCGCAGCCGCAAGGTCCCTCTCCCAGTACCAAGCTGGGAACTGGTTCCCAGTTTCCCTCCTCCAGACCTCTGGCTGATCTTATCTGGAAAAACAAAGGGTGCAAACATAACACTTTGGGCAACAAGACATAAATCCTGTGCACAGAAACCATGGTAAAGTCTCAGCCTTATCCTCATAAACCACTAGGCACATTAAGTGAATTCTTGGGCCTCCGGAAACAGACTAGCAGCTGTTAAATGGCTTGCAGTTCTCCCGATACCAGGCCACCAGTGAAATGGTCATGTGCCGCCCTCCAATGGAAAAACTGAAGAACTGCATCCCCAAATGATATAAAACCGTTACGTGTTCCTTTCCAAACTAAATCATGGCTGTCCCAGAGGCCATTAATGTTCTGGCCAACCCAAGCAGCAGGAGACAGGTCTAGGAATGGAATCAGTGGTCTCACTCATGGCACTGATATGAAGCAAACTCCTCTGCCCTAAGCTTTTCCCTTTTAACTCTTTAGAATAGCCACACAAACTCACCAAATGCTTTTCTGGGCTCAATAAGCTTCAGCACAAAGACGCGCCCCTTGGGTAAGTCCTTCAGCATTTTGGCCACCTCATAGTGGCGGCAACCAATAAGGCTTTGACCATTGATGGATTCGATCATATCACCCACACTAATAAGCTGGATCCGGTCAATGATGCTGCCTTCCTTGATCCGCTATCCAAGGGAGTTGGGAGGGGGGGAAGGGGAGGAGAAGACAGGAGGGTGAAACACAGAGGAATTAGATTCACTGCATGCAAAGCAAGTGCTGAAGGTCAATAGTAAAAGCCCTCAGAGGCAGTCATGCAATGCAGAATGACTGGGATCATTTCTGACCCAGACAGTGGCCTTCCTCCCCAGGATGGATAAAGGGAACAACAAACAAGGGGTATGCAAGCAGCTGGCCAGAAATCATGGCCAAACACTGAGGAGATTGACTGCCAGCTAACTAACCTCGGCTACCACTAAAAAAAAAAAGGACACAGGTCTTTCTTAAGAACCTCCTGTTCCGATTCTGCTGGAAGCCCTGTTTGCCCCAACCTCTACCTTCCCTTAAACAAAAATGCATAATCAGAGGGTTGTGGTCTGGAAATGTACCAACTCCTCATGGAGCTGAGGTCTGCTCAAGATTTTTAGGTTCAGCAGAGAAGGGGACTCAAGACGTGATTCTTCAAGACAAGAGACAACTCAGTGACAAGATGATAAGCTGCCATTGTTCCTCCTATTCCTCCCCCACAAGCCCACCTTTATGAAGGCATAGCCAGCCCCATTGTCTGTGATGGTGAGCCCCAGGGCATCCTCTGACTTGTACACCTCCACCTCCTTCTTCTGCCCCTTGACGTGAGCAAAGATGAAGTCCTCCAGCCCAATCTGACCTCCCAGCAATTTGTCCATGTCAACTTTGTGGGTGTTCAGTGTGCAGAACAAAACCTAAAGAGGGAGAAGTTTAGAGGTTTTATAGGCTCAGGCCGAGGCATCACACCGCATCAGTATATCCCTCTGTATGAAGCTAGGATTTAGGAAAGTGCATGAAATACCTTCCAGCTTCAGCAGGTGTACACAGCTGAGACCCCACTGATGGGGTCAATATAGCTCTCCCCTCCATCCCCACTACTGCAGTGATGCACTAAACCCTCACACCTCCCTCCTGGTATTAAACCTGGCTCCCCTTACTACACTGGTAACAAAAGGAGAGGGAATCCAAAGGCACAGAAGTCAAAGCAATTAGACAAAAAGCACAAGGTGCCTTCAAACATGGGGGCATCTCAACTTCACTTTATTGAACGGACCGGACACGGTCCATGTTTTAGCAACAACTTCATGCGTCAAGAGTCTAATCATGGTATCTGGTTAAGATGCCCCCATTTTTGAAGGCTCCCATTAATACACTACCACATTGGGGGAAAAAAAAAAGCAAGGCATGATATTGCAAACTTCTTAAGAAGTGATAACGTCACACATTTTCAAGAATATTCTCTCACAGGAAACCTTCAGCTTAGGAGACTCTGATTCTCTCTTGGGGCCCATCTGGTAACTGTGCCAGGATGGAAGCGGCCATCCAACATTTTCCAAGGACAGCGCAAGAAAGCTAGTCTGTCCAAGTTACAGGGCACAAGTGTGGGAGATACTCCCTGCAGGCCCACACTGACCCAAGAGAAAAACAGAGTCGGAACAGATTTAACTAATAAATTGAAAACACATTTGCTAACAGAAAAACAAAGCAGTTATCTCCCTTTCCCCAATCCAATTTCCTGTTAATGACTAAAATGTCTCCTCTTGGCTCTGTTACTGCCAGCCCATCATCACTGCCCCCCATTAAGCAAATCCTTGCTGCCATCCCAAAAGCTCTGAACACCAAGTGAATCAAAATGAAAAGGCTTCACAGGGAGATCCTAGCTTGCTCTTATCTTGCTGTTTATAGCAGTGACAAATTTACAGCACACCAAATTTTGAAGAGTTTAAACAAAAGTCATGCCATACCTCTGAGCCGGGGATCTTGAAAACCTCAGCAATCTTTCCATATAGTTCTTTCACATTGGTGAACCCTTCGATCCTGCCTGTTGGGCTCCCTTGAGCCAGCTGGGTATGGAAGACCAACCGAGGCCGAAGACCAGGGGGCGGTGGGGGCAGGCCAGGCTGCATAGCAGCCAGTCCAAATGGGCCCATGTCTGCCCCGGCCAGATTGCCACGGATGGGCTCCGCCTCCTCATTTTCCACTAGTGGAGGAGCTTTCTTCCGGCGACCGAGTCCAAGTGGCATCAGGAGGGGACAGTGCAAGGTCTTAGGAGCTGAGACTGCAGCGAGGGGCAAGATCCCCTTCCTCAACAGTGTAGACCTGCAAAGATAACGATAAGGTAGATGTTTAATTAAACAGCCACAGATGGGCAAAATGTAACAATTCCACAGTCTGATGATACCCGATAATGTGCAGCACCTAGAAAATGTCTTGTTTCATGAACTAACTCAAAGTCAACATCTAAAACTGAAGCCCTGGCATCTCTCTAGCTCACCTATACATAAGAAGTGCCAAGCCATGCACCTCCGACAGTGATAGGTTACAAGTACCGGCAAGATCTCAAAAAAAACCTTTAGGAACTTGTCTAAACACTTTTTAAACCCAGCAATGCTAACTGCTTATAACCACATCCTCCAGCAACAAATTCTAGTTTGTTTGTTTTTGCACCCTGTTAGGTACCTTTTCCAACACAGCTTTATATTTTTTGAGATGAGATCAGAACTGCACACATTTAAGATATATGAGAAGAGGTCACGTGATGCTCTAAAGAGAGGAAGACGTGGTCCCGCGTCCTCCTAGGCCCCGACTCCAATAATCGCATTTAAACACTGGAAATAGAACAAAACAAAATCGACAAACCTTGCTTAATAGCAGTGGGAAGCCCTATGGACAGATACCTGTGCTCGCCACAACACACCATGGCGAGCAGAACCACGAAGAAGGATAAAGAAAAATTGAAGGCGCCAAGCGGCGTTGAGGAAGGCCAGAAGGCGAACAGCAGTGGTCCATTCATGGAGGAACAATTGCGGCAGCTAACGGAGGCAGTGAGTATCGCGCTGGACCAGAAATTGGACAAACTTTACTCCCAGGTGTCTAATTTGGAAGCGCAAGCAGCAGACGCGGAACAGAGACTGGGGGAGCTCGAGCGTCGGGTGTCGGAAGACGCAGCGGGTCCAGTAGCACAGAAAGTACACAATATGGCTGCCGCAGTAGAAACTTTACAGGCAAAAGTGGATGACCTGGAAAATAGGTCACGCAGCAGAAACTTGCGGATAGTGGGGCTTCCCGAAACAGTGCCGGATAATGTACTCCTGACAGTCTTGGAGAAATGGCTGGCAGAGGAATTTGCCCTAGCTGACCACGCGGGGAAATTATGCTTAGAGCGAGCACATCGTGTTGGCAGGAAACAAGAAGGGAAACAGGCTCCGCGAACAGTGATCATAAAGGTGCACAACTATGTGCACAAGGATGAAATACTCCGTGGATCCCGACTTAAAAGAAATGAGTTGCGATACGATGGGCATCAACTACGAATTTTCCAAGACTACTCGATGGCCCTTCAAAAGAAAAACGCCGGCGGTTCACGCCACTATGCCAACAGTTGCACGAGGCACAGGTGCCGTTTATGCTGATTTATCCTGCAATATTGAAGGTGAAGACAGAGGGACGCTGGAGACAATTTGCAGACATTAAAGAGGCACAAAAGCATGTGCAGGAACTGGTGCAATCGAGAAAGACCGCCGAACAGGCAGAAGATAAATGACAACAGCTGATAGAAAGGCCTACAGGAGGTACAATCACTAAGGGCATTTAGTGAGACCACACACAGGGAGCAGGCACAGAATCAACCAGTGTTAGATTTAGTTAACATTTTCAGGGGGAGGGGAGAGCGGAGGATGCGGGGAACCCCAGTATCCCACAAGATAGTATGGGATATATAGATGGGAGGGTAGAGGGTGGGGAGGGGAGTAAAGGAAATGTGAGGTATATAAAGAGTGGTTGGGTATGGAGACTAAACGACACTTTGGAGGGAAAAAAGGGAACTGAACAGCAGAAGAAGTGGAGAAAGAAGGGGCTGGATTTAATGAGAGCAATATGGATCCCTGGGGGGAGGCTGGGCTTCCTAGGGGTAGGGATAAAGAACAAGCTGATCTACTTAATGGAGATAGTGGATAACGATTAAACAATCTGGTGGAACTACACGTGTAATATCGTGGAATGTGTGTGGGATAACGTCCCCGGTTAAGCGAGCAAAGATTTTAAGTGCGCTTAAGAGACACAAGGCGGGAATAGCTTGCATTCAGGAGACCCGGTTGTCCGCAGTAGAACTCAAGAAATTGCAGAGGAATTGGGTGGGCGAGGTTTTTGGCTCCCCAGCAGTGGGCAGACGTGGGGGGGTAGCAATATTGATACACAAGTCTGTGGTGGCAACGGCCAAATTCCTTTTTGCAGATGACGAGGGGCGATATGTGGTGATCCGGTTGAACCTACAAGGGGCAGGCATATCTTTTGGTAGCAGTATACGCCCCACAGACTGGAGGGAAAAAAATTTTTGCGGACCTGTTTGCGCGGTGTCAGGGGCAGGGATCGGATCCCATAATAGTGGCAGGTGATATGAACCAGGTGCTGGAGCTGGACAGGACGGGTCACACGCAGGGGGGGAGTTCCGGGTTGGGGATGCTCGAAACCTTTTGTAATGGGCTGGGTTTGGTGGACCCTTGGAGATTACTACATGAAGAGGAGCGTGACTACACGCATACCTCGAGGGTGCATGGAACCCAGTCCAAGACTGATTACATCTTGGTGGCATCTGGGGTGTTTGCCCGAATTGTGGGGGCGGAGGTGGGCCCGGAGGAGCTTTCAGACCACGCCATGATTTGGGTAGACATTGAATCCCAGCTGTACTACCGTGGGTTGGGTGGTTGGCGATTCCCTGCATATCTGTACACTTCCCCAGAGTTTGCAGAATTTTTAGCAAAAAAATGGGAGGAATACACACAATATAATGAGCAACATATTAGAACCCCGGGCCTTTTTTGGTCCACCGCCAAAGCAGTGTTGCGTGGAGAAGTGATTGCCTATGTCTCCAAGAGGAATCGTACAATAGCGCAAAAAATGGTGGAACTAGAACGATAGGTTAAGGCAGCTAGAAAGAAATACATTGAAACCCCTACCAGGGCTCTATTGAACTCCCTGATCGCCATACGCGTGGAGCTGAATTGTTTGCTACAGGACAGATATAACAAGGCAACGATTACACGCAAGTATAATCTTAGCTGCTATGGGGATAGACCGGGCGGTATGTTGGCACGGCTGATAAAAGGCTCCCGCAGATCACATGTTATTACCCAGATACGGACCCCCTCGGGCGCCCTTACGTCAAACCCAGAACAGATAGCAGACACCTTCCATACACATTTCACCAGGCTCTACACAGGAGAGGGTGAAGGACAAGGGGTTCGGGATACAATTAGGGAGTACTTGCAGCAATCAACCCTGCCTCAGTTGACGGAGGAACAAAGAAGTGTCTTAGACTCCCCTTTGGGAGCAAAGGAGGTGCTGAAGGCTATACAGACATTAAAGCTACATTCAGCCCCAGGCCCAGATGCCTTCCCGGGCAAATTTTACAAAATGCTTAGGACGCAGGTAGTGGGGCCCCTAGTGAGCTTATATGAAGAAGCGACGGAAGAAGAGCAGTTTCCAAAATATGCTAATGAAGCGCTGATAAGCTTAATACCGAAACCCGGACGAAACTTAGATGATCCAGCCGCGTATAGACCCATTTCCTTAATAAATGTCGACATAAAGATTCTCTCGCGGGTCATGGCGGAGCGCCTGGCACAAGTAGTGCCCTCCATAATTAGAGAGGAGCAAGTTGGCTTTGTTAGGGGCAGGCACTCTGTCATGAACGTGAGGAAGTTGATCGCAACGATGACCGTGGCCCTGGAGAGGGCACCTAAAGGTTTAGTGATTAGTTTAGATGCGGAACGTGCCTTTGACAGGGTTGCGTGGCCTTTTATGCATGAGACTCTACGCTGGATTGGAGTACGGGGCTGGTTTGCGAGAGCACTGGGGGCGCTTTATACAGACCCGAGAGCCAGATTGCGGGTGAATGGGGTCAGAACGGGTGAAATTGTGATAGGGAGAGGGACGAGGCAGGGTTGCCCTTTGTCCCCCCTGCTTTTCTTACTAGTCCTGGAGCCACTTTTGTGCCACATTAGACGCAACCCCGAAATTAAAGGCATAATGGTGGGAGAAACAGTACTAAAACTTTTGGCGTATGCGGATGACCTGTTATTGATGGTGAATGATCCGCAGGCATCGGTAAAGTGTCTCTTACAGGAGATAGAACATTATGGAGGCCTCTCTGGGTTTCAATTAAATCTGTCTAAGTCTTTGGCACTAGCGATGACAGAGGAGGCTGGACAGGATTGGACAGGTCCCTTTCCCTTTCGATGGGCTGCGGGTCGGTTGCAGTATCTGGGGGTGGAAGTGCCAGTTCAACTATCTACACTTTATAAGATAAATGTGAGACCCTTGTTAGCGGAAACGAGGCGCCTACTGGGAATCTGGGGATCCTGCCCTCTTTCTCTGGCGGGGCGTATAGCTCTTTACAACATGTTGATAGTCCCTAAGTGGCTATATAAATTCCAAGTGTTGCCACTGCACTTGCGGGGGAGGGAGGAGAAGGAGTTGAAAGTGACACTAAGACAATTTCTATGGAACAACAGACCACCTAGGCTCCCTTTAGAAGTATTGTATAAGCCCAAAACACATGGAGGAATGGGACTGCTCAACATAAGATACCTCACTATTTCCTGTACAATGAGACATGTCAGGGACTGGCTGGCAGGTAGTCAACATTTCACGAACACATTGTTAGAGGCCTCATTGGTACCTAGAATGCATCTGAGTTGCCTATTGCACACCACTAAGAAGAAGACAGGGGCCAGGCCCCCCATGAACTGGTTTGTGCGCTCAGCGAGAGCAATGTGGAGATGGCTATGCAGGAGACATGACTTCTCTGCAGCAGCAACGCCTTTTGTTTCCTTGAAATGGAATCCAGACTTCCCGGCGGGGACAACAGAAAAAGCCTTTGTGCGTTGGAGGCAAAAAGAAATGTATTATTTGTACCAGATATTGGATGAAGAGGGACAGCTCAAAACTTTGGAGGAGCTGACGAGAGAATATGACATTTCAGCGAATGACTTTTATGCACATGCACAAGTACAACACTATGCTCATTCATTGGGAGCGTTTAATTTAAGTGAAGACGTACAGGACATACTTGCTACAGCACTAACATTGGGATCTCAAAATATAGTGCCTTTGCGCTTCCACCATAGAAATCTCCTGGACACTACGGAGGACATTGACTATACCAATATAGCGGAAAGCTGGTCACGGGACCTTGAGACTGAAATTACTGTGGAGATGATTCAGGACTTTTTACTGGCTATCTTGCGTAAATCCATCTTTATACGACAGTGGGAGCAGCAATACAAGTTCCTCCTGAGAGCTTACATAGCGCCGGTCAGAGCACTGAGAGCAGGATTTGGCACAGGGATGTGCCCCAAGTGTGGAGAGGCGCAGGTGACCTTGGGCCACATGTTCTGGCTGTGCCCGGAGATTCAACAGTTTTGGATACAAATAATAGCAGAATCTAGACAATACTGGAGACGGAGAATAACGACGAACCCTCTGGTGTTGTTTGACATTTTTAATGTAGGGCAACCTGTGCCATTGGGACTTACTGGTTTTCTGCAGAGAGCGACCCTGATGGGGAAAAAAGTGATCTTGCTTAAATGGAGAGACGAGCAGGCTCCGACCAGAGACATGTGGAGGTCCAAGATGACCGAATTATTGCATCTGGAGCTTTGTGGCATGGTTCCCTTAACTGACCAGGAGAAGGACTCAGGTACTTTCACAAAGATCTGGGGAAAATATTGGAACACACTCCATCCTACGTCCAAACGTCAAATTCTTCATAAGTTGAAAGGCTGGCAAAGGAATAAAGCTGTACCCTCCATGGACTGAGCTAAGAGGTCATTTATGTCAACCACATTTTCTTTGGAAGGACTGGGAAGGGGAGGGGGAGGGGAGGGACTTGTTTATAGCAGAATGATATGTCATGAAAGGTGGAGAGCTATAAGACTCCAAGCTCTCCATGTTTAAGTACGACAGTTGTATTTACTGCAGCTACTAAAATTTGATTGTTCTGTAATACGATAAATGTTTGATTGAAGTATAACACACAATAGCTGGCTATAGAAGGGAGGGAAAGCGGTAAGGGAGGGAGGGGAGGGGAATGATAAAATGGAGATGAAGAGCTTGTTATTTCTCTTACACTCTCCTTGGTTCTTGTTTACTAGTGGAATGTGTCAAGAGTGTGGATTATCTATTGTTTTCATTGGTACTTCATCAATAAAAATTATTGAAACTAAGATATATGAGAAAATAGAGCAGCAGTCCTACAAATCCACAGATTTCTGGGTGGTACTTCCCCATGTCTCAAGAGGGTCCAAAATCGAATTAGATCCTTTTCATAACCCCTACCACTGGAGTGGAGGAGTAGCCTAATGGTTAGAGCAGTGACCTGAGAATCAGGGAAGTGGGTTCATTTCCCACTGCAGCTCCTTGTGACTCTGGGCAAGTCACTTAACCCTCCACTGACTCCAAATAGGAGGAAATATTTTTTCACTCAAAGAATAGTTAAGCTCTGGAACTCACTGCCAGACGATGTGGTAACAGCGATTAGCGTATCTGGGTTTAAAAAAAGGTTTGGACAAGTTCCTGGAGTAAAAGTCTGTTATTTAGATGGACATGGGGGAAGCCACTGCTTGCCCCGGGATTGGTAGCATGGAATGTTGCTATTTGGGTTTCTGCCAGGTACCTGTGACCTGGTTGGATTGGAAGCAGGATACTGGGCTAGATGGACCACTGGTCTGATCTAGTATGACTGTTCTTATGTTATTACAAAATAAGTACCTGTATATAATTTGTAAACCACTTTGATTGTAACCATAGAAAGATGGTATATCAAATCCTTTTCCCTGAAAATGGACAACCCTTCTTGGATCAACTGTGACATCTAAGCAGTCCTTCATATAGAAACAGCCCAGCCTGACTCTCCTTTCCCTAGCAGGACCTGGCATGAATCCACTTCCCTCCCCAATTATCTGGGAAGGAGATGATCTGTAGTTTTCTAGTTCCCAGCAGCGGATGCACAACCTCTCAGCCTTTTGTCTCACCAAGAAAATAAATAAATTTAAAAAGTGAGTCAGCTTGATCAACCTCTCAAACCTAGTGATACCAGATCCTCCCCAAATACACCCATGATGTCTAAAGCAGATTAACCTAGTAGGTGTGGGGTAATTAAGCAAGGACTGCCAGCACATCACTCAAGGAAGAGCTGGTAAGAACTAGGCCTGTGCCCCAGAAGGGTTCAATCCTTCAGCATGCCTGTGTCACAACACCTCATTCAAATGCGCATGAGCAATGAAATATCCTGCCTGTAAAAGTACTCCATAGCAGAAAAGGCTCAGTCTAAAGGGGATAGCAGACAAAGAAGGGACAGGCAATGGATGACATTCAAGAATATTACCTGAAGAAAGCAGATGTCTGTGATTCCACAACAGCAGGTGGAATCGGGCCGGATTGCTGCTCACCTGCCAACAGGAGCCACTGGCAGCAAGCTCCCACATCATATAACTGCTGTATTCCTCAAAACCTCAAATACACCAATCATGGCACAATTCAAGCCACATCCGCAAGATTGAAGTCTTTCCCCTGATCCAAAGAAACAGCATTTGTACGTGACTCAGCCTTCTCTGCCCTACTATGTGTGCTGAAAGGCATTCAGTGGAAATGTACCTATGAGTTTGAGCCCAGCACCACGCCTAGAAAATGCCCTGGTATGTCTTACTGGTTAATTACAAAGGAAAGTGACAATAGGTTACCAGCTAGCTAAACAAAGTCTGGCAGCTGGACAAGGAGGAGGAGAAGCAGCAGCAGCAGCAACCCTGGGGAAATTAATTTGAGGAGCCCCTGCTAGTCACAGTCCCTTCCAGTACCCCACCGATGTAAGTGGGAGCAAAACTCCTCCAGCAGGATTATTCTTGGCTTGATCTCCATTTCCCACGCTCTGTCCTTCACATCCAGCTGCACCTCCACCCTCTGACAATCATGTGGTTCCCCTGCCTTTCCTGCTCATGAATTGCATGCTCCTGATCAACGCTTGCCATCACGCCTGCCATCCCCCACCCCTGCATGGCTTCAACACTGAAGACAGCACTAACTACATTTTATCCTAGCTGCCAAGGAGCTCACACATTTAGAGAAATGCTATGTACGAGGAAAAAAATGCCAGAGGACCACCACCTACAGAAGACATCACTAGCCCTGTGACGGTGGGTGGTGCTGACAGTATGGAAGAACAATTGTACTTAGAGGACCTCATCAAGGCAACACCCTCAATCTAGCAAAAAAAAAAAAATAGGGGGCAAGCTTGTAACCCCATACTAGGCAAACTACTTCCTTTTCCACTACATTCCAACTCCTTTCAGAAGTTAACAGCAGGGGGGACCCTTCCCAGAAGGAAGCTGGGATAAGCAGCATCTCTTAGGGCTTCCAACAGCAAAGATCCCCAAGGAGATGCCCTTCCTGAGAGCAAAAATCCAGACGGATCTTTTTAATCTCTCCAAGTGATTCTGGAGAAAGGAGGCTGGAACGCAGAGGAGGTCTGGAGCTGTACAATTTATACTGCCTGGTTTTAGAAAGAGGGTGAAGGTGCCCCAGTGTGTAACCTGTAACACAGCATGGTGTTTCAGCCCTGTGCCTCTGCTGTCAGAGCTGGCACATGGGGAGAGGAAGTGGGAAACTGGTTTCCTTATAAGCACACAGTAAAGGCTAAAATGCAGAGCCGCACCTTCATTCCTTGTCTTTGCCACCTCCCTTTCCCTGTAATCTTACACCACTTTCACACCTGAAACCTCTACAGGAGAAACCTCTGTTCACTCATACCTGGTCACCTGCCTATGGAAAGAGATTTCTTAAACCTAGAGGGGCTAAATGGGGGGGGGGGGGCCAACAACGGGGACTTGGTTTTTAAAAAAAGGACATCTCAAGCCGTCCTCGGGGACTCAGAAGGTTTTTCAGGACATCTATAATGAATAAAACACGAGACAGATTTGCATGCAGTGGCTTTCCTGTATGGAAATAATCGTATGCACATTCATTGTGGATATCACAAAAAGCTGACTGGTTATGTCAAGAGGACTGGGTGAGAACCACTGGCTTATACACATCACTGCTTACAATGGAAAAAGAGTGAGAAGGCAAAACATGCTGTATTGGACCAGCCTGTCAACACGATCATGAGTCCGTGGTATGGGGAACAGAGCTGAGCTGGTTCTGGCTTTGTTCCCTTCTATACAAGGGCCTGTAGCTTGATTTACCCCTATGAAACGCAAGAATTAATCTCTAAGCACACACAACCTCCTCTGGGGGGCCTGAGATGCCGACAGTACAACTTATTTGATTCCTTAAGCACCAGGCAGAACTTTGCACTCTACCAATCAACACTCGACTGTTCCTTCTTTCCGTCAAATACGTTACAAGTACATACGTAGCTCCTTGTTAAGCGTCAATGGTCCATTTCTTTCAAAACACACTTCATCTGCATCTAGAAATGTAAGTCATCTCTGAAGAATTTGAAAAAAAAACGTATTGCCCCTGAGGGGAGGGATGCCCTGAGACCGGGACTGAAGCACACAGGTAACTCTTAATCCCTCCTTTTTTTCCTAATCTCATTGTAAAATGTAAGCTTACCCTCCTACCCCCCCCCCCCCCCCACCCCCATCTCTTTCCTCCGGCTTTCACTAGTTATTAATTATAATTACAGAAACATTTGTTGCCGTCAACTTGGTACTGTGATAAGCGATAGGGATAAAAAGAACTAACTACAGCCCGACTGAATTTTGGTTTCAGCTTTGGTGAACCAACTGTACTGTGCAACCCTCGCTTCCTCTCTCCTCCGCATCCCCTGGGTCCACCACCCACAACAGCAGCTCCCTTCTGGGCCTACCATGTCCTTGGTAGCTAGTGGGGGGCAGAAGCGATTTCCACTTACTACAGCCCATGGCCAGCTCCTGCTTAAAATGGCTTCCAGGACTTCAAGTGACAGTTTCACGAGAATGCTGCTGGAGGCTACAGCTTAGCCATCAGATTGGAACCAGCATAGGCAGGAATGACTGAGGATCACTCCTACAAGTGCTGGTTCCAAATCAAAATGATGCTGCAAGAAGTCCCGGAAGCCATTTTGAGCAGGAGCCTGCCATGGGCTGCAGCGTGTAGGAATCGCTCCTGCTCTCACTAGCCACCAACGACAAAGCAGGCCCAGGAGGGGGCTATTGCCAGTAGGTAAGTCTGGGAAGGGGGCTGGGCCAGTTTTGTTTTCAGCTAGAATTGAGCAGCCAATTTTGGTCGTGGATTCGAAGATTCTGGTTTTGGTCGGCTCTGATCCCAACTGGACACCAATTTCTCTCACAAACTGGTTTTCAGATAACCTACTTTAGAACATCCCCCAGCCTGAGGTTGCTTTACACCCTTCCTGCTATCCCCCTCCTTTTCACAATAGTCTAATTTATCGGTCTCCCTAACACTGCGTACCATGCAGCCAACCCTGCTGCCGCAGAGACATGCAAACAAGCAGCCTTTTGTGCATGCTGTGGCTTGGCCCTGTCCACAGCCCCGATGTCTCCACGACCTCGGACAGGACATCTGCACAGCAGTGCATTGAAAGCAGACTTCACCGACTAGTACCAGAAATGGATGCTGTAAAAAGGCTCCCACCCTACACCCGAAAACACACACCTCCAGTCCCCTGGCTCCCAAGTTATGGAAATTGAAAATTTATGACAAACACATAGATGAATCACACTGGAAGTTCTTAACCTTTTGTGGTTCCTGCACCTCTTTAACTGATCAGTGAAATGCTTGCACCCTCTACCCAAAGCACGCATCCGCTAGCAACTACTGACAGCTACATATGTCATCATTAGCCACTACAAGTAATATCTGTTAACATGTCGCTAAAATTACAATGATAAATTATTGATATCCAGTCTAGCTTCAGTTGTTGTTTTAATGGGAATTCTTTACATATCAGGTCATATCTTAAGACTTTCAATTCTTAGATCAAATCATACAGTTTCCCCAAGAACCTCAGTGATGTTAATTGCCAACAACTTCAATGTTTAGCGATATATACAAACGTCAACATCTTCACTGGTTCATTTACAAATACTCTTCTCTTATTCACTCAAACCCATAATTTAAATTATATTTGAACTTATCTTATTTTCTTTAGTTTTGTTGGACCCAGGGGTTCTACTGCCCGAATTGCACGTTTCGCCCAGAAGCGAGCTGTCTCGAGGACATCCCCCTGAAGTCTTTTCAACGTCAGCTCAGCAAACGTTAGTCATCAGCCAAGATTCATCAGCTAAAATTATAATAGCACACAGCGGAGGAATAGCCTAATGGTTAGTGCAGTGGCCTGAGAACCAGGGGAACTGGGTTCGATTCCCACCATACCATCTTGTGACACTGGGCAAGTCACTTAACCCTCCATACCCAGGTACAAAAAAAAAACTTAGATTATGAGCCCAGTAGGGACAGAAAGGGTACTTGTTTATATAATAAGTAAACCACCTTGATTGTATCATGGAAAGGTGGCTTATCAAATTTCTTTCCCCTACTAGCAACTGTATACAATGTTGTTGAATAATGTACCTGTGTGAATACTAAATGCAGATTTGAGCCTGAGGAACTCCTTTGATAACTGTCTTAATAACTGCCGACACACTCTGTCTAGAAAAAGTTTAATAAATTGCCTCAGATTTCAAGACCCATTTGGGCACTGCTGGTTATGAACCCCTAAATTAGACAAAAGATTTTTCCATCCCAACCGAACGATTCAGAAGCCTAGCAATAAAAGTACACTATTAGTCTACTAACATGGATAAGCAAAATATTAGTGGAAATGATTAAAGGAGAAGAAGCACACTGATATGCTAGATTAAAGAGCATATCATGCCCACATTGTGTCCAGCTCTTTTGAATACTTTGGCCACAGACATTGCAGATAGGTTGTTAGAAAAGGTTTGCTTTTGTGGATTCCACACTCTGCAACAGAGTAGACATTTGTAACATGTAGAAAAAATGAGGAATGATCTAGAAAAGCCTTTGCCATTGTCTATAGTTTGACAATAAAGATGTGCAACTGTGGAGCCTAATTCTATTCTATTGTAATTCTTTGTTTTAAATGTATTGTTTTTATTATTGTAAACTGTTGTGACCTAACAAGCCTGGCAGTGTGGTAAGTTCTTTAATAAAAGAGAATCCACTCAAGAAGTCCCACAGAGCAACTCAAAAGCAGAGGGAAGTGGGAATGTGAACCAGGATTCCCAAAGACCGGACCACAGCAGTAGTAAAAATGAAGCAAAGTTTATTAAACAATAAAATGACTCTCCTCCCCCCCCCTCCCTCCGCCGACCCTCTCCACCCCCCCCTCCCGCCATCATGGGCTACCTTTGCTGGTGGGGGACCCCAATCCCCGCCAGCCGAAGTCCTCTTCTTCCCGCGAAGGCTTCGTTCTGTTTCTGACTTCCTGCACATTGTACTGACGTCAGACTCGGGGGGGGGGGGGGGTTGAGGCAGGAGGGGGGGGTCGAGAGGGTCGTCAGCGAGAGGGGGGTCGAGAGGGTCGTCAGCAGGGGTCGGGGGGGGGAGGGTCGGCGGCACTGGGGGTAAAATGTGCCCCCTCACCTCGGGCTCTGGACCTCCCTTCCGCCGAAGTCTGGCTAAGCCCCTGGTGACAATCTTGTGGCCATAGCCAGAAGGTTGCTAGGCTGCAGAGAGAGATGCGTGTGACCAGCAGAAGAAAGGAGGTGTTGATGCCCCTGTACAAGTCGTTGGTGAGGCCCCACCTGGAGTATTGTGCTCAGTTTTGGAGGCCGTATCTTGCTAAGGATGTAAAAAGAATTGGTGGTGCAAAGAAAAGCTACAAAAATGGTATGGGATTTGCGTTACAAGACGTACGAGGAGAGACTTGCTGACCTGAACATGTATACCCTGGAGGAAAGGAGAAACAGGTGTGATATGATACAGACGTTCAAATATTTGAAAGGTATTAATCCGCCAACTAACCTTTTCTGGAGACAGGAAGGTGGTAGAACTAGAGGACATGACATGAGGTTGAAGGGGGGCAGATTCCGGAGTAATGTCAGGTAGTATTTTTTCACGGAGAGAGTGGTGGAATGCCCTCTCGCGGGAGGTGGTGGAGATGAAAATGGTAACGGAATTCAAAAATGAGTGGGATAAACTTAAAGGAATCCTGTTCAGAAGGAATGGCTCCTCAGAAGCTTAGCGGAGATTGGGTGGTAGAGCCGGTGGTTGGAGGTGGGGCTGGTGGTTGGGAGGCAGGGCTAGTGCTGGGCAGACTTCTACAGTCTGTGCCCTGAAAATGGCAGATACAAATCAAGGTCAGGTATACATATAAAGTAGCACATAAGAATTTATCTTGTTGGGCAGACTGGATGGACCGTACAGTTCTTTTTCTGCCGTCAATTACTATGTTACTAAGATGGCCAACCATAGAAAATGCAACAGGAGTGGAGGAGTAGCCTAGTGGTTAGTACACCAGTCTTAACATCCAGAGGTGGCTGGATCAAATCCCACTGCTGTTCCTTGTGATCTTGGGCAAGTCACTTAATCCTCCATTAGCTCAGGTACAAATTTAGATTGTGAGACTGAGAAAGGTGTGAACAAAATCTAGAAGGATGCCTGGGTGCATTAGGAGAAGAATGGCCAGCTGGGGAATGTAAAAGTGACAGTGCCTCTGGATAAGTTTCTAATGAAACATCATTTGGAATACTGTGAACAATTTATACAGGTTGTGCTTTCAATCACTGGCTGGAGTGAGTTAATCTAGCAAACAGCTACTAAAATGGTTGACACATAATAGGACAGTAACAGGACCTCCTAGAGAAAAAGTGGTTTTGGATGTGCTACATAATTTTTTTGTATCATTTTATGTTTCTATGTGAGAAACAAGAATTAGAACCAAGGCACACACAAGGTCAGACATAGAGGAGGGAAGATGAAGTCATGCACAAGGATTTCTGCTGCTAGTAGAAAGTATAAAGCTATGCACCACACCCTCTTCAGTACACACAGCTCTGGAGGCTCTCCCTACTACTTACAAGTTAAAAATACAGCAATTTGTGTTTCATACTTTTCAGGTAATGGAGGACTTGTGCTGAGGGTAGGAGGAGTTTTGCGCAAGTGGCTAATCTGAAGCCCAGAGCAGAAAATCTAAACTGTGGGGCAACTCAAGGACAGAGTGTTGAGATCAGCTTGTCGGGGGATAATTTGGCACTTAAAGAACATAGCATAAGACCATAAGAACAGCCAAACTGGGTCAGACCAATGGTCCATCTAGCCCAGTATGTTGTTTCCAACAGTGGCCAATCCTGGTCACAAGTACCTGGCAGAAACCCAAATAGTAGCAACACTCCAAACCTAAATAGTAGCAACACTCCATACTACAAATCCCAGGGCAAGTGGTGGCTTCCCCATGTCTGTCTCAATAGCAGACTATGGACTTTTCCTCCAGGAATTTGTCCAATATTTTTTTAAACCCAGATATGCTAACCGCTGTTACTACATTCTCTGGCAAAGAGTTCAAGAGCTTAACTATTCGTTGAGTGAAAAAAATATTTCCTCCCATTTGTTTTAAAAGTATTTCCATGTAACTTCTGTCCCCTAGTCTTTGTACTTTTGGAAAGAGTAAAAAATCGATTTACTTCTACTCATTCTACATCACTCTGGATTTTGTAGACCTCAATCATATCACCCCTCATCTGCCCTAACTTCTTTAGCTTTTCCTCATAAGAGAGGAGTTCCACCCCCTTTATCATTTTGGTTGCTCTTATTGGAACCTTTTTCTGCTACATCTTTTTTGAGATACGGCGACCAAAACTGAAAATAACGTGCGGTTGCACCATGGAGCGAAACGGAGTGCTGCATACGTCTAGTAGAGCTTTAGAAATGATAAGTAGTAGTAGTAGTAGAATTATAATATTTTTGGTCTTACCATTCCTTTCCTAATAATTCCTAGCATTTTGTTTGCTTTTATGGCCCAATTTGCTCACACACGTGTGTTTTTACAAGTCTCCCTTCCATATCAATCTAGACTCTATAACCACTAAGATCTCCAAGTCCCATCAGAATCACCAGGGTCCCCAAAACATGCACCCTATTACCACCGAGATCCCCCAAGGGGGCTGCTCCTAAGTCACCTCATCATCTATCCCATTATTATGGGTATCAAATTTTCTCTCCTCCGGCAGAGAAAGGACTAATGTTATCTTTGATGTATGACTTTTCACATACATTTGGCACACAGGTAAGGGGGCAGCCGAATGAGAGTGAGCAAGGGATAAGGTAATACAGAAGAACAGGATGTTGTAGTAGCAGAAATGAAGGCAATGAGAATTGGGAGAGCGGGACCTGCCAGGGTTCACATCCTCTCCCCTATCATAGGTGCCAGCTCAGGGGTGCACAACCCTAATACTAAACACCTTTTTCACCGTGCCTATGGAGGGCAAATTTTATATTGCATGTTGCACCCCTGATCATTTTTAACAGATAGCTCATACTAGGGCTCACCTCCCCAGCTCCTCTCCACCGTCTGTCCCAAGCTGTTCCCCCAAATCCCTCCTCTCCCAACAGACTCATTTCTACCCCCCACCCTCAGGGCTCAGCTCCTCTTCCTCACTGCCTCTGGAGTTACTCCCAGCCCTAATCCCCTCTCCTGGGACTGAACTTCCTTTCAGCCCTACCCTCTCCTCCTTTCGGTCCTCAGGTGCCTCTCTCCCTCTCCCCTGTCTCCTGGGACTTTCTATCCTTCTCCCCTACCCTGGCACCTTAACTCTTAATCCTTTTCCCCTCCCCCCTAAGGAACTTAACCCTTGCCCTTCGCCTCTTAACTCAACCTCCATCCCCTCTCCCTCTTCTCCTCTCGATACTGACTCCTCTTACCCAAGTTACACAACCTGACCTTTCCGAGACAGAATCCGCCGAGCGAGGGCTTCTGCGAGACTCGGTCTCCTTTTCGCACTCCGCTGCCTTTGATGACAGCGACCGGGTCCGATTCCCCTCCGCGCTGCCGCCTCTCTCCTCGCTCCAGCGCTCCGCTTCCCGGACTACCACAGAAGAGACGAGAGGAGGAAGGGAGGGGGGGGGCGGGAAAGCGCCGGCACTCTCTTCCGCGCACGCGCAGCACCACACCGACGTCACAGCCCTCGGAGCCAACCGGCGCCGCTTCCGGCTCCGGCCTCGCCCCGCCCTCCCATCCGCTGCTGTGGTTGCGTGCGTGCGTACGTCGACCCTCCTCCTCTCGAGGAGGTTTAATGACAGGAGGCTGTGTGAGACTATCTGGGCTGAAGCCAGTGGGTGGAGCTTGCCGCCATACTTGTTAGTCCAAAACAAACAAATCGCAGACTTGTGAGATTTATATTGTCCTTCTAGGCTTTGCATTCTGTCCAGTAGTGGGGGGGAGGGGCGGAAGGGGGTATAGAGTCACCAGTTCCAGACTGGAGATATTGCACAGGGCTATATTTAAAACTCTGATTTTCAAGGCCCTCAGACAAAAAGGGCCTGAGTACTTAAAAAAAATAAGTTAACTATTTACACACCTCTGAGAATTCTAAGAGCCTCTCAAGGAGTATCACTCTCATCAAAGGAAATTGTAAGATATGATACCCACCAGCGAGCCTTTTCAAGAGTGGCCCTTACTCTCTGGAATTTATTCCCAGAGGGGCTACATATAACTCAGGAAACAGATGAAAGCCTGGCTCTTCTCTCTCAAGCCATAGGGTGACTGACTATACACCCATTCTGTGCCTGGACTAGCTTGCCACACATACTGTAACTTAGACCAGTCCTTATATCTTGTTTAACTGTACAAAAAAAACTAGTTTAGCCACCCATTTATTTATCCCAACTGACTCTGTACCACGCATCTTGTCCCCACCTATATATCTTTGTGAGAATTTCTGAGATGAGTACATTTAGATCAATCAATAGACAGTATGGGCTGTTAATCCTACTAAAGTAATCTAATACAACAGAAACTGAAAAACAGCCAGACAGAAACTCAAAGGGTCGTGTAAAAAAGGAATGCACAGCGATAGCTAACTAGTGGGAACTACCCTCAGAAACCAAGGTATCTACCAAGGTCTGAACACCAGGACACTAATATCTACGTGAGATTTCTTGTGCCTGTGATCTTGTCTCTTTCATAGGGTACAATATCCCACCTATTTTCAAACAAGACTGTTCACAATAGAACTAATAGTTCAGGAAACATTATCAAAAGGTAAAAACTTTCCAAGCTGCAGCATAGCATAAATAAACTTAGCTTTCTCAAAGCTGGCTTGGTAACCCCACACTTCAACTGTTAACTTTCATTCGTTCAGTGGGGCCCAAATCATTTCACCCGCTTCATGGCTTCATCAGGAACCACAGTTTAACATGGTTACAGGGGTATAAATAAAGTTACTTGCATACCCAACTGCCACCAAACAAGTAAACAGTTTACCTGTTTGGTGGCAGTTGGGGGTGAAACGATTTGGGCCCCGTTGAACGAATTAAAGAATAGTAGAGCACATGGGCATATGAACCCATGACCCCAGAGTGATAAGTAAACTGTTCTGAGCACTAGACTACATCATTTACTGTTTGTAGAGAGTTAATGCTCACCAATCTTTGAGGTTAAATTTAAAAAAATAGAAAAACCAACCCCAAGGCTAGAAGAAGATGGGGCACCCAGATAACTTTTTATTCATGAGTAAACAGCTCCTATTGATGTTTCTTGAGATCTTAGAAGATTACTTGTGGATTTGATCCCACCACCTCTGAACTATAAATCAACTGTTTTTAACCACTAGATACTTCATCAACTGCCCTCAATGAATTGCTGCTCAACAATCTTTGAGGAATTGATGCCTACTTCTGATGATTCTTGAGACTTAGTAGAGCACCTAGGGATATGAACCAGTGACCCCTGAGTGACAACCTCTACTCTATGTAGACATTTAATGCTCCCCAATCTTAGAGGTTAATTTTAGAAAATAAAAAGTCAATCCCAGGCTAGAAGCATTCCAACCCCCTTTGGTTCCTCCTTTATTTGAAAAATCGACTGCTGACTGCTACTGTTTGTAGAGAACTGCTGCTCAACAATCTTTGAGTTTAAAGTTAAAAATAGAAAAGCTATCCCAAGGCTCAAAAAGATGTATCAACAATAGTACTTTATTTGAAGAGATTATTTCTATTGATCCTTCTTGAGGTATTAGTACATCATCTTATGATTTAATCCCACAACCTCTCAACAATAAGTCAACTGTTTTAACCACTAGACTATCTCTTTAAATGTTTGGAGAAAGACATTCCTCACCAACCTTTGAGTTTAAAGAATAGAAAAGCCATCCCCTGGCTAAAAGCAGGTGCATCCCCCAGGGTACTTTTTTTATTTGAGGAACACCCTTGTACAGTTCTTCTGTTACTTAAGAAGATTCCTGCTTCTGATGCTTCCTGTTTTATTACAACACCTAGGGTTATGAACCCACCACCCCTGAATTATAAGTAAACTGTTCTAACCACTAGAATACATCTTCTGCTGTTCATAGAAATTTAATGCTCACCAGTCTTTGAGGTTAATTTTAGAAATAGTAAAGCTAATCCCAGGCTAGAAGCAGTCCCAAACCCTGGTTTCTTCTTTTATTTGAAGAACTGACTGCTGACTGCTACTGTTTGTAGAGAACTGGTGCTCACTAATTTTTGAGGTTAAAGTTAAACATAGAAAACTCATCCCCAGGCTAGAAGAAGATTCCCCTCCCATGTTTATTCTTTTATTTCATAAAACAGCTGCTACTGACTTTTTTTTTTTAGGTCTTAGTAGATCACCTTGGAATTTGAACCCAGTAAACCCAATAGACTATTTCATGAACTGTTTGTAAAGAGCTGGTGTTTACTAATCTTGGAAGTTAAATTCAGAAATTGAAAAGATAATCCCAGGTTAGAAGCAGTCCCACCTCCTTGGGTTCTTCCTTTATTTGAGGAATCAAATGTTGACTGCTACTGTTTGTAGAGAACTGCTGCTCACCAAACTTTGAGTTTAAAGATGGAAAGAGAAAACTCATCCCCAGGGTAGAAGATGCACCACCCAGGTTATTTCCTTTATTTTAGGAGACAGCTACTACTGATGTTTCTGCAGGTCTAAGTAGATCATCTTGGATTTGAACCCACAACCTCAGTATAATAAGTCAGCTGATTTAAACACTAAACTCAGTCTATCATATTGTTGTTGCATTGGGACTACAACCCAGGTTGTCAGGATCAAGGTCAACTGCACTAGCCATTAGGCTAATCCTCCATTCATTCTTCTTTGCGCCCTGGGAACACTGAGACAAGAGAAGAAGTGACAGAAGACTCTGTTATCCTGGTTCTGCTCTCTAGAGGGTCTATTAGTCCGACTGCTTTCCATATACACCAGGTTATGGGTTTACCCCCACTGTATGCAGGAGTTGTAGTTCTGATTTCCACAATACATCCCCTTCAAAATAAAAAAAAGTGCATGTCCCTACACCCAATAGAGGGTAAACCCCAAAACTGGAATGGCCCTTTAGGGGTAAAATGTTAAACCCTAAAAAAACACAGTCATTAGATGTCACCTATCAGCAATAGATTTTCTATGACAGTACTAGATGCATTTGGTACTGTATACATTATAGGCAAATACACTTGATGCTTATAATGAGCTTCCAATCTTTTTTTTTTTTTTTTTGGTGTGATGGGAGGATTGAATGGCTTGTATATGTTGTTGCTGTAGTGGGGCTTGAACCCAGTTTACTGGGATCAAGGTCCACCGCATTAGCCATTAGGCCAATCCTCCAGTCACACTTCCTTGGCTCCCTGAAAACACTGAGTACCTCCAAGCCTTATATGGACATCCATCTCATACATGTTCATTCTGCTAATGCTGATCTGTGACTGGCCAGGTACTTATGAACTGCATTGGCTACTGTTGGAAACAGGATATTGGGCTCGATGGGCCATTGGTGTGACCCAGCATGGCTATTCTTATGTTCTTAAGTCTAACGCTTTATCTCTGGGAGGGTGGAAAGAGCTAGGCAGACAGCTGTCAAGCGAAGAAGTGACAGGAAACTCTCTTGCTCCTGGTTCTCATCTCTAGAGGGTCTTTCCATATACAGCAAGTAAAGGTTTTACCCTCACTATATGCAGGAATTGAAGTTCTGATTTCCACAATGCATACCCTTAAAAAAAAAAAAAGGCAATGTCCCTAAATGCAATGGCCCTGTAGGGTAATTTCTTCGATCCAAAACGTGTCACCCATTAGCAACCATTTTTCTCTGACAGTACTAGATGTATTTAGTACTGTTTACATTACTTGCAGGTAGAGTTGATGCTTCTAATGAGCTTCCAGTCTTATTTTTTTTGTTGTATGATGGAGGATTGAATGGCTTGTTCATGTTGTTGCTACAGTGGGGCTTGAACCCAGTTTATAGATAAGGCATGGTGACGAACACAGGGAAGGCAGGTTTCTACACAGCAGGAAGTGGCAAGGGGCTGAGGGAAACTTAGTACGAGTTCAAGGTAGGGGGCCTACAGATGCAATTAGAGGAAGGTGGAATTAGGCCTCACCTGCTAATTTTCTTTCCTCTAGACCAGTCAAGACCGTTGGGTTATGCACTCCTACCAGCAGACAGAGACTGAGCACACAAACTGTAACAATGTATAAGCCACCTGCCAACCTCCAAGCAACCAGTAAATCAGTACCAAAGCAGAAAAAGAACAAACACATAAAGCAAATACATAGAACCTTGTACTCAAAACAGACACGAATGTGCTTCTGTCGACCGAACGCCAAAGCGCTGCAGTCCACCCTGACAACACAGAGGCTACTACCACTGCACTTCAGAAAACGAGAAGTCCAGACCTAAAGACCTATCAGCGATAGCAATCCTAAGGCACAAAACCAAAGCCAGTCTGCAGACCTCACTAGACAAACACACGGGGTGGGATCTGGACTGGTCTGGAGGGTCTAGAGGAAAGAAAATTAGCAGGTAAGGCCTAATTTCACCTTCCTCAGTGACCCTCCAGACTGGTCAAGACACTTTGGAAGTATCAAAGCAGTAAATAGTCTAAGGGCAGGAACCCTAAAAACCAGAAGTCAGAACTGCCGCACCAAAAACTCGTATCCTCTCTAGCCTGCACATCAATCCTATAATCCTTCATAAAAGAATACAGAGAGGACCAGACAGCCGCTCTGCAAATATCTTGAGGAGAAATCAAACTACTTTCAGCCCAGGAGGAAGCCACCCCGAGTAGAATGCGCCTTAAGTACTGAAGGCACCTGACACCCCTTGAGCAAGTATACCGAAGAAACTGCCTCTTTCAACCATCTGGATATTGTTGCTTTAGAAGCTGCAGCACCCTTCTTAGGTCCCCCATTCAACACAAACAACCTAGCAGAGGCCCAAAACACTTGAGTCCTTGTCAAGTAAGAACACAAAGCTCGACGAACATCCAATTTAGCTAAACGGCGTTAACTCCAATCTCCCAACCTATTGCCCAAAGCCAGTAAAGAAATGTCCTGAGTCACGTGAAAAGAGGAAACCACCTTAGGCAAAAAGGATGGAACATGCTTCAGGAATACCTTTTCCTTAGAAAAAGTAGAAAGGATCACAACAAGACAAAGCCTGCAACTCCAAAATCCACAGAGCTGAAGCAATAGCTACCAAAAAAAAAGTCTTAAGAGTGAGATCCTTAAAAGTACTCGAAACCAACAGCTCAAAGGAGGAAACCAATGGCTCAAAGGGGGAACCCACCAACACCAGATTCAAATCCCACGGCGGATGAATCAACTTCACGCCCCGCAAAAAACAAATGTCTGGAGAAGAGGTCAAGGATATACCCTGTACCTTCCTCCGGAAACAAGCCAAAGCCACCACCTGTACCTTCAAAGAGGAAAGAGCGAGACCTCTATCCACACCAGTTTGCAAAAATTCTAGTACTTCCGGAACCGAAATGCACCAAGGAGAATAAGAACACTCCTGACACCAATTTTCAAAAATTCACCACAAACGAACATAAGCGACGGAGGTAGACAGTTTACAGGACTGCAACATAGTATCAATTACTCTGGACGAAAACCCTTTCTTCCGCAACCTGTTCCTCTCAAGAGCCAAGCCATAAGCGAGAATGGAGATGTATCGGGCATCATTATAGGCCTTACACTAACACCACCGACTCCTCCAGAGACAGCAGACCCCGAACTGCCAGACGCACTAGATCTCTGTACCACGGCCGACGAGGCCAATTCAGAGCTACCAGAATCACAGTGCCTAAGTGCCGCTCTAGTCTCTGAACTACATGACCTACCAGGGCCCAAGGAGGAAACACATACAACAGCTGTTGAGGAGGCCATGGAAGCACCAGGGCGTCGATCCCCTCGGACCGTGGATCCCTACGACGACTGAAAAACCGGGGCACCTGAGCATTGGTGGACATCGCCATGAGGTCCAACACAGGCAGACCCCCACTCCATCACCAGACGATGAACCAGCGGACAATGAAGTGACCACTCTCCGGGATCGAAAGTGTGTGCTCAGAAAATCCACGCTCATGTTGTCCACGTTGGTCATGTGACCTGCTGAGAGACAATGCAGATAACTTTGGCCCAACGCATGAGCTCCGCTGTCTCTTCGGCGACCACCGGACTCTTTGTGCCCCCTCGACGATTGACATATGTGACGGCCGTGGCATTGTCAGACAGAACCCGGACCGCCTTGCCGCCTAGAAGATACTGAAGAGCCTGGAGAGCCAAACGGATCGCCCGCGTTTCCAGACGACTGATGGACCATCCGGCCTCCTCCGACAACCAACGGCCCTGGACCACCTGTCCGAGGCAATGGGCCCCCCAACCTCCCAGACTGGCAACCGTAGTGAGAACAATCCAGTCCGGAGGATCCAAGGCAAGCCCTTCTCCAGATTCTGTGTGTGAAGCCACCACTGAAGGCTGAGGCGGGGAGCATCCGGCAAAAAGAGTTTCTCCTCCAAGTCCTGAATCTGAGGAGACCAGCGATCCAGCAAGAATGACTAACTGCCGCATACGAGTCCGGGCCCACAGAACTACTTCTATCGACACTGCCATGAGACCCAATACACCTGCAGATAAGAGCGAGCTGAAGGAAGTCTCTTGGAGCAAAGCTGACGAATCAGAGCCTGCATCATTGACAATCTGAGCTGACGGTAGGAACACTCACCCCTTCAACGTGTCAAAACGAACTCCCAGATACTCCAGGGACTGCGACGGAACTAGGTGACTTGTCCATGTTCACTACCCAACCGAGCGACTCCAAGAAACTCACCACTCTCACTGTCGTCTTTACACTCTCCTGCCTTGACTTTGCTCAAATCAGCCAATCGTCGAGATACAGATGGACCAAGATTCCTTGCTTCCTCAATGCCGCCGCTACGACCACCATGACCTTGGAAAAGGTACGAGGTACCGTCACAAGACCGAACGGCAGAGCACAGAATTGTAAATGCTGTCCTAAGACCGCAAAATGAAGAAAACGCTGATGCGCCGCCCAGATGGGAATATGTAGATAGGGTTCTGTCAGATCCAACAAAGTGATAAACTCCCCCGAGTGAACCGCTGCGATGACCGAACGCAAAGTCACCATCCTGAAGGAGGGAACCTTCAGCACCCCGTTGACTCTTTTCAGATCTAAAATAGGCTGGAAGGCACCCAACTTCTTGGGAACCACGAAATAGAGTTACAACCCACCCCCCTCTCTGAGGTGGGTACGGGAACCGAAGGAGGGTTTGGCGAATTGCCCTGGCTTTGAGATGAGAGCGACACGGAGATCCCAGAAAAAAATCGGGAAGAGGGCCATCGAACTCTAGGACATACCCGTCGCACACCACTTCGAGCAGCCACTGATCCGATGTGATATTGGTCCACCTCTGGTAAAACTTACGTAGATGAGCACCCACGCGAACTAGAGGCTGGACCCGTACACCTTCATTGCGAGGCACGCACCAAGGCGGAACCCACTGAAGATGCATCCCGACCTCGCCAGCGGCCTCTACGAAAGGGCTGCGTACGCTGAGCTCCCACAACCAATGCCATATTTTTTTTGCAGAGGCTCGCAGCAAACGATAAAGAGCATCCGCTAAGAAAGAAGAGCCCATCTTCAGCTTGGCTAGTTCCTGCACCCAGCTGAAGCAAGCATGAGCTACTAAACCTCCACACACCGAGGCCTGCAGCGACAAGGCGGACAGATCAAAACTACACCTAATAAAGGATTCCTATCTTGAGGATCCCTGAGAGCAGCCCCCCCCCCCCCCCATCAACAGGAATAGCAGTGGCTTTAGTGACCGCTGTCACCACAGCGTCTACTGTAGGAGACTTTGAGTCCCTATCCTCTTGCGGAAGAGGATAAAGCCTCACCAATGCTCTAGCCACCCTACAAGCAGAATCTGGGGAAGACCACTCCTGCATGACCATATCTCTGAGGTCTTTATTCATGGGAAAAGAATGGGAAGACCGGCGAATACCCTTAACCAATGGGTCTACCTGCTTTACCTCCGCCACCGTGGTCTCATGAGAATCAAAGTGTAGCAACCACCTGATCAATTCAGCCAGCTCATCTCTATGAAAGATCCTCACTACCGAGGGATCTTCACCTGGCAAGGACCCCTCCTCCTCAGGACAGGTGTCCAAAAGAACATCATCTCCAAGATCACTGCACTCCTCTTCAGAGTGCTGTAAGGACAAAAACTCAGGGTCTTCTGACCACGCCAGACGAGGGTGTTTGGCAACTAAGGGACTTACCCCCTTCTGAAGGTCTGCCTGCTGAGATCCTGACTTCCACACCTGGATCATCAGCCAAATAAAATCAGGTGGGAATCCCATGCCCCCTGAGCACTCAGACCAGCCTACATTCTGCCCCCGAAAATCCTGCAACGTCTGAGGCGAAACCACAGGCCGGAGGAAACCAAGGTGGCGACGGTTCCCGCCAAAATCGGAATCACCGCTACCGCACCCGGGAGCAAGGACATATCAACAGAGCCTGAGCTGACCCTGGAAACCTCTGCGGACAATACCGGAGGCGAAGAGGCGTTCTGGCTCCCCACAGAGCCTGCATTGTGCCTCCGGCACGTCCACACCTCGGCACGCACAGAACCGGCAACAGGATGGTTTCCCCGCCAACATCCCTCAGGGAAGGAGGTAAGCAACCCAACAGGCAGCAGCGCCCAGACTCACACTCTCTCAAACGCACTGCAGCTCTCCTGGTCAGCCCCAAAAACAAGCAGAGCTTTTTTTCTTTTCTTTCAACTAGCTTACCTCCCACCCTGGTTGCTAAAAGCTGACAAGAGCTATGGCTCTCAAGGTTCCTGCAATCACACAGGAGCCAAGGCACAGGGCTGACTGCTCAGGAGAGCACAGCAGGGGGAGGGACCCGATCACCGCGTGCGACACCCCAGGGGAAAAACGGAGCCCCACCGGACCCACTTCCCTGAAGCACACAGATTCTAAGTAGAGGGTGCTAACCCACAAAAGGCCTAAAAAATCCCAGGCCTACCAGACCAGACTGCTGCTCAGGCTGCACATCTACCCTCTGCTGGAGACAGATTTACTGGCTGCTTGGGGGTCAGCAGGTGGCTTATACATTGTTACAGTTTTAGTGTTCTCAGTCTCCCTCTGCTGGTAGGAGTGCATAACCCAAGCATCTTGACTGGTCTAGAGGGTCCCTGAGGAATAGCTCTAGCAAACAGGCACAGTCTATAGGGAAGTTAGGAAACATGTAAAATTAGGCAGACTTGCTGGAAACCTCTACAGTGTCGTTCAGCCTGCAGGTGGAATGCTGACAGTTAAACTTAATTATCAGAGAAACAGCCTCACCCTCTTCACTCTGCATTAACACTGTACACAACGCACCTTACAGGATCAGAGGACAAGGTGAAGATAATCACCCCATCAGTCTTTATATAGAGCTCAGGGTACAGATACCACTCAGTTGCTAGCCTGTGTTACAGCACATTCATCAGTAGATAGTATGTTAACTTATACATTGCTTCTGAGAAATCACACACATTGGTCCTGTATTTTATGGTATCAAAGATACAGCCCTGTTCTTTTAGCATAACCTAGCTTTTAAGTGGTGGCCCCATTGTACCAATCTCCACCCCCCCAAAACCACACTTGTGAAAGGGTGGAGGAAGAGCAAGGCAAATGCACTTAGAAACACTCTTTAGATCTTGCTCTTGAAGATACCCTCAATGAGAAAAGGTTTAAGGTGGCCTAGAAGGGATGATGTCATACAGTATTATGGCACCTCTGCACTTTTTACCATAATTTGAAAAGGTGGAGTGCTTTGCCTTTAGCTGGGCAACTGTCCTTACAGCTTAATAGAAATGAAGAAAATGAGATTCAAGTACAATACCTTCATATCAGAAATGCAAAGGAAAAAAAAGGAGACAGTTCTTACCTGCTAATTTGCTTTCATTTAGTCCTTCCAGACCAGCCCAAAATGTGACTGATGGGTTGTGCACTCCTTTCAGCAGGTGGAGACTGAGGAGTCTCATGAGAGCCAATAAGAGCCCAGTATAGCCAGAGTGAGATTAACTATTATCTTTACAAAGCAGAATAGAAAGGAGAAAAAGCTTCTGTGCAACTGGAGAACTCAAACAGCCACTGTGAGCCTACAAGAAAATACCTGAAAAACTTAAAAAAAAAAAAAAAAAGAGCATCAGTAACCTAATCACCAAAGTCAAACAGACAAAGCAGCTCTTCCCTAAAGCTCTGGCCAGGAAGGGATCTAGGCCGATTCGGAGGGACTAAAGGAAAGCAAATTAACAGGTAAGAACTAATTTCTCCTTCCTTAGTGTCCCTCCGGACCGGCCCAGAATGTAACTGATGGGATGTAACAGAGCCAGTACCCATAAGAGTGGGACCATAACCATCTGGCTGTAAGAGCACTGGCTCCAAAAGTGGCATACTGACATCACTGGACCTCCAGCCTGTAAAGATTCAAAAAGAATGCCAGGGAAACCATGTCACTGCCTGACATACATCCGAGGAACCAAAACAAAAAATGCTCTGCTTATGACATTGGCTGCCCTGGTAGAATGGACCTGGAGTCCCTTCAGAACTGGCTTCTAGGAAAAAAAATTAAAGCCGAACCAAACATCTCTTTAAGCACCTAGAAAGGTAAAATTATGTATAATCATACCTGATAATTTTCTTTCCATTAATCATAGCTGATCAATCCATAGACTGGTGGGTTGTGTCCATCTACCAGCAGGTGGAGATAGAGAGCAAACTTTTGCCTCCCTATATGTGGTCATGTGCTGCCGGAAACTCCTCAGTATGTCGATATCAAAGCTCCATCCGCAGGACTCAGCACTTAGAGAATTACACCCACGAAGGGACACTCTGCCCAGCTCACCACCGCCGAAACGGGGGAGGGGAATTAACCCAGCTCATCCCCACACAAGTGGGGGAGGGGAATCCGTCCAGCTCATCCCCGCGGAGCGGGGGAGGGACACCACACCCGCCGATGCGGGGGGATCTGGCTTATCCTGCAACCGCAACCGCGGGAGGAGCTGACTGACCCTAACACCGCCGAAGCGGGAGGGGTACAAAGCTGCCCTACAGCCGCACGAAGCGGGAGGGAGTGCCGGCAGAATTTATGTCTCAATCCAGCCCCGTAAAACGGAGGGGAGAGGAATGCAGCAGCTCACTGTAACACAAAGTCGTCTCAACTCTTGAAGAATCCAAGTGAAAGAAGAACTTGAACACGAAGTCCTCCTGAAGTAACTGAAGGCTAAACTTGAACCTAAAATTCAACCAGAATATAAACAGTACAGATATCTGGGAGGGGCTATGGATTGATCAGCTATGATTAATGGAAAGAAAATTATCAGGTATGATTATACATAATTTTACCTTCCATATCATCAAGCTGATCAATCCATAGACTGGTGGGATGTACCGAAGCAGTACTCACCCAGGGCGGGACATAGAAATCCCTGACCTCAACACTGAAGCTCCAAACCGGGCCTCCGCCCGTGCAGCCACAGTCAAACGGTAATGCTTGGAGAATGTATGAGCCGAAGCCCACATTGCCGCCTTGCATATCTCTTCCAAGGAGACGGATCCGGCCTCTGCCATCGAGGCCGCCTGAGCTCTCGTGGAGTGAGCCTTCAGCTGGATAGGCGGCACCTTCCCC
Organism: Microcaecilia unicolor; assembly: GCF_901765095.1. Lineage (NCBI taxonomy): Eukaryota > Metazoa > Chordata > Amphibia > Gymnophiona > Siphonopidae > Microcaecilia > Microcaecilia unicolor. Next base: position 200,570,953 of record NC_044033.1, on the reverse strand, counting down.
GCGGCCACATAAGCCGCTGCAATGGCTTCCTGGACCCATCTTGCCACTGTAGGCTTAGCAGCCTGCAGACCCTTACGAGGACCTGCAAACAGGACAAACAGATGATCCGATTTCCGGAAATCATTGGTCACTTCCAAGTATCTGATGATGACTCGTCTCACATCCAGATATTCAAGAGCGGAGTACTCCTCTGGGTAGTCCTCCCTACGAAAGGAAGGGAGACAGAGCTGCTGATTCACATGGAAGCGAGAACCAATCTTGGGCAGGAAGGAAGGCACTGTGCGAATAGTCACTCCTGCCTCAGTGCACTGCAGAAAAGGCTCTCGACATGAGAGCGCCTGGAGCTCGGAAACTCTTCTGTCTGAAGTGATAGCCACCAAAAAGACTGCTTTCAACGTCAGGTCTTTCAGAGATGCCCTCGACAAGGGTTCCAAAGGCGGCTTCTGCAATGCTCTTAGCACCAGGTTGAGATTCCACGCAGGCACCACTGAGTGCAGAGGAGGGCGCAGGTGATTAACTCCCTTGAGAAAGCGCACCACATCTGGCTGCGAAGCCAGGGAAGCACCCTTCAGGCGGCCCCTGAAGCAAGCCAGAGCCGCTACCTGGACTTTAAGGGAACTGAGCGACAGGCCTTTCTCCAGACCTTCTTGCAGGAACGCCAACACTGAAGAAATTGGAGCAGTGAAGGGAGAAAGTGAGCCTGCTTCACACCATGCTGCAAAGATACGCCAAACCCTGGCGTAAGCAGTAGAAGTAGAGCGCTTCCTCGCTCTCAGCATAGTGGCGATGACCTTGTCTGAGAAGCCCTTCTTCCTCAGACGCTGCCGCTCAATAGCCAGGCCGTAAGACCAAAGGGAGAGGGATCCTCCATCACCACGGGACCCTGATGTAACAGGCCCTGCTCCACTGACAGCCGCAGAGGATCGTCGACTGAGAGCCTGAACAAGTCCGCATACCAGGGACGTCTGGGCCAATCCGGACCCACCAGGATTACCCTGCCGGGATGCTTTGCCACCCGGTCTAGCACCCTGCCCAACATGGGCCAGGGCGGGAACACATAGAGGAGCTCTTGTGTCGGCCACTGTTGGAGAAGAGCATCTACTCCCAGGGATCGAGGGTCCCGTCCTCTGCTGAAAAAGCGCGGCACTTGGCCATTGGCCGATGACGCCATCAGATCTAGGCTCGGCTGGCCCCAGCGCTTCGTGATGTCCAAGAACGCCTGAGCAGATAGTTGCCACTCTCCGGGCTCCAAGGTATGGCGACTGAGAAAGTCCGCCTTGACATTCATGACTCCGGCAATGTGGGCCGCTGAAAGCTGCTCCAGGTTCGCTTCCGCCCACTGGCAAAGACTCATAGCCTCCTTGGCTAGAGGGGCGCTCTGGTACCTCCCTGGCGGTTGATATAGGCCACAGCCGTGGCATTGTCCGACAGGACCCGTACAGGCTTCAACACGAGTACCGGGATGAACTCCAATAACACCAACCGAATGGCTCTGAGTTCCAGGAGGTTGATAGACCACTTGCCTCTGCAGGAGACTAGAGCCCCTGCGCTGTCCTTCCCAAGCAGTGGGCTCCCCAGCCCATCAAAGAGGCGTCTGTCGTGACGACAATCCACTCCGGGGTCACCAGAGGCAATCCTGCAGACAACTTGTCTGTCTGCGTCCACCAGCTCAGCGCCTTGCGCACTGCTGGGTCCACGGGAAGGCGCACAGCGTAATCCTCCGACATCGGAGTCCAGCGCAGCAGCAGAGATAGCTGTAGTGGTCTCATATGAGCCCTGGCCCAGGGCACTACTTCCATCGTGGCCGTCATAGAGCCCAACAGCTGCACGTAGTCCCAAGCCCGAATAGGAGAGGCTACTAGGAACTAGTCCACCTGAGCCTGAAGCTTGACAATCCGATTGTCTGGCAGGAACACTCTGCCCACTTGGGTGTCGAATCGAACTCCCAGATACCCCAGGGACTGAGTCGGGCGCAGCTGGCTCTTCTTCCAGTTGATGATCCATCCCAGGGAGCTCAAAAGAGCAACTACCCGGTCCATAGCTTTGCCGCACTCTGCATAAGAGGGGGCTCGGATCAACCAGTCGTCCAGATACGGATGGACTTGTACTCCTTCCTTTAGCAGGAAGGCCGCTATGACCCCCATTACTTTGGAAAAGGTCCGCGGAGCAGTAGCCAACCCGAAAGGGAGGGCTCTGAACTGGAAGTGTCGTCTCAGGACTGTAAAACGCAGAAAGCGTTGGAGAGGAGGCCAGATGGGAATATGCAGGTACGCTTCCTTGATGTCCAAGGAAGCCAAGAACTCTCCTGCCTTCACTGCCGCTATAACAGAGCGGAGAGTCTCCATGCGAAAGTGCCTCACTTTCCAGGCCCGATTGACCCCTTTGAGGTCGAGGATAGGCCGGACAGAACCTCCTTTCTTTGGAACCACAAAGTAAATGGAGTAACGTCCCTTGCCAATCTGATTTTTTGGCACCGGAACGACCGCACCCAGGCGGATCAGGTTGTCCAAGGTCTGCTGCACTACCACAGCTTGACCGGAGACTTGCAGGGAGAGAGTACAAACCCGTCTCTTAAGGGTTGGCAGAACTCTAGCTTGTAGCCGTCTCTGATGACTTCCAGCACCCACGCGTCTGAAGTTATAGTGGTCCACTCGCCCAGAAACGAGGACAGCCGTCCTCCAATCTGCACTGGGGCATGGACCAAGGCCCCGTCATTGGGTACGAGACCCTGGGGGAGGACCGGAGGGAGCACCTCCGGGACGGCGGTCTCTGCGAAAGGAATGCTGCTTGGGGGAGAAATTCCTCTTGAAGGAAGAGGGGGCAGAGGAACCCGACTTGCCCGGGCGGTATGGAAGTATCGGGACGAGTACTAACCCGAGCCCTGACCTCTGGTAATTTCTTGCCCTTAGACGTGCCGAGATCGGTCACGATTTTGTCCAGCTCGACCCCAAAGAGCAGCTTGCCTTTAAAAGGCAATCTAGCCAGGCGGGATTTAGAGGCGTGGTCAGCAGACCAATGTTTCAGCCAAAGCCACCGCCGTGCAGAGACTGTCTGAGCCATGCCTTTAGCTGAGGCTCTCCAGACATCATACAGCAAGTCTGCCAAATAGGCTAAGCCCGATTCCAGGGCCGGCCAATCAGCCCTCAAGGAATGATCCGAGGGGGAAGCCCGCTGCACCATAGTCCGGCACGCCCTGGCCACATAGGAGCCGCAAACTGAGGCCTGCAAACTTAAAGCAGCTGCCTCCAAGGACGACCTTAAGGCCGCCTCCAATCTTCTGTCTTGGGCGTCCTTTAGGGCCGTGCCACCTTCCACCGGCAACGCCGTTTTCTTAGTCACCGCAGTGATTAAAGAATCCACGGTAGGCCACAGATAGGCCTCACGTTCACTCACAGCCAAAGGATAGAGGCGGGACATAGCCCTAGCCACTTTAAGGCTCGTTTCCGGGACATCCCATTGAGCCGCAATTAAGGTGTGCATGGCATCATGCACGTGGAAGGTTCTAGGCGGGCGCTTCATCCCCAGCATAATGGCAGAGCCAACAGGGGCTGAGGGAGAGACGTCCTCCGGAGAGGAAATCTTCAAAGTGTCCATGGCCTGTAACAACAGGTTGGGCAAATCCTCTGGGCTAAAAAGCCGCGCTGCAGAGTGGTCATCCGCTCCATCCGAGCGGGGATCTATCTCCTCCAAGGAATCCGCAAAGGATCGTTGGGAGACCTCAGACACGCTGCCCTCATCTACATCGGAGGAGACAAAAGTCCTCCAAGGCCTGGAAATCAACCCGAGGGCGTTTACCTCTGGGAACCTCAACCTCTTTATCAGAAGAGGGAGCAGGGGCAGCGTTTTGCATGAGGAAAGCCTGATGCAGCAGCAAAACAAACTCGGGGGAGAAACCCCCCAGACTGTGCACTTCCGCAGCCTGGGCAACAGCCCTAGACGCACTCTCAACCGGCGCTCGCAATAGCGGGGGAGAGACATGCTGCGCATCCAAAATGGCGTCCGGCGCGAAACTCCGTGAAGGAGCCGCGCGGGAAGAACGGCGCTTAACTTTAGCCGCTTTTGTGCCGTGGCCCAAATTAAGGGCGTTCATGGCATTAATGTCTCCAACCTCAAGGGCGGCCCCGAAGCCGTCCGAGCCGCGTGGCCGGCCAAGATGGCGGAGGCGAGGAGCGGGGGATGGGCGTTTATGGCGGGAAAAAACCGCCACGCCGGAGGAACGACCGGGACATTCATCGGTCACTAAACTATCACCCATCAAGGGCGAATCAGGTTCTAAAACCCCCGCATCCCCTCTAGAAGCGCTCCAGCGATCCGGGGAGCGACCCTTTGCGCCCTCGCCCTCCGACGCCATTGCCACGAGGAGAAGAATCGGGGAACCCCCTGCCCGCTATAAAAAGGTAAAATTACCTGCTTGCCGCTCCGAGCTGTAACGAACTGGTGTCCCAGTGAGTAGTTGCAATGAACGTTTAAAGAAACGTCGAATTAAACGCCTTTAAAGACGTTTAAAAATATTTTTTTTTTTTTTTTTTATAAACGGAGCCAGCGGGAGGGGGGGAGAAAAGGAGGGACCTGGCACCACCAGGTTTGCACTTGCTCAAAAGAGCCCTCAACCCCAGGCCTCAACAAAACCTAAGGATTAGGCTTGGAGGCCTAGCCAGAGCTGCTGCTGTGTGTGACCACCACCTGCTGAGATAGAGAACATACTGAGGAGTTTCCGGCAGCACATGACCACATATAGGGAGGCAAAAGTTTGCTCTCTGTCTCCACCTGCTGGTAGATGGACACAACCCACCAGTCTATGGATTGATCAGCTTGATGATATGGAATGGTGGGTTTAGATTAGAGGAAAATACAAGATTGAGTAAACTCCTTAAGGGAAAGCAAAAATTAAATAGTCATTAAAACTGAAGGAGAGAAAATTAGAAAGCCTGAAGGGCTCACCTCCTTCCACCTGCTGGAGACTGAGAACACTGGCTCTCACTCTAGCTACCCTGTTTCCCCGAAAGTAAGACATCCCCCGAAAATAAGACCTAGTAGAGGTTTTCCTGAATTGGTAGATATAAGGCCTCCCCCGAAAGTAAGACCTAGCAAATTTTTGTTTGAAAGCAGGGCCACCGAGAGCTGGACAAGGCCGCCGGGCCCCCCCCTTCACCCACCCTCCGTCGCTCCCGGAATTAACCTTGAACGCCTCCTTTCACCTTCGCAGCAAGCAGCAGCAGGGCAGACCTCTCCTTCCTTCCGTGCCCCGCCCTCGCGGACGTTACGTCAGGCAAGGGCGGGACACGGAAGGAAGGAGTGGCCTGCCCTGCTGCTGCGAAGGTGAAAGGAAGCGTTTAAGGTTAGTTCCGGGAGCGACAGAGGGCGGGCGGGCCAACCCCAATGTTTCCCCGAAAAATAAGACAGCCCCTGAAAATAAGACCTAGCGCATTTTTGGGGGCAAAAATTAATATAAGAGTGTCTTATTTTCGGGGAAACACGGTATCCTGGACTCTTACTAGCTCTCACGAGAGTCAGAGTTCTCATTCTCCACCTGCTGGAAGGAGTGCACAACCCATGTCAAATTGTGGGCTGGTTCGGAGGGACTCTAAGGAAATGACTGTTTCTGCTATCTTTCCTATCTTATGGCGTTTTCCTAATTTTTGGTTCCACAGTCTTATAAATCATGTGATAGTGACACAAAAGCTGACATAGCAAGGATAAACATCTCAAACTGAGGTCAAATGAAGAAATACTAATGTTTCTCTCAGGACAAGCGACCTAGGCAAGTGTTCAAGGCTTGGTTAGGAGGGACACACTTGTATGTTAAAACAGTTCAAGACATTTTTCAGCTACTAGCACCTAGGACCAGCACCCAGACCTGCCCCTTCTTCCTGACCCTTATGCCTTGTCCTTCAGTTCTGATATTCTATTTAAGTGCTTAGTACCTAAGTCCTAGTTACTACCTCTCTACATAAGGGTTAAAGATACTTCTTTTTACATTTTAGTTTTGTGAATACTGTAATAGCTCAGATGCCAATCAAGAACAAACTGGCCAGTTATTTTGATTGTGATGTGCTTGCAAGTAACTCCTCACCCTCTTGCGAGCTAAGGCACCAAATAAAATTCACATTAACACTTCCATGTACTGATAGTGATCTATACTCCTGCCATTTATTGATTTAAGAAAGCAAATCAAAACCTTACAGCATGTGATAAGAACTGAGCCTCTTAACCAGTTATGCCCACACCCATCCCAAAGGGTTTGGAAAGAGGTCAAACCGCACGAGATTCAGAGAAAAATAACTCAATGTTAGGCACTATCTATGCTAAGATTACTTAACTGCTCACATTATGGGGGTGGTGTGGTGAGACCAGTCTAATCCCACACACATGAAGCTAAATTATATGTACAGCACTAACCTCAACTCGCCTCCAGTCCTCCAGCAGTGTCTTAAGCTGCAGAATAGAGAGCCATCTACTTCTATGGATTAAAGCAAATACACAGGGATATGCTCAAACCCTAGCACTGGCATTAGTGAGCCAAGAATGCAGTGGGCTCTAGTGCAAGAGACAAATGTGCATGCCAAAGCTGAGCACAAATAGCATGCAAATGTAGTCAGATAATAATGATGTCATTTCCTATTACCTCCTGATGCTCAGCACACAAAGCCACCCTTAAAAAAAAAAAAAGCAGAGAATTGTGGGAAATCCTCTCTAAGGCTGCAAGCGGGTATTAGGTTTTCAGCATTAAGTTCGTAACAGAAGCCAGCCCAGGCAAGCTCTTAAATGCTGGCAGCAAGACAAGTGTGCAAGTCAGAGCACATACAAGCTGAAAGAACACACTGGAACCTGTGCTTCAAGGATTGTCTGGGCATGTGCTTACTGTGAACATCTCTCCCCCCCCCCCCCCCCTTAATTTCCCAATGCTCATGCTTTGTGCGTATAATTTGCATATTAGTGTTGAGCATTGGGAAGTTACATACGGCACCAGCGTTTTGAGCATTGGCCAACAGAAAGGTAGAAGCAGATCAGCAGCTGTTACTGCATGGAAGCAGCAGTAGCAGCAGCAATTGTGCAGGATGGAAGCATTTTGGAGATACAACCAGCAATAGGGGAAGAGGGACAGCAAAATGAAGAGGTATTGTGGAACCAGCTTGGAGCCGAGGAAGAGGAGATTACTTTCCAAAAAGTTCAGGGATCCTCAAAAGGGGGTGCAAAGCACAGGGACCTCTGACAGAATGCGAGTTCCATAAGTGGAAGTGTACTCTTGTTCACTTGCAAGATCAGTCTGTTCCCTATGATTGTTTGAAAACAGGCTATGAATAACTAGATTTCACAGCACATGTAATACTCTGGCCATAAAAAAACCACATCAATTTGTCATATCATGGTAGATACTTTAATATACTGAAACGTAAGGCTTTACATAAATTTTAATACAAATTAAAAAAAAAGTTATGTACAGAAATTCTATTATGCTCCTTTAACAGAAGCAAAGGCCCTTTTATCAAAAGGACTTCTAGGGTTGTGCAGACAATTCCCCCAATAGAAAAAAGTAGCCTGTCAAGAGAAGTAGAGGTGGGGGTTTTAAGTCAGCTCAACAACCTTACACATTTAAGCTGAAATAAATAGTGACTCAGAAAAACTGCACTAGGACAAAGACCAGTGTTGTACCCAGGGCTCAAGCTGCAGCAAAATGGAGTGGTCAAGCCAAAAGTGCTGATTGGAGAGTAGAGTTAACATCTCTACTCTAGGCTCAACCCTCCCCCTGCACTCTAGGCCACCTGGGCAATGGGCTAAAGTAGAACATATCTACTGCTCCAGAGACTAAGACGTGGCAGAACTGTGCTGTAGGCCATTTCCCCAGAAATTAAGCCCTGGTTGTATTGTAGCTACTAGTCAAGTTTGATAAGTAGAAACTTAACACAACCAGTCACACTTTCCTATCTCATGAGGCTGGTCTCTATACATAGATTTTCAAATAGCAGATGCTTTATCTGCTATGAAAAGTAAGTACTAAGACACCATAATGCAACTGAGCTTCAAGCCAAGATTAGCTTCAATCTCCCATCAATATGCAGGTGGGCTGGGAAGAGCCTCTGGCACCAGCAGCTAAGCTTATAAAAAAAATAAAAATAAAAAGCCACTCTGCCAGGGAGCAGCAGTCTGCTCTGCCCAACATACACTGCAAACTGAGAATATACTTTAATATTCTGTTTAGAAGATGGACACTTTCAGCACCAGAAATAGAAAAGAGCTCATGTATATGAAAAACAAAGTTAAGCCAAGATATGATGAAGGAACAGCAGGAAACTATTAACATTAAGTTGTGGGGAGCTGAGTAGCAACAGGGACTAAAGTGAGGTTTGACAAGTTATGGCCTGAAAGGCTGATGGCATCTGACATACATAAGAGGTTGGTATAAATTTTGGTCATAAGATTTAAAAAAATAAGAAGCTTTAAAATACAACGTAACCCTTTTTACATCATCAGCACTGCCCTGTACTATGAGTAAAGTACTGTATGACATAAGTCCATGCATCCCTCCCAAAGTTCTCAACCCTTCACCCATGCTAGATAAGACCCAAAATCCCTCTGGAGAAAGTGTCCATACTAGTGTCTTTGCTATGCTGGCAATATTCTCTCCAGGACTTCTTTTGAAGACTGTGGAATTTTGTCTGGAAATTTCACTTCAAACTCTATGATGAGGTCTCCTCTTTGGTTAGGTGATTTTGGTAGGGGAAGACCTTCTCCTGGGATTCTTCGTTTCATTCCAGGTTTTATCACATCCTTGAACACTAGTGGTATGGTCCTGTTGTCCAGGGTTGGTGCCTCTATTGTACAGCCACACAAGGCCTGAAAGGGACAGAGAAATTTCTGGCTAGCAGTGGATTTGAGATTCAATGGTTTAGTAGAATGAAACAGAACATATGAATGAAATACCTCACCTTTCACCTAACAATGCTTTAACAAGCCACAAACTCTGAAGTCAGCTAGTCCCACTACCCCATCCTCCCACCACCATATGCAAGTTGCATGAAAAAGTTCTAAAGTTCTTATCAACTGTTGCTCATACTAAATCTATGCATACTTCACAGCTCTTCCATTCAACACTCAGTAGAAGAGACTATTTGGTTCATCTACACTGCCCCCAGTATGCTTCAACTAGTCTTGCTCCTTCCAGACCCACAAAAAATAAATCATATTGCTCTTGCGACTTAACTGCATGCCTCACTTACCTGTCTGAGGCTGATTTTGGCTGGGTAGATTATGTCTGAGCCATCTCGCTTGAAGGTGGGGTGTGGCTTGTCCTTTACAACAAAAACGATGTCAGCAGGAATGTTGTTAGGTGTCTCATCTCCCTCTTTAGGAAAGGTTATCTTTGTTCCCTCTTTCCAACCTCTCTTGATTTCTACTGTTAGAATCTTGTCCTCAGTCCGTGTTGTCCTTCTGTCTGAATTCAAGCGTTTGTGAGAGATTTTCATCTTCTTGGTGCATCCCCTGTACACCTCCTCCAGGGAAACCTTCAGATCACGGACCACTGGAGGGTCCTGTTTCCGGCCAACATTCTCTCGGATTGTGCGGGAGCGTGGGAAGCCCATACTGCCAAAGTTGCCTACACCAAAGCTGGCAAAGGGATCATCAACATCCATATCTTCATCTCCATTCCGTGCGCTGAAGAATGTATCAAATGGATTCCGGCCACCAAAGAACTCTGTAAACATGGCATGTGGGTCTCCGTGGAAGGTATAACTGAATGAAGAGCCATTAGGTCCTCCTCCACCACCACCACCACCTCCACCACCTTTCAGACCTAAAAAGAGTAGAAAATGTAATTTTAAAAGCCTGGCATCTCAAAGAGTCAAGTACATTCAGAGAACCAACCAACAAGGAATAGGTTAGAAATTAAACACAATCACTTAAGCCAAACAGGTAACGTTCTCTAACTTGATACTGTACTCTGGCCAATTCTGGCAGATTTTAGAAACGACTGGTTTATTCTGTAATGTGAATAATTCCTCTCCCACAAAATTAGCTTAACTGCATTTTTATTTTACTCCACAGAAGCAATCCATTGCCAAAATTAGCTATCCTAAAGATTACAGTAATTTAGTGCCTTTTTGAAGGAATTCACTCAAGGCAGTGTATAGCAAGAATAAATCAAATACAAAGTTAGTACTACAATGCAAGCCTATGGTTAATCTGGCTTCTGTGATCTTGTTTTTCTACTTCCTTCAAGCACTTTGTTAAATGTCAGGATAGCCAGCTGGATCCTTGGCTTATCTACAACATGATTTTGTATAAGTTTCAGTGGTGTACTCCAGTAACCAGACATCTAAACACCACCAAAACCCACATGTTTATATTTTATATGGAATTCCCCACAAACTTAAACCAAACTCCAAGATACAATATAATGAAACTGAATTTGCTAGAAGCTTCCAGCAAGAGCTATAAGGTATCATCGGCAAGAGCTCCCCCCAGCTGTCAAAGATCACCTCTAGCATACACCTTAGTGCAACTTCAGGTGTCTGCTTCTTGCACCAGGTTTGCCCTCAACCCATGCAATGCAAAGTTTAATTTGTACAAAAAGCAACCAAAAACGATAAGTAGTTTGTGAGAGCAGGCTGGGGGATGGAGTGGATAAAGTTTGTCCTCACCTCATTCTCTAGTTTGAAAGCGATTCTTCCCCCCCCCCCCCCCCAATTTTACTAGTGGACTATCACAACAGACCAGGGTTTCAAATTATATCAAGTCAGGAAAGCACCTCCCTACTAGACCACAGAAAAAAAACCCATATACCTTGATATGACTGATAGGTCTGTCCTGTCAAATTACACTGTTGCTTTCCTTTCTCTTGGTTTGTAAATGTTTGAATCTTAAATCGCCTAGATCTGCCAGTTAGTCATGACGACATAGCACACCTTAAACACCATGAAGTAACAGGACGCTAGAAAGTAAACGTACAGCTGAGCGTCCCAAGGGTGTTTAACCCATTAGTGCCCAATGGGAGCTTATTATGGGAACACTGGGCACTCATGGGCTAATTAACCACACCACCCCCACATTATAGTCTCCCAAATCAGACAAAAACGTTGCCTACCCCACGTTCTAGGCATATGGGTGCAAGTGCCGGCCATTCCCCCCCCCCCCCCCAGGAGATACAAGGCATGTTACCCCCCCCCCAACCCAGAGATGGCTACAGAACACCTTACCACCCCACCATGAATAATGACCGATATAGCCAGAGCCATTACACTCCACTACTCCCTGAAAACGGGTCGAGGCCAGGCCCAGCCTCCCTCACTTACCCTCCTCGCCGAACTTGTCGTACACCTCGCGTTTCTTAGGGTCGCTGAGCACGTCGTAGGCCTCGGCCACTTCCTTGAACTTCTCCTCGGCGCCCGGTTCCTTGTTCTTATCCGGGTGGTAGCGCAGGGCCTGCTTGCGATACGCCCGCTTGATGTCCTCCTCGGTGGCGCCCCGGCTGAGCCCCAGTGTCTTATAATAGTCCTTACCCATGACCAGAGCGGAACTGTCACTAGCAGCAAGATCTAAAGCGCTTTTAACTGTCCGAAGCTATTTAAAAAATAAAAACAACGCCAAGCCGCTCCCCGCTCAGCCTTGTCGCTAACTGCGGTCGGCGCGCCCGCCACCCGTCGCCATTTATAGCTCGGCCGAACCTTCCAGACCTGCCCAGAACTTTCCAAGGCCGGGCGCGCGCGAGCGCCGCAGCTCCGCCCGCCCAATAAAGCAAAGGGGCGTGGCTTCCCGCTCGCGGCCCCCCCCTCCGCCAATCAGGGCGCGCGGATTTTCTTTCCTCCCCGCCCCCTCCACCCTCCCGCTACTCCCCGCCTTCTTTTTTTTTCTTCAGTAAAGGGTGCCGAGCGCGCGGTTCCAGATCCCTCTCCTTTTCATTCCGTTTCTTGTAACGAGGGTACACACTTCCAGCGCGAGACCCCGACGGGCGTCTGAATGACTACTCCGTCCCCCCTCCCCCCAACCCGTGATGACGCCCGAGCTGTCACCCGGATTGGCTGCTTTCTGCAAGCCCCGCCTCCTTTGTTTGTTTTTCCCTGCTCCCTTGCACCTTGCAGGGTGAGAGCCACGTGGTTGCGGTGCTGTCAGTTGTGACACACACGACATTAAGGGAAGTTGGATGTGATCCTTGGGGTGCGACAGTGGAATTAGTGCTGCTCCAAGATCTGGTGGCAAAGTTTGGGATTCACTAGCGAATTGACAGACGATTTGGGGATCCCTGAGAAGGCAGGTGCAGCAGCAGCACCAGGGATTATTACTAGAAAGGGACTGTCTTTTGTGTATGGTGTACAGCGCAATATTCTTGTAGCGCTATAGAAATACTATTACTACTACTACTTAGCATTTCTATAGCGCTACTAGGGTTACGCAGCGCTGTACAAGTTAAAACATGGGGAAGGACAGTCCCTGCTCAAGAGAGCTTACAATCTAGAGGTAACAAACTATGTAGTCAGTGTAGTCAGTGTATCATGAATGGGGAAGGTGGTTAGGCGCCAAAAGCAAGGGAGAAGAGATGGGTTTTGAGTAAGGACTTAAAGATGGGCAGGGAGGGCGCATGGCGTATGGTCCCGGGGAGTCTGTTCCAGGCATAAGGTGATGCGAGGCAGAAGGGACGGAGTCTGGAGTTAGCGGTGGTGGAGAAGGGTACAGATAGGAGTGATTTGTCCTGAGAGCGGAGGTTACGGGTGGGGACATAGGGGGAGAGGAGGGTAGAGAGGTAATGGAGGGCTGCAGATTGAGTGCATTTGAAGGTCGTTAGGAGAAGCTTGAACTGAATACGGTAGTGAATCGGGAGCCAGTGAAGCGACTTGAGGAGAGGGGTGATATGAGAGTATCGGTTCACGCGGTAGATAAGACGTGCAGCGGAATTTTGGACAGATTGAAGGGGGGATAGGTGGCTAAGCGGGAGACCAGCAAGGAGAAGGTTGCAATAGTCAAGACGAGAGGTAACGAGTGAGTGGACGAGGGTTCGGGTGGTCTGTTCAGAGAGGAATGGGGGGATTTTGCTAATATTATAGAGGAAGAAGCGACAGGTCTTAGCTGTCTGCTGGATATGGGCAGAGAAGGAGAGGGAGGAGTCGAAAATGACTCCGAGATTGCAGGCTGACGAGACGGGGAGGATGAGGGCGTTGTCAACAGAGACAGAGAGTGGGGGAAGAGGAGAGGAGGGTTTGGGTGGGAAGACAAGGAGCTCAGTCTTTGCCATGTTCAGGTGACGGTTGGACATCCAGGCGGCGATATCTGAGAGGCAGGCCGAGACTTTGGCCTGGGTTTCGACTGATGTCGGGAGTGGAGAGGTAGAGCTGGGTGTCATCGGCATAGAGATGGTACTGGAAACCATGTGATGAGATCAGTGAGCCCAGGGAAGAGGTGTATATTGAGAAAAGAAGCGGTCCAAGGACAGATCCTTGGGGAACCCCAACAGAGAGCGGGACGGGGGTGGAAGAAGAGCCATTAGAAAATACTCTGAAGGTGCGTTGGGAAAGATACGAGGAGAACCAGGAGAGGACGGGGCCCTGGAATCCAAATGAAGACAGTGTGTCAAGAAGTAAATTATGATTGACGGTGTCGAAGGCGGCAGATAAGTCGAGGAGGATAAGGATGGAGAGTGACCTTTGGATTTGGCAAGGAACAGGTCATTGCAGACTTTGGAGAGAGCTGTTTCTGTTGAGTGTAGTGGGCGAAAGCCGGATTGAAGCGGATCAAGGATGGCCTGAGAGGAGAGGAAATCAAGGCAGCGGCTGTGGACAGCGCGTTCAAGTAATTTGGAGAGGAAGGGTAGAAGGGAGATGGGGCGGTAATTGGAGGGACAGGTGGGGTCAAGTGATGGTTTTTTAAGAAGTGGAGTGACTACAGTGTGCTTGAAGGTGTCAGGGACAGTAGCAGTGGAGAGAGAGAGGTTGAGGATGTGACAGATTGAGGGGTTAACTGTAGGAGAGATGTTGGTAAGCAGATTGGTGGGAATGGGGTCAGAGGAACAGGTGGTGCACTTAGAGGAAGAAAGAAGGCGAGCAGTTTCCTCTTCGGTGATCTCAGGGAAGGAGGAGAAGGAGGACAGGTTAGGTTGGTTGAGGGAGTGAGTTAAGAAGTCACAGGGAGGAGAAGGCTTGGAGGTGAATTCAAGGTTTATCTTCTGTACTTTATCGCGGAAGTAGTCAGCTAATGTTTGAGGAGAGAGTGAGTGGGGGGTGGAAGTGGAGGGCACTTTAAGTAGGGAGTTGAGGGTTGCGAAGAGGCGACGAGGGTTGGAGCCAAGAGAATTGGTTAATTGAGAATAATATTTCTGTTTGGCAAGGAATAGGGAGGACTGGAAGTACTACTACTACTATTTAGCATTTCTATGTAGTAGTAGTAGAAGTGCAATGCATGCACCGTAGAGGAGGCTAGTTACAAATCTGTGGAAAGCATTGTCTGTACCTGGCAGAGTTAAGGACTGGCTAGAACAAGGCAAGGGTCCTGCGAATGCAGGCATTGCATAGGGTTGGATGGAACTCCTGTGACAGTAGAGGAGGCATTTAATTTATGTATTTAAAAATATTTATAGCCTACGCTGTCCTTCCACTTTAGGTGGGTTACAAAATTAAAACATACTTAATATAATTAACAAAGATAAAACAGCATCAAAATAACAAGATGTAATAAAATCTACCATAAAAATATCTAAGCAAAAAAATGAGCCTTAAGTTATTTTCCCAGACTGTTATACAGCTGAAACATTATAGATCAGAAGAACGTGTGTTCCATAAAAATAAAACTTTGACAAGAATGCCTGGCCAAACAAATGACTCAAGTTGTTTTATAAATTGCGTTTTTTGAGCTGACACATCAAAAGTACCGTGTTCCGTAACTGAGCACCTTGGCTAATTAGTCTGATTGATGGAACATCAAGTAACATGTTCCCTTAGGCATCACGATTTTTGCAGTTGTTCTATTCTTGCCGCCTCTTGTCAAACCCTGGGGAACTCTGGATCCAAAACATGGTGTTTCATTTTGGGCAGGACAAAGATCGATAAAGGGGACTCCCAGTTCTTCACCTGAACATCCTTCAGGATCTGGTGAAGAGGGACCGTCACAGCCTCTCTAGGAGGAGATTCGTAGTCCAGGACCCCCGACATCTTAGCCCAGGACTTGTCCTCCATCTCCAAATGAATGGGAATAGCAGCCGCCATTTCCTGTACAAACCCTGGGAAGGAAAGTCTCTCAGGTGGAGGACTTCGTCCTGTCATCTGGAGGGGAGGGGTCGGATGGGATACCATAGGACTCCTCTGAGAAGTACCGTGGATCCTCGTCAGACTCCCATGAGAGCTCCTCATCAGTGTCAGCAAGAAACTCCTTATGGAGGGCCAAGACCAAGCCTGCCTCGATGCAGAGGAACCATGTCCCCGAGAGGGGTGTTGAGGCGTCAGCTCCATTCTCGACTCTGGCGAAGCTTCCTCCACTGACGTTGAGGGGTGCCAGCACAGGTGGCTGTCGACACTGGTGTCAGAGACCTCACTGCAGGCTGAGGGCCTTGCAGGACAGTAGCAAGAGGGCATGGTTGGCACAAGCAGGCATCAGAGTAAGTGGAATCAATGTTTCAGCCATTGTGCTGTGGCTTTCTTCAGGGTTTGATATGAGGTTTGCAATTTGAGTTTTTGCGGAAAAATCCATTGACGAACTTTCCCTCCAAAATTCAAATTTGTGTTCAGCGGAATTCCTGCCTCAATTTCCTGCAAGAATCTCCTTCCTTCCTGAGGAAACTACCCACCTCAAACCCCAGCCAATCAGGTTTGAGAACCCACTCAGGGCTGGTGTTAGACATTCACTGGCTTCCCATAAACACAAGGATCACCTTTAAAATGTGTGACTGTTTACCAAATCATATATGGTTTATCGCCCCCCTATATGCAAGAACTAATTGATTTACCTTCATATAATATAGTAAAAACATACCTCACACTCCATTATCCAAACTGCAAAGGTCTTTCTTACAAATCAATCCTTGTCACAGACTTCACATATCATCTACTAAACTTTGGAATTCTCTGGCCAAGCAATTAAGATACTTAGAAGATTATCTGTGATTCTACTACTACTACTATTAAACATTTCTATAGCGCTACTAGACTTACGCAGCGCTGTACAAATTAACATGAAAAGACAGTCCCTGCTCAACAGAGCTTACAATCTAAATTGGACAGATGAACAGACAGCTAGGGGTGGGGAAATTGCAGTGGTAGAGGTGTTGAGTAAGAGAGTCATGGTTAGGAGTCAAAAGCAGTAGCAAAGAGGTGGGCTTTAAGCCTAGACTTGAAGACAGCCAGAGACTGAGCCTGACGTAATAAAGGCTTTTCTATTAAGTATGTATCTTATCAAAAGTCAATAAACTAATGTTGCTGTCTCTCTTATATGTTTCTCAACATAACCAATACTCTTGCCTAGCTGCATGAGAAACATACAATTATTTCTAATACCTTTAAAATGTGATAATTATCTGACTGTATCACATTTTTTAATGTTTTTCTTGAATGTAAGCCAGGATAATGTGGGTTACAAATGTCATAAATAAAATAAATAAATAAATATTTTACCTGCAGCCAGTGCCGTAGTGAGGGCGGCTGACACCCGGGGCGGGTCGCCGCTGTGCACCCCCCCCCCCCCCGGGTGCAGCACAGTGCCCCCCTTGGCACGCACCCTCCCCCCCCCCGGAGCGCATTCTTACATGAATTAGGAAGCGAGGGGCGGGCGAGAGGGCCGATCCGCCCCAGAGTGCGCGTCGCTGGGAGCTGCGTCGGCTCCACTGGTTCCTTGCTCTCTCTGCCCTGGAACAGGAAGTAACCTGTTCTAGGGCAGAGGGAGCAGGGAACCAGCGGAGCTGACACCCCCCCAGCGGCGTGCACCCGGGGCGGACCACCCCACCCCCTTCCTACGCCACTGCCTGCAGCTACTTACAATTCTGATAAGTTCAGGATTCTGGCTTTATATTTCATCTTGTAAGCCACATTGAGCCTGCAAATAGGTGGGAAAATGTGGGATACAAATGTAACAAATAAATAAATCATAGCTAAGAAGAAGCTATTAAGGATAGTTTCCCTGGAAGTTTACTTCAGTAAACTAGGGAGGTCAACTGGACCCCTATTTGATCAGCGAAAGAGGGAGTCAAACACCTAAGTAAATGATGCCATGAAAGAATAACTATCCTCCTGTGTATCCACGTTAGCTAGGGTTTGTCACCCAGAGAAAGGTGACAAAATAATTAAAAGCTAGGACAGGATCCTTACTTTCCTGGGGGGGGGGGTCATTCAGATTTTGTTTTATTGGCATGACAATTTTACAGTTATCGCTCAAGTAATAAGATAATTAAAAAGGGTCGGTAATACTTTACAAAATAATAATATAAAATTACAGTAAGTAGGAAGAAAGGTCACAATAAACTTATCCGCCCATTGGTGCAAAGAGGCGCGGTCGGCTCACCAGTCCTGCTCTACGATTGGCTACCCTCCACTCAGCCTTCGCTTCCTTCACCCATTGGTTCCTGCTGCCGAGCAGGCTCCTGTCACCTTCCCCGAACCGCAATAGTTCATTGGACGGGCAGGGCTGTCGAACGTCACGCAGATTAAAAGTATCGGGGAGAGATTGGCTGTCAGAAAGATCCCGCCCAAGCGCCGGAGACAGCTCATTGGAACGTTTAGTTAAAAAAAACAACCCAATAATAATAAAATCGGTCACCTCGCCGCCGCCAGACTCCTCGTCGCACCTTTGATGACGATCACCGGCGGCGGTCTGGACTCTGGAGCGCGCGCAGGTGCGTGAGCGTGACGGTTTATCGGCGGTGGGGCAAACATGAAGCATTACGAGGTGAGAGGTTGCGCTAATAGCAGTGTTGTTGCTAGGCCCCGGGGAGGGGGAGAACGAGACTTAATCCTGTTGTTCGTTCAGTTAGAGGTGGGTAAATGACTAGGTAGAAGGAAGGTTTGATGCGCATGCGCCAGGGAGTGCGGATATCCCCCGACAAGTATAGGGATATGTCATATGTGCATGGGGTGTGCTAGTAAATTTTTAACAACAGGCTCTCTCCAGGCCTAGCCAGCCCTGCAATTTGGGGGGTGGGGGGGGGGTGCAGGGATGGACTGGCAGGAGCAATGCATGCCTCTCTCTCCCCCCCCTCCCTCATGTAGCCACACTAAGCATACCTTTGCTTACAGGGATGTTGAGCCCCACCAGCCAATAAATGGACTGCCACCACTCCCTGCTGCTTGTTTCTGGTTTTCAGCAGCATGCTAGGACTTCTTTCGCCTGCACCAGAAGTCGCAACTTGCTGCTCAGCGCTGGAAACAAGGAGTGGGGAGCAGCTGCAGTCTATTGACTTGGCTGGTAGGGCTCATCATCCTCACCAGCAAAGTAAAAGAAAAGTAATGGGGGGGGGCTTAATCCCTTAATCCCACATTTTGGAAACCAGTTGTTAAAGTAGGGAGGGAGCTAGTTCAACAACCGGCTCCCAAAATTCTTAAAAACTTAACAAACAGCTCTTGCAAGCCTGTGAGAGCCCACTCTAGAACACCACTCGATATGTGGTTATCTATTATAGTATATGAAACACGTTAGTGGGTGTGTTGGGGGACATGCGGGTATCCGTGGGAGAATTTATATCATATGTAACATGCCCGTATTTCCTGGGGACTTAGGTGGATGTGAAGCGTCTGTTCACGCTTTCCAAAAATACTAGGACTAGGGGGCATGCGATGAAACTACAGTGTAGTACATTTAAAACAAATTGGGAAATTTTTCTTCACCCAACGCATAATTAAACTCTGGAATTCATTGCCGGAGAACGTGGTGAAGGCGGTTAGCTTAGCAGAGTTTAAAAAGGGGTTAGACGGTTTCCTAAAGAACAAGTCCATAAACCACTACTAAATGGACTTGGGAAAAATCCACAATTCCAGGAATAACATGTATAGAATGTTTGTTCGTTTGGGAAGCTTGCCAGATGCCCTTGGCCTGGATTGGCCGCTGTCGTGGACAGGATGCTGGGCTCGATGGACCCTTGGTCTTTTTCCAGTGTGGCATTACTTATGTACCCCCTGAAGCATGTGCACTACACACCCGATATTGTGTTTTCATATTATATAAGTTTACCCATACCCCTTGGGGATACATATACATTCTAGTTCATACACACCCACTAGTGTGTTTGATATAATATGCGGATATCTGTATGTGAATTTATATCCCCATATTTCCTGAGAATACAGATAACCCCCTACTGCATGCACGCTACACAGTCATTAACGTGTTTTGATATAATATAAATTCACCCACAGATGCCAGCATAACCCTAAACTTCCCTAGGATATTCCTGTTGTATGTGCAGTACACACCCACTAATGTGTTTCATATAGTATAAATACACCCACAGATACCCGCGTATCCCCATATTTCATAGGAACAGAAACATCCCCTGGCTCATGTGCACTACACACCCACTAACGTTTCATATAATATAAATTCACCCACCGATACCTGCATACTACATGAAACATGTTAGTGGATGTGTATCCTGGGAAAATATGGGACTATGCGGAGTATCGGTGAGTGTAAAAACTGTTCCACTCTATTTTTACTGTAGAGTATAATTTAAAATATGGATCATGGTATGATTTTACATACTTGCATCTGTTATCAGTTCAAGGAATAGCCAAGCACTGATGCACCTGGTTTGTGCAGCTGGAGAGAATTATTTCTGCAAAAGTAAAAAAATACTTTTTTATAAATGGTTATTAAAAAGCCCCAAACAATTTAAAAAAAAATAATTTTTAACATATCTCTGCTTTTATAAATGTTTTTAAATGACTATAAGTTTGGCTGGTGGTGGCTGCTGTGTCTGCATGGAGGAAATGTACTTCTTATGCCTCTATTCAGGAAATCTAGACTGCCCCAATTTGACTGCCCTATTTGAATGACTGTACACTTGTCCTTTAGATTGTAAGCTCCTTGAGCAGGGACTGGCCTTCTCTGTTAAACTGTACAGCGCTGCTTAACCCTAGTAGCGCTTTAGAAATGTTAAGTAGAAGTAGTAGTTCGTAGACTTTGGTGTAGTGGTGTATATAATACTTATGTATGCCTTTGTTTTTTGGAGGGGGAATGGGATGTCGCTTGTTTCAGGTGATGTAGTGGAAAATGATGAAGAATGCTAGAATATTTGCAGAAAAGCTCCTCTACTCCCCTGGTTCAATTATAATTCTCATTTAGTCCTGCAGAAACTCATCTCTTCTGTGGTGAGCTACGTGGAAGGCTTCCAATCATTCTGTAGCATTTTGTGTCTGAATAGAGTTCGGGGCATTCACGCTGGTCGTCTATGAAAAGATTTTTTGTTCTTTATAGCTGGCAAGTATTTCCCATTCGTTTGCAACTTTGCAGACTTTAAATCTATTCATGGTTTGATATAATGGGAACTGAAGAGTCATTAGCTGTTGACTAGAAGGAACATTATTGAGGTGGGATATTGTTTTAGCTTTTACTGTTTCTAGCAGAATTAGAAAAGGTTCAAAGAAGAGCGATGAAAATGATAAAGGGGATGGAACTCCTCGTATGAGGAAAGGCTAAAGAGGTTAGAGCTCTTCAGCTTGGAAAAAAGACGGATGAGGGGAGATATGATTGGGGTCTACAAAATCCTGAGTGGTGTAGAATAAGTAGAATTAAATCGATTTTTTACTAGTTTCGAAAGTACAAAGACTAGGGGACACTCGAGGAAGTTTTAAAACAAGTAGGAGGAAATATCTTTTTCACTCAACGACTAGTTAAACTCTAGAGCTTTTTGCTGCAGGATGTGGTAACAGCGGTTAGCGTAACTGGGGTTAAAAAAGGTTTGGACAAATTCCTGGAGGAAAAGTCCATAGTTTGCTATTGAGACAGACATGGGAAGCAACTGCTTGCCCTGGGATTTGTCGTATGGAGTGTTGCTATGATTTGGGTTTCTGCCAGGTACTTGTGGCCTGGCTTGGCCACTGTTTGGAAAACAGGATACTGGGGTAGATGGGCCATTGATCTGACCCAGTATGGCTACTCATGTTCTTATGTAGATGTGTATGCCATGTCCAGTACTGAGATTAACCACATGGTCAAGTAAACTGGATTGTTAGACCAATATAAGTCCATTTCTCTGCTGACTGTTCATTGCTAGTATTCTCAAACTCCAACTGGTTTGAGGCTCTTAAGAACCGAGAGTTTCTCCACAGACGAGCAGGGGAGATATAGACACACTTTCTGGTGACGTCTCCTAATTGATCAAGTATGCCAGTGCTTTTCTCAAAATCCAACTGGTTTGAGGCTCTTAAGAACCGGGAGTGACTATATCTATCTGATTGAGAACAATCTTGTCCTACCAGTCCCTCTGTATTGCAGGAGAGAACAGCTTGACACAGTGATTGTAGACTTCCAGGCTGTACAGTTTCTCTTTGCCTTTGTCCTCTCCAATAACTGTCCCCACAGTATCTTACTTTCTATGAAAAATGTGTATTTTGGAAGCCTGCTTTTAGCTCAGACCTGTTAGCAGCACACTGCTGATTTTGGAGGAGATGCTCATGGAGTCTGTGGTGACTCTGTCCATATAAGTTACTCTTTGCATTTGCTTGATCCTCATCAATCCTTCCCCTCTCCCTTTCCAATAGTGTAGGGGCTGCTTCTGAAATCATGTACTCTCCAACATCTGTGCGATAATATCCAACCTGCCGGAAATGTATTCCTCCCACTGAAGTGTGTAAACAAACTTCAGATTGTATGCAAATGGCCTGAGGTCTCCAAAGCTCATGCTGAATATCGTTTGGTATTTGATCTAGGAAATAACATTGCAGCAAGTAAAGAATATTATGTTATGGAACAGTAGTACATTGATAATGTAAGAGATTGTATTCTGAACGGGAGGAGGATGGGGTTTTAGTATCTTTGGGACCATTACTTTTTCTCTGTTTTGTATTGGAAAAAGCTCTTGAATAAAAATAAGTTTATTTATTTATTTGCATATTGTTATACTGCCTTTCAAATGAATTGTACATAATCAGGTACTTTAAAGAGATTTTACGAATGTTATGCTCATGGAAAACATTTTTATTGAAAAAGGCCCCTTGATGGACACAAATGGTTGGGATGTTTATCAGATGAAGTCGTCTTAGACTAAAGCATCCTTCCGTGGTAATATTGGCGTATCCAATTTTGTGGTAGTGATAACTGCAATTGGATAGACACTGCACCATTTGTGAAGGCTGGTAAGTAGTAAAATTAGGTGTGAGTTTTATCTCTTTCTAGTTTTTGCTGTCAACAATTTCCAGGAACAGTCAGCTGATAACATGGGGTGTAGACTTGGGTTCTGTCTGGGCTGGAAGGGGCTGTAGGTCTAAGGTTCATTTCTACTTTCATGAATAATTAACCTTGCTCTCTTGTCCCGCCTGAGAGAAGACACTTTGTGGAGGTCGTTGCATAAGCAGAGCCACTCTTGTACATGTCCTTGCACTGTAAACCCAGCTATATATAGAGGCAAAGCTATTAGTGCTATCCCTGCAAGCTCAGCATACTCACCAAGACGACAGCACAAGGTTTTCATCACAAATAGAAGCAGCTTGGGGGCCTGGACCGCAGGCTATAGGAATCAGAATTCAAGCATACAGGAGAGCAACCCAAAGGGAAGGAGACGACCACAGCTAGAGTAAGACCTGCAGCAATGCTGTAGGCAGGCACAAATGAGCAAATCCAACGATCAGCCAACTGGCCCTTTATCTGAATCTGTATTTTGTGTTTATGTAGACTGCTGGAAATACAGTTTTGTTTTCAGGCATTTTTGAAACATTTGAAAAGTGTTTCCTTGTGGCTGGTTAGCTGTTGTAAGGACTGACCAGATCACCATGCTCAACATCTCTGAAAGACTCTTTATTAAACCCCAGCGGGTGGTGGTTTTTTGTTGTTGTTGTTGTTGTTTATCGTTCCACCAGGTTGGTTACAGCACTTGTTCTTTAGATACTCCGGTTTATTGAACCCATAACAAGACTCAGTTCTTTCCTTTGTGCGCCAGAAATATACTTTTTAGCCAGCTATCAGGCTATAGAGTTATACTCATGACCCCGAGGGCAAGGTGGCTTTGTCCATGTCACGGGTGCTTTCAATAAAGACTTGAAGACCTCATCCCATGCCTGATCGTCATTTCTTCCATCCTCTACTGTTTTCTCGACTGTGGTTATGTACGTAGAGACTCTGTTTTTCTGCTTTTACACTTAAAGCCATTCCTTTTATACAATTTTTGGGTGATATTGTCATCCTTCTGTTTAGACTGATCTTTTGTATTTAAACTACTATGATATCCCTTCCAAAACAGGTCTCCTGACAGCACAGCTTTAAGCCATGGGAAAAAAAAAACTTCCCAATATCCTGTATAAGATCTGGTCACCTTGTTTTCAGCTTTCCTCTATACACTGTTGATTTGGATATCCTCCCCTTTACTATGACCAGTTATGTGTGTGTGTGTTTTTTTGTTTTTTTTAACAATTGATATCATCTTAATCTACAGCAATCCAAAGCAATTTACAGTAAAGCAAAAATACATAAAAATAATACTCTGCTCATCTGTCATAAACAAAATCCCAATACTCACCCAACTAAACAAGTACTCATACAACCTCCTCTTCGCTCCTCTGTCATGCAAACCTGCTCAACTTAACAACCTCCAAACACTTTTTGAAAAAGCCCAAGTCTTCACCCCCTATCTAAATTGTAAATAATACATTCTTTCTGTTCGCCCCTCCGAAATCCCATTCCATAACACTGGGGCCATCGCTGATTAAACCTTTCTTAAAATCTGCGCAATCATGGGCACCACTAACTCATCTTTCTGAAATGAACGCAGTTCACGTGTGGGAACATAATCTTAAAGCCTCTGAGGTAGATACTTTGTACCTAATCCTTGAATCATAACACAACGTGAACATCTTAACATGAATTCTACCTCCACTTGGAACCCATGCAAGGAGTGACAGCTTTCAACTGTCCTAGAGTGCAGAATACTGGACTAGTTGCAACCACTTAACCTGCCTCTGAGGTTGGCCCATATAAATGGCATTGCAGTAGTCCAACCTAGACAAAAGTAGCATCTGAGCCACAGGCACCAAATGTTCTTGGCTCAAGAAAGGATGCAACGGTCATAAAAGTCACAACTGACAAAAAGCAGCCTTCACTGTTGATACTTGATCCTCACATGTGAGGCAAAAACTGATCCAACCCCCAAATACTTGATTTTATCCTGTTGTATCAAAGCATCCAATCTAACTATACGTTACCTACAACTGTAATGTCAGATTTAGAGCAATGCAACTTCAAGTGATTCTGCCAACACCACCCCAAATCCTGCTCAAGACACCTAGTTAAGAACTGAAGCATAGGAGCCAACTTTTCAGAACAATTGAGGTGCTAAACTCATAAATTGTCCCTCTTTGGACAAAGTGAAGGAACCCATAAAACCATGGAGCTAGTGCTTGTAAACTGAAGATCTGCAGCTGGATCCTGAGTCAGCATTTAAATTAACTGAGCATCATCCACATAAAATACCATTATTTTGGAAACTGTAAAGAGGCATTGATAGCAGAACAGAGAGGCGGTGGCTGAGGAAATTGTCATACCAGGGAGAAAACCCCCAATGGTGAAAACTCTCTGCTTTGGCGCTACCAACAGAAGACTGGTTGGTTGAAGCTTGCACCTCAGTCTCTGCATTTAGAGAGAACAGGTATAGACAAGTCTCTTCTCTCTTCTTTTCCCCACCTCTGGCCCCAGGAGAGCCGTGTGTGGACTCCCAACGAGCAGTAGGTCTTTGTGAAGAAGAGAGAGGTAGTCTTCTGACTGTCTCCTCTAGACTTTAGTGGACAAAACTTGGTGTTCTCAAAGGCCTATTCTCTCGACTATGTTGTAAACTGTATATAGCAGGGACTTCATTCAAAGTGTCTACTGCATACACCTGGTAGCGGTATATGAAGACAACAGTGTTGACAGAATTCAAGAATGCATGGGATAAACACAGAGGATCTCGACATAGAAAAGGGATGGAATCCATTAAAACTAAATCTAAATGATCTCCTAGCTGGAGTGAGGTTAGGAAGCAAAGTCTGGCAAACTTCTACAGTCTGGATCCTGTAAACGGCAAAGACATATCAGGATGTAGGCCGGAGTGCACGTCAACGACAACTCCAGTAATTGAATAGTAAGAGCAGTGCTGGGCAGACTTCTCTGTAGGGGGAGAGATAGAATCATAAAATTGATATTGCTGAATGATAACTAGTTAGTGATGGGGAAGGGAATCGTGGTATTTGATGCCGGTGTTTAATCATGAAGAAGTATAACCTGCGCAGAGTGCCAGATACAACTCTGGACATCTTGGTGGGCAGACTGGATGGACTGTACAGGTCTTTTTATCTTCCAACATTTACCTGTTATGTTAGTAAAACTGTAGGTAGCACTGGTTTAGCAAACTCAGAAGCCTAATAGCACTTTTTCCATATAAAGCTCAAGGGGGCTTAGAGCATTATTAGTAGTTTTGATAAAAGTCCCTTTCCCAGAAGAGTATGGTTTAAATAGGTACCTGAGCTATTGGGATATAAAGTGAGGGACATGCGGTTCGAACACTGATGTTCTAACTAGGCTCCCTGACCATCATATTCTCCTAAAACTCAGGGCAGGGTTAATATGGCAGATCCTGTGCTTTAATGAACAAAACGCCAAGGGGCGCTGTGGTATTTTATCTGGGTGCCGCTCTGACTTGGGTTTCCAGCATTAGATTTACCTTCGGACTGAAGGACTTGTTCATGGAGTGATTTTTTTTTTTTTCTTTTGATAGGTCCTTGAATGAGTGAGACTTAAAGCTATTTGAATAGCTGTGACATTCAGGACAGTAAATCGATGCCAGTAAAATGGGCTTGTAAAAAGGCAGACATTCCCCAGGGGCAGGGGCACACTGACTGCAGCCAAAGCAGCGGGATGATTCATTACTAATACATGGGAGGACTGTGCCCAATTTAGCCATTCATGAGTTTCTAATCTGTTGTTTCACAAGAGTTTGTGCCCTTTTTTTCACTTTCTTTTGCAGCAGTTTTGTCCCCCCCCCCCTTTTTTTTCCCCAGCACCAAAAAGTTCTCTTATACAAAGACTTTTCCAGCAAAATCAGCAGCCCTGCAGCCTGATGACATGAGTTCCATTTCTCAAGTGCTGCAAATGGGTCTGGCATTTGGGGCAGCCAGTCCTGCAAACAAATCTGATTCTTGGCTCAAAGATATGCAGAGAGATTCTGTGAATAACTGTGGTAGGAATCCTGAAAGCCAGAACCGGTTTTGTGGTACTAGAGCACTGCAGTTCTCTGCCTTTGGTCTACTTTTTGAAAAGTCCATGGAGACTGCTTGTCGGTTAAGTAAAGTTGACCATCTTCAGGCTTTAGGATGCAAAGAGGCATATTTTCAAAGCATTTAGACTTACAAAGCTTCATAGTAACCTATGGACCTTTATAAGTCTAAGTGCTTTGAAAATAAGCACCAAAATGTCCTTTCCTGTGTTCTGTGCCAGTGAAGCTAATAAAACAACAGATTAAAGAACACCCAGCATCACAAACGTGATCTTAGAGAAACAAAATCATGTGCCAACCCAGGCTATACAAATTAAAATTGCAAACCTTTTTTTTTCTTTCTTTCTTTCTTTCTTTCTTACCTACTCTACTGTGAAGAGAAATGCCAAACATGGGTCAGCTGCAAGGTGTGTTGCATTTGGTTTGGCTGTTAATGGATTTCCAGAGACCCATGGTGAATATGTATAAGTTGCTTTTGCATGCAAGACTGAAGAAGAAGAGAATTAACTTACTTGCATTTTCTCTGCCAGTATGCCACAAAAGTAGGTGAGCTGCTGAGTGAGGCTGAGGGGCCCAGCAGTTCACGAGAAGTAGTGCCAGTAAGATAAGATCCTCAGGTACCAAGAAAGGCAGTCTGAAACAAAAAAAAAAAATGGCAGAAAGATACAGAAATATTTTCCATCATTTTGGGTACCACAGACTTGATGAAAACATTTCCAAGCATACCTGCATAAGATGCCTTGTGTTAGATTACATCTTACGAACTGCAGAGAGGAGCTGTTTGGCACAATGCAAGTTTACGGACAAGCGTTAGCAGTAAATTTGAGAGACTGAGATCATACTCCATGTGAGCCTGGCTTAGGAGTGAGGTTCATTACTGTCATGGTGTACAGAAAACAAATCCATTTGGAGAAAATACCCCAAGAGAAAATGCCAATCTTTTTAACCTTCTGCATTCCTTTTGTGTGAGGCAGCCTCCTTTTGGCTGAAAAGGATTTCACCTGCTTTCAACAGCTTGCCAGATTACCACTTCCCTCCCCTTCCCTTTTGCAAGAGTAGAGCATAATTCTGTGCAGCTGAACGTTTCAGCCTCGGGAACATGAACCATTGCCTTGGTTAAGAATAGTCATCTTTATGATATTAGAACACTTGTTCCTGAGATACCAGGATAAGATGATTGCTGGAAAATAATATGCAAAAGGAGTTAAGAAATGTCTGTGTCTAGGGGCAAACCACCAGATTTTATATAGGTTGCCCAAAGTTGGGCATCGAGCCCAGATGTGCACACAAACTAATTAGCCAGTTGGGTGCTAGCAACCAATTTATTGGTGTTAATTAGTTGATTGGCATGTAATTGGCACTGGTTTGGTTTTGCACGCATCTGCTGATATGCTGTTCTATAATGCTGTGCAACTAAGGTGTCACGTGTAGCCCAAAATGGGGCGTGGTCACGGGAGGGACATGGGTGGCTCAGGGACATTCCAAATTTTAGGCGCAGTGTTATGGAATATTTGGGGTTATGGACCCAACTTGCACGCCAGGATTTACACTAGGTTTCAGCCAGCATAAGTCCTCACGCCCGAAGTTGGGCAAAGGAATCTGCTCAGCCCAGTGCACCCCTTATAGAATAGCACTGAGGGCAGGTTCTTCCTGGTGCTTAAATTTGAACACCATTTACTGGATCGGGCTCAAAACGACTCTGAAAAAATAGAACAGGATGAAATTTGGAATGGGGAATCACTGGTGGAGGTTAAAGTGGGCCAAATTGGACCCCAGGGAAATAAGACCACCCCCCCCTCCCCAATGGCTCAGGAAACTTAGCAGAATTCTCCTTTCAAACTTCCTCTCCCCTGTTCTCAGCTTTCCCCTACACTCCTAAAAGATTCCTTACAACTGACTCTCTCCCCCAAGAGCCATGGTCCAATTGCTTTCTCCACTTGTTCATGTCTACATCCTTGGTTCAAATTGTACAGTCCTCAGTGCTTGACCAACAGCCTTTCTGGATTTGATACTTTTTCCTGCTGTTCCTTTCTTGGAACCAGTCTCTATTCCTTTCTGGCTTCTTTTTTTTTTTCTTCACCTTTTTGCTTCTCTTTAAATTTTGGTTTTAAAATTACAGTTTTTATATGCTCTGTTTGTTTCTTGTGTAATTTAAACATTGACACTTTGAAAGCAGCTACATCTGTGCCAGAAAATACCAGCTTGGGAAGGAGATTTGATACCTTGAAGACCTCAACAAGAGGGAGAGGAAGATATCTGTACTTTTGGAAGAGTTTGGAACCCTCCCCCAGTGGTAAAAGTAGAGAAGATTTGAGAGAAAGTGAACCTCCTGGTTGTCTCAGTCCATGCAATTTTTTTTGTTCTTGTTTTTTTTTTTTACTCTAGTTTTCGACTTGCGGTCTTGCACATTTCAAGAATACCGTTCAGTGCTGAGGAAATTCAAGTGGGCTTGGCCAGGCAGAGAAGCTTGCCAAGGCAATACTTGGCCCTATGCTACAGCTGCCCCTTCATCTGTTGAACATCGGGAAAAGTGAGCCTTCACCCATCTTTGTCAGGAACTGACTTAGCCATTTGGGTTCTCTTCAGCACTGGTATGCAAAATATTTGTTTCAGCTGCTTGAATATACTTGGAAAGAAATATTATAGTGTTGGCAACATTACACCAGTTGCTACTGTTGGAAGCAAAGGTTGTCATAATGAGTCCATAAGCTAAAATGCAATGGACTAGGCTTATAGTACTGTTTGGAATTATATGTGTCATTGAAAACCAAAGCAGTAAAATGCTGTTTTCTTTCTTTAACATATGATCTGGGTAAAACTTAATTGAGAGTGTTGTCCTGTTCACTTTGATGTCATTTGTAGAGTTTTTGCTCCAGTCTGGGCTGCTGAGTATAGTGATGGAGGCTGTTGGATCGTACAAGGCCTCTTTCTAAATTGCTTCATCGTTTCAATTTCCCAGGTTGGTTGTTTGGTCCTCCCACCTGGGAAGCAAGCAAGTCGGAAGGAGTAACACAAAGTAATGTCAGGTAAAAAGAGTGCATCAGGCCACAGATGGAACAACCAGGTGGATTCAGAAGTCAAAGGAAGCAGTTTTTTATTCACAACTCAACACGGCCTGCGATTCGGCTATCGCCTGCATCAGGGGTCAGTCAGAGGTAAAACATCAGTCTCGAGAATCCTTCTGAGCAACAATACAAAAGAACATGCAAGAGGTTCTCTGCACCGCTTACTAGAAAACAATGGTGGTTGCCAGCATCATGAATCAGACTGTTGTTGCTGAGAAAGTTTCTCGAGACTGATGTTTTATCTCTGACTGACCTCTGATGCAGGCGATGGCCGAAACACAGGCTGTGTCAGGTTGTGAATAAAACATTGCTTCCTTTGACTTCTGAATTGTGGCCTAATACATTCTTTTTACCTCTCACCTGGGAAGATATTGAGAGTGACTGCTGCTGTTCCAGGGCATGCATACCTTCAAAGGCAATGACTTGATGGAAGAGAGACAATTCCAGAAGCAGACTTCTAGGACTGTTATGGACATTGTTTGGTGTACAATGTTCATTAATCAGTTTTGGTTGGTTCTTTCGATTTTTCTTAAGGGATGCCAAGAAACCCCCTAGAGTGCAAGGGATCCTAGACTCATGTTGTCCAGTGAGTTGAATAGTGCAAAGTGAGGTACCACTCAAAGATTTATCCTGTTGGATGGTGATCTGGCTCATTGACTTAAGAGATTGATCCTGATACAACGTTTGGAGCTTGTGTGGCGTCAGAAAAGCAAGAGTTGGATCCTTCAGCAGGGAAATCTCCCAAGACAAATTATAGAATGTTGGGTATTATTAGGAAAGGTATGGAAAACAGGTGTGAGGATGTTATAATGCCGTTGTATCGCTCCATGGTGCGACCGCACCTTGAGTATTGTGTTCAATTCTGGTCGGTGCATCTCAAGAAAGCTATAGTAGACCTGGAAAAGGTGCAGCGAAAGGCGACGAAAATGATAGCGGGGATGGGACGACTTCCCTATGAAGAAAGACTAAGGAGGCTAGGGCTTTTCAGCTTGGAGAAGAGATGGCTGAGGGGAGACATAATAGAGGTATATAAAATAATGAGTGGAGTGGAACAGGTGGATGTGAAGTGTCTGTTCACGCTTTCCAAAAATACTAGGACTAGGGGGCATGTGATGAAACTACAGTGTAGTAAATTTAAAACAAATCTGAGAAAAGTTTTCTTCACCCAACGCATAATTAAACTCTGGAATTCATTGCCTGAGAACGTGGTGAAGGCGGTTAGCTTAGCAGAGTTTAAAAAGGGGTTAGACGGTTTCCTAAAGAACAAGTCCATAAACCACTACTAAATGGACTTGGGAAAAATCCACAATTCCAGAAATAACATGTACAGAATGTTTGTACGTTTGGGAAGCTCGCCAGGTGCCCTTAGCCTGGATTGGCCGCTGTCATAGACAGGATGCTGGGCTCGATGGACCCTTGGTCTTTTCCCAGTGTGGCATTACTTATGTACTTATCTTTCATGGTCATCACTTTAAACAAAATCTTGATTATGCCTTTGGCTTTTTGAAACTGCTTCCTGTAGTATTCTGTAAGCTGAGAAGGCAGCAGCTTCTCTTAAAAACCCTTACAAGACGCCATCAGGACCTACCAGTACCCCAGTAGAGGCTTCCACTGCTGCCACACTTCTGGAGATTTCTGCATTTTGCCTGTATTGAGTTTGAGAAGTGAAGTTGGAAGCAGAGTGGGATCTGAGAGCTAACATGTTGCTTCCCATGCCTATTTCTTAAGTTTCACAATCCATTCCAGATGGGTCACGCTTGGGGTTTTTTGTTTTTTTTTGTTTGTCAAGAAGGAAGTATTAGTTTCTCAGATGCTATATATAACGCCTCTCGTTGGGATCACCTTGGCCTTTCACTTGATGTGGCTCATTCTGTGGACTCCCTGGGATGCTGCAGATATTTGTAGGAGGTTCTGACCTTTCAGTTATAAGGATTATGCTCTGGCTTGTTCTTCAAGTGGGTGGACTACAAGTGAAAGCACAGCTTGAATAAGACTGGTATTTCCTTAGATCCCACTGTGGCTTCTTGTGATGTTGGGCAAGTCGCTTAACCATCCATTGTTTCAGGTACAAACTTAGATTGTGAACCCTTTGGGGACAGGGAAATACCTTCTGTTCATGAATGTAACTCACCGTGAGCTACTACTGAAAAAGGTGTGAGCTCAGCCCAAATCCAAACTGGAACATCGCCTCTTCTAATAAGCTATTTTCTCTGTGAGCTTAGCCACCCCTTTGCTTTTCTTGAGTTCTGGTTTTGGTATATTAGTCTGCTTTCCTGTTCTAAACAAAGCAGGATCTCTCTGGTTTAAAAAATAAAATTAAAAATTATATATATGTAAATATAACATGATCTTCTGTGAGAGGTTAGACATCCTTTATCATCCAGTTCCATTCCTGCTCCTTTTCTCTCTTGTCTATAGCTGTCATTTATTACCCCCCCCCCCCCCCCCCTTTTAGTCTGTATTTTAAGCTGTGGGACTCATCACTATCCCAAGTGCCATCTCTCCTTGTTCCCAGGGGTTTGCTGGCATGCTTGAAAGGCAGACGGGCAGTTTTTGTGACTGTGCCTGGGTCTATTAATATAACAATTGGCCACTGGTATCTTCTATGAGCTGAGGCCCGGTTTGGGCAGGTCTGCTGTCAAGCTCACACTTAATGAGGAAAGAGTATAGAGTTAGCCATCAAGCCCTGGGGAAAGGTTGTACAGGAAACCCTGAGGGCCAGATTGTGCATCTAATAGGGGAGAAAAGGTTTTAGTAAATCAGAGCCAGAATTCAGTTGTGTTATGATAACATAGTAACATAGTAAATGACGGCAGATAAAGACCTGTACGGTCCATCCAGTCTGCCCAACAAGATAATGTAGAAGAACTTTACAACCTTGGATTCAGTTGACTTCTTCCAGATAGTATTACTGGATTCTCAAGCTGACAAGTCTCTGCAGTTTGTTTGTTTTGTGATGGAGAAGATTAATGTGTATTATCCAGACCTCCTCCCTTTTCATAGGGCACAAGCGTAGGTCCCCCCCCATTTGGTTTAGCAGGAGGAGTGACCTAATGGTTAATTCAGTGGCCGGGGAACTGAGTTTGATTCCCACTGCGGCTCCTTGTGACATTGGGCAAGTTGCTTAACCCCTCATCGCCCCAGGTACAAAATAAGCACCTGTTTATAATATGTAAATCGCTGCGAATGTAATCAGAGACATTTTTTTAAATCCCATCCCCTTTCCCCTTATCCAGCAGTGATTCCTTTTTATTGACTAATGAGAAAGTAGCCAAACTGTGGTCCATGAGTCTTTTGAGTCCTGATTGGTGACCTCCAAAGCTTGACTGTGCAAAATTATTCTGTTTGTCCAGTTTATTGATATCTTGCTCTGTTTCTTTGTTTTTTTGTGTGAATTTTCATCTTGTGCAGTCTAGCTAGAAATGGAAAGTTCTCCCTACAAGAATAGACCCAAAATGGGTTCTCTAAGTCTCCTATGACTGAAAAAGCTGGTGG
This sequence comes from Microcaecilia unicolor, assembly GCF_901765095.1. Lineage (NCBI taxonomy): Eukaryota > Metazoa > Chordata > Amphibia > Gymnophiona > Siphonopidae > Microcaecilia > Microcaecilia unicolor. The sequence goes on along the minus strand of NC_044033.1, from coordinate 200,538,031 downwards.
TGAGACGGTAGGGTGGGGGGGGGGGGGGCTTTTTTGGTTTCTTTTATTTCCAAAGTGATGATGGATTGATCGAGATTTTGGTTGAGTGGAAATGTTGCCCTTTTGTCTGCTGGAAATTTGATGTATGTATGTGTCTCCCCTGCCTTTCTGGTAGCTGAGGCTGCAGAAAAGATCAGAGTTGCCTTGCTGTAAATGGGCCTGGGGGACATTTCACAGGGGTCTGAACCTGAAACCTGCTTCCCTGCCTCTGGGAAAAGTCACAGCTGACATGGGTTAGCTAAAGCAGGCAGCTGGAGGTATTTGCTAAGTGAACCATTAAATAAATGCCAAAAAAATTCATTTTCATTGGTTGAATCTGAAACCAGATACAAACCTTTGCAATTTCTGAACCAAGAGAAGCAGCCTCCCCCAAACAAACTTGGTAGCTCTTTGCTTTGTACCAGCTTAAAACTTTAAAAAAAAATAAGGTTGCGGAGGGTGGGGTGGGGGGTTGTACATAAATTAGAAATTGGCAATAAATGCTCACCTTGCTTCAGTCTAACAGGAGGATGCCTGCAAAAAGCTGGTGCACCCCGAGCAGATGTGAATGGAGCAGGTTCCCAATGGCTGGGCTCTTTTATATTTAGCAGTCCGTATGAGCAGACTTATCAGGTTACACCTCGGAGCAAAACTTGTCCAGTGCACAGAGCTCAGCAACCACCTCCCCTCCATGCCACGGCAAGATCTGTTTATCCCGGAGGGGTGCTGGTCCTCTAGCTCCTTTCAAACATATTGGGGCTCACTCCAACCACCGAGTCCTCTAGCAGGGTTTTTTCTTTCCTATCCAAATCTGCAAACACAGCTTCGGGAGGGAGAGGATCTATTCTGAAAGTAGCTGAAGAGAGCACTCAAAGAAAGGGAGAGGTCCAAAACCCTTAAAAAAAGCAAAAAAAAAAAAATCATGGATATAAATATGGTGGCAAGTGAGACAAACCAGCCAGGCAAGAAGAATACCAATGGGGCTGCCCCGAAATGGACTCCTGTCAAACTACCTAAGAAAACTAAAAAGGCTGTTGTTTTTTTCGAGGTGGAGATTCTGGATGCCAAGACCCGGGAGAAACTCTGCTTTCTGGATAAGGTAAGGCACTGGCTTTGCATTGCCCCCATCCCACCCCTGTACGAGCGTTAACTGGCTGCACCCAGAGCCGTTTTTGAAGCATTGTGGATGGCAGTAGATGTGGAAGTCCTCTGCTGGATAAGGAGTTGAGCACGGTGAGGTGGATATAGGGCTTCTGATTTTAGATTTCAGTTGATGAACACAGATAAAATGCCTTCCAGTGCAAGAATAATTTAATTTTAATGTCTGTTTTGTTTGACATAGGTATTTATTGGATGCACAGCAGAAAAAGCTCACTTTTTCCGACAACTGTGTGATATAAATATGCATGGTTGATTCCACAGGAATTTTGTTTTAATGCCTTCAAAGAACCCCTGATTAGCTGAAAAATAAACACCTACATTCACAATTTATAATGACCTAAGAACAGACACCCTAAGCATATTGAATATAACAGGACAGGCACAGACAGGACTGTGATGAGAGATTCTTGTGGAGGGTGGAAGAACTGGGTTTTACGTATTCGGAATCGCTTATTGGTTTAGTAAGATAATGCACTGGGGCTGCATAAAGATGTTGATGTATTTCATTTTGAAAGAGAACCTGACAAACACTTCTGCTTCCTCCACCCCCCTGGCAGATGCATGGAACAGTCTACAATTTGATTTTGATGTACTGTTCAGTTGTTTAAAAAAAAAAAAAAAAAAAAAAAAAAAGTCATAAGGGGGCTTCACAGTTGGATGGATGGTGGGGAGTTAGTTTTGGAAGGACTCCATCTCTGAAAACCACACAGTTTATTTTGAGGTCTGTGCAGACAGTTGCCACAGCCAGATTAAAAAAAAATAAAATTAGAATCCCGCAGTCAGACCTGAGCTTGTGTTTGTGATTGTTGGATCGGTAGGCTTGCTTTCAGCTGCAGCATTGCAGATACCAGAACACAGTTGAGGGGGGAGGGTGGGGTGTATTATAAGAATAGCCATACTGGGTCAGACCAGTGGTCCATCCAGCCCAGTATCCAGGAGCAGCTTAGTATCCTTTGGGAGCTGGGTGGCTTGGTGTACAAGAGGCCTGTAGGATCCAGAAAAGAATACTAGCAACAGCGTCCACTACAGTGGGAGTGATTCCCACTCCGCTCGTCTGCTGTCAGGTATCGGGTTCCATCGTGGTGGCCCATGGCTTCTTCATCCTTTTGTGGTCTGCCCTACCTAGCCATAGCTAGTTCTAATATCTGCTTGGAGCACATACTTTCTGGCATTTTCCTGTGGCATGTTCAGCTTTGCGTTGCAGCATGAGTGTCACTGACATCCTGCTAAGCATGTGTATTGGGAACACACCTTTTTTTTTTTTTTTTTTTTAACTAAAATTCCATTTTATGTAAATAATACCCACCCTATCCAGCCCTGTAAATTAATTTCTCACCCTTCCGTTCTAGACTACAGGCATAGCACCCAGGGTTTTCCCAACAGTAAGACAGTGACCCTTAACCAACCTCCTCTAACCCACAGACACCACAACAAGCACCTGTTTGTTCTACCTTGTTAGCAGTTCCTAAGCGCAGATTAACAGGTTGTATGGGCTGTTTTCTGTAAGAAATGGTATGCTTTTTACAGAAAGGACCACACTTCAAACATCTGAGGCCACATTGTACTACTGTGGTATGTAGTGATGCCAAGTAGACTACTTGTGTTAATAACTTATTTACAAAATGTATACACTGCACAATCTGTAATCCTTGGCAGTGTCTAACTTAAAATACAATAAACACAACCAAAACCATATAAGCATCAAATCTGATCAATATAAAACATTCATTGGCAGCTCCAAATGCTTGCTTAAACATGTCTTCAATTCTTCTTTTTTTAAATTCTCAACTGGATTAATTGTTCTTGAACCTAAAGGTAAGGCTTTAGGGCCATTGACCCTTCTCTAACTTAGCATCTGTGAGTTGGAAATGAACAACAATTTCAGTGGAGCTGACTTACCTTAAATTGACACTCGGCTTCACACTGGGGTTTTAGCAAGGGCTGCAAGTTCTGGAATTAACGTGGACATTCACTGCACATGTTTTAGTCCAGTGAAGTGTTTCTATTTCCTTCCAATATCTATAATGACAGACTAGGGCTCACCAACTCGAGAATATCACTCTACACCCCATATGATGCACTGCCTTTTGTCTCCACCTTTCCTGTTTTCTCTCTCTTCACCAGTTTTTTGTATACTTTATGCATGCTTGGGAAAAGGATTGTTTGGGGGTTTTTTTGTTTTGTTTCTTGGGTCTAGCATTTTCCCTCCTGCTTGGTGTTTTTGGCTCAGTTGGAGCCAGCCTTTGCCCTGAACCTGCCTTCATGATTTTCCCTCTTTCAATTTAGCCTAGCTACGACAGGGACTGTCCTTGGCTAGAGACTACAACTGAACTACCCTCCAGAACCCAGCCAGTGTGGCCCTCGGGTCTGGCCACCAGGTGTAGATATTAAGCGATGGCAGAAACCTTCATCGCTCAGGAGCTGTGTGCACTGTCTCTGCAGCAACACTTGCCCCATGTCCAGTTTGGAGTTTGCATAGACTGACAGCAAATAACTAGAGCAAAGTCCATTTCATCTTCCCTTCTTGTAATATATCCCACAGATGCAACCAAAACTTTTTGCTTTCATCTCCTGAATTCCATTACTATTTTGCTTCCATAATCTCCCCAAGAGATCATTCCATGCATTCTTGACTGTTTCTGGAAAGAAATATTTTCTGAGGTTACTCTTCCTATAGTGATAGCAATGCATGCAAATTTCTCTCATGCATAATCATCATGGATATCCTGAAAACTTGGCTGGCTTGGTGAGTCCAAAGGACTCGGCTGAGAGCCCCTGGTCCATCATATCCGTCCTCTGGACACGTCCCTTCTGTGTTTGGGTGGGTGCAGGACCGCCAAGGGGGGGGGGGAGGGCAAAATTCCCCAAGCTCAGTGCTGGCAAGCTTCTTCTTGCAGCCTGCTTCCGGGTGTGTCCTCCCCTGCTCTTGCGTGCCGCCCAGGACCCGTATGATTGCATTAGTGCAATATCATATTCCTTAGCGTCCCTCCGGACCGGACCAGGATTGGACTGATGGGTTGTGCTCGCCTACCAGCAGGTGGAGACTGAGAAAAAACTCTGACTCTAGAGAGCCAATAGGAGCCCTGGCCATGTGACCTTAGCCCCAGTATTTTCTCAGTCTCCCAGCAGGTAGGAAGTGAGCCCATTAGTCTCTCTCCTTTTCTCTTTAGATATTACAGATATTTGTGATAATTCTTCTGTGCCTGGAATCTTATTTAGAGGCTTGACAGGGTTTCCTTTCTCTTCTTTCTTTGACAGCCTCGGGGGTGTTAAACTCGGGTGTCTCGAGTCCACCCCCCTTCCTCCCCATCTCCCTGGCTTAGCAGGGAAGGGCCGTCCCTTTCTCTGGAAAGGTGTACCGTCTTTGGGAGAGGCAGCCACTTTTAACAGGTAGCTGCTTTAAAAGAATTAAATCAAATAAAAGGAAATTCAAAGAAGCAGCCTTTCTTTCCCCAGACTTCTAACGAGCAGGCAGCTCCAGTGTTTTATTATGATTGAGGGGTTATAAAAAAAAAAAAAAAAAAAAACAGAAGAAAATAATTCAGTATCTGTGACTTTAAACAGCGATTTTTCTCGTCAGATTTAATTTCCTCCATTTTCTTGCGTTTTGGCGGCGGCAGTTTAAACAAATGAAAAAAAAAAAAAAGAAAAATGTGCGAACCGCGTAAGCGCGGCCACCTGTTTTTTCCGATATGGCTTAAAAGTTCAAACAGCTGCTGTCGGTCAGCGTCGCGCAGTTCACGCAGCCGGAACGTGTAAATTTTGCTCTCCCTTCAAGGTTTCTTCGGGTCCGGTGCTGCCTCCAGTTTTTTCGGGGCCTTTTTCGCCGGCTGTTGTTTCTTCGCCGTTCCGCTGGGCTCCGCTTGTTCGGAGGTGTCGGGCGCGCTGTCGACGATCGCCACAGGGCCAGTGGAGCGAACGGCGGCCATTTTGTTTCTCCCTCCATCTTATCAGTCGGGGATCTCTCTGCTGAAGGTAAGGCTGCAGTTCATAGAGCAGTTCGGCTCCAAGATGTGTATACTTTTGTATGTGCTGAACGGCGTATTCTAAAATGCTCTTCACATCAGCAGGCAATATTTGGTTGAAAGGGGGCTCCTTTCATATATGAATATATAACAAGCTTTTCTTCTTTTAAATTTCTATGTATCACGGGGCTGTTAACACTAGTTTTTTCTGGTGCTCAGTCATTTTTCATTGCCTGGTGGAAAATCTACATCTTATCATAATATCATAATTCATTTCAAGCATTTTCCTCAATAGCTGTAGTATTATACAGTGTTTTAAGAACTTTAGAAACTTTCTCTATAGGCATAGAGTAAATTTCTGTCTTTCTCATTCCCTGGTGAATAGGACTACATTGTCTAAGAGTCAATTGATTGGTACTTTGCAATTCTGACCATAATATATTAGTTCCTTTCAAGCATTTTACTCCATGCCTATGATGTTATATAGTGTTTTAAGAACTTAACAGACACTCTCATTGGCTGTAGTGTTATACAGTGTTTTCTTTTTCCGACTTTAAGAAGCCTTCTCTAGAGGCATACAGTATATTGTTCAGATGCCATGGGGATATATCAGCTCTTTCATATTCTCTGAGGGACAGTCCTGTCTACCAAGCAACCAATCACTCAGCTGCCTTAGCAGGCATGCTTTATTCATGTCTTCCCTTCTTTTCCAACTGCCTTGAAGCCTCTCATTTTTCATTTTAGCTTTCTTCTGGTTTTTACAGGACATATGGTCACTTAGAGAATAAAGTCATCCTTTCACTTAAAGATAGTGGACGGTCCTCAAACCATCTACTCGTGTTTGTCTCTACTCTATCAGTTCAGCATTGGCAGATTATAAACATCCTGGTTTGGTCCAGTATGCCTATACATACCATCTGCTATCTCTTCCTCTTCCTTAGAGACCTGATGTTATATCAAGCTTTCTTGAATTCAGATACAGTCTTGTCTACACTGCCTTCACCAAGTGGCTGTGGCACAACTTCACTTTTTTCGTTACAGGTAATTTCCAAGTTTGTCCTTTTTCATTTTCATTCTATGCGCCTTCACTCCAGAGTGTTCTTTCAATTGGAAGGGGATTCACTCACTTCCTGTGTATTTATACCATAGGTACATAAGTATGGTTATGCTGGGTAAGGCCTAAAGTCCATCAAGTCCAGCATTCATATCTAATGGGCATAGGTACATAAGTTTTGCCATTCTGGGGAAGCTCAAATGTCCACCTTTCTACAGCCAGAACAGCATTAAAGAAAAGAAAAAAAAAAAAAAAAACCTCTCACGAGAGTATCGAACAGAAATCTCTGCTCCAAAAGCAAGGCTTTGCAGTAATTCTGCAAACTAACGCATACAATATTTGCCATGGCTGTTCACCACTAGGAACACCGGGGACCCTGGGCCTAGGTTCGGTGTTTTAACCTGAAACAAGCTCAACATTCATATCTATTGGGTGTGAGTCTGGTACTACTACTACTACTTAACATTTCTAGAGCGCTACTAGGGTTACGCAGCGCTGTACAAATTAACAAAGAAGGACGTTCCCTGCTCAAAGGAGCTTACAATCTACATCTCAGTGAGGGAGGACGCATGACCGTGGTACGTGGATTAGTGGTATGTGGATTAGGGAGATCCAAGAAATTACAGGCCGGTGAATCAGACGTTCATACTGGGACAATTTTTTTCTGTCCGGAGCGTACTACCATAGCTGGTGGACTCCTATATTCAGAACTTTCTATATTCAGAACTTACCCAACTATGGAACGCCATAGAGATAGGGTTGGAGTTTGTAGCCCTATTTAACTGGTGTCCTTGGTCACCCTTCCTCTTCTCCTCAGGATCCAGAGAATGGCTAGTTTTTTGCTTATGCATTAACCGGTCATTTTCAGCAGTACTCTCTCTTCCGTTCTTTTATAGATCTAAGAGGATGTTCATTGCGCTCTTAGGGTCATTTCATTCTTACCTAGACGACTGCCTAATTGGAGAAAGTCTTATCAGCAGAGTTCTCAGGTCACGCACCGGGTGTTGCATTTCTTACAGTCTCTAGGTTGGGTGGTGATTGTAGCCAGGCCTTTTATTTGATCTCTCATCAGATATCTCTGATTTTCTCTTTGTTTAGTCAGGTTGGCGCACAGTCTTTTGTCTCCTCTGCAAACACCCCAGTTTATATTTTTCTTGGTGACCTTGGGCCTTCGGCCATTTCCTCGCTCTATTCTGCAGAATGCAATTTTACTTTCTAATGCCCAAGAAGGAATTTTCCTTCATCCTATTGCGAATCTCAGGGTCATCAATCGCACTATTTAAGTGTCATCTAGTTATCTCAAGAACCTTAGTTCTGTCATTGGGATGCTTCGTGCAGTACACTTTTTGGCAGAAGCTTGTTTGTATATATTTTTTTTCTGGGGGACCTCAGCAATTCGTTTTACCTTCGGGTGAATTTTGTTTTCCCTACTGACAAACAAGGCGGAGAGAGCTATGTTGGTCCTTGCCATGGCAATGGGTTATGTTATCCGCCAAGGAGGAGTTAAGAGTATACTCTTGAGTTTGTACTCATTTTTTCTTAGTTGTGTCACCCTGCTTTTAGGTGAATGGACTCTCATTTTTTCAGCCTTACTTCCTCACTGCGACACTTCAGGGCTATCTCTTTTTGCCTTCAGGCTCATGAACATTTCTTGCTTCTTCCGTTCAGCAACAGTCTTGACGGAGACAGGGACAGATGCCAACGTCCAGCAGGGGTTTTTCAGCCTTCTTTATGCGTTTCTTCCATCATCTCACTAGGTGTTTACGCAGAACCAAGGCACCCTTCTACATCCGGACCCCCAGTCACTCAAACTTATGGCGTGGTTACTGGGTTTGCAACATCTTTGATATTTTCGCAGGAAGTACTTCAAGTTTTAATTGCTTCCAGACAGAAATCTACATTAAAGTCCTATGAATCAAAGTGGCGACGGTTCACTCTGTGGTACTCCTCTCGCCACTTCATTCCACAAACAGTATCCATTTTGCATGTTTTGGAATATCTTCTGCATCTTGCGAAATCTTGTCTGTCTTACTCATCCATTAGAATTCATTTGGCAGCTCTATCAGTGATGCATGATACTGTTGACAACCGCACGCTTATGCAGCATCCACTGTCAAAGCGGTTTCTTAAAGGAGTCCTGCACCTGTACCTCCCGCTTCGTCCACCAGCTAGGTGAACTAGGTGAACAGACTCTTAAAGTTCTGTTTTCTAGTAGCCATAACTTTTTCTATAAAGTTTTCCTCTTCAAGCAGTGTTTCCCAGTAGCCATTGCAGCAAGTAGATCTATGTGTGGAATACTTCTACGGTTGGTAACTTCTTTTCGGTCTGCTGTAGTTTAAAGTTTTCACCTTTCCCAATCGGTTTTTTCTTATTGGTTTTGTCCTTCTAGCCAGTAGGCGTAAAAGTTTTTCATTGTTTCTAACCCGCTATATCGCGAAGGATCAAGGAAATGAGAATGTCTATTTCTCTTCTCGCTGAGAGGGCAGTTCCACAGCGTATTACAACATATTCCACAACTTCAGAAGCGGGCTCTATTCTTACTACGGCAATTTTTGGTGCTCTCGGTGCACATTGGTAAGTTGGCAACTTAGTCCTAGTTTCATTTTATTTTGCTCATTGGGACACACTACATGTTAGTTGTCGCCAGGTGGCCTATGCAGCATGAACATTTCTCTGCAGTTTTCATAGGGTCCCTCCCTTCAGATTACTGCTTTGGTACTTCCCATCAGTCCAATCCTGGTCCGGTCCGGAGGGACGCTAAGGAAGGAGAAATTAGATCTTACCTGCTAATTTGCTTTCCTTTAGTCCCTCCGGACCGGACCAGGCCCCTCCCATGTTCTCTCTACTCTTTAGCTTCTTTTATTAAGTAGGAAGTGTATTCATTCCTTTACGATTCGTGGAACAATACTATATATATACAGAACTTTACGTGGTCTATACCACTTCTCTGGTGGTTGCTGGTGAGCTCAATTGCTGGAATCTATCTATAAAACCTTAAATACGCCATACCACTTCTCTGGTGAGAGTTGTGGCTGAGCTCAGTTGCTGGAATATCTATAAAACCTTAAATATGATTTACCACTTTTCTGGTGAGAGTTGCTGGTAAGCTCAGTTGATGGAATATATATAAAATCTTAAGTGGGCCATACCACTTCTCTGGTGAGAGTTGCTGGTGAGCTATATTACATGTGAGCCATATCGCTTCTCTGGTGAGAGTTGCTGGTGAGCTATAGTACAAGTGAGCCATATCGCTTCTCTGGTGAGAGTTGCTGGTGAGCTATAGTACAAGTGAGCCATACCACTTCTCTAGTGAGAGTTGCTGGTGAGCTGTAATACATATCGGGCCATACCACTTCTCTGGTGAGAGTTGCTGGTGAGCTCTGATACTTGGCATTGCCGAGTGCTTTGTGGCTGCTAGGATTCCATACGGCACAGAAGGTCTTTCTTTCTTTCCTGCTTTGTTATTCAAATACTGAGGCTAAGGTCACATGGCCAGGGCTCCTATTGGCTCTCTAGAGTCAGAGTTTTTTCTCAGTCTCCACCTGCTGGTAGGCGAGCACAACCCATCAGTCCAATCCTGGTCCGGTCCGGAGGGACTAAAGGAAAGCAAATTAGCAGGTAAGATCTAATTTCTCCATCATCTGGGTCCTGACTGCTGGCACAGACAGTGGGAGCAGGTACGCAGGAAGCAGCTTGCCGAACCTTGAGCCCAGGCCCCCCCTTGGAGGCAAGGACAGAAAGGTAAGGGGGCGGGTGGAAGCGGCGTTGCAAGTGGGGGTGGCAGCTTGCGGCAGTCTGGTTGTACCTCAGGCCTGGCTGTGTCTCTTGGCGGCTCTGGGTGGGTGCAGTGATGAATTTTACCCCCTGCTGTAATTGCCAGTGCTGTCTGCCTACAGATCCTTTTCTGCAGAGGCAGCTCAGCATAACACCAGAGAACCTTTAAACCTGGAAGCAGTATTAGTGACATTAGATATGGAATGAAACTTCAGTGAGCAGAAGGGACCATGCCCAAAGGTCTGGGGAGAGCAAGAGCTACGCACTGGCCACTGCTTCCTAACACAAAGGTAATGCACAATTTTAGCTGCTCAATGCAGTAAGCAAATAGTATGCAAAATACTGCTTTGTCAAGGTATGCACTGCAAACATCCTCCCTTCCTGTCAGTACATGAGGGGGGATTGGCTCACGCACTGTTGAGGATTGAAAAAGCCAGCTGAACTCCCGGTTCCCCATCCCTCCTCCCCAACACGGTCCCCCAAAAATCCCTAGTGTACCACCCCCTCTCCCTAAAACAAACTCTGCACACACATAAGGGAGGTGGGAGCAGTACCCACTCGCCCTCTAGATCCTGAGCTGCCCTGCTATGGCAGATGGACCCCAGGAAAAGGATCAGTGGGGAAGGGGGAGATAGGCCAGGTACCAGAGGCATCAGAAGGCATTAAAATGTCATTTTATTTTAACTGACAGTTGGCATTTGTCCAGCCTTCAAGGTTTCTAATTCTTGTAGTACAGATGAAGCAGATGACATGCTGTGTAATGGAAAAAGCTAGATATAGGTCTCTGCATTGTGCACCCCATCTCCCTGCCCCCTCCCTGGCCTGTTGCCTTTGGCTGGTGTCTCACACATCTTTTCACACCTTCAAATCCTTCCTGACAGATTGTATTGCGCAGGCTAGGGCTTGATTAGCCACCATAGCAAACTCCATCTTCCCAGTGGGGACTGAATGCATCTGCAGCTACTGGGCCCAGCCTGTTATATGGTGTATCTGTGGGGGTAATTGGACAGACTTTATTATATTATTGTTAAATGGGAGAAAGATCAGTATTAATAAATATACTATAGATCCCATATAATACTGACATTAAACCAGAACAAAAGAAAAATGTAAAGCCTATTCTCCGAGGACAAGCAGGCTGCTTGTTCTCACGACTGGGTTGACGTCCGCGGCAGCCCCCACCAACCGGAAAAAGCTTCGCGGGACGGTCGGCACGCAGGGCACGCCCACCGCGCATGCGCGGCCGTCTTCCCGCCCGTGCGCGACCGCTCCCGCCAGTTACTTTTTTCCCGCGACTGAGAGAGTCGTGTTTTTGCAACTCTCTCGTTTCAGCCGCCGGAATTTTCGACCGCGTTTACGCGGGTCGTCGCTCTTGGCCCTTTTGGCCTCTTCTTCTTTCAGTTTCGTTTGTTATCCAAAAAAAAAAAAAAAAAAGAATTTTGCGCGTGTGGAGCACGCGCTCCTCCTTTTTCCCTCGCTTTCTAGCGGGGACGCCTCGTTGCGGCCTAGTGGCCGCTCGGTCGGTTTCAATTTTCGTGGTGTGATTTTAGCCACCATTGCCGACTTTGACTTCGCCGACGCGATTTTTCCGTCGATGTCCTCGAAGGTCCCGAGTGGATTTAAAAAGTGTGGTCGCTGCGGCCGGCCGATCTCGCAGACCGACACCCACGCTTGGTGCCTCCAGTGCCTCGGGCCGGAGCACAATCTCAAGTCGTGTGCTTTGTGTCTCGGTCTCCGGAAACGGACTCAGGTTGCGAGGCAAGTTCTGCGGGACCGTCTTTTTGGAACTTGCGCCGGCCCCTCGACGTCGACCTCGACGGCATCGGTATCGAAGGCCGGTTCTTCGGTACCGGTATCGATGCCCGAGACATCGGCACCGATGGCAGCGACCCCAGGAGAACAGGTCCCGTCGGCCCGCCGGTCCGCCGGCGAGAGTGGGGTAGAGAGACCGCGTGGGCAGTCGGCCCCGGTCACTCCCTCAACTCGTGAGCCACGGGACCGAACCCTGTCGGACCCGGTACCTCGAGACCGAGGGGGATCGACCTCCTCCTCCTCCATGCCCTCCGGCACCGGTGACGTGCACCGGAAGAAGGACAAGAAGCGCCGTCACCGGGAGCCCTCGGTGCCTGAGGAGGTGTCGACGCCGAAGCGTCATCACAGAGAGGAGAGATCTCCGTCGGTGGTGGAGGTACCGACGCGTCGGGGTTCCGGCACCTCGGTGCCGTCTCCTGGCCCCCAGCAGCTTCTGGCACCGACACCCTTGCCGGCCCCACCGCCTTTCTCGGCAGCGGGCCTGGACGAGTGCCTCAGAGCCATCCTTCCGGGGCTCCTGGAAGGGCTGATGCGCCAGGCTGTGCCGGCGCCGGGGGTGCTTGCGCCCTCGGCGCCGATGACTGTGGCGCCGGCGAGCTCTAGCCCGGCGCCGGGGCAGTCGACACCGCCGCCGCTTGCGGTGCCGGTCTCGACAGCCACGCAGGTGGAGTCCCCGTCGACGTCGATGGAGGGAGCTCCGTCCCCGCCGGCGCGGGAGTCCACCGCTCGACGACACCGAGGCCTCGGTGCCTCGACGTCGAGCCGGGCCCGGTACCGGACTCAGCTACATGAGCTAATGTCCGATACCGAGGATGAGGACTCGTGGGGGGAAGAGGAGGACCCGAGATATTTCTCCTCAGAGGAGTCTACGGGCCTTCCCTCGGACCCCACGCCGTCACCGGAGAGGAAGCTCTCACCTCCTGAGAGTCTCTCCTTTGCCTCCTTTGTGCGGGATATGTCTATAAGCATTCCCTTTCCCGTGGTCTCTGTGGAAGAGCCGAGGGCCGAGATGCTCGAGGTCCTCGACTATCCATCACCACCTAGAGAGTCCTCCACGGTACCGCTGCACAATGTCCTGAAGGAGACGCTGCTCCGGAACTGGGTGCGACCATTAACTAATCCCACCATTCCCAAGAAAGCAGAGTCCCAGTACAGGATCCACTCTGACCCAGAGCTCATGCGGCCCCAGTTGCCCCATGACTCAGCGGTCGTGGATTCTGCTCTCAAGAGGGCACGGAGTTCGAGGGATACCGCCTCGGCGCCCCCGGGGCGGGAGTCTCGCACTCTGGACTCATTTGGGAGGAAGGCCTACCAGTCCTCCATGCTCGTGACCCGCATCCAATCGTACCTGCTCTATATGAGCATCCACATGCGGACCAATGTGCAACAGCTGGCGGACCTGGTCGATAAGCTCCCGCCGGAGCAGTCCAGGCCTTATCAGGAGGTGGTCAGGCAGCTGAAGGCGTGCAGAAAGTTCCTGTCCAGGGGGATTTTTGACACCTGTGACGTGGCATCTCGTGCTGCGGCCCAAGGTATAGTGATGCGCAGGCTCTCATGGCTGCGTGCCTCTGACCTGGACAACCGCACCCAGCAGAGACTGGCCGACGTCCCTTGCCGGGGGGATAACATTTCGGTGAGAAGGTCGAGCAGATGGTGGACCAACTGCATCAGCGGGAAACCGCTCTCGACAAGCTCTCCCACCGGGCGCCTTCAGCACCCGCCCCCACGGGTGGGCGTTTTTCCCGGGCACGGCAGGCTGCACCCTATTCTTTTGCAAAGCGTAGGTACAACCAGCCGGCCCGAAGGCCTCGTCAGGCACAGGGACAGCCCCAGCGCGCTCGTTCTCGTCAACAGCGTGCGCCTAAGCAGCCCCCTGCGCCTCCACAGCAAAAGCCGGGGACGGGCTTTTGACTGGATCCACGGGAACATAGCCGCCCTACAAGTGTCCGTACCGGACGATCTGCCGGTCGGAGGGAGGTTAAAATTTTTTCACCAAAGGTGGCCTCTCATAACCTCCGACCAGTGGGTTCTCCAAATAGTGCGGTGCGGATACGCCCTGAATTTGGCCTCCCTGCCTCCAAATTGTCCTCCAGGAGCTCAGTCTTTCAGCTCCCATCACAAGCAGGTACTTGCAGAGGAACTCTCCGCCCTTCTCAGCGCCAATGCGGTCGAGCCCGTACCACCCGGGCAGGAAGGGCAGGGATTCTATTCCAGGTACTTCCTTGTGGAAAAGAAAACAGGGGGGATGCGTCCCATCCTAGACCTGAGAGGCCTGAACAAATTCCTGGTCAAAGAAAAGTTCAGGATGCTTTCCTTGGGCACCCTTCTGCCAATGATTCAGAAAAACGATTGGCTATGTTCCCTGGATTTAAAGGACGCATACACTCACATCCCGATACTGCCAGCTCACAGACAGTATCTCAGATTCCGCCTGGGCGCACGGCACTTTCAGTATTGTGTGCTGCCCTTTGGGCTCGCCTCTGCCCCACGAGTGTTTACAAAGTGCCTCGTGGTGGTAGCGGCCTACCTACGCAAGCTGGGAGTGCACGTGTTCCCATATCTCGACGATTGGCTGGTCAAGAACACCTCGGAGGCAGGAGCCCTCCGGTCCATGCAGTGCACTATTCAACTTCTGGAGCTGCTGGGGTTTGTGATAAATTACCCAAAGTCCCATCTCCAGCCAACTCAGTCTCTGGAATTCATAGGAGCGCTGCTGAATTCCCAGACGGCTCAGGCCTACCTTCCCGAAGCGAGGGCCACCAATCTCTTGGCCCTGGCTTCGCAGACCAGAGCGTCTCAGCAGATCACAGCTCGGCAGATGTTGAGACTTCTGGGTCATATGGCCTCCACAGTTCATGTGACTCCCATGGCTCGTCTTCACATGAGATCTGCTCAATGGACCCTAGCTTCCCAGTGGTTCCAAGCCACCGGGAATCTAGAAGATGTCATCCGCCTCTCCACCAGTTGTCGCACTTCACTGCTCTGGTGGACCATCCGGACCAATTTGACCCTGGGACGTCCATTCCAAGTTCCGCAGCCCACGAAAGTGCTGACGACGGATGCATCTCGCCTGGGGTGGGGAGCCCATGTCGATGGGCTCCACACTCAGGGTCTGTGGTCCCTCCAGGAAAAGGATCTGCAGATCAACCTCCTGGAGCTCCGAGCGATCTGGAACGCACTGAAGGCTTTCAGAGATCGGCTGTCCTGTCAAATTATCCAAATTCGGACAGACAATCAGGTTGCAATGTATTACGTCAACAAGCAGGGGGGCACCGGATCTCGCCCCCTGTGCCAGGAGGCCGTCGGGATGTGGCGTTGGGCGTGTCGGTTCGGCATGCTCCTCCAAGCCACATACCTGGCAGGCGTAAACAACAGTCTGGCCGACAGACTGAGCAGAGTCATGCAACCGCACGAGTGGTCGCTCCATGCCAGAGTGGTACGCAAGATCTTCCGAGCGTGGGGCACCCCCTCGGTGGACCTTTTCGCCTCTCAGACCAACCACAAGCTGCCTCTGTTCTGTTCCAGACTTCAGGCACACGGCAGGCTAGCGTCGGATGCCTTTCTCCTCCATTGGGGGACCGGCCTCCTGTATGCTTATCCTCCCATACCTTTGGTGGGGAAGACCTTACTGAAGCTCAAGCAAGACCGCGGCACCATGATTCTGATAGCGCCCTTTTGGCCCCGTCAGATCTGGTTCCCTCTTCTTCTGGAGTTGTCCTCCGAAGAACCGTGGAGATTGGAGTGTTTTCCGACTCTCATTTCGCAGAACGACGGAGCGTTGCTGCACCCCAACCTTCAGTCTCTGGCTCTCACGGCCTGGATGTTGAGGGCGTAGACTTCACTGCGTTGGGTCTGTCTGAGGGTGTCTCCCGGGTCTTGCTTGCCTCTAGGAAGGATTCCACTAAAAAGAGTTACTTTTTCAAGTGGAGGAGGTTTGTCGTGTGGTGTGAGAGCATGGCCCTAGAACCTCGTTCTTGCCCTGCACAGAACCTGCTTGAATACCTTCTGCACTTATCAGAGTCTGGCCTCAAGACCAACTCAGTAAGGAATCACCTTAGTGCGATTAGTGCTTACCATTATCGTGTGGAAGGTAAAGCCATCTCTGGAGAGCCTTTAGTCGTTCGATTCATGAGAGGCTTGCTTTTGTCAAAGCCCCCTATCAAGCCTCCTACTGTGTCATGGGATCTCAACGTCGTCCTCACCCAGCTGATGAAACCTCCTTTTGAGCCACTGAATACCTGCCATCTGAAGTACTTGACCTGGAAGGTCATTTTCCTGGTGGCAGTTACTTCAGCTCGTAGGGTCAGTGAGCTTCAAGCCCTAGTAGCTCATGCTCCATATACCAAATTTCATCACAACAGAGTAGTGCTCCGCACTCACCCAAAGTTCCTGCCGAAGGTGGTGTCGGAGTTCCATCTTAACCAGTCAATTGTCTTGCCAACATTCTTCCCCAGGCCGCATACCCGCCCTGCTGAACGTCAGTTGCACACATTGGACTGCAAGAGAGCATTGGCCTTCTACTTGGAGCGGACACAGCCCCACAGACAGTCCGCCCAATTGTTTATTTCTTTCGACCCTAACAGGCTAGGGGTCGCTGTCGGGAAACGCACCATCTCTAATTGGCTAGCAGATTGCATTTCCTTCACTTACGCCCAGGCTGGGCTGACTCTTGAGGGTCATGTCACGGCTCATAGTGTCAGAGCCATGGCAGCGTCAGTGGCCCACTTGAAGTCAGCCACTATTGAAGAGATTTGCAAGGCTGCGACGTGGTCATCTGTCCACACATTCACATCTCATTACTGCCTCCAGCAGGATACCCGACGCGACAGTCGGTTCGGGCAGTCGGTGCTGCAGAATCTGTTTGGGGTGTAAATCCAACTCCACCCTCCAGGACCCGAATTTATTCTGGTCAGGCTGCACTCTCAGTTAGTTGTTCTTCGTAGGTCAATTTCTGTTGTACCCTCGCCGTTGCGAGGTTCAATTGACCTGGGTTATTGTTTTGAGTGAGCCTGAGAGCTAGGGATACCCCAGTCGTGAGAACAAGCAGCCTGCTTGTCCTCGGAGAAAGGGTATGATACATACCTGTAGCAGTTGTTCTCCGAGGACAGCAGGCTGATTGTTCTCACCTTCCCTCCCTCCTCCCCTTTGGAGTTGTGTTTCATACTTTATTGCTTGTCATTCAACTGGCGGGAGCGGTCGCGCACGGGCGGGAAGACGGCCGCGCATGCGCGGTGGGCGTGCCCTGCGTGCCGACCGTCCCGCGAAGCTTTTTCCGGTTGGTGGGGGCTGCCGCGGACGTCAACCCAGTCGTGAGAACAATCAGCCTGCTGTCCTCGGAGAACAACTGCTACAGGTATGTATCATACCCTATATCAGGAGTTGAAGGTTTGGTGTACAACTCCACAGCCATAATTTCATGGATGTCTGTTCTTTCTATGACAAGCAAAGGTTTATGCATTTTGTGTCACTGGGTCATTAATTTTGTGAGCTAGTTTCCTTTAATAGAGAGGGTCCTTTTGTGGGGAAGAAGATACAGTGAATCACTCTCTTGGTTTTAAGTGTTTTTCTTTCTCTGACAGGTGGAGCCTAATGCAACAATCGCAGAGATCAAGAATCTGTTTAATAAATCTCGTAGGTACCAGAATTGAACGTATTGTCTGTATGTAGCTGTTCTAATAAAAGCAGTTTTAAAACTCTATTCAGCTAGATAAGTTTTTATAATAGTCATATTGAATATAAAGTTTTGCCTCCATGCTCATTTTATCTCGTGTATAATCATTGTAGATAACCTGGGTATGAAGTCACGAGGATAGGTTAGGAACCACTGGTCTGCCGAGAGAATACAGACGCTCATGCCTGTCTCATTCTTATTGCAGATCCCCAGTGGTACGCAGCCCGGCAGTCTCTGCGGCTCGATCCAAGTAAGCGTTGTCTCCGTGGATGTGGGCGTTGTGTAACTGCTGCTGAGCAGAGATGCTATTGGTACTGATCCTCCTAGAGGATACAGCTTTGTTACTGGAGGGGGGGAGGGTACAGGGAGCCTGTGACTCCATCATGGCCTTTTTTAGGCACAGTCAGAAAGCGAGACTGGGGGGTGGGGGAGAATCAAAAAGATGAGCTATGAAGGGAGAATCCAGATCTGGATGAAATCATTCTGGCTGCAGCTGAGCTAGCAAACGGCATTGTCTAAGCAAAAAAACGCAATTCAGATAGTAAGCCAGTGATCTAAATATTTGCACTTGTAAAATTCCCTACAGAATCTAGCAGCATGCATCTCTGAAACAGCATACACAAGAAAACAGGAGCTCTGCTCTCCTGGCATCCAAAGGGAATGCTCTGACCTTTTCCAATGCTGCTCTCGTCTCCTGGGCCAGGCTGGATGCTGATGGATGAGGGGGCAGCTGGTGTGAACTGAGGTCTAGGGGGGCAGTGCCATGCAGGGTTGGGGCAGTGGTGGGATTACTGTCAGCTACACTAGAAACATAAGTGGGGGTTTGTGCACCAAGTGAAAGAAAAGGTAAGAGAACTTTTTTAATGCAGCCTGAATCGAATATCTAGTACTATAACTGGCCTCTCAAGATTAATTTCACAATTGCTCTTGTGTATTCTGGAGTGTCGCCGCTGTACACCCTGTGACATGTGTTTCCTGTTTTATGGATGAGGCAATCACAAGGCAGCTCAGAAATGCACCATGCAGTTGCAGTGCCCTCAGCCCGAGTCCACAGCAGAGACGCACAATCATATGTCCCAATGGCCTGCTACTTTGCATTAGAGATGTTACAAA
Source organism: Microcaecilia unicolor (assembly GCF_901765095.1). NCBI lineage: Eukaryota > Metazoa > Chordata > Amphibia > Gymnophiona > Siphonopidae > Microcaecilia > Microcaecilia unicolor. The sequence goes on along the minus strand of NC_044033.1, from coordinate 200,519,463 downwards.
GCTCCATTAAAACTTTTTGGCATCTGCAGCTGTAGGATACAGAAGATCCATTTTTGTTTTTCATTCCCTTTTTGTCTCCTGTCCAAATCTATCTGTAAGTATTTAGCTTAAGTCTTTCCAGTGGTAGTTCAAGGCAAGTTATATTCAGGTACAGCCGGTATTTCTCTGTGCCTGAAGCAGTGCAGGGATAAGTAGCTTCCCCAATGCCCCAAGGAGCGGCAGGTGGTATTGCTGTGGTTCACAGCCTGCTTCTTCTTCTCCTCCTCCTCCTCCTCCTCCTCCTCCTCCTCCTCTCCAGTTTGGAGGGTTTCGCTAGCTGGCCTCTTTCCTTTTTGTAAGTTTATTCCTCCCCCACCTTCCTTGGATTTTTATTTTGCTGTTGCTGTGTTGGCTGCTTCACGTGTGTTGGGCCCAACACTTGTTGTTGTTTTTTTTTTTGGACATCTGCATGCTGGAAATTTGTAGTTTCTGTAATGGTCACTGTAGCCAGAGCTGCCGAGCTCCCAGCTGGCAGTGACTTATCCATTTTACACTATTTCAGTACAAGAAGAAAGGCCTTTGCACTTAGCTTCACTTTTAACCCAAGGTCCTTCCCTCTAATCATTATGTTGCCAGACTCCTAGATGAATGATAGGGAGGGTGGATTCTCTTCCATAAAGAATAGAATTCTCATGTGTTACTTTATCCTCCCTACCTACTACTACTTATCATTTCTATAGCGCTACTGGACGTGCAGCGCTGTACACTTGAACATGAAGCAGACAGTCCCTGCTCGACAGAGCTTACAATCTAATTAGGACAGACAAACAAGAGATAAGGGAATATTAAAGTGAGGATGATAAAATAAGGGTTCTGAACAAGTGAATAAGGGTTAGGAGTTAAAAGCAGCATAAAAAAAGTGTGCTTTTAGGTTAGATTTGAAGACGGCCAGAGGTGGAGCTTGACGTACCAGCTCAGGAAGTCTATTCCAGGCATATGGTGCAGCAAGATAAAAGGAACGGAGTCTGGAGTTAGCGGTGGAGGAGAAGGGTGCAGATAAGAGAGATTTACCCAGTGAACCGAGTTCCCGGAGAAGAATGTAGGGAGAGATGAGAGTGGAGAGGTACTGAGGAGCTGCAGAGTGAATGCACTTATAGGTCAATAAGAGGAGTTTGAACTGTATGCGGAAACGGATAGGAAGCCAGTGAAGTGACTTGAGGAGCGGGCTAATATGAGCATAACGACACTGGCGGAATATTAGTCATGCAGCAGAATTTTGAACAGATTGAAGAGGACAGAGATGGCTAAGTAGGAGACCTGTGAGAAGCAAGTTGCAATAGTCTAAGCGAGATGTGATAAGAATGTCTCTCCCCCCCCCCACCGACCACTTTTCATGGTGGTGGGGAGATAGAAAAGCTAAAATCAGACTCATGATTTGTATGCTGATGACAGCCAGTGCATGTGAACAGTCTAGCACCATGCATAGACTGTCTTTAACAGGTGGTCAGGGGTTTGGTGCCGTTGAGTGATTATTATTATTTTTTTTAAATAAATTTTTGAAGTGACCTGTTAGCTGCGGTGATCCAGATTTATTTCTTCAACTAGGCTGGGCGTGCTGCAGAAGAGGCACTGAGGTCCCAGAGGAAGGGCATCCTAGCTATTGTTCAACAATGACATCCACTAGCTGACTTCTGAATACACTTGTGCCTGGTGCTGCTGTTTGTACCTCTCATCCGGGGAACCAGGGGTGGAGGGTAGCCAAGGGAATATGAAGGGTGACTACATATGAAGGCTTAGCACTAGACCGATTTTAAGCTGGGGTTTCGATGTTATCTTCAGAACTTAGTAGTACAAGAAGAGTGCTGGGCAGACTTCTACGATCTGTGCCCTGAGAATGGCAAGGACAAACCAAACTCAGGTATACATATAAAGTATCACATACCATATAAAATGAGTTTATCTTGTTGGTCAGACTGGATGGACTGTAAGGTCTTTATCTGCTGTCACTTACTATGTAAATTCAAAGGAGCATTTATGAATTTTTTTTTAATTAATTGCAGACCAGATCAATCAGTGTAATGGTCTCAAAGCGTAGCAGACGTCTGTCGTGTGACATTGCAGAGTTCCCAATGGCTTGCCCCTGAATGGCTGTGTGACATGGCTGTTGCACAGGATGCTAGGCCTCTATTTCTTATCCTATAGCTGAGCATTCTGATACGCACACCTGAGGATGTTTTTCTGGAGTACTAGACTACACCACACGGATTGTATTTGGCAGCCAGCTAAGTCCATTTTCTCCTTTCCTCTTCTTCCAGAGGGCAAATCGCTGAAGGATGAGGATATTCTGCAGAATCTACCAGTGGGGACCACTGCCACGTTCTACTTTCGAGATCTGGGAGCTCAGATCAGCTGGGTGACGGTAGGCACATCCGGTCACCAGTGATGCTTAAATGTAAAGCCCCCTGCTTGAGAGCTGTACCTGAGGGTCTGTGTGTCCTCCTTCCTTGCAGGTTTTCCTGACTGAGTATGCAGGGCCTTTGCTTATATATTTGCTGTTCTACTTTCGAGTTCCATTCATCTACGGCCCAAAATACGACTTCATCTCAAGCAAGCACTCGGTGGTGCAGTGAGTATCTGTACATGGAGGCATGTGTTATGAGGGGGGAGGTAAATTTGGACAGAGGGAATCCTGCTCTGTGATAGGACAGAGTTTGACTGTCTCGTTTGTGTAGCTGGTTTTTGATAGTCAAGAGACAGCAGAACACAGAAGGGGGGGGGGGGGGACCAAACTCTAGCCCCATCCTGTAAGCTCTCTGGTGAGGCTGTGTGGAATAAAAACATTGGTTGGGCTGTAGTCCCAGTGACCCATCCCATTCCACTGTCTGCGTCCCCTCGATTATCAAAAAGATTGCATTGTTATGCCATGTTTGAAGAACAAAAGGGTGTAGCGATGCTAGGAAGGTGTAGTATTTCTCAAGCACACAATAAGTTGCAAATCAATTCCTGTAAAAAGTTTGAAAGTCTTTAGGCTGCTTCCCTGAAGCCTCTGGGAGCAACTGGATTGATCCATATTTACTATGATGTCATAAATGAACACAGTTCCTATTCTGTGCAAGAAATGGCGGGGTTTGTTTTAATCCAGGATGGAGTTTACCTGTGACCCATGAATGAGAAGAGATTTATTTATTAGGATTGATGTAGGTTCACTTAAACCCATGGTATGCTAGTTTTATTTTAAAATGTTCTAGATATGTTACCCCCTCCTTTTTGCCCCCTCCATTCCCGCCCCCGACTCGTGTTTCCAAGTTATTGTTTTTCTCACCAGCTCCCCCTGTTGATGCTCTTCCAGCCTAGCATGCATCTGCCACTCATTCCACTATGTGAAGCGCCTGCTGGAGACACTGTTTGTGCATCGTTTCTCCCACGGCACCATGCCGCTCCGTAACATATTCAAGGTAAGACACGCCAGTGCTTTCTACATGTCTTGCTGGCTGTAGGCTTGTGCTTGAAGTTTAACAGTTTATGATGACAGACTGCCACTGCAATTAATTCACATGCAGCACATGTACAACCAGGACCCTGAGGCCACCTCACTTTCTAAGTGCATGCAATAACCTAAACCCGTTTCCTTTTCTTTCGTAGAATTGTACTTACTACTGGGGATTCTCCGCTTGGATGGCGTATTACATCAACCACCCGCTCTACACACCACCAAGTAAGTGAGGTTTTCCAGTCCTGTACTACATGTAGGGATGGGCCCTTTCCATGTATAAATTTCCATCCTTCCTATGCAAAAGATCAGGACCCGCTCTGAGCAGTGGTTATCTCCTTTATGGAGTAGAACTAGCAATGTGATTGTTTCCCGTAAGCCCTTGAATCCTGACCTTTTACTGCTGTAAATCTTGCCAATTTTTTTTTTTCCAGTGTATGGAGATCGGCAAGTGAGATTGGCACTTATCATATTCCTGGTAAGAAAAGAAAGGGAGAAGCAAAGTACAGTAACTCTTAATGCTGTGTAACTTATCTGGAGGAGGAGGAGGAGGTTTGCCTTGGGGTCCTGATTCTGAAATGAATGTCAGGCTATTAAGAGAATGTGCTTACATTTCTGTCTTTGATGCAGATGGGTTGATGGTCATGTGAGGTTTTTGTTTGGGGGGGGGGGGGGGGAAATTGGATTTCGTTATCTTGCTCCCCCTGTTGAAGGCTTGGTAGACTGGGCGAAGGGAATAAGGTTTGCTTTGCTGGGGGGGATGCAGATTGTAGAGTGATCAGTGTAAAAGTTGCTTTGTTTTCCCTCCCCTTTTCCCCTCCAGTTCTGTCAGTTGGGAAACTTCTCCATTCATATTGCCCTCAGGAACCTGCGTCCAGCTGGTGAGTTGACCATGTTATCATCCCTGGCTAACCCAATGTGCAGGCTAGAAGAAGGGTCTTTATATGCCAGCAACAATATTTCAGAATTCACCTTGCATCAAAGAGAATTAGGACCATTGCACTGTGAAATCTACAGATTAGGATTAGTAATAACTGTTCAGAAGTTGGATATTTAATTGAAAGTCTAATTATTAAATGCATAACATCATAAGTTTTATGTAGAGTTTTAGATGTAATTAAGTACAATGTGAGTTATACTTGGCTACAGTAATTGAAGTTCTAAAATCTACTTAGATTTATAGTAAAATTGAGGTGCCACTCTGTCATCAGCGCCCCAGCACTTTAGGGGAAGACACAGAATCCCAAGATACCTAGAGGTAGTGAATCTGTAACAAGTAATATTTAGAGTTAAACGGCTTAAGCTGAGCTTTCCAGAGGTGAACACAATTGGCCAGACAAATAGGCTTTTGCTGCCTTCTTTCTCCCAGGCTCAAAGACCAGAAAGATCCCTTTTCCGACCAAGAATCCATTCACTTGGCTCTTCTTACTGGTTTCCTGTCCAAATTATACTTACGAGGTGAGAATCCTCACACCTGCACTGCAGATGTCTTTGTGTGTTATGTATGAATGCCCACTTTTGGTTAATGCACGTATGAATGTAAAAATGCATGGGATGCCTCTGTCTGTGAGAGGTACAAGAGTCTCCTCCCGTCTGTTGAGTCCTGGCTTTCCCTTATGTTGCATGTGGTGGGCAGGGACAACCACTGCAAAGGTAGTGGCCTGCCTCTTCTCCCTGCTCTCTGACTGTGATTTGGTTTTGTTGGTTTGTAGGTGGGATCCTGGGTTGGTTTTGCCATCATGACTCAGTGTCTGCCAGGTGAGTGGACCTTGTGTGTATTCCCAAAACATCCATAAACGACTGTCCTCTGTCGCTTTACAGGACTATGCCAGGAATGTAGTATCTCAGCAGAATCTTCTTTAATCTTACCTACCTTGTTCATTTTGTGGTGAAATGGGACAATAAATTAGATTATCAGCCATGAGAAAAGATGAGTGAAAAGAATTTTAGATATGTTAAACCACTTGGGCTGCCCATCAGTGCTGGTAGAAGATGGGTACAAGAATTGTGCCATGAATTGAATGTGTGTCTGCTAAAGCAGCAGTTGAGCCGAGGCTCAGTAATCCTGTACAGTACTTCTTGTTAATTAAAAGGTTGGACCTTTTAACAGCTGCTATTCTTTCTAACATAAGATACCAGTTTGTAGTTCTACATTTTGTACGTAGAGGCTCATTTAAATGATGGGTGGGGTAGGCTGCACACAGTGCCAGAGTGTTAACCACTTTGATGGGCATCAGCTACTAGAAGGCTTTTGGTAATGCTAGAGGTAGGGTAGTACTTGATTGGAGGTACATAAGTATTGCCACACTGGGACAGACCAAAGGTCCATCAAGTCCACTATTCTGTTTCCAACAGTGGCCAATCCAGGTCAGAAATACCTGGCAAGATCCCCAAAAAGCTCAATACATTTTATGATGCTTATCCCAGAAATAAGCAGTGGATTTTCCCAAGTCAATTTAATAATGATCTATGAACTTGTCCTTTAGGAAGCCATCCAGACTTTTTAAACCCTGCTAAGCTAACTGCCTTTACCACATTCTCTGGCAATGAATTCCAGAGTTTAATTACACTTTGAATGAAGAAAAGTTCAGATTCGTTTTAAATTTACTACTTTGTAGCTTCATCGCATGCCCCTAGTCCTAGTATTTTTAGTAAACAAACTATTCACATCTACCCATTCCACTCCACTCATTATTTTATAGACCTCTATCATATCTCCCCTCAGCCGTGTCTTCTCCAAACTGAAGAGCCCTAGACGCTCTCGTGATGTGTGCATGTTTGACCCACTCCTGTTTTGTACTTCAGATAGAACCAGGGCTGGCATCTGGCACCATCTTAAATCCCCTCTGTCCCCAGACCTACTTAGCTCAGTCATTTTAGTAACAGTCCTACTCTGGGGCCTATACACCAAATCTGGCTACCAGCTGTTACCCTTAACCAATGACCAGGGCTCCTACTGCTTGGCATCATGCAGCACTTAACCCTTTGCTTGCTGGGTGGCCCTAGTCTGATATGCTGATTTTGTGTAGATGGGTGGAGTTGCTCTGGATAGGGTTGGATAAGGTTCAGTATTTCATATACACCTGCCTTGGTTCTTACTGCTTTTTCTGTCCACAGTGGCTCTATTTACTCTTGTTGGATTCATCCAGATGACCATTTGGGCAAAGGGAAAGCATCGCAGCTACCTGAAGGAGTTCCGGGATTATCCACCCTTGCGCTCTCCTATTATCCCCTTCCTGCTCTGACCGTGCAGCCAGCCAGATGGGCAGGGATAAGGGGAAGGAGAGTATGTGGCTATATAAAATGTAATGATGGCAGCTGACACTGACTGACTGGGAGGGAGGGGAGCTACAGAAATGCGAGTGGTTTATTTCCACAGCTGCCCTTCTCATACCCGACATCTTGCTGTGAACAATCTGTCCCCCATGTTTAAATCAAAGAATTTTATCCTGTGGCATGTACCTGGCCAAATCCCAAGACTCCTCACTAGTCGGCTGCAGCTGTATTAAAAGCCTTTGGGAGCCAAAACCCACCAGGTATCCACTAAGCACAACTATTAAATCTTTCCTGGCCTACAGACTAGGGCTGCTTGTACAGCTGCCACAGGCCCTCTAGTGATGGGTAATGGCTTGGCTAGATTAGGGTCAGCTTTTGCCCTGTATGGTAATAGCTGTGAAAGCCTTACTTTAGGCCAGTCTTCTTAGGTTAGAGGAAGGAAAAGAGGTGTTGCACTAGTACAGATCTTATGTGAGAGAGACCATTTGAATGACAGAGTTGATGTAGGCCAAGGGAAAGCTGTATGTCAGAATACTAACCATTACTGCAAGTGGTTTAAGAGCATGGTCACTAGCGCCTTCATAGCTAAAATTAAGCTCATAGGATTTCAGATGGGCAGAGATTCCACAGCTTATACCATCACTATTGTTGGAAATCTTTCCATATATAAAGCATGAAATGAGATGGGCTGGAAAAATGGAAGCCAGGCAGCTACTGGGAGCAGTCCTGACCTTTCTTCTCTCCCCCATCCCACTGAAAATTGATCCATAGTTTGGGGGGGGGGGGGAAGTGGATTGAAAACTAGTTCTTATTAAATGCAGTGGCCTGGGGCCATTTTTCTTGTACTTCTTGGTTTTGAAACCATACCAGAAACCATCTATACACCTTGTTGCTTTCTCTTATTGTATAATGTAAATCCTGTCTGCTTAGACCTTACTCTGCAATGCCACAGTGTAAAACATTTGTACCAAAACTGGCAAGTACAACCAAGTTGATTTTGTAAAACGATGTCCAATGGAACAGGTCTGGACACAGAACCAGGAACAGATTTTTTTTATACTGGATGTTCTTTGTAGGTCGCTCTTGGTAACCTTTAAGAATGGCTGAAATAAAAGGAAACCCTTAGCACCTCTCAGAGCTGTGTTTCACTAAAGAAGCAAAAAAAGGTGGGGTGGGGTTCTCTGAGTTAGTTCACAAAAAGGATACTGGGCTCAGGGCGTGATGTACATCTGCTATCACTGGTGAAGGAAGAAGAGTGTGTTTACCAAGACAGCCTCTGGTCATAAGGTTAGATTCCCCCCCCCCCCCCCCCAGGTGACTGAGGACTGATTGTTCAGTAATGTGGATAGCATGGCCACACAGGCCCTGATCTGGGCAATTACTGTAGGTCAGTTTATTAAGCTGTTATAAAACAGCACCTTCCATGAGTGCCACAGTGTGCTTGGGCCTGTCTGAACTTCTGTGTCATGGCTGGGCCAACCCACACCTTTCTATCTTTGGCAATGTGTAATCACAGTCTGGGGCTACAGCCAGCTATAAGTCCTCAGTAGTTGGCCAGCCCCACTCCTACAGAAAGCACTTCCTGAACTTTCCCCTTCATCCTAAGGCTCATTCAGGAGGGGGATTGCAATCACACCAACTCCAACCCTGGCTGACCAGAGGCAGTTCTTTGCTCAAGTGCTAGATGGCACTATTAGGAAGGAGGGAATGCACTCAGAGGCAGATGCACTAAAGCTTAATGAGCCTTTAATGACCCTCCAACGAGGAAATTTTGATCCGTTGCATGCATCAAAGGGCTTTTACCGAGGAAGCTAGCAGCTAACGAAAACGGAATGGAGATGAGCAATTAGTGTAAAAACCCCATTGAAAGGAGATGCACTAACCTTTCCCGATTGCCTTTACGCAGGAAAAAGGCAGGAAATCTAACGAGAGGTCTATCAGCTACAAGTTTAAAAGTGAAATGTATTTAAAAAAATAACTAGGGGGGCGAAAACGCGCGTCAGGGGCGTCCTTTATTGACGCCCCAGGTCGCTGCTGCTCCCCTCTCCCTCAGCACCAAAAGAAAAAAAAAAAAATCGGGAGGGGGCAAGGGTGCTTGGCATGAGCATCCTGTATGGCCGTCCTTGCCCCCCCCCCCCCCCCCCCCAACCCCCGCACGAAAAAACTCAAATTTTAGCAGCCCCAGCCCCTGGCCGGCCCTCCTCCCTTCCTGTGTCTTCTCCCACACTAGCTCCGCCTCCCGCCATCCTCCAGTCCCGTGCCCCCGCCCCCGCCGCCCCCCCTTTGGTCGTGGCTGCCGCTCCCCCCCTCCAAGGCCCCCCCCCCCCCCCTTTGCCTTACCGGCCCGTGCAGCGCCTCTCACCTCTGCTGCACGGGCAAGAACAGCTGATCGGCGAGTCAGAAGGCCTCCTCAGATGTCCCTTCTTTCTTCCTGGGCCCGCATAGTTTACCTACGTCAGAGGAGGGCGGGCCCAGGGAGAAAGAAGGGACTGAGGAGGCCTTCTGACTCGCCGATCAGCTGTTCTTGCTCGTGCAGCAGAGGTGAGAGGCGCTGCACGGGCCGGTAAGGCAAAGGGGGGGTCGTTGGAGGGGGGGAGCGGTAGCCAAGACCAAAGGGGTGGTGGCGGGGGCGGGGCACGGGACGGGAGCATGGCGGGAGGCGGAGCTAGTGTGGGAGAAGACACAGGAAGGGAGGAGGGCCGGGCTTGGGCTGCTAAAATTTGAGTTTTTTCGTGCGGGGGTGGGAAACGGCGACCTCAGGGGGGGGGGGGCGGGGGAACAAGGACGACGCTCCTCAAGAGCACCTTTGCCCCCCCCACCCTTTTTTTATTTTTGTTTTGATTTGGGAGCCATGTGCTTGTGTTTTGGCTGTTTGTGGCATGCGCAGAGCAGCTAACATAACGATTGGCTGCTCTGCGCATGCTTTAGGGGCCGATTACCGACGTGTATTGTGATTCTTTGATACATTGTACTTTTCAATACCGATCCGAGCATGTGTGACTTGTTGTTTTGGTGTATTCTTCGTTTTTTTAAAATCGTTAGGGACTTTAACGATTTAGATTTTTTAACGTTTGCTTGATGCATCTGCCTCTGTCTGCTGCCCCTCATTACCCCTCTACCCTCATTTCCCCTTACGTTCCCGCCCGTAACCTCCGCTCACAGGACAAATCCCTCCTCTCAGTACCCTTCACCACCGCCAACTCCAGGCTCCGCTCATTCTGCCTTGCCTCACCCTATGCTTGGAATAAACTTCCTGAGCCCTTACACCAAGCCCCCTCCCTACCCATCTTCAAATCCTTGCTCAAAGCCCACCTCTTCAATGTTGCTTTCGGCCCCTAACCTTTATACCTTTCAGGAAATTTAGACTGTCCCTATTTGACTGACTGTACATTTGTCCTTTAGATTGTAAGCTCCTTTGAGCAGGGACTGTCCTATGTTAAATTGTACAGCGCTGCGTAACCCTAGTAGCGCTTTAGAAATGTCAAGTAGTAGGAGTAGTAGTAGCACTCCACATCCTAATGTACTGCCAACACTAACCAGATTCTATGCTTTACTACCATTTCTGACTTCTCTTAAGCTGTATTTACACATCCAGTAGCAGAGTTGGGATTAAACTTAAACACAGGGCGATGAGTCTCCACACTAGGGAGACAGGGTTCATGAGTGGCTATATTTTCTAATACCTGTTAACTGTTGATTAGAAAATGACCAGGCTTAAGCCACTGGAATGCTTTTAACCAAGATCCTTTTTAATTTCTCAGAAATAATTACATACAAATATAGGAGGAGAAACGGGTGCTCCTGTTTCATACCAGAGAGATTCAGGCTGCGGCCCTCTCATCTAATCTCTTCTTCCTCATTAACAGGCGTCGCTCCCGCTCATACTCCTTCATACGCATCACATAACTGCACAGCAAGGAGACAGCATCAATGCATGGGCAAACTAAAGAAAGCAGTAATTCCTAGTCACAGCACCACTAGAGGACCACAGCCAGCTTAAATGTTTGTTAGCAAGAAGTATTACATATAAAAATCATTGAATGCTTATTCATAAAAGTATGAAATTAATTTATCAAGAAAGTCAGAAGTATAAACTACTGCAAGAGCTTTCCTTACAACAAGCAGCTGCATCTGCGAGAGCAAAGTTTTACACACACCCCCTCAAAAAAAAAAAATGTAGTTAAAGAAAGGGGTTTTATAGAAAATGAAGAAACAGAGCATACATCTTACCCTATCACAGAACAGTCAATAGTTCAAGTTATAGCCACACACAAGCATGCATGCGCTGCCCTGACAGAACAAGTTAAAGCAGTAGCCAAACAAGCTCTTTGCATACTGCCCCAACTGACTGAATCTAGAAGCAGACTGTAAACTAGAGACAGTTTTATCTCTAAGGATAATAAACATGAATAGAAAAAAAAGTGATTACAAGATAGGCTCTTTTATTTTAAATCAGGGGTTCCCAAACCTATCCTGTCAGTCAGGTTTTCAGAAAATCATATTAATGGTGGATATCCTGAAAACCAGACTCACTGGGGTTCCCCCAGGACAGGTTTGGGGATCACTTTTAGACACTAGAAATTCTTCATTGGAGTCCAGTGGCCAGGTTGTGCTGACAACTGCTTTGGACACCAAGAGGCATATTTTCAAAGCACTTAGCCTTCCAAAGTTCCATAGGTTTCTATGGAACTTTGGAAGGCTAAGTGCTTTGAAAATATGCCTCCTTGGCACATGAGGTAGCCAAATGACTGTCAAGCTCCAGGAGTCTGCTCTGCTGCAAGATTCACACTAGTATCAAGCCAAGGTGAGCAGAAACCATTATGCTAGCAACTGTCTCTGATATGCAGCAGTCTGCCACAAAACTTCAGTGATGTAAGCTGTTCCATATGAGCAGGATCAGTCTAAGGCAGTAGGAATCCCTGCTTACTTACTCTAGGTGCTCACAATAGTCCCATTCGTGACGCTCATGTGAACATGCCAAGAAGTTTGGCCAGTTGTCTCGCTTGCACTTCAGGAATTTGATGAGGTGGTGAGCACAATAGTCCCTCTGATCCAAGGGCAACTGGGCTGCATTCATCTGCTCCTGAGTTGCCACCATCACTGTAAGGAGAAAACATAGCCATGCTAAAAAGTAAGAAAGAGGTGTTATGACAGAGATGTAGTTATGCAGTCAGAGCTCACAGGATAAAGGTGAAAGAGGATAGACTGCAGCGTAAGCAAAGGAACTAAATGGCTGTAGGTTGGAAAAGGAGACTAAAGTTGCAGATCCAAAAAGTTGAGAATGGCAGATTTTCTTGTCATGGGTCCATCAGCAGTCTAAAAAAGTTACGTTTGAACTTCTGTAACTTTTATATAAAAGTATAGGGTAACAAGTAGGAACTTAACATTTGTAGATTTTTACATGGTCCCCTGAAAAGTGATGTAGCCAAATGCCTCATGGGTAGATTAAATTGAGTAGTTCACTGGTGAGCTGAAGAAATGCTAAATAGTAGTAGTAGTAAGAGAGGATAGGGAAATTAACAGACAGCCTAGGTGAGAAAGCATGTTCAGTAGGGAAAGGGTATATGCAAAAGGAGTAAACAAGGATGTCAAGTGATACTAATTGGTGTGAGCTGATTCATGCATAGATTGGGACTGTTTATTTGTGGGCAGACCTATGCCAATTTATATGGTATGACATACTTCACACTATTGACAATTCATATGTCTAAATCCCATGCCACATTCTCCTCTGTTAAATGAGAAGCATATAGAGAATGATAATCCTAACGAGAGATACATGATGCTGTGTTTCATATTAAGATCCTGTTCAGGAGTGGTGATTCCTACGCATGATGGTGGACAATACAGTGAAATTCCTCTTAGACCATCGAGATAATGCAGGATATAAATCTGAAAATAAGTCCTCTACTCAATATGCATCAGTGGCCAAACAGAATAAAACAGTATCATTCTACTTCTATTTTATTCCATGCTTCCAAAAAAGATAAGGGATGCAATGACAGACAGCAGATACAGACCAGCATAGTCCAGCAACTGCACAGTAATGTGGCTAGAATTGTACATGCCTCTCCATGCAGTTACCGCCTACATAGTGGCAATTCTATACAGTAATACCAACATTTTTGGAGCCTCAATGTAGTGTGCTGCAGTGCTGAGCAGCAAGTCTATAATAGGCAGCTATAGGGGTCCTAAGATTCCGTTATAGAGTATGAGATAGCACTCTAATCAGTCGCATACGTTTGTAGAATAATAACACTATCTTTTAGGGACTGCCCTTTATGCCTTTTTTTTTTCAGGCTTGTACTTGTGCCTCTGTGCAGATTACCTACATCCCTCTGGCTTTTTTTCAAGTGTGAAAGGTCATTAAGTTTTGCTTTGACTCCAATCTCAAACTAAGTTCCTTACAGAAGAAACAGCTGCGGGGAGATAGAAGTCTATAAAATGACAGCTCAGCAGTAGGGGTAAATAGGAGACCTAGAGCAGTTGGGTGAGAATTCGGGAAGCCCACTGCAGCTGCTTGAGCAGTCACTTAACCCTCCGGTGGGTCGGATCCAAACAGACCCGAGTGCTCTGGGGCCAGGGACATGTACATGAATGTAAATCTCACTGCGAGATTAAAAAAAAAAAGACATGAACTAGATCTTAATGACTAAAATAAAACAGGGGGTGGAGGGATAAAATTGTGCCTCGGACTGCTTGACCCCTCTCCACTTACCTCTTTCCTTGCGCTCGCCGAATCCAATCTCCGGGGAGAAGGTGGGCGGGTTCGTCGGATCGGGTTCCGGCTGCCCCGTGTAACGACGCACTAAGTGCGCCCCCATCTCCTCTCCCGGCTCCGCTTTAGACGCCCAGGAGGTGAAGCGACAGGTCACTTCCACAGCACCTACTGCACTGCCCTAGTCATTACTTCCGGGGACGGAAGAGGGTCTAGAGAAAATGCTTCCGGGGCGGGTGGACGGCGGACCAGCTGCTGGAGCTACGTGCTGACGTCACGACCCTGTTGGTTTCCCCTGGTTCTTCACGTGGTTCTTTCCCGCCCTTATTCGCGACGGCTTTGTTTAGAACTACAAGGTTTATTTTCAAATAAAAAAAAGTAAAAGGGGTTATGTGGCGGCAAAGCCTGGATAATCACCTCGCAGAGGGGTAAGTAGCATTTTTTTTTTACTTTTGTCATTTTCTGTATCTTCTTAGTTTTACTTTATTTTTGCCTTATGATTTTTTTTGTGTGTTTTCCTTATTGCAGCAGTAGGTGCATTTTTAACGCACCCTAAAAATATTCCTGGGGGCGTCTCTAGCATTTAACCTGCGCTAGAAAATCGTAGTTTCTTACCTGTAACGGTAGTTCTCCAAAGACAAGCAGGCCAATATTCTCACTGATGGGTGACGTCACGTCGGCCCGGAGGACTTTCCAGCAAAGTCCATGACAAAAACAAAAATGTCTCTCGTCGCGCGGGTGGATGTAGTGCGCATGCGCGCGTCCACTTTCCCGCCCGTCGCGCGAGCACATTCCTCAGTTTTTTCTTCTCCGCGTCTGAGGTGACACGGAGCTCGACCTTCGTCTTCGTGTTCCTCCTATGCCCGGAGGTGAAGATTCAACAAAAGCGAAGTATCCTTTTATAGTTATCTTAGATATTTTTTCGTTTATTAAGTTTCCTTTCTTTTAGCTGCGATTTTATTTAAATCGCTCGGTTGGGTATTTTTTCCCGTTTTTCTTTTATTTTTCTGTGTCATCTTTTTATAGACACAATCGCGTCTTTTGATTTGGCAGGGACTATTTTTCCCGAGATGTCAACGAAGACGCCCAGCGGCTTCAAGCCTTGTGCCCGCTGCCATCGGGCCATCTCTGGCACTGATACACACTCGTGGTGTATCCAGTGCCTTGGGCCGGACCACCGCTCGGAGAGTTGTAAATTGTGTCTCGCCATGAAAAAGCGGACACTGCTCTCTCGAGATGCCCAGAGACAAAAGATTTTTGGGCCCGGTGCTTCGGCGTCGACGTCGTCTAAGTCGGCGCCCTCCAAATCGGTGCCGGGGAAGTCGGCGCCGGTGAAGTCGGTGCCGTCGAGGATGATGTCTTTGGAGCCGGCGTCGTCGAGGTCGACGTCGAAGGAGGCGTCGGCACCGGGAGATAGGGGACAGGCTGCCTTAAGACCGATGCACGCTGGGAGCAGTGATGCATTGAGTGGGTCTCCACCCGCCTCGGCGCCTCCTGCTTTGCAGGCCCCCCGGGACCGTCCTGCGTCGGACCCGGCCCCGAGGAGACGTGTGGATTCCACGTCCTCTCCGGTACCGAGGAGTCTCGACGACATGCGTCGGGCGAAGGCCAAGAAGCATCGTCGTCGGTCTCCTTCGAGACACGGCACCGGGAGCTCCGGGTCATCGATGCACTCGATACCCGAGAAGCGTCGGTGCCGAGAGGATCGCTCTCCCTCTGTTACTGAGGTTCCGACGCGTGGGGTCGCTGGCAGCCGAGTCCCCACTCCCCAACCTCAGCAGACTTTGCCTCCGATGTCTCAACCGACCTCGCAGCCTCTTCCGACACCAACTCTGGATGAGCGTATGCAGGCCATGTTCCCATTTTTTATGGACATGATGCAGCAGTGGCAGTCGGCATCGAGGTTGTCGGTACCGTCGGCGTCGGCGGTGCCGGTGTCGATGCTTTCAGAGGCACCGGTGCCGACGGCGTCGAGTGTGTCGACATTACCGATGCCGGATGTTTCTGCATCAGGCCTTCAGCCTGTGGTGAGGTCTGTGTCACCGGTGTCGCCCCCGGTGCCGGTGGCTTTGACTTCCCGAGTTGACTCTCCCGAGGCATCGGAGCGGGAAGCTTCTCCGGAGCTTCAGGGACCTTCAGCTTCTCGGCATCATCATAGAGGCCGTCAAGCCTCTGCGTCGAGACGGGCTCAGATCCGGGCGGCTCTGTCTGAGCTTTTAGCCCCATCTGATGATACCTCATCTGAGGATGAGGAAGGAGTGCATGGGGAGTTCTCTGGCGAGGATTCTCAAGGCATTCCTTCTGACTCCACTCCCTCGCCTCAAAGGCAGTTGTCTCCTCCCGAGAGCTTGTCTTTTTCATCTTTTGTTCGGGAGATGTCTGAGGCCATCCCCTTCCCAGTGGAAATTGTGGACAAGCCCAGGGCCAAGATGCTTGAGGTTCTGGACTATCCATCTCCACCTTCATCTTCTGCCACAGTTCCTTTTCATGAGACTCTTAAGGAACTTATGCTGAGGAACTGGGAGAAGCCTTTTTCTAGTCCAACCGTCCCCAAAAAAGTTGAGTCCCAATACCGGATCCACGGGGAACCCAGTCTCATGCAGACCCAATTGTCTCATGATTCAGCGGTGGTGGATTCCGCCCTCAGAAGAGCCAAGAGTTCCAGGAACTTCTCCTCGGCGCCCCCGGGGCGGGAGTTTGCAACTCTGGACTCTTTTGGGAGGAAGGCGTATCAGGCCGGTCTGCTCGCCACCAAGATCCAGTCTTACCAACTCTTCACGAGTATTCATTTACGGAACTCTGTGAGGCAACTTGAGAGTTTGGTGGATACACTCCCTGAGGAGAAAGCTGAACCCTTTCGTCAAGTGATCAGGCAGCAGAAGGCGTGTCGCAAGTTCCTGTCCAGGGGCATTTTTGATACTTGCGATGTGGTATCTCGCTTTTCTGCTCAAGGTATAGCGATGCGCAGGCTCTCATGGCTGCGTGCCTCTAACCTGGAGGAAAGAACTCAGCGGAAGATAGCAGATATCCCATGCCGGGGGGATCACCTTTTTGGAGAGAAGGTAGAAGAGATGATTGATCATCTCTACCAGCGTGATAACGCTATGGATTCTCTCTCCCGCCGGGCGCCTTCTGCAACCACTTCCACTGCTAGGAAGTTTTTTAAGGGAAAGAGAAGTGCTCCCTTCGCTTCTAGGAACCGCAGGTACACTTCTTATTCCTGTCAGCCGGTTCAGGCTCGACCCCAGCCCGCTCGCTCTCGTCAGCAGCGGGCACCGAAGCAGCCCCCTGCAGCTCCCCAGCAAAAACCAGGGACGGGTTTTTGACTGGCTCCAGCAGAGCATAGCCGAAGTCAAAGTGCCTGTACCGAACGATCTGCCGGTCGGAGGGAGGTTAAAATATTTTCACCAAAGGTGGCCTCTCTTAACCTCCGATCGGTGGGTTCTTCAAATAGTCCGGTACGGGTACACCCTCAATTTGATTTCCAAACCTCCAAATTGCCCACCGGGAGCTCAGTCTTTCAGCTCCTACCACAGGCAGGTACTTGCAGAGGTACTTCTCAGCGCCAATGCGGTCGAGCCCGTACCACCAGGGCAAGAAGGGCTGGGATTCTATTCCAGGTACTTCCTTGTGGAAAAGAAAACAGGGGGGATGCGTCCCATCCTAGACCTAAGGGCCCTGAACAAATATCTGGTCAAGGAAAAGTTCAGGATGCTTTCCCTGGGCACTCTTCTTCCCATGATTCAGGAGAACGATTGGCTATGCTCTCTGGACTTGAAGGATGCTTACACTCACATATCGATACTTCCAGCTCACAGGAAGTATCTTCGATTTCGGCTGGGATCACAGCACTTTCAGTACTGTGTTTTGCCTTTTGGCTTGGCGTCTGCACCCAGGGTTTATACAAAGTGCCTGGCAGTTGTGGCAGCGTCGCTACGCAGACTGGGAGTGCATGTGTTCCCTTATCTAGACGATTGGCTGGTGAAGAACACCTCTCCGCAAGAAACTTTGCAGTCCATGCGGATGACTACTCAGGTGCTAGAGATGCTGGGCTTTGTCATCAATTATCCCAAGTCCCATCTCGTCCCAGTTCAGAAATTGGAATTCATAGGAGCTCTGTTGTGCACACAGACAGCTTGTGCTTATCTCCCAGGACCCAGAGCAGACAGACTTCTGTCTCTGGTTTCCAAAGTACAAGCATCTCAGCAGGTCACAGCCCGGCAGATGTTGAGATTGCTTGGCCACATGGCCTCCACAGTTCATGTGACACCCATGGCACGTCTACATATGAGATCGGCTCAATGGACCCTAGCTTCTCAGTGGTTTCAGGCCACAGGGAATCTAGAGGATGTTGTCCGGCTGTCCACCAATTTTCGCAATTCCCTCAGTTGGTGGACCATTCGATCCAATCTGGTCTTGGGACGCCCATTTCAAATTCCTCAGCCTCAAAAAGTGCTGACGACGGATGCATCCCTCCTCGGGTGGGGAGCGCATGTAGATGGGCTTCACACTCAAGGAGCCTGGTCTCTTCAGGAGAGGCATCTCCAGATCAACCTCCTGGAATTGCGAGCGATCTGGAACGCTCTGAAGGCCTTCAGAGATCGGCTAGCCAACAAAATTGTTCTCATTTAGACAGACAATCAAGTGGCCATGTATTACACCAACAAGCAAGGGGGTACCGGTTCTCGTCCTCTGTGTCAGGAGGCCGTGCAGATGTGGCTATGGGCCTATCAAAACGGAATGTTTCTCCAAGCCACTTATCTAGCCGGTGTAAACAACGGTCTGGCCGACAGGCTGAGCAGAGTTATGCGGCCTCACTAGTGGTCCTTGAACATGACTATTGCCAAAAAGATCTTTCGAGTTTGGGGAACTCCATCGATAGATCTTTTTGCTTCCCAGGACACTCACAAGGTTCCTCAATTCTGTTCCAGGCTTCAGGCCCACGGCAGACTAGCATCGGATGCCTTCCTCCTTTTTTGGGGGACAGGACTCCTTTATGCTTATCCTCCCATCCCTTTAGTGGGGAAGACTCTCCTGAAACTCAAGCGGGACCGGGGAACCATGATTCTAATAGCGCCTTTTTGGCCCCGTCAGATATGGTTTCCCCTTCTCCTGGAGCTTTCTTCAGAAGAACCATGGAGATTGGACTGTTTTCCGACCCTCATTACTCAGAACGAGGGGGCGCTTCTACATCCCAACCTCCGGTCTCTAGCTCTCACGGCCTGGATGTTGCGAGCATAGAGGTTGCCTCCTTTGGTCTCTCTGAGGGTGTCTCCAGAGTCCTGTTTGCTTCCAGAAAAGATTTCACACATAAGTGTTACGCTTTTAAATGGAGGAGGTTTGCCGTCTGGTGTGACAGCAACGGCCTAGATCCTTTCTCTTGTCCTGCACAGACCTTGCTTGAGTACCTTTTGCATTTATCCGAGTCTGGCCTTAAAACCAACTCGGTTAAAGTTCATCTTAGCGCAATCAGTGCTTATCATTCTCATGTTGATGGCTTGCCTATCTCTGGACAACCTTTGGTCATGCGTTTCATGAGGGGTTTGTTTTTGTCAAAGCCCCCTGTCAAACCCCCTCCAGTGCCATGGGATCTCAATGTCGTTCTCACCCAGCTGATGACAACTCCTTTCGAGCCACTGGATTCCTGTCATCTGAAGTACTTGACCTTGAAGGTCATTTTCTTGGTGGCTGTTACTTCAGCTTGTAGGGTCAGTGAGCTCCAAGCCCTGGTAGTTCATGCACCATTCCTTGTCTTTCATCATGACAGAGTAGTCCTCCGCACGCACCCGAAGTTTTTACCGAAGGTGGTGTCGGAGTTCCATCTGAACCAGTCAATTGTCTTGCCAACATTTTTTCCCCCTCCTCACATGAGCCCGGGCGAAAGCAAGTTGCACACTTTGGACTGTAAAAGAGCACTGGCCTGTTACGTGGAGCGGACACGCCCCTTCAGACAGTCCGCCCATCTGTTTATTTCTTTTAATCCCAATAAGAGGGGAGTTGCTGTCGGAAAACGCACCATTTCTAATTGGCTAGCAGATTGCATTTCCTTCTCTTACGCCCAAGCTGGGCTGACTTTGGATGGCCATGTCACGGCTCATAATGTTAGAGCCATGGCGGCGTCACTGGCTCATCTAAAGTCAGCCACCATAGAAGAGATTTGCAAAGCTGCGACGTGGTCTTCAATCCACACATTCACATCACATTACTGCCTTCAGCAGCATAGCCGACGCGACAGTCGGTTTGGGCAGTCGGTGCTGCAGAGTCTGTTTGGGGTTTAGAATCCAACTCCACCCCCCTAGGCCCGTTTTGTTCTGTTCCAGGCTGCACTCTCAGTTAGTTGAATTTGGTTTCAGGTCAATTCTGTTTTTGTCCTCGCCGTTGCGGGACCAAATTGACCTTTCTTTGTTGTGTTGAGTGAGCCTGGGGGCTAGGGATACCCCATCAGTGAGAATATTGGCCTGCTTGTCTTTGGAGAAAGAGTAGTTACTCACCTGTAACAGATGTTCTCCGAAGACAGCAGGCAATATATTCTCACAACCCTCCCACCTCCCCTTTGGAGTTGTATTCCTCTGATTCTGGTAATTAACTGAGGAATGTGCTCGCGCGACGGGCGGGAAAGTGGACGCGCGCATGCGCACTACATCTACCCGCGCGACGAGAGACATTTTTGTTTTTGTCATGGACTTTGCTGGAAAGTCCTCCGGGCCGACGTGACGTCACCCATCAGTGAGAATATATTGCCTGCTGTCTTCGGAGAACACCTGTTACAGGTGAGTAACTACTCTTTTTCCGTGGACAAAGGATCTTCTAGCCACACCCCTTGAATTACGCCACAATGACGTACGTGACCCGGCCATCCATTAGCAACTCTTAAAAAGAGAAAGCAAGAAAGTTAGCGGATTCCCGCCCATATTTACAGTATAAATACACTTGACAGCTCAGAACCAGTCAGTTTAATAATATAGCTACGACAACTAGGGAGGGTAGGGAGGGATGGTGTGGCTAGAAGATCCTTTGTCGACGGAAAACTACCGTTACAAGTAAGAAACTACGATTTTTCCATGGACAGGATCTTCTAGCCACACTCCTTGAAGAATCCCAAGCAAACACAGGTAACAGAACATGTGATAGATAACATGAAATATGCAGTAAACACACTGACAGAAATCTGTTACCTGTGATAGGAGGAGGAGGACCATTGTCGGTTACATTGCCTCCCGCAAGATTGACAGTCCAAACAAAGAATCTGCACGTGAAGCTGCATCCAAACAGTAATGCTTTGAAAAAGTATGCAGAGAGGACCAGGTAGCTTCCCTACAGATATCAAGAAGAGGCGCTCTATGTAAAAATGCAGTAGATGCTGCCATTGAGCGTACTTTATGAGCTGTAACATGAGGATGTGATGCACACTGGCTATAACAAAAATTTATACACTGAATCAGATATGACGATAAAGTTCGTTTCGAGATTGGTTGTTGAGCATTCCCATTGTAAGACAAAAAGAGCTGTGAAGGCCTGTGACTACCTGACGTTTGTTGCAAATAAATGGATAGAGCTCTGGTACAATCCAATGTGTGCAACCTACTGTGTTGAACAGATTGATGTGGAGGAGGAAAAAACACTGGTAAAATAATTGATTGATTGATGTGAAAAGAAGAAACTACCTTTGGCAGAAACTTTGGATGAGGACGTAGTATCGCTTTATAATGTAATATTTGAGTATAAGGACTGTAATATACGAGTGCATGTAATTCATTCTTTGAGCTGAAGTAATCGCTATAAGAGACAACGTTTTCCAAGTAAGATATTGAAGGGAAGTCTCTTGAAGCCAACAACACTTTAAGAACTGATTGAAAAAAAACCTGAGAATCTATTGATTGACCTGAAGATACCAAGCGGTCAGCTGGAGTTTGCTGAGATTTGGATGTAGAAGCTGACCGTTGTTCTGTGAAATAAGGTCTGGAATTACAGGAAAAAAGTGTGGTTGTTGGACAGCTAACTGCTTCAGCACAGGAAACCACACTTGCCTTGGCCAATATGGCACTATTAGAATGAGTGACGATTTGTCCTGGAGAACCTTCTGCAACACTCTTGGAATGAGAGGGATTGGAGGGAACGCATAAAACTGAGCATTTGTCCAACGGATAGCAAATGCGTCCTCTGCTAATCTGTTCTTTGCAGGCCACCTTGAACAATATCTCTGACATTTGTTGTTCTGTGGGGATGCAAAAAGATCTACTAGAGGCCAGCCCCACATCTGGAACAGTTTGTGAATAATTGTGGTCTTCAGGGACCACTCGTGAGGTTGAAGACTCCTGCTTAAGACATCTGCAATCTGATTCTCCCGACCTGGTAGATAAATTGCTTGAATTACCGAATTGAGGGAGAGAACCAGGTTCCAGAGTGCAACCGCTTCTTGACACAGATGAAGAGATCCCATACCTCCTTGCTTGTTGATATAAAACATTGCAACTTGATTGTCTATACGAACTTGTATCACTTGGGATCGAAGTAGATGCTGAAAAGTTTGAATAGCCAATCTGACCGCTCTCAATTCCAGAAGATTGGTGGAATAAAACTTCTCTTGATTGGTCCATTGGCCTTGTGTCAAGAAGTGGTCTATATGCGCTCTCCACCCCACTTTGGATGCATCTGTGGTAAGAATTTTGGTTGGAAGAGGTGACTGGAAAGGCGCTCCTACCAAAAGATTGTGTTGATGTGTCCACCAAGAGAGCTGAAGTTTGATACTGGTGGATAGAAGAATTCTTGAAGTAAGAGGATCTCGATACTGAATCCACCTGTTTTTTAAATACCACTGTAAAGGCCTCATGTGAAGGCGTGCTAGTGGGAGCACTGCAACTGTCGACGCCATATGTCCTAACAGAATTAGGAGAACTCGAGCAGTCGTGACCTTCAGTGATTGAAGATATTGAACTAATTGGAAAAGCAAATAAGCTCGAGGAAGTGGTAGCTTCGCTATAGATTCGTACGACAGTAGATCCACTCCGATGAAAGTCAATCTCTGTGTTGGGATCAAATGTGATTTTTTGTAATTGATTACTAAACCTAACTTTTCAAGAAGTATTATGGTAGTCTGCAAATCTTGAAGATTCTGCTGAGGAGACTGAGCTACAATCAGCCAATCGTCGAGATATGGAAAAAGGACGATTCCCTGTCGATGTAACTGAGCCACTGGAGCTATGACACACTTTGAGAATACTCTGGGAGCTGATGTTAGTCCAAAAGGCAGAACCTTGTACTGGTAGTGTTGTCCTGACAGACAAACCGAAGAAATCGTCTGGACGAGGGATGAACAGGAATATGTAGGTAAGCATCCTGTAAGTCTATTGCTGAAAACCATGCTCCCTGATTTAATAAAGGAAGTATGACCGGTAATGATGTCATCTGAAATCTTTGTTTCGGGAGAAACTTATTGAGATGTCGTAGATCTAGTATTGCTCTTTGACCTCCATCTTTCTTGGGGATGAGAAAAAATCTGGAATAAAAACCTTTGTTGATGTCGTGAGCATGTACAATCTCTATAGCATTGAGATGAAGAAGCCTGAAAACTTCCTGATGTAATTGAAACATCTGAGAACTTGGGACATGGAGATGTATAGATGATCGAAAAGGTGGGGTTTGTGAAAAAACCAGAGAATAACCATGCTGAACAATATCCAGAATCCACTTGTCTGATGTTATTGATCTCCAAACAGGGAAAAACTGTTGAATCCTGCCCCCCACCGGACACTGAACGTGGGAAAGGTCAAAAAGAAGGAGTAAGTTTTTGCTGCTGATGTGACTGAATAGGCTTCTGAGAACGCCTTTCTCTAGTCGGTCTAGCATGAAAGTTGTAACGGTGATACTGAGATTTAAATTGAGAAAATGACCGTTGAGGAGCAAAAGGCTTCTTCTGAGGAAATCTATTCTTAGTATTAAAATAGGGCAAGCGTTTATAGTTTAATTTTGAAGGTTGTTGCTTATCCTGCTCTAAAGTATCCAATGTTGTGCAATCCTCTTTAAGGCCCTCTATTAACTGCTTTACTTTGTCTCCAAATAAAGAATCCCCAGCACAAGGAGCATCAGCTACCTTGTCATGAACATCTTCTCCTAATGCAGAAGCTCTTAACCATGACAAACGTCGTGATGCAATAGAGGTAGCCGCAGTTCTGACTGAAATGTCAAACTGATTGTGGGTAGTTCGGATCATTTGTTTAGAGCTATCCTCTAAATTAGCCTTAATTTGTTGAAAAAGCAGCACGTGCTCCTGAGGAAGCAATGATTGTAATTTTGCTAAATCCTCCATTACAGTATAAAGGTATTCTATTTGATGGAACATGTGAATTGCAATACGAGTCGACAACATGGAAGACTGAAAACTTTTCCGTGCTAGGATATCCATAAATTTTTAATCTTTAGGCGGTGGATGATTAGTAATATCTTTCTGTAGTTTATGTCTTCTCATGGCTGATTTGACTACCAACGATGCATGAGGAAGTTGTGTCTTCCCATGACCCAAAAGATCATGAACCTTATATTTATTCTCTAATGACCTTTGTGTAGGTCTAACTGAATAAGGTGTGGACCAAACTAATTTTTGGTGATCTTGAAGCACCTGAGGTACAGAGAAAATGCTACCGATTGCTTGACTAAATTCAAATATTTAGTGACAGATCTTTTCTCTTCCGGAACATCCCCCTGAGGAGTCAGCGGTATATGCAAAGTAGTCACTAATTTCTGTAAAAAGTTTGTATAAGACTCATCCTGCACAGGAAGACTGTCATCCTGTGAAGTAGAAGGCATAGCTGTATGAGAAGGTAAATCCTGTCCTGTTGGTGTATGATGAAGTGAAGAAGCCACTGAAGGTGCTGGTGAATTCACTGGTGATTTTACTGATAAAACTTCTTGAACAGAAGGTGAAGGAGATATAGCCCATAACTGCTGCCTCTGAGGTGAATGAGGCAGAGATGTTGGTGGATTAGATTGAACTGCAGGCTGCTGTATTTTCTGCTGATTGTCTAACAGCTTTGTTAGCAAATCCATTATTTTCAATTGTGTAGTATAAGAAAAAGAAGAAGAACGCCCTCTAGAGGAGACATGGGAAACTGAACAGGACGATCTATACCTAGCAGAACGAGAGGGTGACCGAGTATCCCGTCTACATCGCTTCTTCGGAGAAGCTGCAGATGATGAAGAAGATGAAGAACTGGAACATCTGCCTTTACGCACAGAACAGCCATATTGAGAAGAGCGACGCTGTTTAGAATGGCTGTAACAAGAAGAATGGGAAGAACGGCGATGGTGCCGTGCACTAACCTGCCTGGAATCGACATCAGAGCCACTGGCTGAAGTCGAGTTCGATGACATCATTCGATGTCGAGGGTTTCCATGACGACGTCGAGCATCAGCTGATCTCGATGATCGTTGATGCTGACGTCGATCTCTAGAGCTGACCTCGATGTCAGGGAAGCCATTCACAGATGTTTGCTGTCCATTTAGAGAAATAGAAACCTGATCCCCGGGCACTGAGGCAAGGGGGAGAGCAGGAATGGACGCCACCTGATCCCCGGGCACTATGGCAAGGGGGAGAGCAGGGATAGTAGTAACTTCCTGAAGCGCTGAAGCTGCTGATACTGTGACAGCCATCGGCGGTGAAGTTTTTTCAGACAAGCTGAGTTTCAGACTGAGACGCTGTCAAATATTGCTGTAATTTAAACGCCCTAATGTCCAGAGATTTCTGTGACATATTTCTACGGGCAAAGCAGTTTTTGGTATCGTGATGTTCTCCGAGACACCTTAAACATCTGATATGTGTGTCAGTAAGAGATAACTTTCAGGGGCACGTAGCGCAAGCTTTAAACCCCGTCTTTTTCTGAGACATATCAAAAAATAATTATCGGCACAATTCGTGACTGACTGACTGTCTAAAGAAATAACAACCGGGTCATTGTCAACGCAGAAAAAATAAAACTGACTGGTCTGGGCTGTCAAGTGTATTTATACTGTAAATATGGGTGGGAATCCGCTAACTTTCTTGCTTTCTCTTTTTAAGAGTTGCTATTGGATGGCCGGGTCACGCACGTCATCGTGGCGTAATTCAAGGGGTGTGGCTAGAAGATCCTGTCCATGGAAAACACTACCCTGCCCTGCCTTTGTAAAAGACCCCCTAGCAGAATGAAAGGTTTGAAGAGGAGGGGCTAGAGGAAGGCGGAGCCTAAAGAACGAGAGGTAGGCGGCGACAGTAGCATACCAAGGGGGGGGGGCCGGGTCCACCCCTGGTGCAGGCACCAAGGGGGTGTATGAAGCAGTTGCGCTGCTGTTGGCTCCACCGGTTCCCTGCCCCCTCTGATGTTACTTCCTGTTCCGGGGCAGGGGACCGGCGTAGCCAACAGCAACGTGACTGCTCTGTGTACCCCCAGGTGGTGAGGATGATGTGCTTCAGAGGAGGGAGGGGTGATGCGCTGAGGGGGAGCATAGTG
This sequence comes from Microcaecilia unicolor, assembly GCF_901765095.1. NCBI lineage: Eukaryota > Metazoa > Chordata > Amphibia > Gymnophiona > Siphonopidae > Microcaecilia > Microcaecilia unicolor. The sequence goes on along the minus strand of NC_044033.1, from coordinate 200,493,521 downwards.
GTGACCTGCCCTGAGCAGGGGCGTAGCTACGTGGGGCCACGGGGGCATGGGCCCCTGTAGATTTGGACTTGCCCCCCCCCCCCGCCGTCGGGTACTGTTGGTGGGGGTTGGGGACCCCCGCCAGCAAAGGTACCCGATGGCGGCGGCGGGGGATGGTTGGCAGCAGCGGGAAGAGGGGGTCGAAGGTGGTGGTGGCAGCGGGAGGGGTCAAAAATGGCAGGCGGGGGAGTAAAATGGCTGGGGGGGGTTGGCAGAGCCTGAGGGGGGCTAAAATGTGCCCCCTCACCTCGGGCTCTGGACCCCCCTCCCGCCGAAGTCTGGCTACGCCCCTGGCCCCGAGTGCAGCCAACCTAGCTACGCCACTGGGCGGAGAGGACAGAGACATAAGAACATAAGAGTAGCCATACTGGGTCAGACCAATGCTCCATCTAATCCAGTATCCTGTTTTCCAAACAATGGCCAAGCCAGGTCACAAGTACCTGGCAGACACCTAAATCATGACAACATTCCAAAACCCCAAAGTGTAACAAGATTCCGGAATCATAACGAATAGCAAGATTCCATGAAGAACCTCAAAGGGTAGCAACATTACAGAACCCTAAAGAGTAACAAGATTCCGGAATCCCTAAGAATAGCAACATTCCATGTAGAACCCCAAAGAATAGCAAGATTCTGGAAACCTAAAGAGTAACAAGATTCCAGAATCCCCAAGAATAGCAACATTCCATGTAGAACCCCAAAGAGTAATAATAAAAATAAAATAGTCCAAAAAAAACGATAAAATAAATTGTAAAATAATAAACAGCTATGTATCTAAAAAAATACTTCAAAAAGATGACAAAAAATGTTAAAAAACAAACTTTATTAATCAAAAAATAGCAGGAAGAAAGGGACTCGACACAGCTGTGTTTCAGCCATATAGGCCTGCGTCAGGAGTCTTCTCACCGTACGTTGTTTATAGATTCTATCCAATTATTTGAAGAATAAATGTATCTCTTGCCAATATTGTAGTGATCAGCGCTGACCAAAACAAAGTTCAGCAGGAAAAATCGGAACAGCGTCTATGTCAATGTATGCTTTTCTTTTGATGATGAGGGTTTCAGTCATTGTTATGTTGTTATTATGGGACATAGTGAGGACAGTTCTATAAAGGGGCACCTATTGGAAGCCTAGTCTATAAATGAAAGTAGATGCCTACTTTCCTGTACAGAATACTAGTATAACTGCACAAATATGAACTTATATTTTAGTCATGAGCACTTCTACAGCCATAGAGCTGCTGTAACTACTTGCATTTAGGTTGTTTGTAGTATTCTGTACTTTATACATGTGACTGTGTGCTCCCCCATGTTCTGCCCAGACACCACCCATGTCTAGTTCCATCTGCAAACTATACACCGGGTTACGGAATATCACTTAGCAGGAATGGGGTGGGTCTTGTGTACGTATTTGCACATATATATATGTAAACACTGGTCTTCAAGTCATCTGCATGCGTTCTTGGCCCCTATATCACGGTCCTTTTCTTATAGAATTATCCCCATTGTGACTATTTATTTCATGTGATTTTTAAAAAAATGTTTTTATTGATAAGAGCATGACAAGATAAACAATCACAGAGAATGGTAACAAAGTCAACAAAAGCTAAACTTCAACAATCCAAAGCAGTAATACAGAACCATTACCCAACCCTTCCCCCCTTCCCCCCATGGAAGTACGGCACCCAATAAAAGCCACAGTTACTAAGAACAATGTCCACGGTCTCATACAGTAATGCTCATTGAGAACTAGGGATCGATAACGACACCTGACTGGAAACACCAGGCGTATTTCACGTGATTTTAAATGTATAGTTACTAATGTGGGCTCTCATTAAAACATGTTAGTTACTGTTAATTAACCCTAGTTATTAGTAACTAGGTCTCATTGCATAAAATTGGACCTGTGTTAAAATAACACATCTTAACAGTACCACATCTTAGTGACTACTGCCCTAGGTGTTACACACCTTGACCTCTTCAGGTTTAATGGGATATAAGTTGTATATAAAGCTCTTTATCCGTACAACTCAAAGAAAGTTGTTTCCTTGTGTGTATTGTGGGAAAGATGAGCTTAGTACTTGTATCAGTGTAACAGTTTTCTGGTATATAATTACTTCAGGTACTCCTTAAGTTGTTCCCCAACAGACTGAAATATTTAAGTTTGCCAAAGTAGCCAACTGAAAATGACAGAAATAGCTCTCATGTCACGGTTTCAATTAAAGTGTTATTGGGTATGATGCAACAAATGACATGAGAAACACAGCATTATCCAAATCCAGAGGTGTTTGGTTATAGAGGATGTGTTATGGTTTATTACATGTGGAGGGACATTTTCAATATAACGTCCAAGTCCAATATAGTGATTTTTGAAACAGCAAAATGTCTACCTTTTTTTTCCCTTCAAAATGCCTATTTGCTAGATGTTTTTGTGTGCTGTGTGTTTATCTTTTGGGTCCATTAAACGTCCAAGTGAACAATGCACAGAATCAAGCCATTGGGATGTAGGAGGAGCCAGCATTCTTAGTAGACTGGCTACACAGACATCCCAGCAGAGCAGTGGGACACCCTAGGGGGGCAATGCAGTGGACTTCACATAAAAGCTCCCAGGTACACATCTCACTGTTACCCCCTTATATTGTATGGTGATTCCTCCAAAACCTACCAAAAACCTACTGTACACCACTATAATAGCCCTTATGTCTGTAGGTGTCATCTATATGTGAGTACAGTAGGTTTTTGGTGAGTTTTGGAGGGCTCACACTTTCCACCACAAGTGCAACAGTTAGAGTGGGATATGGGGTAGAGTCTCATTCTCTGTAGTGCACTGCACTGACCACTAGGGTACTGCAGGGACCTGCTTCAGTAGGATCTGAGGCTGTCATAGAGGCTGGTATGTACTGTTTCTTTCACATCTTTAGGGGGGGGGGTGGTGGTCAGTGACCACTAGGGGAGTAAGGAGGGTGGTCATCTGGTCATTTAGGGCACCTTTTTCTGATTTAGTCGTGATAAAAACAAGTCGACCAAAACGTTACAATTGTAGCCCTGGACATTTTGGTTTTGTTCCATTATGGCAGAAAAACATCCAAGTATTAGGAACACCCTAATCCTGCCCACAACATGCCCCCTTGTGTTTTGTATGCACTGCAGATGAACTGCATAGATAAACATCTGCAAATTGGGTTTCAAAAATAGTGATTTGAATGTTTTGGCAAGCAAAAAGTCCAAATGCTGCTTTATGCCACTTTTTAAACATTTTTCTCTTTCAAAAATGAGCCCCTTAGTACCTTTCCTGAAGGCATAACGAGGTGGTGAACAGACTAAAAATTCAAGTAGAAAGGAACTCAATTTCTAATAGGAAAGAAAAAGCAGAAAACACGGGTCAACTGTAAAGTACAATCCTTATATTAGATGCCATAGTTGGCTTCCAATCATTCAGAGTAGGATGAAAATTAAGAGCTCCCAGTGACCACACCGCATCCTGCATCCTTACCAAAGGCTGTTTTAAATATGTAGGTTTTTATTGTGGGCTTGAATTTGGAAAATGAGAGATCCATGCAGAGAGTTGCTGCAAGTGTGTAGCACAGAGCTGATGCTGTACAATAGCGCAGTGCCTCATCAAGTCCAATCTTGCAGAATATACTGACAGTACGTGCAGTCAGGGGGGCATAAAGAACAACAGAGAAGGGCAGGCAACAGGAGATGCCTGTATTCAAAGTATTGTACATGATAAAGAACAGGAAACCAATGATGCTGGATAAAAAGGGGAGTGATGTGGTTAGATTTCCTGGCATGAGCGTGGCTCATGGAATTCTTTCCATCCCCTGTGTGTGCTTGTCTGTCTGTGGATGCAAAAATGTTTTTGTGTGTATGGGATGTTGTGTGTGTATCTGTGTTGGTTCTGTCTGTGTCAATGACCAGGAAAGGAGAAAAGAGGCGAAGTTTGAAAGGAACAATTCCTTAATTGTTATGCTTCAGTGTATCAAAGTGTCCATGCTGCAGCTGGAACTCCGGGTCCATTTTGAACTTAAATGTGCCTTTTCTGGGGTTTGCCCCAAGCCAAACTTGGTTCCATTGTATTGAATTTTTAGAAGATCTTATTTTGTTCCCTAGATAGACATTCTCAAACCCTTATATTTAATTTATTTCCAATATTCTTTTTTGCTAGAAAGAGTAACAATAGCTACAAAGATCTAGCAACTTACATGTTGGGTATCTCTTGGGCTGCTGAACAATCCAGTGGCTCAAAGGTAAACATGCATAACTCTGAAAGTGCTTTTCAAAAATATTAATACTACATGGCTTGCCAAGCCTCAGTGCTATAGTCTCTAGAATAGATAGAAGATTCTGACAGCGCCTGTGCAGAGTCTTATACTGTGCATTGTGAGTTATTTGACGAATGTAACTGTATCATGTGAAGAAGATACAGAGTCCTGAGAAGTGTTATAGCAAATGGTCTGATTTCTTTTGTGCTGGCGGCTTCATGAGCTCTCACTGTCTTCACACAGATGTAGCTGATTCTTTCCAAGGAATCGCTGTAGATGCTTTAGATAATTTTTTTTCCTTCATTTCTGTGCTGGTATCCGTCTAAAATCAAAACAATCACAGTTTTATATAGTAACATAGTAGATGACGGCAGAAAAAGACCTGCACAGTCCATCCAGTCTGCCCAACAAGACAACTCATGTGTGCTACTTTTGTGTATATAAGTCTGCCCAGCGCTATCCCTGCCTCCCAACCTCCAGTCCCGCCTCCCACCACTGGCTCTGGCACAGACCGTATAAGTCTGCCCCGCACTATCCCCGCCTCCCAACCTCCCAACCTCCAGCCCCGCCTCCCACTACCGGCTCTGCTATATTATAAAGCCACACATGAACATTTAGCCAGCCTGAGTCCCTACAGACCTTTATATTTTACCATACAGCACACAGTCAATAAACTTTACTACTGCCCTAAATGGAGGTGGGAACATCCCCCCCCCCCCCCCCCCCATTTTAATGTTTTTATGTGACCGCTTTAAACTGCTATTAGGTGGTATCACCTTTGGTATGAATGACTACCCCCTGTATTTCTGCAGAGAGCAAAGAAGTTACAAAAAGGCTGAAGGTAGCTTAAGTCACAGAAAAGGAAAAGATAACTCATGTGGTTTGGACACATAGAAGCAGAGATGCCAATGGTGAAGTATCCCAAAGAGTGAGATTTACTACCATGAGGTGTGAGATTTGAAAGCCAAAGAGTGAGACTTCTCAGGCACTGTGTCCGGGATATACATCACTTCCCACGCCAGGGGTATGCGTTAGCTGTTTTGCTTATTGGTTTGATTGTTATAGTCTCGAGGAGAAGCGCAGATAATTCCCATATTTATATCCCCATTCTGGGAACAGTGGTGTAGCCAGGCTTCAATTATGGGTAGATCTATGAGCAAAATGGGTGGGCATAGTGTCCTCCCCACAGCTCATCCCCTTCCACTCTCTGCCTCCTCCCCTCCCCTCCCAGCACCTTCCCCCAACCCCAACTCAACATATTGAATTCCTGAGCTGGTGGGGATCCTCAAGACCTGCCACCTTGAACTTCCTCCAACACAGCTCAGCAGTCAGCAGCTGCTTTTCTGACCCACCCGATGCCTGCACCCGGCACATGCTCAGTTTTCTTAGCATGTACCAGGTGCTGGCATTGGGTTGCTCCCTTTTCTGAGCATGCGCTGGGTGCTAGTGTCAGGTGGTACAGGAAAACTACTGTTCAGCTGCACTGGAAGGAGTTCAAGGAGGTTGGAGATCCCTGCCAGATGCAGTAAGGGTGCACTTCTAATGGGTGGCTTTGAGCCCAAAGTAGGTGGTCCCTTGCCCACCTGGGCCCACCCATGGCTACACCACTGGCTAGGAATATATCCTTCAGTAAATTAGGAGTTTGGTGTTTATTGTCTAGAGCTGCAAATACACTGCAGTTGCCTAATTTGGTTACATTATTACCTCAAGATAAAAGCTACAGTGTATGACAGAGAGCTTATCAGCACACACAAGAGAGAGGAAGAAAATTCCCTCCTAGAAGGAGCAGCATAACACTGTTTTGCTTGGAGGATCCAAATAAAGCAACCTCCAGCCCTGCCGCTAAGCTTTCTAATTACTCATGCTCTGCTGGGCCAGATATTGATAGGACCATGGCCCCAGTGGCTCACCTCATTCCAATGCCTATGCTACCTAGAGACCACAAGAGAAGTGAACTAGGCTGAACAAACGAAGAGGAGGAGTACTTTAGGTTTGAGGACTTGTTTGTTTTTCATATTGTGTTTGACCTGACTTTGAAGCATTGTAAATACTTTATCTGTGGGTGCCTACTTGTTTTTGCCTTATTTTTTTCATTTTCCCTCTAGTTTAGGCTTTTAACTTAGCCTTCCTTTATCCACCAGGACCCTTTTATTTTGATAGATATATTGGATTTGTATGTTTCAATTGTCTTCTTATTTAAAGCTCTAATCTTAAAGGCAGACCTAACTAGGCTGGTTTTCAGAAGAGCCACAATGAATATGCAAGATACGGGTTTGCATACATTGTGTAGAACGTGGGATTCAAATTGTGTGTCAAGATTAAAATAAATGTCTCTTTAAAATATAACCTGCTGCAGTGGCAGAAATTCAAATTAAGAGCCCCCAAATAAACTGTGGGAAAGGACCCCCCAGAGCAGGAGGGATCCACCACAGAAACCATGTAAGCAGCTATAAGTAGACCCCTTCTTCCCTGGCTCTTCCTGCACTGCAGGGGCCAGTTGGGTGGAATGTAAATCACTGACCTGCAGCTAACACAGCTCATTAAGGTTCAGTATCAGTCTTCGGTTGACTCTTGGCACCAAAGAAGATTATATTGAACACTACACAGGAAACATTAAAGTTCAGATATACTACTACGTTCCTTCAAATATTCATCTCTAGCTGAGGACTAGTTAGTTTAGTGGGAGGCAGGGCGGGGAGAGGGCTTCTGTTATAATTAAACGTTGTAATTTATTGTATGTACTGTATCCTATAGATTTTCCAACTTGCTCTCATTTCTAAAAGTCATCCTAACATAATTTGCTTCCATAGATCTCACTGCTATCATCACCCTCATAAAAGTCCATTAAAATGGACAAATTTCTTATTTGTCTTTTAAATATTGTGTATTTTTGTGAAAAATGCTTTGCTTATCTGGCCCTTACATCCTCTACACTGGTTTTATTTATTTGATTGTAAGATTCTGTACAGTTTGTCAGTTGCACAGACATATTAACAGGCAGGTGTCTTCTATAGAAATACAAAGTATGATGACCAGCAAGCAGGATTTCCTACCGTTTTTGTGATGGTCATGGATGCCTGACTTTCTGTAGGTAATGTTTGGATGCTCTTCAACCATCGTCTGTACTCCTGTCTCACCTGTACATTTAAAAACAAATCATAGCTACTATGAGCTCACAGGAAGCAAGTCATCTACAAAGCAGCAGCTCCATTTAGCAGTCAAAAAGAGAGAGCATGCCTCTAATCGACCACAGAAGCTGTTAATACTGAGCTGTAGATTTGTGTTCTTACCACCAAAGGAACCACAGTCCTTCCTCTTAAACTCTAACCATGCAGGTTCTGGCATGTGAACATTCCCCCCCCCCCCCCCCCCCAGTTTACAAAGCCGCGGGCAATGCTGACACAGCCCATGCATTAGCATACCAGCAGCCACTAGCACGGCTTTGTAAATGGTGGTGGTGGTGGGGGTCTATGAATTGCACTATACAAAATACATCTGAAGATCTGAAGGTTCAAATCCATTCAGGCCCCTCTGTGAGGAAATGTGTTGCAGCTGGAGCTCAAACCAGCATCCTCATGATTTTAAGGTAGCATTTCAACCAATCAAACATCAAGAGGACCTCCCATGTGCCAAACTTTAGTTTATTACATGATGAGTCCCAGCACGGCAGAAGGAACATGGAAAGAAAGAGGTAGCTGTACCTGTCGGTTTAGTACACAGTGAATCAGGAAGATGAAGGCTCCCTGCAGACTGTTGATAATGGTGAATAAATACGACATGACCTCAGCGATGGAGCCAATTTGAAAGAGTCCAAAGATCCAAGTACAGCCCAGTATGAAAAGCTGAGCGATGGCTTTAAAAGTCAGTAATCTGGGTAAAATAATAATAATAGATAAGAAGATATGTCTGATAACAGAGGAGTGGAAAGTGGGGGAGATTACATTTCTGAAGGTGTTAAGTGGAACTTATGTCTTTTGGGCTAAGAGTGACTTCCCAGATCATCACATAACAATTTGGGTTTTCAAGTTATTTACTGCTGGTAATATTCTGAGTGCACCATACATTTAGGAATGTGTTTATTCATGCTTTTCAGATTCTAAGTGGAGATTCCTGTACAGTTCTAAAATGTGTTTTTGTAATAGTTCTCCGTGAACAAATCTGAATGCAGATTACTAGTCTGCTTCTTAGAAAACAAAGGCAGGTAAAGACTATATGGCCTATCCATACTATTTACTATCCCTTCATGTTCCTTAGAGATCCCCCCTCCCCCCAGTTCTATCTAGTGTACCAGAGTTAGGTGCCACTTAGGTACGCATGTGGAAATTAAATTAGTTGTTTCCTGTGGTAGATATGGCACATGAACACCTAACTCTTAATATGTGTTGTTTTTGATGTTCAATGATATAATATTTTATATTCTGATAAATAAAATATAGATTGCATGCAAGTATTAGTTCTGTTCTAATCACACAGGTATGTGTAAGAGGAAAAAACACATAACAATAATTGGCCAGATAACCAGGACCACAATCAAGTAACATAGTAGATGACGGCAGAAAAAGACCTGCACGGTCCACCCAGTCTGCCCAACAAGATAAACTCATATGTGCTACTTTTTGTGTGTACCCTACCTTGATTTGTAGCTGTCCTCTTCAGGGCACAGACCGTATAAGTCTGGCCAGCACTATCCCCGCCTCCCAACCACCCGCCCCGCCTCCCACCACCGGCTCTGGCACAGACCGTATAAGTCTGCCCTGCACCATCCCCACCTCCCAACCACCAGCCCTTATGTGTATAATTCTGGAGATGCATCTTCAAAAATATATAAACAGGATGGAGCCTGTCCAGAGGGCGACTACTAAAATGGTCAGTGGGGACAGACTTAAAGATCTCAATATGTATACTTTGGAAGAAAGGTGGGAAAGGGGAGTTATGATAGAGACGTTTAAATACCTCCATGGCACAAATGCACTGGAGGTGAGTCTTTTTAATTGAAAGGAAGCTCTGGAACGAGGAGACATGGAGGGACATAATCGAACGGCGCCGGTGATCTCTATGGCTGGCCGGCTCCGTAAGTGGGCAGAGCCAACCGTATTTTCGAAAAAGATGGTCGGCCATCTTTTTCTTCGCTAATACGGTTGGGCCTGGCCAAATGTCAGAGATGGCCGGGTTTGAGATGGCCGGCATCGGTTTTCGCAGATAATGGAAACTAATGCCGGCGATCTCAAACCCGGCCAAATCCAAGCCATTTGGTCGTGGGAGGAGCCAGCATTTGTAGTGCACTGGCCCCCCTCACTTGCCAGGACACCAACCAGGCACCCTAGAGGGCACTTCTAAAAAATAAAAATAGCTCCCAGGTGCATAGCTCCCTTACCTTGGGTGCTGAGCCCCCCAAAACCCACTCCCCACAACTCTACACCATTACCATAGCCCTAAGGGGTGAAGGGGGCACCTACATGTGGGTACAGTGGGTTTTGGGGGGGGGGGTTGGAGGGCTCCCATTTACCACCACAAGTGTAACAGGTAGGGGGGGATGGGCCTGGGTCCACCTGCCTGAAGTGCACTGCACCCACTAAAAACTGCTGTCAGGGAGCTGGGTATGACATTTCAGGCTGGCATAGAGGCTGGCAAAAAAGTTTTTGTTTTGTTTTTTGTTGGGTGGGAGGGGGTTGGTGACCACTGGGGGAGTAAGGGGAGGTGATCCCCGATTCCCTCCGGTGGTCATTTGGTCAATTGGGGCTCCTTTTTGAAGCTTGGTTGTGAAAAAAAAGGGACCAAGTAAAGCCGGTGAAATGCTCGTCAAGCCCGTGTTTTTTTTTTTCATTATCAGGCGAAGCCGGCCATCTCATAACCACGCTCCCACCCCCATCCCGCCTTCTGTACCCTGCCTTGAAGGTTGGCCGGCTCCGCGACGGAAAATCGGCTTTTGATTATACCAATTTGGTCGGTTTCAGGAGATCGCCGGCCATCTCCCGATTTGTGTCGGAAGATGGCCGGCGATCACTTTCGAAAATGAGCTGGATAGGATGAAGGTGAAAGGGGACAGACTCAGCAGTAGTCTAAGGAAATATTTCTTTACAGAAAGGGTGGTTGATGCATGGAATAACCTCTCAATGTTGGTGCTGGAGATAAAAATGGTGCCTGAATTCAAGCAAGCAATGAGACAAGTACTTAGGATCTCTGAGGGAGAAAAAGGGATATTAGAAATTATGGGTTGGCATGGAAGGACAGACTGGATAGGTCATATGGCCTTTATCTGCCATCATTTTCTATGCTTCTGAGCAAGTGGAGGCTGAATTACATAAATTTCTCTAAAATAACCAGCTGTGATTAAATATGAAGCCATTATTGTAATGTTGCCTTATTATTCCACTTAAGTGTTCTCACCTCACAGCCATGCAAATCAGTTATAGAGCTATTAGTAGCACTAGAGTGAGTATCAGGGGGAAAGGAAATAACAGAAGGAATCTCATTCTAAGCAGAAATGGAAATGGCAGCAGCAGGGACTGATAACAGCAGCAGTGGAAGTAACCGCAATTCCTGCTGTTCACTAATGGTGCACAGGTCTTCCATGCCTCTTCCATCAGAAAGCACAAAACCAGAAGCTTAACTGGATGTTCTGTCAGTGCAGAGCTCTACCTGGTGTCTTTCAGAGTTGAAACATCAGCATTGACTGTTGAGAGTTTTGCTCTTAAAATCCAGAGTGTTGTGGCAAAGAGTATGGAATTGATCTAAAGAGGAGAAGAGAGAGAGGAAATGACTGCTGTGCCCATCTGTCCACATACATGTATGTTTAATGTTCAGGATTTATAAGTTTCTTTAGTTGTACTGTAATTTTTCTGTTCTTGATTTTACAGTTCTATAGAATTGTTTTAGTTATGTCAATTTATGTATTTTGCTTTGCATCATCTTTCTTAGGTTTTTACTTATGTTTGTGTAATATATGTACATTTGTTTGCCACATACGATGGTGTCAATCAGTTTTGAGAGTTATAAATATTTTTTAAATACATCAAAGTAACAAAATGTACAAAGGAAACTCGCTGAATAAATGTCTAAACTGAATTCAAAATAGAGTGAGGAGCCAGCTCAATGTAATCAGACACCATAAAGGAATGGTGGGGGGAAATACCTCAGATGACTGTGGTATCCTTAGAATGTTACCGTAATCCAATATCACAACATTCAAACCACAGTTCACAACTTCTATCATGGGTCAGAAAACCCCCCAACCAAAACCACTAATTAATTTTTGTAGAAAATGTTTTTAGTGAAAATAATTCTTATCTACAAAAGTATTGTGACATATTCAATTTGATTTCATAGAGCTGAAGATTGAACTTAGCTTTAGGACGATCTAAGGCAGTCAGATAATCTTGGGAGATCTCAATGGGGACCCGTTTCACAGTTCGGCTTCTTCAGGGATTTAATTCTGCCATGACTTCCTTTGAAGTACTGCACATGGCAGTACTGTTTTGAGTTGTTCCCCCACCATTCCTTTATGGTACTACTATTACTACTTATCATTTTTAAAGCGCTACTAGACGTACGCAGCACTGTACACTTGAACATGAAGAGACAGTCCCTGCTCGACAGAGCTTACAATCTAATTAGGACAGACAGAACAAACAAGAGATACGGGAATATTAAAGTGAGGATGATAAAATAAGGGTTCTGAACAAAGTGAAAAAGGGTTAGGAGTTAAAAGCAGCATCAAAAAGGTGGGCTTTTAGTTTAGATTTGAAGACAGCCAGAGATGGAGCTTGACGTACTGGCTCAGGAAGTCTATTCCAGGCATATGGTGCAGCAAGATAATAGGAACGGAGTCTGGAGTTAGCAGTGGAGGAGAAGGCTGCAGATAAGAGAGATTTACCCAGTGAATGGAGTTCCCGGGGAGGAATGTAGGGAGAGATGAGAGTGGAGAGGTACTGAGGAGCTGCAGAGTGAATGCACTTATAGGTCAATAAGAGGAGTTTGAACTGTTTGCGGAAACGGATAGGAAGCCAGTGAAGTGACCTGAGGAGAGGGCTAATATTAGTCGTGCAGCAGAATTTTGAACAGATTGAAGAGGAGAGAGATGGCTAAGTGGGAAACCTGTGAGAAGCAAGTTGCAATAGTCTAAGCGAGAGGTGATAAGAGTGTGGATGAGGGTTCTGGTAGTGTGCTCAGAAAGGACAGGGCGAATTTTGGTGATATTAGAGAAAGAAACGACAGATTTTAGCAGTCTACTGAATAAGTACAGAGAAGGAGAGGGAGGAGTCGAAGATGACCCCAAGGTTACGAACTGATGAGACAGGAAGGATGAGAGTGTTATTCACAGAAATAGAGAATGGGGGAGGAGGAGAGGTTGGTTTAGGGGGAAAGATAAGAAGCTCCATTCTATTTTTATACAATATCACATAAGGAGGTGAAATATGGGAGGGGCATGAGTGTGTCTTCAAGTCACATGTATAACTTAGAGAATACGTTTCGCAGAGATCAGTGAACACTTAAGTCCAAACATTCATGCCTGCTACTGACCTGGAGTAACTGTTCATGCATAACATTAGTTGCCTTAGTGCCCACTTTTATGTTAGTATTCTGTAACAGCATCTTGGTGCACAGATGCTGTCATAGAATTGACACTCAGAGTTTAGCAGAGGCATACCTACCTCAAGACACCCAGTTACAGAATTATCCTCTTCACGTTTTATTAATTTGAGACATGGGGAATGCTATAGAAATGTAACACCAAGGAAAGAGTGTGAGAAGAGATAAAAAGAGTAGGAAGAGTACATGGGGAACAGCTTAACCCAGGACAGTTTCAAGGAAATGAAAAACAAATCTAAACCTACCAAGATGAAGACACAAACAGGGGCCAGGAAACTCCAAATCATATTTGATTCTGTACAGAGCCAGCAACTGTAGACAGCAAATACAACCAATTAATGCAAACACATATTAAAGCAGCCATTCAGATCATCTCTGCTACAATGTGCTGTAAGAGAATGGCGCAATGTACAGCAGTGCATGTCACATGGTATGATGATCTAAATTACTCCTCGGTATCCATTCTGCAGACTGTAGTATGACACTGCTGGAGAAAGGACATCTGTGAATCTCTTCACAAAGGCGGTTAATAAATCCCAATAAATAAATATTTCAGCCTCACTGAGAGAAGGTTTGTCACTTACTGCTTCTCTGTCCCGTAGCCACTGGGGTTAACTGCTGCAGAAATCATCACAATCAGTGCCGGGAATCCATAGCCAAAGAGGCAGAGGTGGAGCATCTTAATGTTACGTGTATTGAAATAGTTCACAACCTTTAGATTTCTGACCGTGAGGAAAAGCATCAGAGCTTCAAGGAACATCCAGGAGAAAGCAGCCAGGAAGAAGTAATGCAGGAATCCTGCGATGATAGCACATAGGATCTGGTGTGGGGAGAAGGGGAAGAAGCAGGAAGACACAACACCAAACGTCTTTGATTAAATCATACGGTCCGGAGTCAGAGTCAAGTAAGGAAAATCAACAGTGACACAGAGAGCCAAGACAGCTTCTGAGGCCCATAAACTTTACCTTAATGAAGGTCTTGTGTATTCCCACAAGGAAGAGAAACTGTCCCATGAACAGACAGAGACTGAGCTGGAGGTGGTTGGAGGTGCTTGCGTTACGTATGGGACGACATAAGAGGAAAGTGAGGATTGCCAGGCACAGGCACACCAGGGAGAATACTATCCCAATACAGGTGATGATCCACAAGATAGGAGCATCCTGCACAGAAAACAGATGCACAAGTTCCCATCTGCAGTGCATTATATACAGGGTCAGCTTGACCATTAGTTAACAGCAATCACCTAGGGTGGCAGCTCCTGGAGTAGGCAGCAAAGAGTAGCTTCAATCAAAGCAAAATAAATCTTGCAGAGAGCTACAGACCTATGTTTCTGACTGATATTTAAAAGTATGATGTCCAGGATCATTCTGGGAGGGGATGATTCAAGTTTAATTATTAAAATTTTATGGGAGGCTGAAATATATAGTTGGTCATTTTACTATTGTTATGTTTTAGTTTTATGTTAAAACTGGACCTGCTGTACACCACCATGGGTGAATTTTATTTATTTATTTATTTGTATCTTTTGTATCCCACATTTTCCCAACAATTTGCAGGCTCAATGTGGCTTACATTTGCCGTAATGGCGGTTGCCATTTCCGGGTAACAGAATTACAAATGGTAATGTGTTAAGTTGCATACATACATGGTAGCATACATGTAACATAACATACGTGAACAGATCATGGTATATCATGGTATATAAAGGCAGTTAATAAATCCCAATAAATAAATAAAATTATTTGTCATAATAATTGGAACATGATAGTGTGTAAGTGCTTCCTTACAGCCTCCCTCTAGGCCAGAGATAGATGCTTAGTCTGTCCATGCCAACGCCATAGTGGCAGGGAGAGTAAACTGCATCAGCCAGTTCTTTCTGCTCTGCTCACTCAATACAATCATCCTGATGCCACAGCAAAGTTCCACATGTCACACACTGGCACATCTGTAGGGACGTCTGTTCTGAATCAACAGCCAGGTACCTCTGATTCTTCAGTAGCCATGAGAACAGCAAAGCTGGACAGGTGATAACAGCTACACTCTGTGTAAGTCAGGTTAGAATGAAGAGTTTCACATCCCTCTGTGGACCAGCTGCCGTTTCCAATGCTGCCATCCCAGAAGACACAAATTGTTTTGCCAGTGCAACCCTTTTCCTAGAGAAAGCAGTAGAATTTGTATGAAAAGAAAATCCATTGATGTATTGAGAAGTGAGAGACCTGGATGCTATTCACAGTTTCACTCATCAGGCTGAGAATGGGAAAGTCACTGAAATGAATCTCTGTACAGTTCTATTGTTTTAGTTTCCAACTGGAAGTTGCAAACATGTCATAACCCTTTCTGCAATGTGATGGACAGATCAAAAGCATCTTGGATGATCATATCAATTCACTGTCCTCAGCATTTTATGGGGGGAATTTTATACATTTGCATTTTTAGGGAAGGCGTTTGGGTGGAGCTGCAAAGTACAGTATGTGGGCACACATTTACACCAATTCCACAGCAGATTTAAATGTTCACAGGTGATGGCTGCAGGTTTTTTATAAAGACACATAAGTGCCAATGTGTTTTTATAAAATTGCCCCAAATAGTCACCTACTTGGTCCTGGATTAGTCACTGTTGGAAGCAGGATACTGGGCTAGATGGACCATTGGTCTGACCCAGTCTGGCTATTCTTATGTTCACCTGCTCCATCCTCTCCTACCACACTAGTTAGATTAGAAGCAGTTCTCTGCAAGTGTTCAAACCTGGATAAGCTGTAGAGTGAAATTGACAGGATGTGTGAAATCAGTTCTCTGCTTGCTGTTTATCATCCCAGTCACTACTCTGGAATTTATCTGGATGGCTTGGATCTTTTTCCCAGGTTCTGTTCTTTCAGCATCAAAGAAGTCCGCAGTCAAGAATTTCTCCATGTCCGTGTAAGAAGCAAAAGCAGCTCCAGCAGAGCCTGTAAAACCAATAGACACAAATAGAAAGATTTATTGCATGAAAGTACCTTTATGTTAGAAATTATGTAAGTAGATACAAGGAACTTGGTGTAATTCATCATCTGTATATTAGAAGATGTCCCTTTAGTAAGGAAATGATCGCCAACACTAGTAACAAGCTTTATTACAGACGTGTATGTAGGGGGTAATTGCTAGTGAGATGTGCCCATCTGTGTGTGATGCCGTTCTAGAATTCGGTCCCAGGTCATGGCAATGGGTTGTCTAAATGGAAACTCAGTTTATAGAACTGCCTCAATAATGCATAACCAAAAAAAAACTAGGAACAGGCCAATATGTCACGATAGTGACTGTTTCCTTGTCTGTGCTCACCTCGCCCTCTGGTGGCCAGAACCGGTGGCTGCTATGGACTGTCTCATGTTCCAGATTTCAGCCCACTCCGGTCCAGATCTTCCGGGCTGCCAGACTTCATAGGCGCCCCGTATAGGAGGCTTGGGGAGGCCCATCGTGGACTTCCGACTTCCCTTGGCTGCTGCAGTGCTGCCCTCACAAGCGCAGCACTTTTGCTAGGCAGCTCTGGCTCTCCCTCCTTCCTTCCTTGGTTCCTGCTCTTGGCTCCCCGATCGGCAGCCCCCCCCCCCCCCAGCGCATTTTAACCTTTACTTTCCGTGGCAGGCTGGCAGCGACGTCAATCAATGAAGAAAAAGGCACTACAGGCTCGCTTCCAGCTTCTCTCTTCACACAGTGTCCCGCCTTTAGCGATGATGTATTTCCTGTTTCCGCGAGGGCGGGGAACTGTGTGAAGAGAGAAGCTGGAAGCGAGCCTGTGTTGTGCCTGTGGGATGTTAGTTTTCTAAAACAGCAGTGTGATAGAAGAAGGATGTACTGTGCTAATAGAAGATCTCGCAAGGGCGCTGCGAGACCAAAAATCGGATACAGAATACTAAAAGGTAGAAAAACTAATGTGAATAGATTACTTAGATAACTATCACAACCTAAGGCAGATCCGTGAATGATGATTGCTTACCTTAAAAAAGACCGTCGTGGAATATCTGTCTTGAAAAGAAGTATCACTCTAGCGATCTAGGAAAACAGCTGATGTGCAATGAATGCCTTTATGTGAACGAAAAATAGCGGGAAAAAGTGGCGGATGACGTCAGCATTGACGTATGCTGCACAGGGAGAACCTATCAATGATATGTGCTAAAAACCAGATCATTGGGGGACCAAACTGAAAATCAAAATGAATCGAATGCAAAACATCCTTTTTAAAAAAGGGTGGAGGGCTAACGTCAAAAAATTGATGTGCGTAACGTAATCCATATCGAGGAGGAGGTGAATGAAAAGTTGACTGATGTGGTGTTGTAACCGGCTGATATAAAGAATCAAACGGGATGGAAGGCACGTTTTGTATGGACATGGTGAATTAGGTCAATTTAAATGTTAAAAAGGTGTAGTAAGCATTGATGACTAGCTGGATGTTTAAAAACGATAGAGTATAGGAAAAACATATATAAAAAAATAGATGTATAAAATTATATATGTATATATAAAAAAATAAAGTGTTGATATCACCTAACCTTATGTAAACCAGGGAACTGCTATATTCGGGTACACATAATTGTTTAGTAAGGGTGTCCAGGAGAAATATAATAGCATATCATAAATGAGATATGGTAATGAACTGATGGTATTAGCAAGGCTTTTGGAAATGTACTTCCATATCAGCAAGCAGATCAATCCATAGACTGGTGGGTTGTGTCCATCTACCAGCAGGTGCAGATAGAGAGCAATCTTTTGCCTATCTATATGTGGTCATGTGCTACCAGGAAATCCTCAGTATTCTATCTAGAAGGTGTGTGGTCACACGCAGCAGCTCTGGCTTGGTCTCCACGCCTATTTACTTAGGCTTTGTTGAGTACCTGGGGTTGAGGGCTCTTCGTGAGCAAGTGTAAACCTGGTGGTGCCAGGTCCCTCCTTTTCTCCACCCTCCCACTGGCTCCCTTAAAAAAAAAAAAAAACATAACAGTCTTGAAGCAGAAAAGATTTTACTTGCAGCTGCTCACTGGGACACAATTCGTTGCAGCTCGGAGCAAGAAGCAGGTAATTTTACCTTTTCCTAGCGGGCAGGGGGGGTTCCCCGAACGTTTCCCTCGTGGATCATGGCGTCGGATGGTAAGGGTGCGAAAAAGCGCTCCCCGGACTGCGATCGCGCGGCTAGTGGGGAGGCGTGGGGATCGGAGGCAGAGAAGCCCTTTTTGGGCACCCTTCCGGACTTTGCTGATTTAGCCGGTTTTTCCTCCGCTGGGGTGTCGGCGGCCTTTACTGCCTTAGGCGCCCATCCCCCGATGTCCGCCCTTCCGACGTCGGCTGCCCATGCAGCTTGGATGGCCTCTGGTATGGCCGCCTTTGAGTTGGGCGGCGGTAAGAAGATGGCGAAGTTTAAGTGCCATGCTTCCTGCCCGTCAATGGCTATGGCTTAAGCATTGGTCAGCTGACCATGCCTCCAAATCCCGCTTAGCCAAGTTGCCTTTTAAGGGCAAGCTGCTCTTCGGGGATGAGCTGGACAAGATCGTGACGGATCTCAGCAGTTCTAAAGGCAAGAGGTTGCCGGAGGTCAAGGCAAGGGCCAGCAGTGCTCGCCCTGGTTCCTCTAAGGGCCGTTTTCAAGAAGCCCCTCGGTATCGCCCGGGCAAGTCGGGCTTCTCCTCCTCCTTCAAGCAGAGGTTCTCCCCGAAGCAGCATTTCTTTCGCAGAGACCGCCGCTCAGGAGGTTCTTCCTCCGGTCCTCCCCCAGGGTCTCGTACCCAATGACTGGGCCCTGGTCCATGGCCCAGAGCAGATAGGAGGAAGGCTGTCTTCTTTTCTGGGCGAGTGGAGCAGGGTAGCTTCAGATGCTTGGGTTCTAGAAGTCATCAGAGACGGCTACAAGTTGGAGTTCTGCCGGCCCCTGAGAGACGGGTTCGTGAACTCTCCCTGCAAGTCCCCCTCAAAGTGGCAGCAGTTCAGCAGACTCTGGACAACTTGCTCCGCCTTGGGGCGGTGGTCCCAGTGCCCGTAGAGCAGCGTGGCACAGGACGTTACTCCATTTACTTTGTGGTGTCAAAGAAAGGAGGCTCTTCTTGGCCTATTCTCAACTTCAAGGGAGTCAATCGGGCCTTGCGAATACGGCATTTCCGTATGGAGACTTTCCGCTCCGTGATTGCTGCGATACAAGAAGGAGAATTCCTGGCATCCTTGGACATCAAGGAAGCTTATCTGCACATTCCCATCTGGCCACCTCATCAGCACTTCCTGCGCTTTGCAGTGCTGGGCCGGCACTTCCAGTTTAGAGCCCTCCCGTTCGGATTGGCTACGGCTCTGCGGACCTTCTCCAAAGTGATGGTGGTCAGTGCGGCTTATCTCCGCAAGGAAGGAGTGCAAGTCCATCCCTACCTGACTGTCTGATTTGAGCTCCCTCCTTTGCGGAGTGTGGGAGAGCGACGGACAGGGTCATTGCTCTTCTGACCTCCCTGGGATGGATCATCAACCGGGAGAAAAGTCAGCTGCGCCCGACTCAGTCCCTGGAGTATCTGGGTGTTCGGTTTGACACCCAAGTGGGCAGAGTGTTCCTGCCAGACAGCCGGAGCCTCAAGCTTCAGGCCCAGGTGGGCCGGTTCCTAGCCTCCTCAGCTCCTTGGGCTTGGGATTATGTGCAACTGTTGGGCTCCATGACGGCCACGATGGAGGTAGTGCCCTGGGCCAGGGCCCATATGAGGCCACTACAGCACTCTCTTCTGCGGCGCTGGACTCCGGTTTCGGAGGATTACGCAGTTTGCCTTCCCCTGGACCCGGCGGTGAGAAGGGCGCTAAGTTGGTGGCTGATGTCAGACAAGTTGTCAGCCGGTATGCCTCTCACGTCCCCGAAGTGGATTGTCGTTACAACAGACGCCTGCTTGACGGGCTGGGGAGCCCACTGCCTGGGAAGGACAGCGCAGGGGATATGGTCGCCGGCGGAGGCGAAGTGGTCCATCAACCTCTTGGAACTTCGGGCCATTCGGTTGGCGCTTCAAGCGTTTCTTCAGGTACTGATACTGAGGCCAGTTCGAATCCTGTCAGAC
This sequence comes from Microcaecilia unicolor, assembly GCF_901765095.1. Lineage (NCBI taxonomy): Eukaryota > Metazoa > Chordata > Amphibia > Gymnophiona > Siphonopidae > Microcaecilia > Microcaecilia unicolor. The sequence goes on along the minus strand of NC_044033.1, from coordinate 200,473,586 downwards.
AATGCCACGGCCATGGCCTATGTCAATCGCCAGGGAGGTACCAGGAGCGCCCCCCTAGCCAGGGAGGCCATGAAGTTATGCCAGTGTGCAGAGGCGAATATGGACCAGCTGTCGGCGGCTCAAATTGCGGGAGTCCTGAATGTCGAGGCGGACTTTCTCAGTTGCCATACCTTGGATCCCGGAGAGTGGCTACTGTCTGCTCGGGTGTTCTTGGAGATCACGAAGCGCTGGGGCATGCTGACCTTGGATCTGATGGCGACCTCGGCCAATTGCCAAGTGCCACGGTTCTTCAGCAGAGGACGGGACCCTCGATCTCTGGGGGTCGATGCTCTTCTCCAGCAGTGGCTGGTACAGGAGCTTCTCTACGTGTTCCCACCTTGGCCTATGTTGGGCAGAATTCTCGGCGGGGTGGCGAAACACCCAGGCCGGGTGGTCCTGGTGGGTCCAGACTGGCCCAGACGCCCTTGGTATGCGGACCTGATCTGGCTTTCCAAAGACAGTCCTCTGCGGCTTCCAGCGGAGCAGGGCCTCTTGGGTCCCATGGTGATGGAGGATCCCTCCCCCTTTGGTCTTACGGCCTGGCTCTTGAGCGGAAGCGGCTGAAGAAGAAGGGCTTCTCGGACAAGGTCATCGCCACTATGCTGAGAACACGGAAGCGTTCTACTTCTACTATGTACGTCAGGGTATGGTGTACCTTTGTATCATGGTGCGAGGCAGGATCCCTGTCGCCCTTCACGGCGCCAATTGCTTCAGTGTTGGCATTCCTACAAGAAGGTCTGGAGAAAGGCCTGTCGCTCAGCTCTCTTAAGGTCCAGGTAGCGGCTCTAGCTTGCTTCAGGAGTCGCCTGAAGGGTGCTTCCCTGGCTTCTCAGCCAGATGTGGTGCGTTTTCTCAAAGGGGTTAATCACCTACGCCCTCCTCTGCACTCGATAGTGCCTACGTGGAATCTCAGTCTGGTGCTGCGGGCCTTGCAGAAGCCGCCTTTTGAGCCATTATCGCGGCTGTCTCTGAAAGACCTGACATTGAAAGCGGTCTTTTTGGTGGCAATCGCTTCAGCCAGGAGGGTTTCCGAGCTCCAGGCGCTCTCGTGTAGAGAGCCGTTCCTGAGGTTCACGGAGGCAGGAGTGTCTATTCGCCCAGTGCCTTCCTTCCTGCCCAAGATTGTTTCTCGCTTCCATGTGAATCAGCAGCTTTGTCTACCCTCCTTCCATAGGGAGGATTATCCAGAGGAGTATCGTGCTCTCAGATGCCTGGATGTTAGACGAGTTATCATCAGATACTTGGAAGTGACCGACGATTTCCGGAAGTCGGATCACCTGTTTGTGCTGTTCGTGGGCCCCCGTAGGGGTCTGCAGGCATCTAAACCTACCGTGGCACGTTGGGTCAAGGAAACGATTGCGGCGGCTTATGTGGCCGCAGGGAAGGTGCCGCCTACCCAGCTGAAGGCTCATTCTACTAGAGCACAGGTGGCTTCGATGGCAGAGTCCAGGTCCGTTTCCTTGGAGGAGATTTGCAGATCAGCGACTTGGGCGTCGGCTCATACCTTCTCACGGCATTATCACTTGGACGTGGCAGCATGGGCCGAGGCCCAGGTTGGAGCTTCAGTGTTGCGTTCTGGGATTTCCATGTCCCGCCCTGGATGAGTACTGCTTGGGTACATCCCACCAGTCTATGGATTGATCTGCTTGATGATATGGAAGGTAAAATTATGTATCATACCTGATAATTTTCTTTCCATTAATCATAGCAGATCAATCCATAGTCCCTCCCAGATATCTGTACTGTTTGTTCTAGTTCAGTTATATTTCAGGTTCAAGTTTAGACTTCAGTTCCTGTTCAGGAGGACTTCGAGTTCAAGTTCTTCCACTTGGATTTCCCTGGGGACGACTTTGTGTTACAGTGAGCTGCTGCTTCTTTCCCCCCACCCCCGTTTCGACGGTGGTTGGATTCATAACTAAATTATGCCAGTGCTCCCTCCCGCTTTGTGCGGTAGTAGGGTAGCTTTGTTTCTCTCTCGCTTTGGCGGTGATGGGTTAAGCCAGCTCCTCCCGCAGTTGCGGTAGCAGGACATGCCAGTTCCCCCCGCGTCGGCGGGTGTGGGTGCCCCCCCCCTCGCTTCGGCGGTGGTTGGGTGGCAGAGTGTCCCTTTGTGGGTGTAATTCTCTATGGTGATTCCTGCGGATGAAGCTTTGATATTGACTATACTGAGGATTTCCTGGTAGCACATGACCACATATAGAGAGGCAAAAGATTGCTCTCTATCTCCACCTGCTGGTAGATAGACACAACCCACCAGTCTATGGATTGATCTGCTATGATTAATGGAAAGAAAATTATCAGGTATGATACATAATTTTACCATCTGTGATATTTTGCATGTAAGTTTCAATTTTTCTAGTATTGCTGCATGCTGAGTCCGACTTCTTGAGGTAACTTTCCAGTTCAGTATTTTGCCTTCATATCTGTTGTATCATGTGTTTTTCATGTGTGATCAAGATGCAGTATTCTGCTAGCGTGTAGTATTTGCAGCCCTTTTTGTTTTGTTTTGTTTTGTTTCACTAGGTTGTGTACTGGTGTTTTAGAGCCCGGTGTAATTATATTTATTTATTTATTTTATTTATTGCATTTGTATCCCACATTTTCCCACCTTTTTGCAGGCTCAATGTGGCTTACAATGTATCGTTCTTGGTGGTAATGGATTAGAATATAATCACTTATTGTTACATAGAGATTTTGAGTAACATGGTAGAAGTTTAAAACAAGCAGATATTATAAAGATAGGTCTGTGTAAAGGTAAAGGAGATGCATGCATTTATATTTGTTGTTCTATGTGGTATGCCTTATTAAAAAGATGGGTCTTCAGTGATATTTGGAAGTTTGTTAGTTCGTAGATCTTTCTCAGGTTGTGCGGCAGTGCGTTCCATAGCTTGGCACTCAGGTAGATAAAGTTTGCTGCGTGCATAAGTTTGTATTTTAGACCTTTGCAGCTTGGGAGATGAAGATTAAGGAATGTGCGGGCTGATCTTTTGGCATTCCTAGTCGGTAAGTCTATCAGGTCTGACATATAGGCTGGGGCATTATAGTGCTGCCTTTCCACACATAAAGGTTGTAGCTCGTCCTGTCCTTGGAATTAGTGCTGTTATGGTTTGGTAAGGCTATGAGTGTGTTTTTGCACAAGTTTGTGTATAGTGTTTTGCAGTGGAGAGATTGTGTGTTGGGCTTACTGAGGTGACACCAAAACATCAGAAAGGGTGTACAGCATAAATCATGACACACTACCTCTTGAAGGATCTACATATGGTCATTAATAAAAAGGAGCTCATTGTGAACACTATCCACCCTAAAAGGGTGTTTTGTGGCTCTACATAAGAATTGTGATATGATCCCTTGTTTCATATTGTTGATGGTCTGCATTTTCCCTAAGGGTGCTATATTGGTGTATTAGGGTCTGCCCAGTGTAATATTTATGGTACAGTAAGGTTCTGAGTGTGTTTTTGCACAATGTTGTGCATAGTGTTTAGCAGTTGAGCAATTGTGGTTAGTATATGCTTTGAGCAACCACTTTATTCTTTGACATATGATACATATCTAATATCTAAATTTAATAAAAGGTATTAACTGTGACTATTTTATTTTTACTTATTTTTTTTCTGTGTGTTGTCAGACAATTATGGAGGTAAGCTCTGCCCCTGGCCCCACCCCTAACCCCGCCACCTTTAGCCTCCCCAAACAGTTGGGCCACCGACCGCCTATGCCAGACTTGCTTTTCTTGTTTGTGCCTGAACAGCACCCGTAGCTGCCTTGTGATTCCTGCAGCTGAACTTCAGCAGCTGATGGGCTTTATTAATCACCTGAAAACTTCTGTGTTTGCCTTTGCATCGTCTAAGGTCCCTGGTTTGTTGGTGCTTTGTTGCACTTCTGCCTAGTTTGGTTTCTTGTTTGAGTTTCTTGTCCGGTTCTAGTTAGTCTGTGTGTAGTTTAGCTTAGGTTTATTGCTTATTTCCTAGTCTTGTTTCTGGTCTGTATTTCTTGTCTAGTTTCTGGTTGTCTGTGTCTCTCTCATAGTGGCTGCGTGGAAGCTTTCAGTCCTGACTCTTTTCTGTCTGTGTTCTTGCTTAGTGGCTGCTCTGCAGCTTTCAGTCCTTACTCTTTGTCAGTGTTGTACCCTGTTTCAGTGGCTGCTTGGCAGCTTTCAGTTCCTGTCCTTTAGCTTGTCCATTTCCTGCCTTGTGTAGTATTGTCTGTCTGTGAGTCCTAGCCCGGTTTCCTGCCTTGCTGCCCATGTATATTCCTTTCCCCTCTGACCCTCAGTTCCTGTTCAGCCTAGATGGTATCCAGTTCCTGCCCTGTCCGGTAAGTCCTGCCCCAGGGGCTCAACTCCTGAGGAACAGCGGTCAAGTGTAGGTGAAGTCTAGCTGTTTCTGTCAGAGTTCTGCCTTGTCTCTGGTGTGGGGTGGTTTTGCCTGCCACTGCCGCTTCTCTGCAGTGGTCCAAGGGCTCATGAACCTAGTTTCTGCCTTGAAAACCTAACACAATATTTCTTCTATAAAATTCCTGTTTACTAAGGATGGTAGGACGCCGCTGCAAGTAGGATGATTAGTGCTGCAACGGAAATGTTAACAGTAGACACTTTACAGCTGGCACCTTTTTTTTTTTTCTAACATGTATTAAAAATGTGCTTTGATGACATATCGACTCTGCTGGAAAGTATGACGTAACCTCCCTTTCTTTCTCATTCTGGCTGACCCTTCTGCTGCTTTCACTTTGATCTGATCCGGGTTGGTCTGAATAATACACACCTTGGGTTTTGTCTCCAATGATGGTGCTGCAGTGGATCTTCATTTGGTCTCCTTTTGCATTCAAGCTGAGTGGGTCACTGGTTACATCACAGCTTTCATTAGCTTCAAGCACTTTACTTTGAAGTTCTAGAACGACAGCAATCAGGAGTGAGAAAGATGGAAAGAAAAAAATGAGAAGGAGAGAGAAGGAAAGAGCAGACATAAAGGTGCAGATTTTAAAAGGATAAGAAAACATTTTTTATTGTATTTTGGTTTTGAATACTGTTTTTAGTTAGAGACTGATATTCAAAAAGTTGAATATGATAGACCAACCCCACTACTCATAATGCTACATTGGCTCCCGATCAAGGCCAGGCTATGTTTCAAAACCAGCACAGTTATCTTCAGAATACTGTTTGGCATGTCATCGGACTACATGCTAGACATGATCAACCTATCACCAAGAAATGCAAACCCAGGTACACGAGGCTACTTACTATATCACTTGCCCAACTGCAAAAATGTACTATACAAGTCCACCTACATGGCGGGATTTAGCTACTTGGGCTCAAAATGTTGGAACTCAATTCCCATAGTCATAAGAAGCATCCAGTTCTGAAAAGACCTAAAGACCTACCTCCTCAGGAAATTCTATGAGTAAAATATGCACTAACTATTCTGGAACAACAATACACAACACAACCTCTAACTGTAACATATCTTTTCATTTAAGAAAAGAACTAAGACATATCTTCTCAAGAAACCCAATGACTATTCCATACGCACTAATAGTTATCTTGCGAACCACTGTAAAACACAGCATCATACAACCTTGTAAATGTAATTGAATCAGTGTAATCTCTGTTAAATGTAAGCCATATTGAACCAAAACTCGATTTTGGATAATTGTGGGATACAAGTATGAATAAATAAATAAAAGAATTAGGTGGAATTCTATTTTATAAATGTTGAATCTAGGCTGGAGGGTGAGGGGCCTAAAACCAGAGTATAACTAGGAACTAGGTTCTATTTTCTAGAGTATTTTTCTTTGGAGGAGTGGCCTAGTGGTTAGTGCAGTGGACTTTGATCCCGGGGAACTGAGTTCAATTCCCATTGCAGCTCCTTGTGACTCTGGGCAAGTCACGTAACCCTCCATTGCCCCTGGTACAAATAAGTACCTGAATATACTATGTAAACCGCTTTGAATGTAGTTGCAAAAACCACGGAAAGGCGGTATATCAAGTCCCATTTCCCTTTCCCCCTTCCCCTTTGGTATTATCACATAATAATAAAAATAAACATTAAGAGAAGGTCCACTGTATATTCAGCTGGTGGACCTGTGATTATGGAGGACAATTTTGAAAGCCATTTCCCTGGGTAAATATATATACCTGAATAAAAGGAACTGGATGAAAATGGTCTCCCTCAGAGCTTACTTTACGTGGAGGGGCATAATCAAAAGGGACGCCCAAGTTTTGCTGAGGATGTCCTCGCAAAATGTCCCGGTGGAGGGGCGTGGAAACCCATATTATTGAAACAAGATGGATGTCCATCTTTCGATAATACGGTCGGGGATGCCCAAATCCTGAAATTTAGGTCGTCCTTAGAAATGGTAGTCCCTAGACTTGGTCGTTTCTGATTTTCTGCAATAATAGAAACCATGGACGCCCATCTCAGAAACGACCAAATGCATGCCCTTTGGTTGTGGGAGGAGCCAGCATTCGTGGTGCACTGGTCCCCCTGACATGCCAGGACACCAACCAGGCACCCTAGGGGGCACTGCAGTGGACTTCATAAATTGCTCCCAGGTACATATCTCCCTTAATTTGTGTGCTGAGCCCCCCAAAACCCACTACCTACAACTGTACACCACTACCATAGCCCTTACTGGTGAAGGGGGGCACCTAGATGTGGGTTCAGTGGGTTTGTGATGGGTTTTGGAGAGCTCACATTTACCACCACAAGTGTAACAGGTAGGGGGAGAAGGGCCTGGGTCTGCCTGCCTGAAGTGCACTGCACCCACTAAAACTGCTCCAGGGACCTGCATACTGCTGTGATGGACCTGAGTATAACATTTGAGGCTGGCATAGAGGCTGGTACAAAATATTTTTAAAGATTTGTTTTGAGGGTGGGAGGGGGTTAGTGACCACTGGGGGAGTAAGGAGAGGTCATCCCCGATTCTCTCCAGTGGTCATCTGGTCAATTCAGGCACCCTTTTGTGCCTTGGTTGTAAAAAAAACAGGGCCAAGTAAAGTCGTCAGGGACGCCCATTTTTTTCCATTATGGGTCAAGGACGACCATGTGTTAGGTACACCCAGGTCCCGCCTTCGTTATGCCTCCAACACGCCCCTGTGAACTTTGGTCGTCCCTGCGACGGAAAGCAGTTGGGGACGCCCAAAATCGGCTTTTGATTATACCAATTTGGGTGACCCTGTGAGACGGACGCCCACCTTCCGATTTGTGTCGAAAGATGGGCATATTTTTCTTTCGAAAATGAGCCTGATAGTAACATAGTAGATGACGGCAGATAAAGACCCATATGGCTCATCCAGTCTGCCCAAGAAGATAAATTCATAGCATAAGGTATGATGTATACTACATATGCACAGAATATAGAAGTCTGCCTGGCACTGCCCTTGTTCTCCAACTATTGAAGCTGTCATTGAAACCTCACTCCACCCCATCCAAATCTGTCCAGCCATAATCAGGGCACAGTCCGTAGAAGTCTGCCTGGTACTGGAATTAGAAAAGGTACAGAGAAGGGTGACAAAGGAGTTGGGACGACTTTCCTATGAGGAAAAGCTAAAGTGTCTAGGGCTCTTCAGCTTGAAGAAGAGATGGCTGAGGGGAGATGTGATAGAGGTCTATAAAATAATGAGTGGAGTGGAAGGGGTAGACATGAATCGCTTGCTTACTCTTTCCAGAAATACTAGGATTAGGGGGCATGCAATAAAGCTACTAAGTAGTAAATTTAAAACAAATTGGAGAAAATATTTCTTCACTCAACGTGTAATTAAACTCTGGAATTTGTTGCCAGAGAATGCATTAAAAGCAGTTAGCAGGGTTGAACAAAGGTTTGGATATCTTCCTAAAAGAAAAGTCCATAAAGCATTATTAAGATGAACTTGGGGAACTCCACTGCTTATTTCTAGGATAAGCAGCATAACATCTATTTTACTGTTTGGGATCTTGCCAGATATTTGTAAACTGAATTGGCCACTGTTGGAAACAGGAAATTGGGCTTGATGGACCTTCAGTCTGTCCCAGTATGGCAATACCTAGTACCTAGTACCTAGGCTTTGCTATTCAATTACTGGTGTTGCCATCTGATCACTGTTAAGTTTGTTTGATTCCATTCTTTCTATACAGAATTCCTTTGTGTTTATCCCAAGCATTTTTGAATTCCGTTGCTGTTTTCATCTCCACTGCCTCCCATGGGAAGGCATTCCAGGCATCTATCTCCCTCTCCATGAAAACTACTTCCTGATGTTATTTCTGAGTTGACTCCTTCAATCTAAACTCATGTCCTCTAGTTCTACCAATTTCTCGTCTCTGGAAAAAGTGTATTTGTATATGAATACATTTCAAATATTTGGATGTCTGCATCATATCACCCCCCATCTCTCCTTTGCTCCGGGTATATGTCTTCTGGTCATCAACCCCTCCTCATATGTCTTGTAGTGCAAACCTCATACGTTTCTGTCACTTTTCTCTGAACCGCTTCAAATCTTTTTACATCCTTAGCAAAATGCTGCCTCCAAAACAGAACACAATACTCTAATGAATTGTAGAGGGGCATCAACACCTCCTTTCTGCTGGTTTTACCCCTCTCTGTGCAGCCTAGCATCCTTCTATCTGTGGCCACTGCCTTGACACATTGTTTCTTCACTCTGAGATCCTCAGACACCATCACCCCAAGGTCCCTCTCCTTCTTATCAATCTCTCTCCTCCTATCACTCTGCACTTCTTCACATTCAGTTTTAACTGCCAGATCTTTGGCCACTCTTCTAATTTTTAGAAGTGCTTTTTGCATTTAAACGTGCATAAATCAGCATTTAGATGTTTACATTGCATAAATGTCTAAATCCAGTTTTACAAAGCCAGGATATAAACATCTAAAACTGAAAAATGTGCATATGGCAAGGGGACTTGATCTGGGCATGTTTTTGGGTGATACTAGGGTGGGCCTGTATTCCCCATTTCAGAAGAGAAATCCAAAGAGACATGTCAAGGTTTACTCCTTTTGCCTGGGATGTTTTAGTTTCAGAAAGGTGCTCCTATTGAGCAGTGCTCTATTGGAGGGATTAGGGGAGGCCACACCCTGAATCCCCTAGGGGTTTGTCTCCCCTACCCCCCCCCCCCCCAAAAAAAAAAAATGCGAAACTGGAAAGTGATAATGGACTGACAGCTTAGGAAACATAAATGTTTATTTTGCCATGCCAGCCTTACTTTTTTTTTTTTTGTTACATCTGTACCCCACGCTTTCCCACTCCTGGCAGGCTCAATGCAGCTTACATATACAGGTACTTATTTGTACCTGGGGCAATGGAGGGTTAAGTGACTTGCCCAGAGTCACAAGAAGCTGCCTGTGCCTGAAGTGGGAATTGAACTCAGTTCCCCAGTGCCAGAGTCCACCACCCTAACCACTAGGCCACTCCTCCACTTAATGGTTCTAAAACGGATGCACCTGCCACACATCGCTAATGCATAAACATTCATTCCTCAGTGTATTTCCACATCGGCAGATCCTGTTCTAGAATACTAGTGGAACTTGACATTCTAAGTTGGACATCTCAAGTTCAATTTGTACGTCCTTTGTAAAATGCTGCTCCATAGCTAGTTTTAGGCACATTAAAAAGAGATCCAGTGGTGCAAGCGAACTCCAAGCACATCACAACATTTTAAAACTTGTCTGTGCTTTTTCCCTATTCCTTTGCTCTCAGAAAAGGAGGTGCACAGTATATGGAGACTTCAGTGCCCAAATACACGTATTCACACAGTGAAAAGGTTTGGTAAATTTTCTCATAGTCAAACTATATCGTTACAAATCTTTAGTGTACACCCAGTAATAAACATTCTGTTTCTGGCAACACTTCCCCACCCCAGGTTTCACCAACAAGTCTCAACCAACCAGTAAAATGTAACAGAAATATACAGCAATAGTTCTGAAATGCTAATAAATGATTTAAACCTTACAAACTCCCTGAACCGTTTTGGTTGGCCTGTCCAGAGAAAGAGTATATAAAATTCTATAAATAAATAAAAGCAGCACTATACCCTCCCCACCCTCCAAAGTTTCAGTTTTGAGTTTGTGCACTAGAATTCACATGCTGTACCTACCCATCTGTTCTGTAATCACTGACTGACTTCCGGAGATGAGAGTTAGAGCGATGCGCTCCACAGCCTCAAAAAAGGAGGTGGCAGTGATAGAGATCTTCTCTGTGGTGAGGTTGTGCCACAGGGCTGTTTTATTAAGAACATTTCCAAAACTCTCCATGGCTTCCTGTACAAGACATAACATTACCCAAGATATGAGACATTTCCCTGGCTGTGGGATAAATTTGAACTTTCCGGGATACAGAGCTGGATTTAAAACTTTGGCACCCATAGGTAAGACCAGTCATTAAATTCCAGAGAGTGGGGAGGGGCTCAGTGATCGCAAAGACTGAAGAGCCAAAAGAGCAACAGAGGGATGCCATAGTGGCTGCCCTTTACAGCAGAACATGTACATTGCCCCAAACTGAGTGGGAACAAACTTTGGCCTGTGTAATTGGCACCTTCAAAATTTGGCACCCTAAACAGTTGCCTATGCCTTTAAATCTAGACCTGCCTGAAGGTGTTAACTCTCAAGATGAGAGTGAAGGGAAATATCTGCCTCCTAAAGAGAGCTTCAAATGCAAGTAGGCTATCCTGTAAGGAAGGCTTAATGATTTTGTTTTCATATTTAGGAGTATATTTGCTTGCTTAAAATTTTTTTTTTTTACTTGTTTCTCATTTATTTGCTCCCATACACACACTTACTGTCTCCTTTCAGCCTTTGCCCTACAACACAGAGAAGAGCCTAATTGTTTCAAATTCCTGTTGTAACCAGCAGGGGGAGACAACAGCACACAAAGTTCCCAGTCCTCCTTCAAGAGCTGTCTGCTCTCAAGTGTGCTTAATTTCTGTGGCTAATACCCAAAGTAGCTCTTGAATGACTCCTGCTAGAGATTAGAAACGGAGAAACACAGAAAAATATAGGCAGATAAAAGCTGTATGGCCTATCCAGTTTACCCATGCATGCCATCTTCTCTCCCTATCCTTAGTGATCCTTTGTGCTTGTCCCAAGCTCTCTTGAATTCAGATACTGTTTTCATCTCCACTACGGGAGGCCATTCCACAAATTCACCACCCTTTCCATGAAGAAGTATTTCCTCAGACTAGGATTCATGCTGGTTAGGCTCAGGTTATCTCCCCTGATCATAGATGTACCAGAATATGTCATATGTATACAGCCTACTAGAGAATCCAAAATCATGCAACATCCCTTGCAGCTCCACAGACACAATTTCATTCTCACAGGGTTTTTTAAATAGCATTTCAAGACAAAAGAATGCATTACATCCACATAGAGAACCCCACCCCCCAAACAAAAACAAGAAAACAACAGTAAATGTTGAAACTTTTTTTATGCACATGTTGCAAATGATTTTCTTTGTTAGATATCCCAGGCATTAGCAGGGGGATAATGGGTATGATGGGGTAATATAGAGTGGTACTTACTTCCAGAGTGGTGTTTTTCAAGTCATTGATGTCTTTCATCAAGGAAGAAAAGGCATAATTTACAGGCTAGAGCAAATCAGGAGAGAGGCAGAAAACAAAAAGTTAAGTTATTAAGAAAAATTATTATATATAAAATGCTAGTAAACATTTCTGACAGATGTGCCAGGTCTTTGTGTGTGTGTGTGGGGAGGGGGGGGTCTTCCTGGGACCCTGACATTTTAAGCAACAAAACCCTTACAAGATACTCCACAAAATAATAATATTACTGCTCCGCACACAGTACATGGCATGATTCCAAAGCCATACATACAGAGTCTGTGGCAGAGCCAAGATCAAAGGCACAGGGAGATGTGGTGACTGTCCCAGCTAGAGGGGATGTCAGTTTCTAACCAATCAATTTTCCTAACTCATTAGTGCCATTATTTCTCGGCCATATCTCTAGCCCACATAACCTGTCCAAATGAGATGTACATAATTACATAGTATAGTACCTTATGCGATGAATTTGTACATTCTTTGGTCCCATTGTTGCTCTGGCATTTGCTTCCATCTTCTGTAACACATATACAGAGATGTCGATTGAGTCTTTTCTTGACACCTTGAAAGCCTTTTTGTGACAGTACCTTCTATGGTCAAAACCCTCCAGACTTTCTTATGAGCCTCACAACTAGTTTTCTTGTATACATAGGAGCCAACTTTTCAAAATTATCGGGGGTGCTAAGCCCAATGGAAATAACCCTTCCCTGGACACATACAAGGAATTTTCTCAATATTGGGGGTGCTCAAGCACCCACAGAGTTGACTCCTGTGCTTGTAAATAAGTTTCTGGTACTGACCCGTTAAAGCAAGAGAGGTGGAATAATGCAGGCAAAAAGCCAAAAGTGGAAAGGCAACACAGTAGCAAGCAGGCACAAGTGATGTCCTAATTTCTGTCTCCTTCCTCCTAAGCAATGTCTATTTTATTCACTTAGTAAAATGTATAATTTGTCAATTCACAGAACCAGTCCATAGCATGTTACAAACTTCCAGATATAAAATTAAGTAATCGGGCAGAGGAAGTAAAAAAAAAAAAAAAGTAAACTGTGTTGGGGTCAAGTGATGAGAGAAAGGCACTGATTCTGTGTTTCCCTGTCCTACCACAATTTTAACTTCCTCCTTATGTCCTGTAAAGGAGAAAGAAAGATTAAAACTATAAAGTTTTTCTGTCACTGACAGACCTGAAGCAGGAACATGGTGCAGATTAAAGTCATCGCTATAATCATCATCCGGGTCATTCATGCTGTCCAAATCAAGCTCACCAGCACCACTGGAACCTGAGGGAAATGGGTTTTGGACTCTAACATCTGCAGCATAAGAAAAATGCCATATTCACTTTAAGGATCATGAGTTGTGCAATGTGTCCAGGTAGCAGTGATCACTGATGAGTTGTGTCCCCCCCCCCCCCCCCCCCCCCCCCCGCCAGTGTCAAAGATTCTCCGACAATAAATGCGGACTTGCAGGCAAATTACACAGTGTTAAGTGTCTTGTACAGAGATGACCTGAGGGCAGTCTCATCTTCTCTGCAAAATATTGGGGGGGGGGGGGGTCTTTTGGTATATTATAACATGGCAGCTGTGACTTTTTTCTGCAGCGAGTTGGTGCCTCTGAGGTGAAGAAGAGTGTTCGAATATTGCTGCCTGTTACTAAGTCACCCTTGAAGATGTGTCTACTTGATATTCTGCCCGGATAATATAGAACAGACGGATAGCAACGTCCTTCTGAAAGCATCGCTGTCTTTTCTTTTTATTTTAATGATGTGTAATCTCCTTTTTAAATGGGCATTTGGTGAATTAAGATGAAGGCAGGACAAACTTGTACTGTGTATACTATGTAAACTGCTTTGAATGTAGTTGCAGAAACCACTGAAAGGTCCCATTGCCTTTCCCTTTTCCTAAACCCTAAACGGGCTATTAGCAGTATATAAGACCTAAATTAAACTGAAGTATCCATTGCTAGTTTGGGTTGGGGGAGGCATCAATCACTGTGGATTAAGGGGACAGCCTCCTTAAATCCTGTAGTGGAGCATTGCTCAGTAGGAACACTTTTCTGAAACCTAGACATCCTAGCTAGCAGGTGTAAATCCCCCACCGTGAATCTATTAGGACACAAGACATTCATTTCCCTTCTGAAATGGGGACTAAATGGTCATTTTTTAGGCCCAGACCATGCCCCCTTGACATTTGCACATTAGATGTGTATATCCTGGCTTTGTACAATCGGAACTTAAACATTTATGCAAGATAAATGTTTAAGTGCTGGTATATGCACATCTGAAATGTGTATGGCCCTTCTTAAATATGCAGTAAGGACAGAGAATTAATATAGTTGAATTTTAATCCTCACATTTTATTGCTGAGGGAGAAAAAAGGCCTCAGAAACCACAAGACAAAGATATCTTCATATAACCTTTGTCTCTAAAGCGGTTCAAGTTTCTTTCTTTGGTCTTAAAAACTCCCAAATATTTTTTATGATCTGATGCCAAATGTGATTGATATTTAAAACATTTAAACAAGTCTCTATGTGGCTCTTTTTTGTGACTTGTGCGAATCAATTTCAAATTTATACAAATCACCAAACAATGAGATATAGGCTTACTAAGCACTTATCTCGTGGAGCAGTCTTGCTTTGATGCGTTCTCCTGTTAATTAACAGGAGAGAGAATTGCAGAACTTCTGCTCATTTTATAAAGCTAGAAGGGGGGGATTTACAAGTAGCAAAGGGCTGGTAGGTGAATGGAGCAGCTTCCCAGCAGCAGAACTAATAGCAACACAGGTAACGCAATTGAAGAAAAACTAAGACAAACACAGAAGGTGACATTTGCCATTTCATCCAAGTCCACCTGATCAATCGGGTTTACCTAACTGCGTGGATGTGATTTCCCCAGAAAACATAACACTGCGTTTCCAGTCATAGAATTGGGGGGGGGGGGGGGGAGGGGAACAGGATTAGATGAGTGTATTCAGGTGGAGCTGGGTGAGATGGTGCATGGACAGAGGATCCTTAGTGGTGCGGAAGCTAAAGTGAAGCTGGCAATTAAGCCGAGTTTATGGTATTGCAGGTGCAAGAAAAAGTGGTAAGGACTGAATAGGATATAGGGTCACTATCTGCTGTCTATTTGCGCTTCCTAATTCTCGCACAGCAGGAGCAACATGAAGTTCCAACATGGTGATACTTTTGGCTGGTCTCTGTGGCACTCCTTTGGTAAAGGCCTGGATTAGACGTGCCGTAGTCTTCCGTGATGCTGGGGGTTCATTTATCCTGAAGCGCCACAGTTCTGAGACATTTCTATGTCCCTTAAAGGAACATCAGCTAGAAGGCAGCTGTTACCTTTACAGTTGATTTGGCCCTTTATCTTTTCTATTCCAAGGGGAGAAGTGTATCCTTCATGACACTGGCAGAAGAAGCTACCTTGGCTGTTGAAACAGCATTTGGCCCACAAGGGTGCTCTGTTCATTCATTAATATCTGTGAAATTGAGAAGTGATTCTGAAGGAAAAAAAGGGTTAAGAACCTGAGGCCCTGTTTACTAAGCCACGCTAGACGCACATTAGTGTTTTTTTTAGCATGCGCTAACCCTGTAGACACCTATAATATTCCTACGGACATCTACACAGCGCATGCTAATTTTTAGCACACGCTAAAAACACTAGTGCACCTTAGTAAACAGAGCCCCTGGTCTACCAAGTAATATTATATCTAAAAGCAGCAATTTGTTTTTTAGTTTTTAAAAGACAGGGGACCTTTCATGTAATGCTAGTAATTAGTGATGGATTAAAAGGAGGATATTGGGGCATATTATTCCTTTGAGAGCATGCTTGTGACCTTCAGATCTCTCTCTTTCTAAGACACAGCTCTTCTGCCCCATCTTGATTACTTTAGAAAGAATTATATCTGATCTGCAGCATGTACTGCTCCAAATGCATTATGGTAAGTATGAGTGAACCTCTTTCATAAAGGCGGTTAATAAATCTCATTAAATAAGTAAATACGTTGTATTTCTCAGTCTGGATCTAGTACTTATCTCTAACCTGGCGGCAGGGTGTAGCCAGACCTCGGTGGGAGGGGGCCAGAGCCCAAGGTGGGGGGGGGGACAGAGCCCGAGGTTGGGGGCACTGTTTAGCCACCCCCCCCCCGCCACTTTGGACCTCCCCGCTGCCACAACCGCAAATCCAACCCCCCCTGCCACTACTTTGGACCGCTGCTGCAACTGCAAAGCCCCCCCCCCCCCCACCGCCACATCAGGTACCTTGTTTGCTGGTGGGAGTCCCCAATCCCCGCCAGCCAAAGAGTTTTCTTCAGCGCTGGTCGACTCCGGCGCCTTCGTTGTGGGATCATCTGTTTCTGATGCCTTACGTCCTGCACAGGGCTACATACACGGTGCAGGACGTAAGGCGTTAGAAACAGATGATCCCTCAACGAAGGCGCTGAAGAAAACTTTGGCTGGCGGGGTTTGGGGACTCCTGCCAACAAACAAGGTACCTGATGTGGCGGCAGGGCGGGCGTGCGGCGACGGCGGGAGGGGGGGGTCAAATGTAATCTGTGGGGCCCATGCCCCCGTGGCCCCACATAGCTACGCCCCTGACCTGGCCCCTGCTACAGTCTCCCTGAGAGCAGCCATCATAAATGGAAACACACGTTTACTAGCATCTGAATGATTCTTGCTATGGATAAGATCATTTTTACATAAATGCCAATATGGAGCAATCCTGTACAGAGGATGTAAATGGTATTAATATGAGAAATGGTCAGTCCCAGATCTGCAAGGTAGAGGCAGATGTTCAAAATTCACGGAATCAAACAACACTGTTGTTTACCTGCTGGTTGCTGCTTGCTATTTTACCTTTTCTGTTGAAGCTCACTAACTCACCCATAATAATTCAGAGCTAAACTACTTCAACACTACTCCTCCCACACCCAAGTCTGTACAAGATGAAGCAAAATGTAACACTCACACAATCAAAAGCTGCAGAAAGATCTAAAGAAACCACCTCTGCATCAGACCCCAAATCCAAACAGAGTTGTAAATCATCTGGCAGTTTTAGCAACAGTGGGGTCTCCATACAATATCTCTGGTGAAAGCCAGATTGACTCATGTCTAAAACCTGTTTTATTGTACTATGCGACTGTCCAGATCAATGGCAGGCAGGGTTCCACCAGAGAAATAGTACGGAGATGATGCTTGTGGCAATTCAGAATGACATCTTGTGTGGATCACAAGAGTGGGTTCTCCTCATCTTATTGGATTTATCTTCAGCTTTTGAGCTAGTGCAGTGCTTCTCAACCCTCTCCTGGTGGCACTTTGCCAGTCGGATTTTCAGGACCCCCCACAATGAATATTCATGAGCTATATTTGTATATAATGGGTCTCTGCTATATGCAAATTTATCTCATCTTTTGGTAATCCTGAAAACCCGCCTGGCTAGGTGTCTCAAGGAGAGGGTTGAGAAGTGCCAGTCTAGTCAATGGTACTATTTTGCTGCAATGTTGCAGTGATCCTGGCCTGACAAGAACAGTTCTTAAATGGCTGACTTCATTTCTGTAGTGTTGAACACTCACTGTGGCTGTACCTACATAAGTATTGCCATATTGGGACAGACCAAAGGTCCATCAAGCCCAGCATCTCGTCTGTGTCATCGTTTTTTTTCCAGTCCCAAAGGGGTGCTTCAGGGGTCAGCGTTCTCTGCTTTTTACAATATATTTCTACAGATTTTGCATAGGTTACTACACTCTTTAGATTTGAAGGGCTTCCTTTATGCAGATGTAAGGCACAAGATATCAAAATGGCTCAGCATGGATCAATTGTTTTTGAAAACCAGGAAAACTGAAATTTTATGTATTGGTTATAAAAGGTTAATATTTGGTTTATCTAAGGTTAAATATTGGCACAATTGATGTTGTTTTGGTGCTAATAGTTAGGGATCTCAGGGTGCTTTTGAATCGTGCTTTTAATCTGGAGGGCCAGATTGCTGAAACAGTCAATGCTGCATTTCAGAAGTTGCACTAAGTGAGAACTTTGCATCATTATTTCGATAATGGCTCCTTTCTATCCTTTATTTTAATGGCCTCTGTGTGGGTCTTTCTGATGGGCTCACTCATAGTCTTCAGGTGGTACAGGGTAATTTTGTGTCAGCCAAGATATTGATTGCCTGTTTACACAAAGACCAAATTTAAGATAGTGGCACATGTCCATAGATCAGTTCATGATTGTAAACTTTAATATTCAAGGGAAAAGCTTTCCTGGTATATACCAGGGTGTTCACTGAGATCATCTCAGGGTACCTTCTTGGCAATTCCGAATGTGGACTACATGGGGAAGGACGTACATCATTTGAGAGCTTGCTCTATTATTGCACCTGTTCTCTGGAACAAACTCCCTGGAGGGATTTGTGGAAAACGAATTCCATGAGATTTAGGATGATGTGTGATGCTGTCACACTGATTGTGCTGTGTTGCTGTTTTTGTTTTAGTTTCAGATATTGGTTTGTTTTTTTTACAGTTGTGTGCCTTATTAAATGTTTTATATGTTTGATGTTATTTTTTTTTATGGATTTGTTTTATGTTGTACATCACATTGGGCAATCTCTGATTGGGACCATAGTTTATAAATGTGAAAATAATTATAAGATAGGTAGTTAGGAATGAGACCCTCTTATGATAAGGACAAGTTCAGCCTTGGCTGACAGTTCACAAGGAAACTGCTAAGTCAATAAACATCTCATGACAAAACAGGTGCCGGAGAGCCTCATGAAAGAGACTTTGCGGGATCCCTGGACATGGCAGAACTAGAGGGAAAAAGTGACTTTAAAATCAAGGAAGACAATTGTTCCTTTTTTTTATTACAGATATTCCAGATGGTAAAGCTTTGGAGAGTCTTGCCATCTAATGTACCATAATGTTTATTAACAAGGAAGATAGTTTATTGAGTCAAGCCATCTAATTGAAAAATATTTCACAAAGGAAGTTTAAAAATAAAATTAAACCCTATTTGTAGATCCTAATAATATACTGTAAAAGTGTACAGTGATCCAGGAAGAACAAAGTGTCCTGGGGCCTTTATGAGAATGAATACAACAAAGAAAAGTATTTTCTGCTTTAAATACCATTACTAAATATTTGGTGTCATTGTTTCCCCTATTATATGGCAATTATTGCATTTTCTTTTGACACATGTGGAGTCACTTACTCTCGCAACGGGCTGCTCCTTTGGTAAAATGGCTTCCAGATGTTGACCGATAACCGTCTTTGCACTGACAGTAATAACTCCCAATGGTGTTCGTACAGCGCGAGTTCTTGGGACAGGCATCTGAAAAGTTACACTCGTTCACATCTGCAAGATTAAGAAACTATGGTAATTAGAAATGTGACCAGGAAAAGTCATATTTTTCTTTTGCTATGGTGAGAGATGTCATATGGAAACAGAATTGGTCTTTTTTGCACAAGTTAGCAGTTGCACCCCACCTGTCTTGTTAAGGAATTAAACTGACCACCTGTGCTGTGCCTGTTTCTTCTCAGGAGCTCTCTAGTTATAGGATATGTGTTTTTTATCTTTACAGGTCATGTCAGTTTTATTCCTAAATTGCTGTTTTCTGGATTTGGTTTGGAAATCTCACAGACTCCTGCATTAGAATGGGGGTGGGGGGTGCCACAGGTGTCATGTAACCCCCAAAATGTTTGTTCCCTGAGAGGTATTCAGTTCTTACCTCCCTTCTCCCAGTGCAGTGATGCAAACTCAACATTTACAGAGGTGCACCATGGCCAGCGTGGGATCTTGAGCATCTGCGCACGTGTAAGGCCTGCCAGCTTCCGTCCCCTCTGAGGAGGGATGTGGAAGGAAAGATAGAGATTCTAGAAACTACGGGGGTGGGGGGAAGAGGAGAGAGATGCTGGAGACCATTGGGATGGAAGGGAGGTAGGGAAGGAGAGAAATGCTGGACACCAAGGGGAAGGGGGTTGAGAGGTAGGGAGGGAGAGGAATGCTGGAATTCATGGAGAGGGACATGGGGGAGGGGTGATTCTAGACTATGGAGTGGTAAGGAAGAAGAGATGGTGGGGGTGGGGCAGAATTTGTCCCTGCTCTTGCACTCAGCAGAAGGACCACAGTGTACCAGATTGAATATCCTGCATTCATCAATATCTAACATGATAGGGACCACACCACAGTCAATCAGCAGAGCTCCTGAACCTAAGCAGACTTCTCCTGTGCCAGCCGCAATGAAATCCAATCATACAATGGTGGAATTATGTCATAAGCATTAGTGAGATACTGCTGAATACAAATACCCCTCATTTCTGTTCTCCTCCTGTCCTCCAGGCCTCAGAAAACTGCTTTCTGAGATTCTTCATTGATGGCAAATGACATGCCAAGAGGAATTAGGCACAGAGAGAAAAAGGGTTGTGTGATGGTCACAGGCTGTCAGCTCCTCAATAACATGCTGCAATCACTGTACAGACTTCTCCTGCATCAACAGTGAATGTGCCACATACAGCCACTCAGACTGGGAAGGCAACATGTTTGCCATCCCTGGCCATCACCTCACTTCTCCCTACCCTTCAACCCCATATGTATTTGCCGCATGAACAGAAACTCACCAACAGACCAAATGTCAAGAAGAAATTTATTTTTAATATGTAGATAAACATCGGCTACAACATACGAATACATAAATAGAATTGAAAAATTTTGTAATATGGAAGGGGTGTGGCGATTCTTCACTGGCACACAGCTCTCTTTTGGGATACTTGTACCATCTTTATGAGAGATCGGGGATCAGCCATAGAAGCTTCTACCCATTGCTTGACCTCGTCTTGTTGACACTGCTGTTAAAGCTGTGCCACTCTATTAATGTCTAACTCTGCAATAGTTTTGTACAACTTACCTTCCCCTTCTGACAAAGTCCAAGGTCACATCTCTCAGTGAAGGATTTAGGTGCCGAGGAATGTGATCCCTGCTATCCCAGCCAACATCAACTTGTGTTGGCACCTCACAGGCAACATACAATAGGGTAGGGAAATTATATCTCTTCCCCTTTTCTTCCGTCATACATTCCATGCTATTTATCATTTGGAAAAGACCACTCTGCGTTGACACTGCCTTTAAAGGTGTGCCACTCTATCAACATCACACACTGCAAAGCTTCAGCACAACTTACCACCCACTTCTGCCAAAGTCCAAGTCTCGCCTTTCAAAGCTGACATCGACCCATATATCGGCGCCTTATAGACGTTTGCTTTCAACATACAATGGGGTAGAAAATTGGTGACATTTGTGAGACCACTCCCACTACAGCCCTCAGCAATGAAATTTCACTTGCCAAGGGGCACCCTACATTTTTGCTATTAATAGTTGTGGCCATCCTTCCTAATTAGGATCTCCACAGCTTCTTGTAGGTGACTGCTGACTATGTCCAAACTCAGTTCAGAAAGGTGCACTCCACCAGGATGATACAAACCAGGGCAATTCTCCATGATGAAATCACATGGAATGCGCATTCAGAGTATAAATGAACTTACACATTGATTTGTTTAACCTTTTCCCTGTTTTTCCTACAGCTTTGTGTGACTATGAACATCACTTACAGTGAGCCCCTGGCATGACCAACTCTGCCACAGCTCATTGTCAGTACCTGTGGCCATGCAGGAACAATAATCCCTTGATCCCATTTGAATGTTTGCCATTATAAATATTAAAGCCCATATCTGAGAGTCACATATTGTTCAGTCTATAAATACCAGGGCATTCAATTATTAGGAGTTTTTAATATGTTTAATTTTGATGAAATGATGTAACAGTTCCTTGCATCAAACTCTTCAAGAAATGATGCAGACACAGATGAACCCTTTCATTGTATAATCTGGTGCCCAATTTCAGGCATCAAGTTTGTGTGTATGTTACAGAATATTAGCAATTTATGCATGACAGGTGCCAATAGTTGGAAGTTATGCACATAACTTCCATGTGCTATTCTGTAACGTACGCACCTAAATCTGCGAGGGGGATATGCTTGAGTGAAGCATGGATGAGCCAGGGTCATGTCACCAAGTGACACATGAACTTCTAGAATTCTATCAGTTGTGTGTGTTGCACGGTGCACCGAGGCCTGCCAGCTTATGCCAGCCGTTGACCTGTCGTAAATGGGTGGACCTAAATTTTGGAATGCCAATACAGCTTTCCACTAGTATTCTAGAACCACTCGGGTGCACCCTGAAGTTGTTACAGAATTGGCGCTAACCATGTCCCATTATAGAATTGCGCCCAGTGCACACAGCTGGACAGAGACATGGCCACTATCTTCCCGTATCTTTTGATGAGCTGTGCACTGTGTACGGAGGCAATGCATTGCCCTAAAGAGAGAATCAGTGCTCAGGGTATAATTTGCTCTGTATAATTAATGGGATTAATTAAAGCCACAGTGGATCAGTCCCATACAGAATATGCCATTATTACCCAAACATAAGCAGAGGGCCTGCCCAACAAAAAACTGACCACATGTCCAGATGTCATGCCATCTCCGTGATGAACCTGAGGTAAATAAATTAACATGGTGAACAAAAAGTATCTGTAATGGGTTTCAGGCCTGACATACAGTTTATAGTGGTGAAATTACCATATGCAAATTGACATTGTTTTCAGGCTTACACACGTGGCTTTCATTGTTTCACCTATGCAGAATGAGTGAGTGTCTTACCGTCTAGGTCTAAAAAAGGCAAGAACAGTGGTTAAATTTTACAAGACTGGAAGCACCCCATATAATCTAAGGGAATGAAACCATTCTTAACAGTGAGAGAAGATCTGCTCATTGTTAGGAGGAGGAAATTGGTCCAAAGAACTCACCCACTCTCTTGGCGGAGGTGACTGAGCTACTGGAGTTAAGGCTCTAAGAGGCATTGTGAAAAGCAGGATTTTTTTTTTCACTTATTAGGATTTAGCTCACGTCTTTTCAGTGATAATTCAAGGAGAGTTACATTCATTTACAGTAGAAATTCCCCTGCCCCTAGAAAGTTTACAGTCTAAGTTGTGCCTGAAGCGATGGAGGGTTAAGTGACTTGCCCAAGGTCACAGAGAGCATCAGAGGGATCTGAACCCAGGGAGCATCAGAGGGATCTGAACCCTGGCAGCACTAGGGGCAACGTGAGTGAGAGACTGGTTGGGATGGGGGTGAGGGAGGAAAGACTCCTACTCAGCAAGGGGAGGAGAGGGAGAGAGAGCATGGGTAAAAGTTCAACTTACCTGACAAATTAAACTAATATTTGTACAGTATGTGGCTCCCCATATTATCCTTGGAGTCTTCTAGAAAATCAGTCCTTATAGCACCACTGGGACTATCTCCAACAACACAGGTCCTCCTCATCTCTGTGAAAGAGACTACAAGACTCCTCTTACCTTCACTAACCTTGTTTTTATAACAGTGAAGACAACTTTCCCAAACAGAGACGTCAATTCTGGTTTGCAGGTGCAGTTATAACCCCTTGGGTTATTGCGACAAAGTCTATCTGCAAGACATTGACCCTGAACACTGCAGTTACGGGTTCTATTATCTGTAGAGAAGCAGAGACACAGATTAAAACAGATGTTCTCAGGACCCACACAACCAGCTGAGTTTCAGGATATTCACAATGAATATGCATAAGATAGAAGGGTATGTAAATCTGTGTCATGCATATTCATTGTGGATATGTCCAAAACCCCACTGGCTGGGTGTGTCCTGGGACTAGGTTGAGAATTCCCGGATTAGAGGCTCATAGAATGTGACTGGGCTCTTTATGTAACTTCTGTTCACTTTTTCCAACTTCAGATTCATATTCTGGGTACCATATAGCCATGGAACAGGTGAGAACTCTGAAAACTAAAAATATAGTGAGGTTGCAAAAGAGACCATAGTAGATCAGGTGTCCTTAAATAAAAATAAAAATCAGACAAAGGATTGCAAATTAATACTGTCACGTACTAAGCATCATGTAAATAGGAACAACAAACATACTTTGAAATGTCTATATGCGAATGCCATGAGCCTTAGAAAAAAGATGCGAGAGTTAGAATATATTGCACTGAATGAAAAATTAGATATAATAGGCATCTCTGAGACCTGGTGGAAGGAGGATAACCAGTGGGACACTGTCATACTGGGGTACAAATTATATCGCAGTGATAGGGTGGATCGAATTTGTGGAGGTGTAGCATTGTATATTAACAAGAGCCTTGAATCAAATAGATTGAAAATTCTGCAGGAAACAAAACACTTCTTGGAATCACTGTGGATTCAAATTCCATGTGTAAAGGGGAAAAGACTACTGATAGGAGTGTACTACCGTCCACCTGGCCAGGATGAGCAGACGGATGCAGAAATGTTAAAGGAAATTAGGTTGATAATTATAATTGATTGAGCTTTGTTATATTAGCTCATAAATATATATATTTTCCATTTTGGGTCAATTACATTTATTTGTGGACGATAGTCATTATTTGCTTTTTAGAATTATGATTTTGTAATTAAAGATGGTATTATTGCATGTATCGTGTAATATTCAAGATTGATTGAATATTGTATAAAGAAAAAATTTGAAAAATAAAATAATAATAAAAAAAAAAAGGAAATTAGGGACGCGAACAAACTGGGCAACACAATAATAATGGGTGATTTCAATTACCCCGATATTGACTGGGTAAATGTAACATCGGGGCAAGCTAGGGAGGTAAAATTCCTTGATGAAATCAAGGACAGCTTTATGGAGCAGCTGGTACAGGAGCCAACGAGAGAAGGAAAAATTCTAGACCTAGTCCTTAGTGGAGCGCATGATCTGGTGCGGGAGGTAACATTAAAAAAGGAGACTGATAAAATGAGAAGAACGGTGAAAAAGAAACTTAGAGGAGTGGCTGCGAGGGTCGAAAATTTACATCAGGCGTGGATGCTGTTCAAAAACACCATCCTGGAAGCCCAGTCCAAATATATTCTGTGTATTAAAAAAGGAGGACGGAAGACCAAACGACAGCCAGCGTGGTTAAAAAGTGAGGTGAAGGAAGCCATTAGAGCTAAAAGAAAATCCTTCAGAAAATGGAAGAAGGAACTGACTGAAAATAATAAGAAACAGCATAAGGAATGTCAAGTCAAATGCAAAGCGCTGATACAAATACCTGGCAAGATCCCAAAAAAGTACAAAACATTTTATACTGCTTATCCCAGAAATAGTGGATTTTCCCCAAGTTCATTTAATAATGATCTATGGACTTTTCCTTTAGGAAGTTGTCCAAACCTTTTTAAAACTCCGCTAAGCTAACCGCTTTACCACATTCTCTGGCAACAAATTCCAGAGTTTAATTACAAGTTGAGTGAAGAAATATTTTCTCGGATTCGTTTTAAATTTACTACTTTGTAGTTTCATTCTGTGCCCCCTAGTTCTAGTATTTTTAGAAAGAGTAAAAAAGTGATTCATGTCTACCCATTCCACTCCATTCATTATTTTATAGACCTTTATCATATCTCCCCTCAGCCACCTTTTCTCCAAGCTGAAGAGCCCTAGCCGCTTTAGCCTTTCCTCATAGGGAAGTTGTCCCATCCCCTTTATCATTTTCGTCGCAAAGATACTTACCTGTTACTGGTGTTCTCCGAGGACATCAGGCTATTTATTCTCACATGTGGGTGACGCCATCTGACGGAGCCCCGGTGCGGATGCTGAATTGCTAGCAGCGTCCCCACCGCACTTGCGCTGGTGCCTTCCCTTCCAACGCTCAAGCACGGGTCCCTCAGTCAGGTGAAAAGCATAAAGAGTACAACCAAAAACAATGCCTAGGGGAGGTGGGAGGGTATGTGGGAAGGCAAGCAAGGAGTGGGATGACAATATCAGAACCTTGTAGGAGCTAAATATAGTAATAAACAAATGCAAAATAAGAACATAAGAATAGCCATACTGGGTCAGACCAATGGTCCATATAGTCCAGTGTCCTGCTTCCAGCAGTAGCTAATCAAGGTCACAAGTACCTGGCAGAAACTCAATTAGTAGCAACATTCCATGCTACCAATCCCAGGGCAAGCAGTGGCTTCCCCCATGTAAATCTCAATAACAGACAACTACAAAAAAAAAAAAAATACACACCCCCATGTCAAGGTCCAGTTTGTTCAAACTGCAATTTTCAACCACAGTCTGACTTGTGGGAACATCACATGAAGGGGCATTTGTTAAACATTGGTCCTACACTTGCAGTTTTGGGGGACGTGAGAGGACACCACAATATTTTCCTGCTGACCATTCTTCCTTATACTTCTAAATTTATATATCCTTCTTCATCTCTCTTCTTCAGTTCTTTTTTAAAAATCTGACCACTTCTCCTGTCTTCTTGTTCACAGCTATGTATTAATATCTCTGTCTGTTTTTTTCCCTCTTCCTCTTTTCGCCTTAACTGCTAAATGTATTACTTTGGCAGTGCATGAAAAACTGCCATGCCAAGAAAGGTATCTGAATCTGCATTGATAAGCATAATGCTTAAAGTCTGTTGTCTTGTATGAGTCATTCTGTTTGCTTGTTACATTATGGCTTTATGAGATTATGCTGTTTGAATTATGAATGTTACTCTGCAGTCTGCTTATTGTAAGTAGACTAACCCCCCTGTTTACTAAAGCTTAGCTTGAGTTACCTGCAGCAGGGCCCATTTTGTTCCTATAGGCCCTGCTGCAGATAACTCAAGCTAAGCTTTAGTAAACAACCCCCTGCACAAATAAAGAAATAAAAGCTCCTGTCTTGTCAGTATTAAAAACAATATTTTTAAGGGGGGGGGGGGGTAGTTATCAATATAGGTTACCATTAAGATGTGTAATTTTAATGTTACTACCACTACTACTTATCATTTCTATAGCACTACTAGACGTTCACAGCACTGTACACTTGAATTAATCCCAGTTATTAGTAACTAGGTCTCACTGCATAAAATGGAACCTGTGTTACAATAGAGTAAGTTAGTAGTAAAATAGTCAATGGTAGCCAAGGTTTAACTCCCCCCCCCCCCTTAATTTCTTATATACCATCTAGAATCCATTAAAGCAGTGTATATTCAGGTACAGTCCCTGGAGGGCTCACAACCTGAGCTTGTATCTGAAACAATGGAGGGTTAAGTGACTTGCCTAAGATGACAAGAAGTGAGCTCGTCATGCTAACCATTGGACTACTCCTCCCCTCCCTGTAACTAGCTAGCAATCTTCTTCAAGGCCTTTCTCCAACTTTGAGAAGGCACCTACTGAACAGGGACCACAGACTGGATATCATCTGCATATATGAATCCCCATAGCCCAAATGAACATATCAGTCCACCTAGGAGTGCAAGACTATACTTCCAACCAGTGTTCTCTGTCTTGCATTTTTTGTGGAATCCCACCAATATTGGTGCCTTCGCTCCTGGATCTGTGGACACCTGACCTACAGCATGAGAGCAGAAACATTATGCTTAGTAATGCAGATTGAACTAATTTTATTGGCATGGCAATTTTACCTTTGTTGTAGCACCAGAAATTTTATAGCCCAAATTGTATTGAAATTGGTCAAGTTTTGACAAAGTTATGCAGAAAACAAGCTTTGTATAGCTTTTTTTTTTAACTCAGTATAAATGTTGCATTTGTCAATTTTTCCTGCATATATAAATATCTTTCATTGATCAATTTATTCTTTATTTTCCTGATGTAAGAGGAGTCAAATGTAAAATGATATTTTCATCATCATTTCCATATCAAGCCACTAAGATTAAGTAATCAATCATATGAGATTTCATTGATCTTTGAAAACCTACTTAGTTGACAATTGTTTGTAACAATTTATTATGTTATTTATTTTGCATATTTTTAATAATGTTGTTAACATCCTAGAAAAGATTAGTATACCTCTTCTGTAATCTGCATTGAACCGTTGGTAACTAGTGGTTAGAAATGTTTAGAAATGTTAGAAATTTTAGAATTGGCTGGGAAGCTTGATTTGAGTTGATTTATTAATTTTTTTAAAATTTGCATGAAGTCTTTATTAACAGTTAAAACACAATACAATACATAAGGCATCATGAATCTTACAGCACGCTCCAGCTTGTTGTAATGTACACCTTTTACACCAGTTTTAACTTCCAAAAGGTAACAATGTATAACTTATAGACTTTTTAAAGTTCCTATTTCCCATTTCCTCCCCCCCCCCCCCCCACAGATCCCCCCTGTTGATTTATTAATTTGATTTACTGCTTTACACACAAGTTTTAAAGTGTTTTAAAATTTAAAAAAGCAGTATAATAAAATAATACAAGACGAACAATACAACCAAATCAAATAACTGCATCCAGCACATCAATTCTTCATAACCATAGCAAACAAAGAAAATCAACTAATACCCTGTACTGGAATTGAATGGGCTTTGTTACATTTTCTGTGCCAGAATTTCTAGCACGGCTTTGTAAAAGGAGCCCTTGGAAGAAAATTGTTGCCTTCCGAAAATAGAGCCTGTATCTAGCAACCCTTGAGGCAAGGAGCTGGCCAGAACCTCAACCCAGCGGAGAGAAAAAGCTGGAATAAGGGGGAGTAACTTGGGGTAAATATATGGGGAATGACTTGGGGAGATGGTGAAAAATCTTGATGGAATTACAGTAGATTAAGGCAGGATCAGCCCCTAGAGCAGCTGCTGATCCCAAAGGTGTGCCAGGAAGACTGGGACTCTCCCACATATCCTCCAGGGGCAGAGAGGGAGGCCAGGCCCTAGCCCAGACCTAAGAGCCAATAGGGAAGGCCCGTAAGGAGTCAATCACAGGATACTGTAAACTATAAGGGTGGGGAGCCCCGGTACACAGTGCTATCTGTTACACAGACAGTGCAATTAAATACAAATAATACTCATACTAAATATACATAACAATGCACCCTGCCTCCGTGAATATGGGGGAAGAACAACTATTAATGTATCTATCAAACTTCAAGAAAAAGCACGTTGACAAAACTAAACTTGAAGAGTGCTACCCGCACTAAACATATACCATGTTTGTCCTATTGGATAGTTTTTGTACCATCATTAGTCCTCTGATGTAGGCCATAGTTGCTGAAACCTGGACCTTGTCGGGTCTGTTGAATAAAGTGAAACTGAGACCACCCCATTTTTGAAGGCTCCTCGTGTTCTTTGATTGTGTGCTTTGACCCTTGTGCTTTTGGATTCTCTCTCCTTTGTTACCTTTCATTGCTTTTCCACATCATCTTTATAGTCAGAACAACCCATAAGCTCCCCTGTGAGGACTACAAGTTTCTCATCAGCAGCACATAACATTGTAGTCAGTCCCTCAAATACTCTGGATTTGATTATGAAGCACTAAATGTCACTGCCCTCAACTTGTTCTTTAATGGGAAGTCTGGCTGCAACATGTTGAATGAATTACTTGCAAAATTATAGTAAACGTTACTATCCACCCTAAAATGCATTACAGTAAACCAAGGTGCTAAGTACCACTGATTGCATTATACGTAGAGCGAGCTGACATGATGACTGTAGCTTCTGAAAAACATTCCTCATGTCACTAGAAAGCTTTGCTTGACCAATCCATTTTTTCACCATTACACCCAGTAACTGTATTAACTCCTCCCACTTTACTGATTATTGGTCTAACCCACATATCCTTGCTGTCCATCTCACCAAACCACAAACACACCTTCTTTTCCATGTTTAATATGAACCCACTCTCTCCCAACTAGTCCTTTACTCCTATAAGGCAATAATTCAACCATAGGAGCCAACTTTCCAAAATCATTGGGGGTGCTAAGCCCAATGGAAATAACCCCTCCCTGGACACATACATGGAATTTTCTCATTTTTGAGGGTGCTCAAGCACCCACAGAGGCGGTGCCTATGAATTCAACAACTTTATAACCAGAGTAACATCACCCTCTAGTGGTACCAACAACTAAATGTCATCCACATACTCAAAAAAGTCCAAATAAAGGAGGGAAGCTATCAATATGGGCTACCATTAAGGCATGTTTTATTTATTTATTTATTTATTGGGATTGATTAACTGCCTTTATAAAGAGATTCATCCAAGGATTATTTCATTGTTAACCTCAAGGAGCTGTGCTACAATAGCACAAATTAGTCGTAAAATAACTAACACATCTTAATGCCAACCCATGATGATAACTATGCCCCTAAATGACCTAACAATTTCTCCCAGGGGCTACAAATAAATATTGAATAATAAAGGGGACAGTGACAATCCTTGATGGACTCCTAATGACTGTGCATGAACATTGGACCAGTCATAGTAACATAGTAGATGATGGCAACAAGGTAAACTCATATGTGCTACTTTTTGTGTATACCTGACCTTGATTTGTATCTCTAAATTGTATAGGAGAAAATAAACTCAAAAATGAAATATCAACCTATCTAAAGGAGTTTAATTATTAAATCATATAAAGAGATGGTGTGAAGGTGTCCCTTTGGATTGATGAATAATATTAACAAAATGAACCTCAAACCTCCTAGCAGGGAATATTACAAAATTATTGCTAAACCCCTGCTTCAATAGGAGTAAAGTACTATCATAGGTTCTATTTAAGAGAGTCAAGAGAAAAAAACCCCAACGTAAAAACTCATGAAGCATGAGAAAACCGATGGGATAAAAAACTCAATTCCTCTCTTAAAAATTCTTTTTCAATCTTAAATACAAATGGACACCAATCATCAAGCCACCCTAAAGACTGACAATAGCCAGTAAAGGACTGTCTAAAGAGAACCCTCAGAGCAAGGGTACACCCTGAGATACCCTAAGGTACTATTTGTTGTATAGTAAAGAAAAACAATGGTAAGTATAAAAAACTTTTTAACATTTTAAACCATCTTGAAACTTTACTTATACACTCTACAACAATTAGAAACCCACTCAGGCTTAACCCCAGATATATCAAATGTGGAATACTTAGCTTCAACCAGGTGTTTAACCCTCAGGAAAAAGACTATGACCAAATATCCCACGCTAAGGGACTCCGGAGTCCTATGAAGTTGCTGCAGCGGCGAAAAAAACGCCAGCCCCTCAACAAAAGCGCCTTGTTTCGCCAACCTCGTGGCTGCCTCAGGAAGAGCGCTACAAAACCATCTAGATAAACCAAATTAACACTGAAAACTAAATCGTCAGCTATATGGAACCTCAAAGATGGTGCAGGTTGGCGAAACAAGGCGCTTTTGTTGAGGGGCTGGCGTTTTTTTCGCCGCTGCAGCAACTTCATAGGACTCCGGAGTCCCTTAGCGTGGGATATTTGGTCATAGTCTTTTTCCTGAGGGTTAAACACCTGGTTGAAGCTAAGTATTCCACATTTGATATATCTGGGGTTAAGCCTGAGTGGGTTTCTAATTGTTGTAGAGTGTATAAGTAAAGTTTCAAGATGGTTTAAAATGTTAAAAAGTTTTTTATACTTACCATTGTTTTTCTTTACTATACAACAAATAGTACCTTAGGGTATCTCAGGGTGTACCCTTGCTCTGAGGGTTCTCTTTAGACAGTCCTTTACTGGCTATTGTCAGTCTTTAGGGTGGCTTGATGATTGGTGTCCATTTGTATTTAAGATTGAAAAAGAATTTTTAAGAGAGGAATTGAGTTTTTTATCCCATCGGTTTTCTCATGCTTCATGAGTTTTTACGTTGGGGTTTTTTTCTCTTGACTCTCTTAAATAGAACCTATGATAGTACTTTACTCCTATTGAAGCAGGGGTTTAGCAATAATTTTGTAATATTCCCTGCTAGGAGGTTTGAGGTTCATTTTGTTAATATTATTCATCAATCCAAAGGGACACCTTCACACCATCTCTTTATATGATTTAATAATTAAACTCCTTTAGATAGGTTGATACTTGATTTGTATCTGCCATTTTCAGGGCACAGACCGTAGAAGTCTGCCCAGCACTAGCTCCGTCTCCCAGCCACTAGCCCCACCTCCTACCACCAGCTCTCTATTATACTTTACACTGAAACTCCATTTCAGAAATGACCCTATCCACTCAAATACTGTCCTTCCAACACCTTTCCTACACCCCTCATTAAGCATTCTAGCATCAACCAAATTGAATACCACTGTTAAATCCAAGGACACTAAAAGGACTTCACACCCCTCTCTAAATGGGAGTGATCTTAAACCTTCAACTGTCCCCTATCCCTGATATGTCCTGTCTGTCCTAACCCTTATCCCTTACTTGTCCTGTCTGTCTGTCATAATTAGATTGTAAGCTCTATTGAGCAGGGACTGTCTCTCCATGTTCAAGTGTGAAGCGCTGCGTATGTCCGGTAGCGCTATAGAAATGATTAGTAGTAGTAGTAATACTGCACTTTGCATTTGATGTATTGTGTGGGAGGATGGGAAAGGTAATCTAATTAGGACAATAAGGGCGGAGTGCTCTTACAGAGCTTTAAATACATTTCATTATTTTCTAAGAAGAAATCAAATAAATCACACAATATACCATATAAGCTAAAGACTTTAAAAAAATATATATTAGACTAATATCCTTAGGAGCCCATTTACTAAGGCGCATATGTGCGTCCAACGTGCGTCCAACATGCGTCAAATTAGAACTACTGCCCGGCTACCGCATGCCCCGGGCAGTAATTCTATTTTTGATGCGCATCCAAAACATGTAGCAGGAAATATTTTCTACCGCTTGGCCCTAACCGGTAATCGACAGTGTACGTGCGCAGATGATTACTGCCGGGTTAATGCATGAGAACTTACCACTAAGTCAGTGGGTGGCAGTAAGTTCTCAGGCCCAAAATGGACGTTCTCATTTTAATTTTGCCACATGTCCATTTTTGGCCCACAAAAAAAGGCCTTTTTTGCAGGCACGCTGAAAAACGGACCTGCGCACATCCAGTACACATGCCTACACCAGCAAAGGCCAGTTTTTGCCATGCCTTAGTTAAAGGGCCCCTTAGCACGTTTTAAATGATTGAAGAACTCAAAAATACTGACACAGCAGTCCAGTAGCGAGAGGGGTGCTATCCAGTCTTTCGCATTGAGTTTCACATGTATGATTATCTCCCAGGTGGTCAGCGGTTATATGTGTGTGCCTGATGCAAAGAGCTCCAGCTCTCAGAGAATGGGTCCGTTCTCTTGAGGTATAGTAGACTTGGAGGAGCTGAGAGAGATAGAGGAGACCTACAGGGACGTTTTAGACAAGTCCCACCTCCAGTCTGGCAGCCCCTGTGCTGCCTTGGAGGAAGGAGGTCTCCTAGAAGGAGAGCATCACCCTCTGTATTGCTCCATGGTGCGACCGCACCTTGAGTATTGTGTTCAGTTCTGGTCGCTGTATATCAAAACAGATATAGCAGAATTAGAAAAGGTTCAAAGAAGAGCGACCAAAATGATAAAGGGGATGGAACTCCTCTCATATGAGGAAAGGTTAAAGAGGTTAGGGCTCTTCAGCTTAGAAAAGAGACGGATGAGGGGAGATATGATTGAGGTCTACAAAATCCTGAGTGCTGTACAACGAATAGAAGTAAATCACATTTAGTACAAAGACTAGCAGACTCTCAAGGAAGTTACATGGAAATACTTTTAAAACAAATAGGAGGAAATATTTTTTCACTCAACGAATAGTTAAGCTCTAGAATTCTTTGCCAGAGGATGTGGTAACAACAGTTAGTATATCTGGGTTTTAAAAGGTTTGGACAAGTTCCTGGAGGAAAAGTCCATAGTCTGCTATTGAGACACACATAGGGAAGCCACTGCTTGCCCCGGGATTAGTAGCATGGAACGTTGCTACTCTTTGGGGTTCTACATGGAATGTTTTCACTCTTTGGGGTTCTATATGGAATCTTGCTATTCTTGGGGATTACGGAATCTTGTTAATCTTTGGGGTTCTGGAATGTTGATACTAATTGACCACTGTTCGGAAAACAGGATACTGGGCTAGATGGTCTGACCCAGTATGGCTGCTCTTATGTTCTTATGTAAAATAGTGCACCTGCTTATGTGAATATCATGTATTTATACTACTTTCCTCCCTGCGATAAACACAATTCAGAGCACAACACTTCACAAGTCAACTGAAAGTGTATGCACCATGGACATTTTACATGTGTTTTTGCCACAGTCAGAGCAATCCAGATATATTGTAAAATAAGCTATACTGATCACTGGTCCATGTGTCTGGTGGTGATAGATATGAGAAAGACGCTGTACATGTTCCCTTACAGTTATTGAGCCATATCCATATGGTATGTGGCAGAGTATTGAGATTCTGTATACAGTACGAGTGTACCAGGTCATCAGGATGGATTAATAATTGCCCTCTGCCCCACTGCAGTGTCTGTTGCTTCTCAGAGCCTCACTGCTTATAGGACAGGAACTTTCTTACCTTCACAGGTCGTCTCAGTTTTATTCTGGAACTCCTTTTCCCCAGATGTGGTTTGGTAACCTTGCAGACAGATACAGTGGTAACTTCCAATTGTGTTCTTGCACTCAGCATTCAGGCCGCAGTCGACCAGAGTGGGTGGAATACATTCATTAATATCTGTAACACAAGAATGAACACTGAAGACCCTCAGAAGAATTTCTGTACCTTAACCTGTCTCTCATGTGACAATCACAATGAAATCCAAATATGTAACAGTAACCAGATGCATTACTGAGGTGCTGAGAATAGAAACCCCCTCGCTTCTGTTCTTTTTCAGGCATTCAACAAATATTTTCTGAGACTTTTGATAGGTGGAGAGTATGGGCAGAGTGAAAAGAGAGATGTATAGTGACCATAAGCCCTTAGTTTGTCTGAAATGTGGTTACAAATTTCTTCTGCTATAATGGTAGTAGATGTGCTACTCGCAGTCACCGGTTGTGTGTTCGTGTAGGTCCTTGTGATGCCCGCCTGGCTGCACAAACAGCAGCACAGAACTCTCAGGTAACGTGGTGGCCACAAGGAAGGATGTTTGTATGTTTCACTGCACCCCACCTCCATGGCAGTATGATGCCCTTTCAATCTCTGCTGGGACTGCTTTATCACTGACCTCTCTGGCCAGTCTACAGAAAATTGTTTCCCTCTTGGTTTTCAACATGTGAACATTCTTATTCACAGAAATGTGAATACTGGGCTTTACCTGTTCTGCCTGGCCCATTTGTTACTCCAGTGCCATGTGAACTGTAGCATTGCCTAATACATGGAAGACCAAGGAAAAAAATACCTGGAAAAAAAATAAAGCAGATGTTTATTTTAATGCGGCTGTACATTATTCGCTAGTTAAACAAACAAACAAAAAAAACCCTGGGTTTTTCTGTGCAGTCAGAGTAGACCCTATAGCAGAGTTACAGTGTTCTGCATTCACAGGCACTTTTGTGTCGGGTCTGTTCTTTAAATAGTGAGAAACTTCTGTATCTGGAGTGAAAATGTTCCTTTTGTAGTTCAATATTCCTCTTTAACCACAGGAAATCTTATTCTCTTAAGGGGTAATAAACATCTACAGGAACTGCTGAGGAGAGAGGGGCAGGGAAGGGGAAAGGAGGGGTAAAACCCAGAGACATATGAACTGCTGAGGGGGTGAGAGAGGGGCAGGAGGGGAAATGAGGGGCAATAACCAGAGATACAGGAACTGTTGAAGGTCGGGGGTGGGGGAGAGAAGGACAGGAGGGGAAAATGAGGGGCAATAACCAGAGATAGAGGAACTGCCAAGGGGCAGGAAGGGAGAACACAGGGGTAATAACCAGAGATCCATGAACTGCCAAGGGGAGAGAGGGGGACAGGAGTGGGAAAGCAGGGGCAATAACCAGAGAGACAGGAACAGCTGAGGGGGGAGAGAGGAAGGCAGGGAGGGGAAAGCAGGGGCAATAATCATAGGTACAGGAACTGCTGAGGAGGGAGAATGAGAATAAATACCCCAAGCAGGTGAGATGATACTGTAGGAGAGCCTTTTTTAGGAAAGAAACAAGGTACCATTAAATAGTGTAGAAAAAGGTTTCCCTTCACATCCTGTGGGAATTATTTTCAAACTGTGTTCTTTTATTGGAATATTTTCTGTATCACCCTTTACAGACATATTCCAATGTGGTTTACAACAGGTATCAGAAAACAGGAAGAAAATTAAGATAGAATAAATATAAAAGCTGATAAAAAAAAATAGCAGAAGAGAGACAGAGAACTATGTGATCATATAGCTTCAGCCACAGAAATTAAAGAAATAATCTGGTGAAGTTACCTAAACAAGAAAAGGAGCAGTGATGACTGAAGAGAGGGATGATAGATGACTCAGGAATAAATCAGGATCAGGACAACAAAGTTTATTGATGAAATGGTGGCTGAAATGTGTATTTCACCTCACAGTACTGAAACCAGAGCTTTTATCAGCCTAAGTCACAAATGGAGACCATGTCAGATTGAAAGAATCTAAACCATCTTTGATCAAGACAGTGAAGTGCTCCCTTACTGGTACACACCACACCTTGGAATAGTAAGGAACTTGATCCATTTCTACTTTGAAACCATTCTCAGCTTAGCTGCTAGAGGTAAGGCTAGTAGATTAGCGTTGATCCATTTTTAATCATGAAGGAATTGGCTTGGTCTGTTGTTAGAAAGGTAGCATCACCCTTTTATTTTTTATCCAAGTCTGATTTGAGGCCTACTAATTAGAGGACCCATAATTACAGCAACACTCCTATCTCAGTCTGCTGAATATATTTCTGATATATGATTCTTCTGCAGTGCTGTTAAATGTTTATATTTCTGATACTGTATCAGGTTAGTACTATTACTAGGATTCAAGTTTACCTGATTGTATTTATGCTTATATATGGTTGTTTTACTATTGTTACACTGTTAAACATTCTTTCTCAAGGGCAGTATTTATCTGATTCAGATCCACAGTCTGAAATTTAAGGGTAATCTCAGGGTAGTTTTCATCCCTTAGTGAAATGATAAGAACATAACATGAGCATTGCCATACTGGGACAGACCAAAGATCCATCAAGCCCAGCATCCTGTTTCCAACAGTGACCAATCCAGGTTACAAGTATCTGGCAAGATCCCAAATACATACAATACATTTTTCTGCTTATCCTAGAAATCATCAGTGGATTTTCCCCAAGGCCATCTAAATAATGGCTTATGGGCTTTTCTTTTAGGAAATTAGCAAAACCTTTTTTAAACCCCGCTAAGCTAACTGCTTTTACCACATTCTCTGGCAACAGATTCCAGAGTTTAATTACATATTGAGTGAAGAAATATTTTCTCCGATTTGTTTTAAATTTACTACTTTGTAGTTTCATTCTGTGCCCCCTAGTTCTGGTATTTTTAGAAAGAGTAAAAAAGTGATTCATGTCTACCCGTTCCACTCCACTCATTATTTTATAGATCTCTATCATATCTCCCCTCAGCTGTCTTTTCTCCAAGCTGAAGAGCCCTAGCCACATCCTCATTGGGAAGTCATCCCATCCCCTTTACTATTTTTGTCACCCTTCTCTGTACCTTTTCTAATTCCACTATATCTTTTTTGAGATGCAGTGACCAGAATTGCATACAGAATTGCAAATATTAGCCTTATTACATAACTGTTACTGTTGGAACGTAACATTATTGTGCAAATAAGGTCATGGTTGTTTTATTACCTGAGGTATAATTTGTTTATTGACTTCTGTATGATTGTTCTTAGCTATAGCTATGATTGTAATTGTAATTGGTTTAGATTGGTTAATAAATGAACTGTCCTTTTTACCCTGTAGTTTAAATTTTTAGGAATTAATTTTCATCTTTGGGTTACTACAGGGAGATAATAGCATAGATGTAATGATCTGTGCCATGTTATTCAAAGTGGTAAGATGTATTTCTTTCTCATGAAATAGAAGAGGCTAAAGTAGTATTTTATTGGATATGTCTATTTGATAGTGAAGACACAGTCTTAGTAGTGTGTTGGATGTGTAATCTGTTTTTGATACTTTAAATCTTTTCATATAGAATCTTGTGAAAGCAGTCAGGTTGGACCAATATATTGAAATGGTTTGAATCTTTCATGACTAAGCACATCAGGTACTGACTAAGATGGATTGTCACAACTAGAAATCTTTGACTTCAGAAGGTCCTAAGAATCTTCATTATTCCCCTTTCTGTTTCAATGGTAAGATTATCAAGCTATATATCAGGGCTTCCCAACCCTGTCCTGGAGACACCACAGCCAATCAGCTCTTCACGATACCCACAATTAATACATATCGCCAAATCCAAGCAACCTTAAAGAGCTGCTTCTACTATTTGCGACAGCTACGCTGCCTCTGTCCTTACATCAAGAAGGTACATGCCATGATAACATCAAGACTGGATTACTGAAATGCACTATACAATGGTCTGACTACAAAGGGCCTGCACCAGCTCCAGTTGATTCAGAATGCAGCAGCAAGACTCATAGAAGGTTGCAAGTGACGTGACCACATCACACCATTTTTGCAAAAACTTCATTGGCTACCAGTACAATACAGGGCTAAATTTAAAACTCTATGTCTGATCTTCAAGGCCCTGAAAGGAAATGGCCCTGAGTACCTGAAGAATAGGCTGATCCTCCACGCACCGCCAAGGACACTAAGGTCCTCTCAAGGACTATCACTAACCACACCCTCTCCAAAAGACATTACACGATGCGATACCCACAAGCGAGCCTTCTCCGGAGTAGCCCCCACAGTCTGGAATGGACTCCGCTTAGCACGTGACTATCTCTACTTCAGGAAGTAGGTGAAAGCTTGGCTCTTCAACTAGGTCTTTAATGGAATAAGTAATTAACTTGTTAGTCTCACTCACACAAGGAGTGACTCGGGCTGCATATACTGCAGCAGGACATGTTTATCCACTCCTACCCTATCTGAGATAATATTTAACCATCTCTCTGACCTCATGTGCAACTTCCTTTAAATCAGTCACCCTACTTTCTAACTCTTCTTACTCTCTTACCTATCTATATGTTACATTTTTGCTTTACCCTTCACTATCAATTAAAATGTTCTATTATGTATTGTATTGACATTGTAAGTAGTATGCTATTCCATACTTTGTATTGTTATTTTAATATTTTTACTGCTGTAATGCCTATTGCTCATGTTTGATCTAATCTTACTGTACACCACCGTGAGTGAATTCCTTCAAAAAGGCAGTAAATAAATCATAATAAATAAAATATGAGATTAATTTGTACAGATTGGATACCCTATGCATGCTATTTCACCCAATACATGTATATTGTAACTATCCTGAAAACATGACTGTGAGTTGTCGAGGACTGGTTTCAGCATCCTTGCAATATGATGTCTTATAGTTAATTTATCTTGATATCCAAATGTGTTTGCCACTGCATCTTGACCTAGATCAAGTTCTAAGGTCTTTCATAGTCAAGAAGCAGGTTTAAAATCTAAAGAAAACCAGGACAGTTTGGGTGAGCCATATTCTTAGAGTAGCCTAATGGTTAGAGCAGTAGGCTGAGAACCAAGGGAGCCTGGTTCAAATCCCACTACAGCTCCCTATGATCCTGAGCAAGTCACCCAACCTTCCATTACCTGTAAAGGCCTTTTACCAAGCTGTGTTAAGCGCTAACGCAGCATAAAATGGTATACCATGGGACATGCTCAGGCGTCCCGCGGTAACTGACAAATGTGCATCTGCTGGCCCAATAAAACACCACGAGTGGAGGAGTGACCTAGTGGTTAAAGCACTGGTCTTGACATCCAGAGGTGGCCGGTTCAAATCCCACTGCTAGTCCTTGTGATCTGGTAAGTCTCTTAACCCTCCATTGCCTCAGGTACAAACTTAGATTGTGAGCCCTCCAGGGACAGGGAAATACCCAGTGTACTCATCTTGAGCTACTACTGAAAAAGGTGTGAGCAAAATCTAAATAAATAACAATAATCTAAAATGGGATACCTTTATTACCCTGTAGGTAAGAGTTCCAAATATAACTAATAGGACCTTTAATAAAATCTAACTTACAAACAAGAACCCCACGCAAGCATAACTCAACACCATGGTTCAACAATGAACTGAAAAAAGTTAAAAACACAAACCAGGAAACTCAAACGAGCATGGAATAAAACAAAAGATGAACATACACTCAAACAAATACAAAGAAAATACAAATATGCAATAAGACAGACCAAAAGATCATGCTATAAAACCTGGAAAAGAAAATAAGATGATACCTGTTTTATTTCTATTGATTACCTTTAAAAGTGGACTAACACGGCTACCACACCTCTCTACTATAAAACCAAAATAGGGACAGATTACAAAGATGAAGAAATTATACCAACTTGTGAACAAACTCCTAGACCCCAACTTGGTCACTACCACGAATACAGACATCCCATCTGCAGATAAACTTGCGAAGTACTTCAATGAAAACATTGTAAACCTATGCAACATGCAACCTCAGAACAACACCAACATTGAAAACTTCCTTAATGAATTGGTCCCAACCATTGGAGAATACCCAGCAGATCGGACCTGGTTAAACTTTGCCCTCCTTACCATCGAAACAGTTACCCAGGCGATTAGTAGATGGAAACTAGATACCTGTCCCAGCTACCTAATGAAATCCGCCCCTGACCGCTTCATAGCAGACCTCACATCCCACCTAAATTACATGCTTTAGCAAGGCCTGTTCCCTAAGGAAAATAGCAATATCCTACTCACCCTAATACCAAAAGATACCAAGAAAAAAAACAAACGAAATCACTAACTACCGTCCAGTAGCATCTATCCCGTTGGTGGTCAAACTGATGGAAAGCATGGCAACCAAACAACTTACAGATTACATAAACAAATTCTCAATATTACACAAATCATAGTCAGGCTTTCGCCCCCTCCACAGCACGGAAGCAGTATTACTCTTCTAGCCAAATTCAAGCAGGAAATAGCAACAGGCAAAAACATCCTTCTCCTCCAATTTGACATGTCTAGTGCATTCGACATGGTAAACCATAATATATTA
Source organism: Microcaecilia unicolor (assembly GCF_901765095.1). Classification (NCBI taxonomy): domain Eukaryota; kingdom Metazoa; phylum Chordata; class Amphibia; order Gymnophiona; family Siphonopidae; genus Microcaecilia; species Microcaecilia unicolor. The sequence goes on along the minus strand of NC_044033.1, from coordinate 200,433,073 downwards.
ATAAGATTACTAGATAAGTTTGGGATTGGTGGAAACATACTTAACTGGATCAAGGGCTTCCTAACCACAAGAACATATCAAGTAAAATCAAATTCAAACATATCATCACTGTGGAAAGCAAACTGTGGAGTACCGCAAGGATCGCTCCTATCACCGATCCTAATCAACTTAATGATGACCCCACTTGCCAAGTCCTTATCCAACCATGGCCTTAACCCTTTCATATATGCAGATGATGTCACAATATACATTCCTTACAAAACCAAACTGACAGAAATCACCAACGAAATCAAGCTCAGCCTGAACATCATGGATTCATGGGCAAATGCATTTCAACTAAAACTCAATAAAGAAAAAACTCATTATCTCATCCTCTCATCCCAACACAGCGCGGACATCCCCACAAGTATCAACACCCCAGATCACACCCTTCCTATCTCAGACAGCTTGAAAATCCTCAGTGTTACAATGGACTGTAACTTAACACTAGAGAGCCAAGTGTGTGGAGGAGTGGCCTAGTGGTTAGAGTGGTGGACTTTGGTCCTGGGGAACTGGGTTTGATTCCCACTGCAGGCACAGGCAGCTCTTTGTGACTCTGGGCAAATCACTTAACCCTCCATTGCCCCAGGTACAAATAAGTACCTAAGCCGCATTGAGCCTGCCATGAGTGGGAAAGCGCGGGGTACAAAAAAAAAAAGTGGCATCCGCAACAAAGAAAATGTTCCACTGAATGTGGAAACTCAAACGCATGAAACAATTCTTCCCGAGGGAAACATTTCGCAACCTGATACAATCAATGGTACTAAGCCACTTAGGTTACTGCAATGGAATTTATGCAGGATGTAAAGAACAAACCTTAAAGAAACTTCAGACCGCTCAAAACACGGTAGCTAGGCTTATATTTGGTAAAACTCGATTTGAAAGCGCAAAACCCCTCCGCAAAAAACTACACTGGCTCACAATCAAAAAACGCATTGCCTTCAAAATCTGCACCCTGGTTCACAAAATCATCTACGGAGAAGCCCCAAGTTACATGACAGACTTGATCGACTTACCAATTAGAAATACATCCGAATCAACACGATCTTATCTAAATCTGCACTACCCAAGCTGCAAAGGACTTAAATACAAAACAACTTATGCATCTAGTTTTTCCTACATAAGCACACAACTGTGGAATGTATTACCAAAAGCCTTGAAAACGACGTACGACCACCTAAACTTCCGGAAATCACTAAAAACCAACCTGTTTAAAAAGGCATACCCTACCAATCCAACTTAAATGCCTAATCTCTGCAACACAACCAAACTAAAGCACGTAATGGACATAACACAACTCTTCCGTTCTCCAATTCCCTAATGTGGCTGTGCCACATGAACTTGATATTACCACAACATCACCCTGTATTTGTTCACACCGGAGCCTGCAAAGGCCTCTCTGGTACTATGTAAGCCACATTGAGCCTACAAATAGGTGGGAAAATGTGGGATACAAATGTAACAAATAAATAAATAACTGCGGAGCAATGTTCCCGCTAAGTAGACCTGAAGTCCTCCATCTGCATTCCTGCCAGTGGGGAGTGTTGCTTGAGTATCACATCGCCAATTGCAAGGGAAAGGCAAGCTCTATAGAACTCCAGGGAACCGGCCTGTCCCCCAGTGATAGAAAACACCATATTGAAGCATCAGCTCTCCACTGGCAGGACTACGACTGAAGGCCTCTCGCAGAGCCACTTTGTCTCTATGCCCCTGTCTGCTAATGTCAAACTAAAAACTACTTGATAACAGCACTGATAATCCTTAACAGCACTGATAATCTTGTCAGAGAGAGGGCGAGTACATCTAATCTCATCCTGTATCTAGAGAAAGAAGTAACTTTATGAACCATGTTGACTTCTGCCATTTCTGTAGTAGAAACTAGGAGTAAAATAAAAAGTAAAGAAATGGCAGAGAGGAATGAAGGAGAGGACTCTGTATATAGTTTTACTGTTATCAATTTGCATTGCTGCATATTATGCCTTTCCACTGTCAAATATTGATCTGCCTTAAAGACTTTTAAGAGAAAAAGTACATTGGAATCAACTGAGTTACTTATGTGGAGAATTATGAAAAGAAGTCTGAACTGCTTATTCAACCTCCCAGAATAATTCCAGTCCTAGCCTTGGTCCTTCAATCAATAAATCTGATTGTGTACTGGGTTCCCACTCCATGGGGCAAACATTAGGAAGTCACCTAGGTGTATATGGTGAAACCAGGGGTTACATTAGGAACTCTTCAGTCAGTGGCAACAAGATATTTCTTTAAATTCAAAGTAGACTTTCGTAATTTTATTGCAACCATCTATTCATAGGGATATTATGCATGACTTGTACTTACTGGGGTAGAACATTACAACTCAAAGTATTTAGGGATCTGCGCGGGGGGGGGGGGGGGGGGGGGGGACTTAGTTCATTTTCAAATATTTTGTATTTTGCCCTGATTTCCACCATTTTTTTCTCCAGAAGTTTTGAATTTCCAACCAGACATGTTTCTAGGTGTCTCTGAGAGTACAGCCTCAGGAGTATATTATGCGGCATTGCTAAGGTTGCATGTCTCAGGGCAGGTGTAAATGCCAACATCTAGATTATTTTAGTGATATGTATTTCGCTTGCTGAATGGGGTTACACACTAGTATTTCATCTTGCCCCTCTCCATGCCCTCTTGCTCTCTAAAAGGCCCTTTTACTAAGCTTAGTGTATGCTAACAGCATGGGCGCATGCTTATGAGTGTCTCTAGCATTTTAGCACGTGCTAAAAACACTAGCGCGGCTTAGTAAACAGGGCCCTTATGGCTTAATAAATGATATACTGCTTGTCAAAAAACCAACATTGAAGCACTAACTTAATACATTATCAAAAAATGTATTGTTAGTCCAATAAAAAAGGTATCATCTTATTTTCTTTTCTATGTTTTATTTTATTCTATTTTTATTGAGTACCTTTAAAAGTGGACTAACATGGCTACCACATCTCTCCCTTCAAAATGTGAATCTGCTCTGAGGTTGTTCGCGTTATATATCTCATAGAAAGATCCACACACGATGATATGAAAGAAATATTTTTTCAACAGCTTAATAAATATTGCTACTCTTTGTTTTTATAAAGGCAAAGTATATTAACACAGGCAACTGAGGCATTTCCCCTTCAACAAAGGACAGGTACAGCTCTAGTCCTGAGTACACCTGGCCATAATGAGGATCATTTTATAACTGCTGGGACAGATGCACGTAAGGTCCACCAGTTTTCAAAGGGAAAGTAGCTGCATACTGTACTGTTCTCTCAGAAACTTACCCATACATTTATACCTGTTTTGGCGCACACAAAGCACTTTATTTATTTATTTTTTAATTTTTAGAAGTCTTTATTGAACATTGTTAATTCTGAACATAGCTTACCTAACACATTTTCATTTAAAAAATACACATAACAATGTGCTAGTTGCACAACAAAGAATCTACAATATAGTTTGCAGTACGTAATCAAATACATATTATACTTCAACTTTTTACTTTTTATTTGTAAGTAACACCCCGTTCCCTGCCTATCACCCTCCTCTCTAATATCTCAAAGCACTTTATTTTTAAAGCCTATGTGCTTAAATGCTATCCCTTCTCCAATCCACCTCAGAGAGCGGCTCTGATGAGGACAGATAACTAAGTGCATAGTCTGGATAATTCTAGAAAAGGTTGTTTCTGCGGGTACAAATTAAGTACCTGAATATAATACGTAAACTGCTTTGATTGTAAATACAGAAAAGCAGTATATCAAATCCAAAACCCTTTCCCTTTTCCTTAAAGTGCTGTCACCCACAGAAATCCCTTTTCAATTACCCCATAGTCTTTTCACCCTAGTCATCTTCCATTTGGATCTATTAACTTTTGAATAAAGTTTAACATCTTGGTCTGGATGCACAAAGCCTCTTATAAACATATTATTTCAAGATAGCTTTTCTGGATGCCTGATCAGTACTGGGGGGGGGGGGGGGACTGCTGCTGCCTTTTTTTTTTGGCTTTGTATATTTTTTGTAATGGTTTAATTGTTTATGATATATATAGCATAGTAAACCACTCTGGTTCACGCTGTAAGAAGGGTGGTATATCCAAATTTTATAAATAAAAATTTAGACGAAAAGAGAAACAGCAGTGACTTACCCAGCAGCAGTGAGATGTGTGTCTTCCCCATGGCACTGGACAGTCTCGAAGAGTGAAGGAGGCTCTGCAGTTCCTTTTATCTTGTCCCACCACAAACACTTGAGCAAGAAAATGGATGTTAGAAAAATGTGGCCACAGATTTTGGTTACTATATGCTCAACCTTTAGTGGCCAGAAAAGAAAGGAACTATCGAAAAAGAGGAGACAGGGATCTTACAGAATAAAATGCTTAAGTGATTGAATTATACAATTGTAGTTTTTGCAGTAAGCTGTGTAAATTGAGCGGGTACAAAATCAAAGAAATAAATATTTAAGGGTTGACATTCAGCATTATGCTGACCACTTCCAGCATTATGCCCGGAAATTCAATGCTGAACTATGTCTGGACTTCGGCATAGACCTTCCGGGCTTTTGGAGCCAGCTAACACAGCCGGTTAGAAGTGTGATATTCATCTCTTAACCGGCTATGGGGCACTGCATAAAGATAGGACTGACTTTTATGTGGTCCTTTTTATGCAGTTACCCTGGCCGGTTAAGTGCTAAATATTGGCATTTAACTGGCCAAGTGCAGACTCTGCTCCCAGAATAGCCAGTTTGGCTTTAAATGCTAACCGGTCATTTTCAGCGATACTAACCGGTTAAGTGCTGCTGAAATTTAGTGAATAGCCCCAAACAGGCAATTTATCCAGCCAGGAGCCATTTCTAGCCAGTTAAATTGCTTTGAATATCGACCCTCTAGGGGTCTAGAATGTTTGCATATGAGCCTTCCACTGCGTCTGACTGGGTCAGAACCTAGGTCCATCAAGCCCAGCAGTAGATGCTACTTTATTGTATACACCCAGCGATAAGCAGTGACTTAATTGGCTAATAATGGGTTATGCTAAATGCACTGACCACATCTTCCAGTAACAAATACCACCCTTTAATTGTGCATTGATCGGAAAAGAATACATTTTCCAATGTATTTTAAATCTGCTAGTTAGTTTCATGGACTGTGCCCTAGTCTTAGTACTGTTTCAGTTTATTAGTACACTTGCAAACTGCCTTTTGCCTTAAACATTCCACCTCATTCATGATTTTATAGACCTCTATCAGATCTCTTTTTGTCTTCAAGTTAAAGAGCTGTAACCTGCTTGGTTTTTCTTCCTAGGGAAGCTGTTCCATTCCTTGTATCAGTTTGGTTCCCTTCTTTATATCTTCTGTAATTCTGCTATATCTATTTTAAGTTGGGGTGACCAGAACTACACACAACACTTAAGATGTGGCTGCACCTTGGGACAATTCGAATAATTCTTAACATTCAACATATTATGTTGGAGTGGTAAGCCTGTGCAGTCCTGTGGATCTGGTAGGCCTGGCCAATATCTGCATCTCAGCACTAAATATTCTTAGTAATTTCAACCGTGGTGATTGGCATTTTAAAAATGCTGCCCACTGGCCTAATGGTTATAGCATGGTCTTGCAATCCAGAGGTGGCTGCTTCAAATCCCACTGCTGCTCCTTGTGATCTTGGGCAAGTCACTTAACCCTCCATAACCTTAGGTACAAACTTAGATTGTGAGCCCTCCTGGGACAGAGAAATATCCAGAGTACCTGAATGTAACTCACCTTGAGCTACTACTACTGAAAAAGGTGTGAGCAAAATCTAAATAAATAAATACTAGGCCATAATCAGGGGCATTTTCAAAAGAGAAGGGCGCCCATCTTTCAACACAAATCAGGAGATGGGCGTCCTTCTCTCAGGGTCACCCAAATCGGCATAATCGAAAGCTAATTTTGGGCGTCCTCAACTGCTTTCCATCACGGGGATAACCAAAGTTCCCGGGGGCGTGTTCATAGTGTACCGAAGGCGGGACAGAGACGTGCTTAAGAGATGGGCATCCTCGGCCAGTAATGGAAAACAGAAGGGTGTCCCTGACGAGCATTTGGCCGACTTTACTTGGTCCCTTTTTTTCACCACCAAGCCTCGAAAAGGTGCCAGAACTGACCAGATGACCACCAGAGGGAATCAGGGGTGACATCCCCTTACTCCCCCAGTGGTCACCAACCCCCTCCCACCCCCCCCAAAAAAAATTTAAAAACATTTTTTGCTAGCCTCTATGCCAGCCAGCCTCAAATGTCATACCCAGCGCCATCACAGCAGTATGCAGGTCCCTGGAGCAGTGTTTAGTGGGTGCAGTGCACTTCAGGCAGGCGGACCAAGCCCATCCCCCCCCTACCTGTTACACTTGTGGTGGTAAATGTGAGCCCTCCAAAACCCACCCGAAACCCACTGTACCCACATGTAGGTGCCCCCCTTCACCCATAAGGGCTATGGTAGTGTTGTACAGTTGTGGGGAGTGGGTTTGGGGGGGGGCATGACCAAGACTGAGCTTATCTTTCCCCCTAAACCAACCTCTCCTCTTCCCCCATTCTCTATTTCTGTGGATAACACTCTCATCCTTCCTGTCTCTTCAGCTCGTAACCTTAGGGTCATCTTCGACTCCTCCCTCTCCTTCTCTGCACATATTCAGCAGACTGCTAAATCCTGTCGTTTCTTTCTCTATAATATCACCAAAATTTGCCCTTTCCTTTCTGAGCACACTACCAGAACCCTCATTCACACTCTTATCACCTCTCGCTTAGACTATTGCAACTTGATTCTCACAGGTCTCCCACTTAGCCATCTCTCTCCTCTTCAATCTGTTCAAAATTCTGCTGCACGACTAATATTCCGCCAGTGTCACTATGCTCATATTAGCCCTCCCCTCAAGTCACTTCACTGGCTCCCTATCCATTTCTGCATACAGTTCAAACTCCTCTTATTGACTTATAAGTGCATTCACTCTGCAGCTCCTCAGTACCTTTCCACTCTCATCTCTCCCTACATTCCTCCCTGGGAACTCCATTCACTGGGTAAATCTCTCTTATCTGCACCCTTCTCCTCCGCCGCTAACTCCAGACTCCGTTCCTTTTATCTTGCTGCACCATATGCCTGGAATAGACTTCCTGAGCCGGTACGTCAAGCTCCATCTCTGGCCGTCTTCAAATCTAAGCTACAAGCCCACCTTTTTGATGCTGCTTTTAACGCCTAACGCTTTATCATCCTCACTTTTAATATTCCCTTCCCTTATCTCTTATTTGTCCTGTTTGTCCTAATTAGATTGTAAGCTCTGTCGAGCAGGGACTGTCTTTTCATGTTCAAGTGTACAGCGCTGCGTATGTCCAGTAGCACTATAGAAATAAGTAGTAGTAGTACATTGTGCTCAATATTTAATAGAGTAGATGCTGCATAAAGATATACAGATGACTTCTTCCAGTATGTTTAAGTAGAACTTCAGATTAAATTAAAACAGCTGTTTATATCAATAAAGTTATCTGCACAGTGCTGAAGATCACCACTATCAGCATAACTTATGGTTCACCCTCCCTGGACACCTCCCAGAGCTTCTCTTCCTGGCTGGACATTGAAGTTTCAGGATAAACAATTTATGTGATGAACTCCAAAGTTAACCACATAAATCATTTTGAATATCCGCCTTGCTATTTTAAATTGCAATTAAAAAATATCTATTTATATAACAGAAACGGTGCTGTCACCTGGTGCTTGTAATAGAAAAATGCATTAACATTTACTGTGGTCCTAATTTTAGAAGCTCTATTTGTGTTTTGGACATTTGAAAACTGGCATTTAGACATCCATATTGCATGGCCGTCCAAATATTGATTTTATAAAGCTAGGATTGAGCAGGGATTGTCTTTTTTGTGTATGGTGTACAGCGCTGCGTATGCCTTGTAGCGCTATAGAAATGTTAAATAGTAGTAGTAGTAGATATGGGTGTCTAAAACTGCAGCACATCCGTATGGCAAGGGAGCGTGGTGTGGGTATGTTTTGGGCAGGACTACGGAGGGGCCAAAATATGGACATCCAACTCCGATCACAGAAGATAAAGGAACATCCGTGTCTAAAAAGATGGACGTTGTTATTTAGACCTGGTACATGGCATGTCCAAGTTACAAAAGGTGCTTTGTTTGAGCTGCTGTCCACTGGAGGGATTAAGGCATGACACTTCCTCAATCCCCAATGGTGGTTGTCCCCTTCCCTCACAAATTCAGAAACTAGGGAGGTTCATGGTACGAAATTGTTTTTTTTTAATTAACTTCTTTATAGATCTCTATGCAAGTTTGGGGAATAGCCTAATGGTTAGTGCAGTGGGCTAAGAACAAGGCGATCTAGGTTCAAATTCCATTTCAGCTCTTTCTGAATTTTTTTTTTTTTTATTATGAGCCTTTGAGGGCTTCAATGCTGATGCAGGGGTTGGTGATTGGGAGAAGGAGGCTGGAGGCTGATATTGGGAGAAAGGATAGGAGGACAGATACTGTGAGGGGGAGAAGTAAGGACACATGCAGAGGAAGACGCTAGGGAAGGAGAGTATGATGGTGGGGGTTGGGCAGGGGAAATGAGTGCTTAGGAAAGGGGTAGGAGGGCAGATACAGCAGAAGACAGATTGTAAGTCTGGAGTGTAAGTGGTGATTTTGCTGGGATTATGACTGAGGATTCAGGGACTGGGTAGAATGAAGAATAGGCATGTAAGGGTTAGGTGGGGGGATAAGAAACTGAGCAGAGATTAGGGAGGTCAGTGGGAACTAGATGAGGGGTATCAGTAGAGCTGTGAGACAGAGCATTAAAATGGTGTGGGGAGACAGTCTGAAGGTCCTGGGGAGGGGAGAGGGCTTGGGAGGTAGTTGATATGAGCAGAAGATGTCTACAGAGAGGCTGAGAGATTAAGCAAGAGGGGCAAGTCTTTGAAGGTTGTGAGATAGTTTAGAATCTGGGAAGATGACAATGAAAGTCTGGATAGGGAATAAGAAAGGGTCTGGAAATAGAAAGGAACAGAATAACAGGGAAGGCGCTGGGGCTGGTGAAGGGATCAAAGAAAGAGGAAGGTAGATGAGGCTGGGGAGGGAATAAGTGGAAATGGATGACTAGAATGGGGGAAAGATGGGGGAATAGGAGGCTAGGGAAGGAATGAGAGGACTAGGGAAGTCAAAATAGGAAATGGAAAGCTGGTAAGTAGGTGTAGGGAGAAAGGAGAAGGAGGAGTAAAATCTAGCTATACATAGATAAAAGGGCAGGTAAGAGAAATGGAGAAAAGAAGATTAGACAGATGCAGAGGTAGAAGGGAAGAGAACAGGAAGTGGAAGAAAACAGAAAATTATGAATTTTATATGTGATTTTGTAAGTTGCCCAGAATGATATCTAGAGCAGGTTCTAAGTATTTTAAATAAATAAATAACATTCAAATGAGATCTTGGAAAAAAGGAGAAAACTTTGTGAAGAGAGACCAGGACCAACCTCACTAGAAAAATAAAAATGATAAGAGAACACAGGTGTATTCCAGTGTGTATGTGTGGGGGGGCATTCTCACACTGAACCCCTCACAATGGTTCATACTGCAACCTTGCCCTCAAGATGGAGGTGAAAAAGTAAAAGGCACATGACTTCTTGAATGGGTCTTGTCCCTCATTGCTCCCCATATTAATTTCCCTCTGCATTTCAGAAACCCATACTATCACAGGTATTTACAATTTGTTGGAGAAATGAGAAAAGACCAAGTATATAGACAGCATGCCAAGAAAGCCAGGGCTGGCTCAGTCTTTTCACATGCAGCTCAGTGGTCATACTACATGCCTACATGCCTGCCCACAAGTTCTCGTTTTGCGATAACTCATTCTACTTCTCCTTTTTTTAAGCTGTTATCTTTGCATAAACCTGTCTGACAGTAGAATGAGGGAGGAGCTAACAGAGAGAGTTCATTAGAAAAGACATCTGAAAGACTAAGATATGTCCTGCTCTTGCTCTTAGGTACAAAGTTAGAGAACCCCGTTAAATACACATTGCCCAGTCTGTCACAGCATCACAGTGGTCCTTAACTTTGAAGATTATTTATCTTCTTAGAAGGAAGCCACAGTTACCCTTTTCTAAGAATTCAGCTGTGAGTGTATCGTTTGCTGCATCGAAATAATTAATATTCTTCCTCCCCCATCCGTTCCCCACCACGCACTCTCTTCTGCCCTCTGTGGTGCCTTAGACTAGTGAGTTACAAGATGAGTTACATTTGTGTACAGTGGTATTTCCCTGTCCATGGAGCATTTATTAAGTCTGTACCTGAGGTAATAGAAGGTTAAGTGACTTGCCCAAGATCACATAGAGCAGCAGGCAGAATTTGAACCAGGCTTTCATGGGTCAGTCCTTTCATAAAGGTGATCATAAATCCTGATGAATAAATAAATAAATAAAAATAAAATGAAGACATCCTCTTTTTCCTAGCGGAGATAAAAGTGGAAAATCCTTCAAGCCAAACCAGGATTCATAAGAACATAAGTGTTGCCATACTGGAACAGACTGAAGGACCATCAAGCCCAGTATCCTGTTTCCAACAGTGGCCAATCCAGGTCTCTCACAATAACCTGTTACCCAGTAATTAACCCTTATGTCTAAGTCACACATAGGTGAGTTAATACACCTGTAAAGAAACTGACCAATGAAAGTGGAAAAGACTCTCTGAATGTACCTGCTGATCTATTGGACCATTTAGGAGAGTTATATGTGTGTTAGGTGAGAAGAGAGACTGGACATTGAGCAAAGTATTAAACTGCACAGGTATGAATGACAATGCTGCTGTTAACGGGACAGTTGATACTCCTCCTGTGATGAGTGGTATAGAAGAGAATGTCACTAGTGCGAGGTGGGTTTGGAAGATCCTAGCGGATGAGATGAGCTCTTTGACTCTCCCTAGAACTGGCTCTTGAACTGGTGCACAAGACGTCACCATTATAATCTACAGTTCCTCTTACATTCATTGTGAAAGCGTTCATATCTCACCCAGGACATTGCTTAAGTCAGCCCTTTCTGAACTTTTGTTGAGTTTGCATCAGATAGTCTAGCAAAGTGCAAAGAGTTGACAACACCAACAAAATGCAGAGACCGCAGAAGCTGAAAATACTAGATGAAACTCCAGCAAATTGTTCTGAAGTGGAAAATGTGGCTAGTGCTTTGGCGTTTCTAACATCTGTACATCTCAGTACTGCTTCTCCAGTACTCATGTGATTACCGATAAATCTAATAAGTTATCCCTTTTTACATGGTGAGACTAGAAGCTAACTTGGCTTTTCTTCATATTTTATGCTATTAATAAAACTGCTAAATTTCTGTTCTAATTAAATGGTGCAATGGACGATAAATGATAAGCTACTGTAAAATCAAACCAAAGCTTATGAGTCACATTGCTGATGGCAAGATTATACTGTCTGCTGAATCTAACATTTCATTTGCCCTCTTCCTCCTCAGAAACACCACATCATGTACACAGATGAACATTTCTTGGGTCCCCAGAAACACTGCACCATGGTAGGAAAACAAGGTAGTGGGTAAGTTAAGTCTCTTAAAATAGGGAATGTTGAATACACATTATCATTATAGATCAGACACTTTCATTTTTTAAGAAGAGAAAGCTGAAACAGATTTGTAATTTTTTTTACCTCTTAGTTGTTCTGTCTGTTTGCCTGTCCTATTTAGATTGTGAGCTCTTTGAGCATGGACTGTCTTTTTCATGTTTAGTGTACAGCGCTCCGTGTACCTTGTAGTGCTATAGAAATGATAAGTAGTAGTAGTACATTTAGACTGTGGACTCAGGGGGTCTTTTACAAAGGCCCGCTAAGTTTTAGTGCATGTTAAACCCTAGAGGCCCCCATATATTCCTATGGGTGTCTCTAGCATATAGCGTGTGCTTATTTTTAGCATGCACTAAAAACACTAGCACGCCTTTGTAAAAGGACCCCTCAATCTTTAATAGTGTCAGTGCTTGATTATTGTAATATTTTTTTGTATTGCCCTAAATTTATGATCCAAGCTATTCAGAATTTCTCTTCCTATATGTTTAAAGTTTATTATGGTTTATTAAAAATGTTCTATACCGCTATAGCTAACTAGCAGGTCACAGCAGTTTAAGGTTGAAAATGGAAAAGAACTACATTTTGGATAGGAAAGATCACATATACTATTTATTTATTTATTTATTTATTTATTTGGATCTATTACCGCTTTTTTTGAAGGAATTCACTCAAGGTGGTGTACAGTAAGACTAGATCAAACATCAGCAATAGACAATTACAGCAGTAAAAATATTCAAATAACAATACAAAGTATGGCTGCTACATCACAGTGTCATACTCTACTAGAACCAGGAGTTTTTGCTACCTATTGAAAAACTTCATAGTGATGAACTCCAATGTCATTACATGTACTGTGTTAGATTCTTTTTATATAATCGAGAGTACCCTCAGATTATCGCACACACTATGGCACTCAGATATACTGCTGCCCGGTGGTATAGTACTTCAGTCATCGGGTTACTCTTCTTTTTTATGGATATATTCCCACCTATGTGCTATTACATAGTAGATGACAGCAGAAAAAGACCTGCACGGTCCATCCAGTCTGCCCAACAAGATAAACTCATATGTGCTACTTTTTGTGTATACCTTACCTTGATTTGTATCTGCCATTTTCAGGGCACAGACTATATAAGTCTGCCCAGCACTATCCCTGCCTCCCAACCACCAGTCCCGCCTTCCACCACCGGCTCTGGCACAAACCGTATAAGTCTGCCCAGCACTATCCCCGCCTCCTACCAACAGCTCTGCCACCCAATCTCGGCTAAGCTTCTGAGGATCCATTCCCTCGGAACAGGATTCCTTTATGTTTATCCCACGCATGTTTGAATTCCGTTACCGTTTTCCTCTCCACCACCTCCCGTGGGAGGGCATTCTAAGTATCCACCACTCTCTCCGTGAAAAAATACTTCCTGACATTTTTCTTTAGTCTGCCCCCCTTCAATCTCATTTCATGTCCTCTAGTTCTACCTCCTTCCCATCTACGGAAAAGGTTCGTTTGTGGATTAATACCTTTCAGTATTAATTGATATTAGTAACAATTCTTCCTTAGTGACATACTTTCTATACCAGCACCCATTAAAGTCTTTCATGACATCTTTAAAAAATGACAAAGTTATTCATGCAAACTGCACTTATCTTCGTATCAGCAGTCATTCCCCCTCTCTGGATTAAGGGACCAAAATCTCTAGAAACATCCAACCGCCTTCCCCTGGATACGCCCTTGTGTTGATATCACAATGTCAACACAATAAGTAATAGAACATTTTAATAGACAGCGTAGGGTATAAGCAAAGATGGACCATATAGATAGGTAAGAGAGTAAGAGGAGTTAGAAAATAAGGTGACTAATTTAAAGAAAGGTGCACATGAGGTCAGAGAGATGGTTAACATATAGGGGTCCTTTTACCAATCTGCGTGGTAAAAAGGGCCCTGTGCTGGTGGCGGGAGCCATTTTTCCCACATGCCAGGGCCTATTTTACCACAGCAGGTAAAAACACCCCAGGCACACATGGTCATAAGGTAAGAGACCTCTTACCGCATGGCCCTGCAACGTGGAGCTCCTATCACCACCCATTGAGGTGGTCAGTTTTGTAGATAATTTTTTGCAATTTGGGAGGTGTAGTCTGAGTTTCTTATTATTTTCAGTCGGTTCCTTCTTCCATTTTCTGAAGGATTTTCTTTTAGCTCTAATAGCTTCCTTCACCTCACTTTTTTCATTCAATCATTTTTATTGATGACAAAACTCGTACATTATACATGAAACAGTTACAATCTGTCAGAGCCAGAGTCAAAATAGATTGAATAACAACAAGAACAGAACATCAGCCATCAAATACAAACTCCCCCCCTTTAATTTCCCCCCTCCCTACCACAAACAAGTCTCCCACCCCCTCCCCTACTCCCCGTCCCTACTCCCCTTCCTCTGCACGCTATTCATTGCTTGTTACAATATACAATTTCGCAAAAATAATTGAAGCCAGGCATCTCTAAAAAGAAAATAAACAATCATGTTCAAAAACCACCTGGGACTTCTGCACTGCATTCTAGCTTAAGTTCTCACCTTTCCCAGCCGAGGACCCCCCTCCCCTCCTAAAGCCCCTCCCCATTCCCCTTCCCTTCATATAACATGTCATGCGTGCTAAGAGTTTAGAATTCTGCTCCATGCCACTGCTGTCAACGAGTCCCAAAAAGGGGCCCACATACAGCAAAAGGCATCCCCCCTAGTTGAGGCCAAATCTCCAACCTCTCTACAGTCCAGGGAACAAAGGAAAATCATTCTGGACCGCCATTGGAACAACTCCGGACATTCAGCCGTTATCCACAGGTGAAGAATAGATTTCCTCCCCATCATAAGTACATAAGTACATAAGTAATGCCATACTGGGAAAAGACCAAGGGTCCATCGAGCCCAGCATCCTGTCCACGACAGCGGCCAATCCAGGCCAAGGGCACCTGGCAAGCTTCCCAAACGTACAAACATTCGGTGGCGGTTGTGCTTCTTAGATGGTAATGAAATGTATTTAAAACTCTGTAAGAGCACTCCTTGCTTGTTATCCTATTTACAATGACTGACTATAAATGAAGAGTTGTCCTGGGCTGGGCGGGAAGACTAAACTAGATCCTACACTGCCTGCTAGAGGCTATCTGTTAATGCTGTGGTACAAAATTCAAGTTTTAAAACTAAGGGAAAAAGACTATGGAGATTAGTTGATAAAATTTGCTTTTTATATTTTTATTCTGCCTATCACTAACCTACAATTCCTCCTTTAAACCCCAATCTTTAAGTTCCCAAAGCACAAAACAAAATAGTGTTCACTTACCAGAGAAATGTCCTCTTCTCTCAGAACTTCTCAGAAAGAAAGCTCAGTGGGACCTCTCCTCTTTCTATAGTTTTGAATCTAAGGGGACCTTTTCAAAACAGGCTCTTTCAAGGCAAGCTAACTCAGCAACCTGTGCAAATTTTCTATGTCCTCACGTTGTTGTCAGGCTGGGGTTCATTGGAGCAAATTACCACATCCTGTGCGATTTACTGTGAAATATACTCATTTTAGAACAGATTTGAAGACTGGGAAATTTTTGATCTTATTTTTCTTGCAGTTAATAATGTATGGTTTTCATTTTTATCATTGTACCTTCTGGTAAGTTGAACCATTGTCTTATCTGTAATCCACATATAAATTCATTGAGGTAATTGCGGAATTTAAGAATAAACTGTTATGTTAACATATCAGATATCTCCCCAGAAACACTGCACCATGGACTCACTTTAACACTGCAGGTATTCCAGAAACACCGGTGGAGAGGTGGAGACTGTCATGCACGCACCACCAGGCTTGATCCACCTCCAAGTAGAGGCCTGCCATTCTGCCCTTTCACACCCTTAGCAACCAGTAAGCTTGTCTCGCCCCAGTCGCCAGACTTTGGGACAACAGAAGCAGAGAGGCTTTAAATCATGAGCAGCTCCGTAAGCCCCTTTCATTACTTTCCCTCCCTCTTTTTTTATGCTAAGCTTTTTTCCTGCACAATGGGAAAAAAACCCAGCATTGGAATCCAAGAACATTTGAGGATCTAGACACAGAAGATTCTTAGCTGGGGTGGTGGGGGGGGGGGGCGGTAAGGGAGAGGTAAAGCCTGGGATAAGCTCTAAGCACAGAGGATCCTTAACCAGAGGGTCAGCGGTAAAGTGTGGGATAAGCATGGAGAATCCTTAGCTTCGGGGGGGGGGGGGGGGTAAGGGGGAAAGCCTGGGATCCCTTCCTGAGTGGGGGAGGGGTGAAGCCTGGGATAAGTACAGAGAATCCTTAGCTGGAGGAGGATGGTGAGGGGTAAAGCCTGGCTAAGCACAGAGGATCCTTAGCTGGAGGGTGAGGGGTGAAGTCTGGGATAAGCACAAAGATCCTCAGCTGTGGAGGGGGAGTGAAGGTAAAGTCCAGGATAAGCACAGAGGATCCTTAGCTGGGGGGGGGGGGGGGCAGTAAGGGTAAAGTCTGGGATAAGCACATAGGATCCTAAGCTGTGGGGGAGTGAAGAGTGAAGCCTGGGATAAGCACAAGTTTAAACTATTTACACAACCCTAGTAATGTAGCTCTGGATCATAGGGAAGAGGGTGATCTGGCCTGGGTTTTACCTTTCAATCCCTATGGAAATCCAGGCGCCCCAATTTCCAGGTTCCTCTAAGGGAAATGAGAATTAAATTCCCAGTGAGGCAGGGAGGGAGGGATGGACCCATAACTGGCCCTGGGTTTTGTGGATCAGCTGCATTCATCAGCATCTATGTTAATTCCTGCAGGTATTCATGGGCTGGACAATGCCCGAGAGGTTCCTGCTTCCACCTACACCCACTACAGGTAAGCACCAACTCAAAGATACTCCTTTAACTACCAACACAAATTTTTAGAGAAACTACTAACAAAGCAAAATCATTTACATTAATTTTGTTTGGAATTTTGTTCAGTCTAGAGAGGATGTTCATGCTTTACATAAGTATTGCCATACTGGGACAGACCAAAGGTCCATCAAGCCCAGCATTCTGGCCAATCCAGGTCACAAGTACCTGGCAAGATCCCAAATGTCTGAAATTGGGACATTTAATCTGCTCCATGATTATTGATGAAAGTAAATCAGAGTGTCTGGCTGTGCTCATTTTCATCAATGCACCTCCTAAACTCCCCACTGCAGGGAGCATTCAGCACAGACAGGTGAGCAGAGGGTCTTCAGCAGAGCCCTATGCCAACATCTGGAAAACAGATCACCTCCCTTCCCAAATGAATTGTACTTTGGAGATAAAGCATCTTGGGTTTTGTAGAAGATGGGTGAATGGAGAGCTGGGCACTGAAGGGTAAAGCAAGGAGATGGTTCTAAAAAGTGGAGCAATTTCCATTTATTTGTTCCCCATTCAGAATGTTTATTAATTGCTTACAGTACTCCAAGCTAACACAAGTATGTCCAAATGTTAAGATGCTATAAAAGGCAGGTTGCTACAGAGAAAGAGAGATGAAGAAAGGAGGAGAAGGGAGAGGACCTGCAAGGAAACAACCCCCAGGAAGACTACACATGTTGACATCAGCTCCCAGCAGCCTGCTGCAGCTGTAAAGGAAAAAAAGGTTAGAGATGTTTCTTTTCTCTGGGTCCAACACATAATACTGGGTGCAGCTCCCTGAGTGGTGTAGCTGTACTAGGGGCGTCTGTTGCGTACACACCTCCTGTCCCGTCAGTGTGGGTGCCAGAATAAGACTTGGAACACACACCAAAAGCACCAGCATGAGGTTTGGAATACAGCAAGAGAGGCTATTGGAGCACCAGAATTAGGCTTGCAATACACAGAGAGGCAGCTGGAGGGCTCACAGTTGAAAGATCTTATTGTCACAGCCCCTATCTAGACCGCTTAAATGGTCACCAGAATTTTTTCTATTCCCTAAGAAACCCCCTGGCCTTACTACATCGCAGTCCCTTTTGGATGGCCGTGCTATGGCAGCTGCGAGGATCACCTTGGCTGCTCACTGGAAGAATTCTCAGGTGCCTTCTGTGATTAAATGGTTAAATAAGATGTGGTACACCTGTGAAATGGAGAGGCTCTGGGCCTTGCCTAATAAAACTATGACTAAATAGGAGGCCATTTGGGAACATTTTATTACCCATTGTAAGTGTTAAGAACCTGGTGGTGGGGGGAAGGAGGGAGATGGGAGGGGTGTGATGGGGGTAATTTTTTTTTTAAAGTTCTTCATCTGGTAGGAGTAGGTAAGGGAGCTTGGGGATGGAGGGGGGAAAACCATAAAAACTCTTGTTATAAAATCAAGAAGTTCTATGTTAACCAAATGTAATTGAGAGTTCATGAGGTGAATTGTTTTATACATGCGTGTTGTGAGCTAATGTTTATGGCTTTGTACTGTCTCTCATATATTTCAATAAAGACTTCTATAAATTAAAAAAAAAAATTCCTGGCTAAACCACTGACCTCTCTCAAAAGTTAGAAAATCATGTCACTTTTTTTTTTGGTCATCACCTATAAAATGCACCTTGCAACAGTTTCTCTACTTTGTCTGCGAAGGTAACTGGTGGAAAACGAACCATAGCAGAAGGTACCAGCAGATCCCAGCATGGCCCAGAAGAAGTCTGTGAAGGTAGAGTACAAAAATTGAAAGGCAGGTTTCAGGGAGAGGGGGGCAGTTTTCTAGAGAATACATTATAATAGGAATGATTTTGGCTGGAGGAACAGTGGGACAGAGGACTGTTTAGGTTTGATGCAGAGCATGTCACCCATCCTGGGCCAAGTCCCAATGCATCAACTCTGCTTTTTAGCATGGAGATATGCAGAACTTGTTCTAGCACAGTTTTCAGTTCCTTGCAATTTAAGTAAGGCCCAGTTTCTAGACCTTCTACTCTTGATACTGCTGGTAGCTGGATTTGGAGGTGCTGTTTTGTACTAATCTAAAATTAAGCCTCTCATGCTTTCTGCTTGTTAGGACATAAGATTAGCCCATTGCTCAGAAAGATCAGACATTGCTCTGTGCTGTACCACTGACACAGGTAGTGACATATTACTACTACTACTACTACTACTTAACATTTCTAGAGCGCTACTAGGGTTACGCAGCGCTGTACAAAATAAACGGTCCCTGCTCAAAGGAGCTTACAATCTAAAGAACGAAATGTCAAGTTGGGGCAGTCTAGATTTCTTGGGTAGAGGTTAGGTGCCGAAGGCGACCTTGAAGAGGTGGGCTTTAAGCAGAGATGGGCAGGGAGGGGGACTGGCGTATGGGCTCGGGGAGTTTGTTCCATGCGTGGGGTGAGGTGAGGCAGAAAGGGCGGAGCCTGGAGTTGGCGGTGGTGGAGAAGGGTATTATACATGGTGCTTGTGTTGCGTACACAACCCCTGTCCATACCTTAAAATCTTCTCTGCGGCACTCATCGGCTGCCTGCAGCCTCCTCTGGAATCCTCCTCTCTGAGCCTTCACACCCCTTCTAATGCAACTTCATATTTTCTGAAGGGCAGGACGGTTCAGAGAGCAAGTTCCAGTACAGGCCGCCTATGAGTGCCACTGCTTGGAAGAAGACTGCAGCAGAGATTAGTTTAAGTGGTGGGGGTTGGAAATGCAGCCTCTAAAAAAATAAATCCTGGCTATGCCACTGGACACAGGAATAGCTGAGTAACTATGAATAATTGGTATCCATCGTATGGTTTTGTTGTAGAGGTGGAAGTAACAGCACCCTTAACTCGCTTGCTCAGGAGACAGAAAAAGACAAAGCGATGTACAAGGAGCAGCTGCAGGACAGAGAATAAACAGAGGGATGCTGAGCACTTACAGTGAGTAGAAACAGGAGATGCTATAACATTACAAAGAGCACCAGCCTCCCCTGCCTACCACAAGGACATCTCTCACCTGGCACTGCAGTGAAGTCTCACTTACCCTTTCCTAATTCATTTAAAGCTGCTCACAAAGGCAGGGTGGGTGTAGTACTAACCCCACCCCACCCCACCCCACAAATGACCCAAGCACAAATTCCAATCAGACCGAATGGGTCTTACTTGCCAGGATGCTCACATGTATCCAATATCTGCAACCATGCATGGATCCAAAAGAAACTTGCTTTCAGGGAGCTCTCTGGTGCCCGGAGGCCATGCTTTTCTTACAGTTAATTTCTCTTTTTCACACAGAGCTCCTGCTAGGACACTTCACTTGCCGCCTCTGATTACCACTCATCTCCCAATGCCCAGAGAGAAGAGGCCTGCATTTCACCACCTCCGCCTCCTCACACCTAGAACCAGGAGCAATAAGACTCTCTATCAGACCTGGCATGGAAGACCCATTCTCAATGACCACTGGTCCATGTTTACCACCTCCCATCGGGGCCATGCGCTGGAGTATCTCATCCATCCTGACTGGAGCTAAAGCCAGCAGAGGAACATACATGAGAAACAGCGATTCTACTTTGTGGCCCCGGCAGAAGTGATTTTTGCCCAAATCCACAGCACCTAATCCAAGGCTTGAACAGGATCTGCATGGCAATCCTCTTGGTTCTAGTTGAGGGGGCCCCCACAACCATCCCTACATCATGGTTTAATCCTGCTCCTACCTCTTTCCCCTAGAGAGAACTGGATCATATGAAGTTTTGGATATACATAGAGAATGCCAAGACCATAGGGCGTCAGGGGCTTAGGTAGCAAAGCGTATTATAAAAATCCAGTTTAGAGACGACTTGACTGCATCTGAACCAATGAGTTTATTAGCGCTGCCCTAGGATCTGCTCTTGGGGGCAGTAGCAGCCTCCGCTAGTATTAACATCACATAACCCTTGTTCTAGTCTCACAATAGGGCGCAAGGTCCAGGCTGACTGCTGCTGAACTGTAGTTAAGAAACTCAGGATATGAGAATCCCTCATGTGCATTATCAGCTCACTTCAGGCAGATCTTTCATTTTTAAATAGTTGGCTGTGTTTGGGTGTCTCCTTAGCAGCTGCAACCTTAAGACATCTCCTCTACTACCCTACCCAAGCTAGGAGTGTTAATGGCAGCACAGGAGTCCAGGATGCTGGTTTTCATGGTTACCCTAAAACTCAGCTTGTGGGCTGACTACAGTGGCAAGAGACTGCTCCTCCCTTCATTTTAATATATTTCACACCTTTCTAATAGTAGCTCATTCAGATACACTGGGCATTTCACTGTCAGCAGAGGGGCCTCGTATTCTAAATTTGTACCTGAGGCAATGGAGGGTTAAGTGACTTTCCCAAGGCCACAAGATGTGGCCTGTAAGCTTTGAACCCTGGTTTCTCTGGGTCACAGCCTGCTACTCTTAACTCCCAAACTACTCCTCCAGTCCACTGCTGCTGCCAGTAGGAGCTGGGGCTATATGGAGGATGCACTGCTAACTTTGGGAAAAGTCTGAACACGTACACTGGTGACCAAGGGAATCTTCAAATAATCATTCACAATGTTTTACTGTTTCAGACTCAGGCAAAACTTGGTTTAAAATCTTTTATTGGCAGAAAAAAAATGTATAAAAATATTGTCTATACAGAAATACACTTTACTGTACCTGTTGGTTAGCTATAGGGTTTGTTTGTTTTTTTTTCCCCAACCTTCCCCTTTCTCCCAGTCTGAACAGCAGGCCAACAGTAGTAGATGGTACTCAGGCAGCACTAGAATCCCCCTCCCACTGCCAGGACAGCCTCACTTTATAGCAGAAGGATGGGGGAGCTGGCCCAGTGTTTAAAGGTGCAGCGGCATAGCCCATGCAACTAAGTAACAAGGGGACACAAGGACCCCTAACCCCAGAGTAGCTAATAGTGCCCAGGACCTAAGCTCCAGCACACTTGTAAACAGAAGGCCAAATGGGCTGAAAGCCTTAGACGACCCATCAACCTCAGACAGCTCCAAGCCAAACAAAAAATAAAATACTGATGGGGAAGGGGGGAAGGAGGTTTAGACCAGGGCAGAATGATCTAAGACACAAGAGCTTCTTTCCTCCTACCTCTGGGACAGGGGCCTGAGCCTGCAAAAACAGCTGAACACTGCAGCCTGTGTCCAGCAGGATTAGTATAGTTAAAACACTTCAATCCTCACCAAACCACTCTGGGTTGTATGGTAAGGCAGCACAGTCTGCTACCCCGTTTCAGCTGGTCCTGGTGCTACTGCCACCATTTATCTTTCCATCCACAGAAACTTCAACATAATTGACTAAAGCTTCAATGCATATGAATGTCCCCATCGCCATTGTCAGTTTAGGCTGGAGCTGCTGGTAAAAGCAGAAAATATTTTAAAAAGGCTTAGTGAATGAAGGCAGACTACAGGTAATCAAAACTACAACTGTGATAATTTCTCCCACTCTGCTCAGCCAAGTAACAGAAGGTAGTGCAGGGGGTCAGGTTCTGGGATCTGCAGAGGGAAAGAGAGGGGTCAATGCTCCACTTACTGAAGTACCAAGCTTTTCCTGTCAGGCAAATCATTGAAGAGGCAGAAGAATTTAGCATTTAATTCAAAATTCCTCATACAGGAAAAATTGCTTCCAGACAAACCACTTCACCAACCCCATCAAAACCTGCCACATTACAAGCACCTGAAAATAAAAAACCCTCTCACTTTCAAAAAGAGAAAAGTAGAGGAGTGTGGTAGAGAAAAGAACCCCCCCCCCCCCAAAAAAAAAAAAGTTCCTTATTAAATCAAAGTATGATAAACCATTTATGTAAGGCACCACGATAACAGGCAATGTAAGACCTCATCCTCATACCCAGATGAAGTGGGACTGCACATCTTAAAAATACAGACTACCTGAAGGATTTATGACCATTAGGAGCATCTGCCACAGTGCTGACTTGTGGGCAGGCACCCTAACCTGCTACAGAAATAAATTACCAGGTCCAGAAGGAACATCGGATTAGTGCTTATAAGTTAAAACATTGTACAAAAACTTCTTCTAGGCTGCTTAAGCCTTCCAAGTGGCCAGTCCAGTCCTCTGAAGTAACACTGGGTATCTGATATCATATTGAAATGTTTCTAGGGTCGAGAACCTGTCTGAAGGTACTAATGCTGGGTTCAACCTGCAGCAGTTTGACAGGACTGTGACTCCTTGCACCCTGGTCATAATTCATCCCTAGCCGTGCTGTCCAGTGGGGACTGAATTACATCAGAGTTCTTGGCCTCATTTCGTAGTTCCTGCTGCTCCCGCATCTTTTCCGATTTGGCCCGGTCCCAATCCGTCTTTTGTGTGTCATTGTTCCATACCACAGAGGTCTCGGTGTCACTGACGTAGCCATCGTCCCCAGTGTAGTGTGTGGGATAGATCAGCAATGGTTCTGCTGAGAAAGCCTTCAGCGTCCTGCTCTCAAAGTGCTCCATGTACTTCTTCCTAAAGAAAAAGGAATTAGCGTAAGGTTCAGGGACTGGAGAGTGGGGACACACCCCAAGACATACTATTTTTGGGCATTCACAGGAGAAACAAAGCTGAAAATCCAGCAACTGCTGCAGCCACTGTTCAAGCCAACTTTTAAACTGCTCCAGTATAAACTTGCTGCAGCCAGAATTATAAACCCCTTTCTTGGGATTTAAAGAAGGCAAGGCCTAAAGGTTCCTCCCCTTTACTGTGTTCTGCTGGCAACCCCCCCCCCCCCCAGCCCCTCCATTTCAGCAACTCACTTCTCATCTTTCCTCTTCATGTTATTGATCCCCTGACTCCCCCATTAAAAAGCTTTCTCCTAGCAACACAGAATACCATGAATATCCGTAGTCTCAGTCCTCCCCCTCTTCCACTTATCTGGCTGCAAGGATGAATCACTTTGCAGCATGGAAAAAACAGCTGCTTGAGGGAATAAAACAGTGCTGCAAAGACATTTCAGCCCTCCCCTCCCCCTTCAGAGCAAATAAAAGCATGTGTGTTGTGGATCCTAGAGACCCTCCCCCAGACAGCTGTTGAGCCTTGCTAACAGAAAGGGCAAGGGGCAGAAGCAAGATGTGTTGAAACAGTTTCCAGCTGTCCCACCTCCAGAGCACTGTATCCGTACCCCCCCCCCCCCCCCCTTACACTGGGTGCTTGTTGTACATGACTGGAAGAAATTCATCAACAGGTAGCATCTTGCTGAGCGGCTCTGCAGCCAGCAGTTTGCGAGCCCCCTGCAGTGAGATCAGGTAGCCCAGAGTCCAATAGGAATAATCTGCTTCCACCAGGTTCCGGATGTGGGACACAGCCTTCTCTGGATGATCCACTTGCATGCGCTTCCGGCCAATGTAACTAGACAGGAAGATGCAGAGAATGGTGAGGTGAGGCAAGGCTAGACTGCTGTTATGGTAAGCCATCACAGTTAAAGAGAAGTCATTCCTCCTGGGAAGAGACAGTCCCAAATTAAAGCAGTAAAATACTAGACCTTGAAAGAGTAGAAAAGAACATGAGCCTCCTCCCACAGCACTTACATCAAATCCCAGTCCAGCTTTTCCTCCTTCACCTCTTGCACTAAATTCATGAGCCGACGCTTAAAGAAGATCTCAAAGCGCAGGTCGTCCTCAAAGACAAGGGACCACTCTAGCCCCCGCTCAACAATCTGCTCAGAGTGACAAGAGAACATTATGAGCAACAGGACAAATTTGGAGACCACCACAGAGCCCAGACCTCCCTCCTTCTAACTGGGGAGACCACGCACTCTTCTTGCCCAACACTACACTTCCAGCTATAGAGAGATTAACTGTTAACTGAACCGTATGACAGCAGGAAAACCCTGTTAAGCGTTCACAGGGGCATGACAGTCTTTTGCTCAGTAGGTCACAGTGGAAGATCAAAAGGAGCTCAGCTTGTCTGAAAGATAGATTCCTAGTGAAATAAGAATACTGGATATGCCAAAGATCCAGCAGAAAGCTCAGCCCAGTGTTCTAGTATCTGGCAAATCCCAAAGAAGGAGGTGCTACCTTGCTGCTCCTCCAAGGGGAGAATGGGTGGCTTTCCCAAGTCTACTTGGCTACCAGGAAGGGGGGGGAGAGGAGACAATTAGCCTGGAACTAAATAGCTTTTTGCCTCCTGCAGCCACAGGGCAAGAGCAAGTAGATGGAAAAGTTGTTAGACGTGAACATGATGGGCACGAGGCCAGATCCCATACCAGATGCCTGGCCAATCACAGACCCAAGACTCACCTCTTTCCATACATTGTAGTGGCTCAGGAAGCAGCCCAGCTCTCCCTTGGTGAGGGGGCGTCCATGGTATGGGTCTTTGTAGTCTGGTAGCATTTTAATCCCCATGGCATCCACCTGACTGGCATTCATGGCTCTGTAAAACACCAGAATATCTTAAGCATTCCTCCTCATCCCCAAACTCCTTCCAGGCTTCCTACGCAAAAGCCCTGGTCTCTGTAAGGAACGCAGGACGTTTACTACTGTCTAAGATCTATTCTCACAAAAGGAGTATGGGGGGAGGGGGGGGAGTGTGGGGTAAGAGGACACAGAGGAGAAAAATCAAGGGAAGAGAGAACAGAGCTGCACAGAAAGGACAGGCACAAGAAGCTGAGCATTTTACTCACTTGCCATCCACAGCATTCATGATTTTACAAGCGATCTGCTGCTTGTATAGTGTCCTCAGCATCCGCTCTTGCCGATCCTTGCGCCGCTTCAAGTTAATCAGGTACACCTAGAGAAGGGTGGGAGGGGGGCCCAGTCCATTAATCAGGAAGCACTGGCTACAGACTCATCCTACTAGAGGAGTCCCATGTGCCCCCAGTCAACCCACTCCCAGCTCTGACCCTACTGCAGTGCCATGTACAGTTCTGGAGACTGCACCTTCAAAAAGATAAACAGGATGAGGTTTGTCCAGAGGGCAGCTACAAAAGTGGTTTTTATCATAAAGCATAAAAAGAGACTCAAACCTCATTATGTATACTCTGAAAGGCAGGGGGAAGATATGATAGAGACCTTTAAATACCTACAGGCCACGGTCAGTCTCAATTGAAAGGAAGTTTGGGAACAAGGGGGCATAGGATGAAAGGGGACAGACTCAGGAGTAAAGGAAATAGTTCTTCCCAGAAAAGCGATGAATTTGCAGAACCACCCCCCAGTGGAGATGGTAGAGACAAAAACAGTATCTCAATTTGAGAGCTTGGCACAAGCACAAAGGATTCTAAGAGAAGAGGATGGGATTTGATATACTACCTTTTCTGTGGTTACAAACAAAGCATTTACATATTTATTACATTTGTATCCCGCGCTTTCCCACTCATTGCAGGCTCAATGCAACTTACATAGTAACATATTATATTCAGGTACTTATTTTGGACCCAAGGCAATGGGGGATTAAGTGATTTGCCCAGAGTCACAATGAGCTGCATTGGAAAATGAAACCAGTTGCTCAGGCCAATGCACTAACCAGAAAGGAAGGCATTATAGAGCTCCGTAGTTGATGTGGATGGTCAAACTGGACAGATCGGATGGTCTTTATCTGCATCATTTTCTATGTACAGAGGATCTCCGAGGGAGAGGAAGGGATTGTAGAGATTAGTAGTTGGTGGTGGACAAACTGGATAGGTCGTATGGTCTTTATCTGTGTCATTTTCTATGTTTGTGTACAGAGGATTTCTGAGGGAGAGGAAGGGATTGTAGAGATTAATAGCTGGCGTGGATGGACAGATCATATGGTCTTTATCTGCCATCATTTTCTACGTTATCACAAAGCAGTGCCTGTGAGCGGGTAATCTTCTATTCTGGATTTCAGTCTCACCTCGTCCAGCCCCATCTTGTCAGGAACCTTGGGTGATATGTAAATGTACTTGGACGGCTGCACCGGAGGGTTCCGAACTATGAAACAGGAAAAAAAAACAAAAACTCACAAATTCCAGATTCTGCCTTAAGAGACTAATCAAAGTGAGGGAGGTGAAAAGGGGGAGGGAATCCTAATGGTTTTAACTGGGTGCACTGGTACAGTTACTTCAAGAATCCTCAGCCCAGACCTTTCCGACCTGACAATGTTGCTATTCAGGTACTTGTGACCTGGCTTGGCCACTGTTGGAAACAGGATACTGGGCTAGATGGACCATTGGTCTGATCCAGTATGGCTACTCTTATGAGTTTAAGAACTCAGACTGTCGCATGGCTGCAATACAGAGCACCTTTATGTAGCCTGAGGGCAGCACAAAGATACTACAACACTCTGCCTGGCACAGGGTGTGTGAAATACAGCAGGACATTTGTCATGTGTGCTCATTCAAGTACACAAGGACACATCCACAGGCTCCTAAAAGACAACCAAAAGGCAGACTCAGACTTGCTATCAACATTCACGGTATTGTGATTGATTTTCACCGACTGGAATTATGTTAAAGGCCACAGATTACAAAGTAAATGGTGTCAAAATCACCACACCTTCACCTCCCACTCAAGCTGTTTGGAGACCCTTACCCATGACCTCCAGCTCCACATGAAGGAAGCTCTCCGCCTCATCACGCAGGCTACTGTGAGATCGCAGTGGTACTGGTAAGAAGCCGTACACCTCCTTGTTGCACACGAACATCTGGACTTCTGAAACCAAAGCACAAGTGACAGAAGTGGCCGTGAAAACACATCATGCGGATATGACCACTTAGTGCAACACTATTACAAGCAAAAGCTGCCAACTAGAGAGTTTTGACGATGGGGAGACTGGGGAGCACACGCAGGATGCAAACCTGGGTACACACATAAGGCTACTGAGGTTGGGAAAGTCTGTGCCCCCTCACCTGCTTGCTTGCAGGAAAACGCAAACACAATGATGTCATCGAAGGCCCAGGTGTAGTCAGGGTGTGGGGGATGGAAAGCCAAGTCCTGGGATGCTTCCTTCCGCAGGTCGATCAGGAACGTGGAATGCACCATGGGGACAGCGAAGCAGCCGCGCCTGTCCAGCTTACGGATGGGGATGTAGGCCGGAGTGCGCCTGTAATAACCCTAGAGCACAGGACCATCACATGCCACATGTAATCAATGATAGACTGTCAAACTAATCACCAGATCTCAGGACATATGGGACATGGGAGCCTCTGCTGCTCTCTGCCCTTACCTGGGAAGTCATTCCACACCAAAAGTTGGAGTAAGCAGCTCTGGACTCCAGCATGGGGGCCACTACAGTCTTATTCTCTGCTATCAGCAAACTCAGGATGTCTGGGTTGGTAAGGAGATTGTCCGCATCCACAAACTGCAGCGGAGAGACAGCAGAACCTCAGTGCTGTCTGTACTGTATATAAAGCATTTTTATTGATGACAAATAACAGCAATATACAGATTGTGAATTCACATATACAGATTTGTATAAAAAAACAGCAATACAAGAATACGATAACCAAATATCAAACAGTCATCAAAAATGTTCTGTTTTTGTGGTTAACAGCGTATCTTTAATCATGGCCAAACATTCTTAATATCAAACTAATACCCAACCACAAACAGGTGACCCCTTTACCCCTCCCTATCACTCTTCCACTCCCACACAGTCCGTAATATACGTCCTTATCGCTGCAGCCTTTCCCTCGCACTGCAGTCCTTGCATTCTCCCCCTTTCCCTCAGTTCTTACCAGGATGTAGTCAGCCCACATCTCCCTAGCAGAGTCCAGCGCTGCCTGTCTCAGCTTCATCACATGCTCATAACGAGTGTTGGACCAGTGCTTGGGTCCTTCCTCATCTGGATAAGACCTGCAGGAACTCAATCTGTATTAGATTGGGGGTGGGGGGAACAACCCACAGGAAGGGATGAAAGGTGTCTCCCCACAATGTTGTCTAAGGGGCTGTGGTAATGCACAAAGACTCCTCAGCTCTGATTTTAAATAACACTTAACAGTTTGGTCTGCAGGGGGCTTCCAACCCAGCCACCAAATAGATATCCACCAGGCAGAACTAGGATTATACTGGTTCCTATGATAGTGTCCGACGGATGTCTTCCCTTTATGGCCACGGGGTCTGCTGCCACCATTAAATTCATCGCAACCTTATTCAATTTAGGCAAAGCATTTCATCCTCAAGTGTTTTCTTGGATCACTCATCTCACCTTTGCTTTGTAGTATTTGCTCTGTAAAACCCTCCCTTAATATCAAAGCCCTGCAGATTTTACTTCACGCTATAGTCATTAACCATCTGCATTACTGAAATTCTCTTCTTGCTGAAGTTCCTTATACCACCTAAAGTGGTCACAGCTCATACAGAATAAGGCTAATACTCAGAAACAGGACCACACTGTGCCTATTGCTTTTCACATTAAGATTTTCATTCTCACTGGCATTCCTTTATTATTCCTTCCCATTTACTGCTATCTTCCTTTTCCAACCCACTTGTGATCTTTCCCCTCAAACTGCACTTAAGATACTTCTCCAGAATGGCCTTTAGCTATTTTGTTCCTGAAAACTCACCCCTCAGCTCAGAGGCCATGAACACTGTTGCAAATCCCCATCTTCCTCCTTGGTACGTTTGGCTCCTGAATTCTGCTCTTTTCATTGTCTCGGAGTCTATTGAATTCTAATGCTCCCCTCCTTTTTTGATTTTGCTATTTTATGTCCATCTGCTTGCTCTGCTCTGGTGATAGTTTTATGAATGATGGTGTAAGAAATGACAAATATATACAATTACAAATACTACAGTTAAGACTGAGGGCAGAGTGGTACCATTTTAAAAGCACTGATGTCTTTGAGCAGGGCCTGTCCTTTTATGTTAAATTGTACAGTGCTGCGTAACCCTAGTAGCGCTTTAGAAATGTTAAGTAGTAGTAGTAAGAGTTGGGGACCTGTCCTATGAATACTAGAAAAGTCAGATTCCTAGCAAAGGGGTAGTATGGAAGCTGCTCACCTGGGCTCCTCCTGTGGCCTCCATTCCACATAGTGATACTGGTCCTGTATGTTAATTAACCATTCTCTCAGTATTGCTGTAGTGTTATCAATATTATGGTCTGTCGCCACCCTGCAGAATGTCAGCGGAGAAGAGGAGAAAGACAGAGACTCAATGTGAACACACTTCCCAGAAGACACACTGCACCTCTTCTCTCCCACCATATCCCAAGTCTAGGGTCAGTGCTTTCCATCCTCAATATCCACAGCCATCTCTCGGCTACAGTAGGAGAATCCATGCACACATACTCACACCCTCAGCCTCCTCAGCACTGACTTTGGTACAGGAAACTTTAGGCCTTGGGAGCTTAGCAATAACACCTGGGTACCACTCCTAACGCTGGCTCTTGCCCCTTAGGCTGAGTGCCACAGAGGTTAGGAGGCCCACACTGCTCTGTTCAGCCACTAGGTGTCTCTGAAAGGCAAGGGCCCTACTCCTAGAAGCTGTTCTTATAGTGACATCTAGTGGCTAGTCACATAACAGCAGTTTCAGTAACATTTAGGTGCCTAGGGCTACAGCCTTCCAGACATCAGAAAAGCGCACACAGTGATTGCTCTACACACAGAGGGTGTAACGAGGATGAGAACAAGCAGACACTTTAGAAACGTCCTCTGTGACTTAGCATCCGTGATGGGTTCCACCAGCACTTTTTTTTACAAAGCATCACTTGGGGTTCTACATGGAATGTTGCTACTAATTGGGATTCTGGAATCTTGTTAACTTTAGAATTCCAGAATCTTCAGAACTTTTAGTACAAGAAGAGTGCTGGGCAGACTTCTACGGTCTACGCCCTGATCGTGACTGGATAGGGATTGG
The DNA here is from genome assembly GCF_901765095.1 of Microcaecilia unicolor. Taxonomy (NCBI): domain Eukaryota; kingdom Metazoa; phylum Chordata; class Amphibia; order Gymnophiona; family Siphonopidae; genus Microcaecilia; species Microcaecilia unicolor. Next base: position 200,402,826 of record NC_044033.1, on the reverse strand, counting down.
CTGGAGTGTAAATTTTAAGGGGCTTCGACGTTAGCTTCAGAACTTAGTACAAGAAGAGTGCTGGGCAGACTTCTACAGTCTGTGCCCTGAGAATGGCAAGGACAAATCAAACTCAGGTATACATATAAGGTATCACATACCATGTAAAATGAGTTTATCTTGTTAGGCAGACTGGATGGACCGTGAGGTCTTTATCTGCCATCACTTACTATGTTACTTGGCAAAAGCCATCTTTGTTACCTCCCTGTATCTGAATGGTGAAGGAAACCCTTCCCAGGGACTCCAGTTCTCATCGAACAACTGCAGGGGAAGTAATTCAGAACAGAGGCCATGAGAAACTCCCACTCTAGAAATACCAAGAAGGTATAATGCCTTAAGAGATGTGCACTGAAGTAATGAGAACAACCAGCCTCTGCACTCCAGATGGCCAAGGAAGTATCCATCCTGAATTGGATTACTGTGTCAAGTTCACTCTTTGGATTCTCTGAAAAGACCAGCTGCAAAGGGATGCATTGCCTTCAGTTTCCCAGAGCAGAGGCACTGAGCTACCAGAAGAAAACACTTAGCAGATCTGAGCAGAGATTTAAATAAAAGATACCCCAGATGTCACAGGCAGAAACTCATGTAATGTTTCTTATGCAAAAATTTAAGCTACCCAATGTGCAGTGGAATATTCCCTCTGTAGAATCAAAGAGAACCTGAGACCTACAGGGTTGGAGATGTCAGCTGTAACCTCACGTGTAAAAGGAGTAGGCTGGTAACTACAGACCACAATCCAAGTTCGATGATGGGAAAATTAATGGCATCACCATTAAAGGAAAAGATAGTGGACCATCTTGAATCCTGTGGGTGGCAAGACCAAAGCAGCATTGTTTCATTCCACTGAAGAACCAAAAAACTAAATAGATAGCTGTTATATGTTTACATTTCAGGAAACCTTTAGAACTGATCCTACATTAAAGGTTGATAAATAAACCGAAGGTGCTTGACTAGGTTAGAAAGCAAGACATAAGTGATGATAAAATGTAAACCACTGAGGAGAGAGGAGTAATTAGTGGAGCGCCGCAGGTCCTGGGATCAATTCTGTCCAATATTTTAATTAGCGATAGTAAAGAAGGAATAGAGTAAAAGATTTATCTGCTTGCAGATATTAAGATCTACAAAGGGTCTGACTCCAGATGAAGAGCAATTAAAAGAATGATATAAAGTATGATGTGGCAACCAAGATTCAGTGCACATGTCATTTATGTGGGGTGCAGAAAACTCAGGATGAGGTATATGATGGCAGGTGAAAGGATGTGCACCGATGCAAAAGAAACCTTGGGGCAACAGTGTCTGAACATCTCAAGACAGCGGAGTAGTGCAATGAGGCTGCGAACAGAAGCAGAGGGATGCTGGGGAAGCATAACCCACCTCTCTGCACAGGTTACTGGCGAGTTATTTCTCTAGGATATCGTGTCCAGTTCTGAAAGGATAGACAGGCTGAAAGGGGCCCAGAGGAGGGCTGCCAAAACACCGCAGCATCAGATACAATTAAAATGGAAAACCTGATGACAAATCCATTAAAAGATATCAAAACGATTGAGGAAAGATGAACCCTTTTATTAATTGCCCATTATAATTTCTAAATGCAAACTATTTGAAATTGCAACACTGGATGGTCCTACTCAAAAAGGCTACAAAGACTATCCTGTTTTATTTTTGCTCTGATAATTTTTTACTGTGAAAAAAACCTTGGTAGGACACAGAATCTTGAAGGTGATGTAACATATGAACCTCTCATATTGGGCAGATTTTACCAACGCATTTTATTAGTTATGATGTTTGTTTATAAAGTTCTAAATTTCAACAGCATTATGTTACTATCTGATCATATCTACTCATTTTAAATCTTGAGTAAAATGCAATTGTGATCCTTGACTTATAAAATTGTAATCTGGTGTACATAAATATATGCTCATGACTGTATATTTGCAACTACATTTAACTGGATGTTCTGATTTCATCAATGTTTTGTGGCACCAGACTAAAAAATTAATAAAAATGTAGTGCAAGCAAAACAAAAAAGCTCAGGGATTTTGTGTTATATTTTGATTTAACTCAGGTCTTTTCAGTAGCAGCTGAGTGCGAGATACATTTAGGTACAGTATGGTTTATGGTTAACTCTCTCTATATATAATTGGTCAATCTGCATCCCTGGATGGCTGGCTGGCTTCATAACCATATGCTAATGAGGTTATATCAGCTCGCCTCCAGCATTCCCTTCCCTCTGTGTCCCGCCCTGGCGGAAAGACAAAATGATGTCAGAGGAGGGCGGGACACAGAGGGCAGGCAAGGGAACGCTGGAGCCGACACAAGCAGAGCCTGCCACCGCTGCGACCTCAGGTATGGAGTGGAGGGCAAAGGAGGAGAGGGGAGAATCGCTGGACATGGATGAGATGGGAGGGCAGAGGAGGGGAGAATCACTCAACATGGAGGGAAGAGAAGGGAGAGAGACGAGAAAATGCTTATACGACAGCTTTCCTAGGGCCTGTTTCATTTGTTCCGAAACGGGCTTTTTTGCTTATTCGATATAAATAGCAGAACAAAATTAAAAGGAAGAGTACAGAAAGGCATTATCCTGTCCCCAGAATGCTTATAATCTTAAATGTGTAGTTGAGGCAAAGGACAGTTAAGTGACTTACCCAAGGTCAGAAGTAGTGACAGTAGGATTTGATCTGTAGCTTTCCAAATTCTCTGCCTAGTGATAGTCCTTTAACGCTGCTTACCTATATCAGATGTTCTCTGTGGACAGCAGGATCCTACAGCCACACTGACCCTCCCTCCTCTAGTTGAAGTTCACTCATAAAACATCGACTGGCACGCATCGATGATGTTCTGACTAGCAGTGTGGCTGTAGGAACCCAATGTCCACAGAGAAAACCTTTTACCAGTAAGCAACTTGTTTTGATGGACATTTGTTACGAAAATGGCAGTCAAGTAAATATTTATAAGTCAAATACATATAATTTAAAAACAGTCTTGAAGAGGAGATCATGAGATGAGGCCCAAAAGGGGAGAGTTAGGAGAAACATTAAGGAAATTTCATCCTGCATAGATGGAAAAACAGAAAACTTGGCTGACAAATTTCTTTTTAGGAGACAGAATTAATAGCTTTCTTGTAATTTTGTGAGGGTTTCAATTTCTTTAAGAGATTTGTTGTTCTTACTCTTGTTTTATCTTTTTTTTTTATTTTTTTAAGCTTCAATCATTTGTTTTTCCATGCTCTCGTCTTTCCAGCCTCTTCCCTGCTACTGATCAAAGTAGCTTTTCATCTAGCCCAGTCGTAGGCATCCAAGAAATCTGTCATCCCAGAGAGACAGGACAATAGAACCGTGTTCCAGAAAAGTAGCAGAAACAGTAAAATAACGTATAGAAAGCCTGGACATTAGCCAGGCTCTGTGATGAAGCCAAAGGAGAGCTGGAGAATTGGAGTCTGCAGTACCTGCACCTGGAGGGGCCTCAGGGTCCTGAGCTGCTGTCAAAGTTCCACCTTTTAAAGTCTTACACTATCAAAATGAACCAAAAGCTACTGGAGAGCACAATACATCAGTCCCATAGTGAAAACACAAGCAAAAAAAAACTGCAGACCACATTTGGGGCCCAGTGAGATGGAAGAATCACTGGCCGACTATTTCCGCGACAAAGTGCAAAAGATCAACCTTGAGTTCACGACCAAGCCACCAGGGATCTGTAGTGGACCCCTTCTTTTCTCAATCTACACCTCTTCCCTGGGCTCGCTGATCTCGTCTCATGGTTTTCAATATCATCTTTATGCTGATGACACCCAGCTATACCTCTCCACACCTGACATCACCGCGGAGACCCAGACCAAGGTATCGGCCTGTTTATCCGACATTGCGGCATGGATGTCCAACCGCCACCTGAAGCTGAACATGTCCAAGACCGAGCTCCTCGTCTTTCCTCCTAAACCCACTTCTCCTCTTCCTCCACTCTCTATCTCAGCTGATAACACCCTTATCCTCCCCGTCCCATCTGCCCGCAACCTCGGAGTCATCTTCGACTCCTCCCTCTCCTTCTCTGCGCATATCCAACAGACTGCCAAGACCTGTCGCTTCTTCCTCTTCAACACCAGCAAAATCCGCCCTTTCCTCTCTGAGCACACCACCAGAACTCTCGTCCACGCTCTCATTACCTCTCGCCTTGATTACTGCAACTTACTCCTCACCGGCCTCCCACTCAGCCATCTATCCGCCTTCAATCCGTTCAGAACGCTGCCACACGTCTTATATTCCGCCAGAACCGATATACTCATATCACCCCTCTCCTCAAATCACTTCATTGGCTTCCGATCAGATATCGCATACAATTCAAGCTCCTCCTCCTTACCTACAAATGCACTCAGTCTGCGGCTCCTCACTACCTCTCCACCCTCATCTCCCCCTATGTTCCTGCCCGTAACCTCCGCTCACAGGACAAAGCCCTTCTCTCAGTACCCTTCTCCACCACTGCCAACTCCAGGCTCCGCTCATTCTGCCTTGCCTCACCCTATGCCTGGAACAATCTTCCTTTACCCATACGCCATGCCCCCTCCCTACCCATCTTCAAATCTCTGCTTAAAACTCACCTCTTCAATGCTGCCTTCGGCGCCTAACCGCTTGAGAAATATAGAATGCCCCAATCTATCCACCCTATCAGATTAACTGTTCACTCGTCCTCTAGATTGTTCACTTGTCTTTAGATTGTTCTCTTGTCTTTTAGATTGTAAGCTCTTTGAGCAGGGGCTGTCCTATGTTTAAATTGTACAGCGCTGCGTAACCCTAATAGCGCTTTAGAAATGTTAGTTAGTAGTAGTAGTAAGAAGGGGAAGCACAGGGAAAGGGGGTTGATGTAAATGTTCTTCCTCCAATTAAAATAAAGAATGTGGTAGTACAATACTACAGGAAAACATGTATTTCCCACTCCTTGCCAGCTGCTCTATGAAGTGAAATGGCAAACACACTGAACTCCTCTGCAACCCTTCTCACTGGCTACACCAACTGCCAGCATGGGAACAGCAGAGAGGCACTGTCCGTTCAGAATCAAGAAGCAATTTCATGGCTTGAGACACTGTTCTGCAGCAGACACCCCCCCCCCACACACTCGGGTCTACTTACACCCACATCAACAAATAAAATGCAAAATCCCCCCCCCCTCCCCAATTTGGAATCCAAACCAATAGTCTAAAAAACCATAAATAAGTCTCACCACTGCCATCCCTCAGTAAGTTAATGCTCCCCCAACATCCAAATCCTGGGCTCCTGCATCCCTCCCCCAACACACCCCGATCCAAGCCTCTTCCTACCCCCACATCCAGGCCCTCAGCCACCCTCCCTCCCCCCAACATTCCAGAACCCTGCCTCCCTTCTCACCTTACATCTAGACTCCCGACTCTCTCCCCCCCCCCCCCCCCCCCCCACACGATTCCTGCCTCCCTACCCACACATCCCGGACTGATACATCCCTTCCCTCCCTCTAATCTATCCCGTACTCTTACCTCCCCAACCACATCACGGACTCCTTGCCAACCTCCCCCCACTCATTCAGATCCCAGACACCTGCATCCCCTCCTCATCATCATATCCAAATACCGGATGTTTGCCTCCCCCCATCATATCAAGATCCCAGACTCCTCCCCCCTCCTTTCCCGGCTCTTACCAGAGCCCGAGCCGGTGCCGCGGGTAGCGCAGCCTCTCTATGCAGCCCAGCACGGCGGGCAGGGAATGAGCCGCATTGCGCACGTTCAGGGCAAGGAGGACGGGCGGGGCCTGCAGCGATGACTCGGGGCTCCAGCGCTCCTCCGGGAAGTAGCCGGCTGCGGCAACAGCCAGCGACAGCAGGAGAGCGGGAAGAACCGGCGACCGAGCCGAGGCCATGGCCTAGTGCGAGCAAACAAAAGCGCCTTGCCGCCCCGGAGAGGGATTAAATAAAGTGACACGAGGGCGGCCACTTCCGCCCTACCCGCCAGACTCCGGCCCCTGCGTCCAGCCTCCAATCCCCAGGGCGAACGTCATCAACGTCTGACGCTACGATCTGAAGAACCGCCCATCAGCCGCGCTGTGCTACGCTCCCGCTGTGTACGTCATCTGTGACTCATGTGAGACTTCCAAGTAAAAGGAGAAAAACCTCAACAAAAGCAACAGAAGATCTAAAAAGCAGCAGAGGTGGCTCAGGACAGAAGGAAATAACCAGGGGTGCACAATCAAACTTATTCTTGAGAACTGACTACCCCCACCCAGGTGGTTTTTATGATAGGAGCGGCATGACGTCACAAAAGTTGAAGCTGGCCCGCCCGCGCAACCCCCATATTGGTAACACCAAAAGAAACGATCCGGCTGCCGCAAGCTTGTTGATTGCATTTTCCTTTCATCTCACTTATATTTTAAAACATGGGTTTATGCAGCGACGCGTACGGATCAAGGAGATTTAATAGACAGGAGACCAAAGTGACGTCAAACGTTGAAACCAATTAGGTTAGTCTCAGTTTCCCCGTCATCGCCGTACTCTCAAAACAAAGCAAGCAAATCTATGAGCTGTTGCATCCACGTTGTCGCTTTTTATTGGTTGGTAGCATTTGTATTTAATCTCACTTCTATTTTCAAACATGCCACTTTGTGCTGCATAAATATACACATAGGCAATATAATAACTTCTCAAAGATTGAGTTGTAGTTTGTTATAAATCGTAATCAGTGTGTCATTTGGAGGGGCTAGTTATAGGGACATCCTAGCATGTGTTATATTCTTGCAGAATTTTTTTTTTTCCCCCTGGGGAAGGGGTGCTCAATATTCAGAGTTTTATTTATGAAATTTATACCCCACAATAAACATGAATTAGGTTGAAAACTGAGAGCATTTTAAATCTTTTCTTTTTCCTGTGCCTAGATCAAAAGAAAAATATGGCATGTAGGAACTTGCTTCTATTATTTTGTGGATTGCGGAGGTAAAAAGCAGTTCCGTATCATCATGCTGATCAATCCATAGCCTGGTGGGCAGGGTTGCCAGGTGGAAAATTTTTTTCCAGCCCAATCGAGCCCAAAAAACAGCCCAAAACCCGCCCAAACACAAACCCCGCCCCTGACACCCCCACCCCCGCGTCATCGCCCCCGCCGTCATCAACCCCGCCCCGCCGTCACCGGCCCCGCCTCCCCGTCATCGGCCCCGCCTCTCACTTCATCGGCCCCGCCTCCCCGTCATCGGCCCCGCCTCCCACGTCACTAACCCCGCCCAAAACGTCATTAACCCCACCCAAAAACGTCACTAACCCCGCCCCCCCCGCGGCCGAAAAAACCGCCCTGAAGGCCAAAAACAGCCCAAAAAACCGCAACCCGCCGCGGGCAAAAATTTCCCGCGGCGGGTCGCGGAAAACCGCCCACCTGGCAACACTGCTGGTGGGTTGTGTCCATCTACCAGCAGTTGGAGATAGAGAGCAATCCTTTTGCCTTCCTAGATGTGGTCATGTGCTGCCGGAAACTCCTCAGTATGTTCTCTATCTCAGCAGGTGGTGGTCACACACAGCAGCAGCTCTGGCTAGGTCTCCAAGCCTAATCCTTAGGTTTTGTTGAGTACCTGGGGTTGAGGGCTCTTCTTGAGCAAGTGCAAACCTGGTGGTGCCAAGTCCCTCCTTTTCTCCCCCCTCCCGCTGGCTCCGTTAAAAAAAAAAAAAAAAAGAAAAAAATTTTGAACAACCTTTAAGGGCGTTTATTTCAACGTTTATATCAGCGTTACAGCTCGGAGCGAGCAGCAGGTAATTTTTACCTTTTGTAGCAGGCAGGGGGTTCCCCGATCGGTCTCCACGTGGCCTATGGCATCAGAGGGCGAGGGCGGGAAGATTCGCTCCCCGGACCGCGTGTGCGCGTCTAGCAAGGATGCGGGGGTTTCAAAACCTGAATCGCCTTTTTTGGGCGTCAGTTTGGAGGCCGGTCAGTGTCCCGGTTTTTCCCGCCATAAATGCCCATCCTCCGCTGCTCGCCCCCCCCCCCCCCCAATTTTGGCCAGCCACTCTGCTCGGACGGCTTCTTCTTGGGCCGCCCTTGAGGTGGGAGACGTTAATGCTATGGTCGCCCTTGATTCGGGCAACGGCAAGAAAGCGGCCAAAGTTAAGCACCGTTTTTCCCGCGCGGCTCCTTTTCGGAGTTTCGCGCCGGACGCCATATTGGATGCGCAGCATGTTTCTCCCCCGCTCTTGCGAGCGCCGGTTGAGGGTGCGTCTAGGGCCGTGGCCCAGGCTGCAGAAGTGCACAGTCTGGGGGGTTTCTCCCCTGAGTTCATTTTGCTGCTGCATCAGGCTTTCCTTATGCAAAACGCTGCCCCTGCTCCCTTGTCCGATAAAGGGGTTGAGGCCTCCGGAAGCAAACGCCCTCGGGTGTTGTTACATTTGTACCCCGCGCTTTCCCACTCATGGCAGGCTCAATGCGGCTTACATGGGGCAATGGAGGGTTAAGTGACTTGCCCGGAGTCACAAGGAGCTGCCTGTGCCTGAAGTGGGAATCGAACTCAGTTCCTCAGTTCCCCAGGACCAAAGTCCACCACCCTAACCACTAGGCCACTCCTCCAGGATTTCCAGGCCCTAGAGGACTCTGTCTCCTCTGATGTAGATGAGGGCAGCGTATCTGAGTTCTCCCAACGGTCCTTTGGGGATTCCTTGGAGGAGACGGATTCCCGCTCGGATGGAGCGGATGGCCCCGCTGCAGCGCGGATCTTTCGCTCAGGATTTGCCCAACCTGTTAGTGCAGTCCATGAGCATTTTGAAGATTTCCTCTCCGGAGGCCGTCTCTCCCTCAGCCTCTGCTGGCTCTGCCATTATGCTGGAGACGAAGCGCCCGCCTAGAACCTTCCACGTGCATGAGGCCATGCACACCTTGATTTCGGCTCAATGGGATTTCCCAGAAGCGAGCCTGAAAGTGGCTAGGGCTATGTCCCGCCTCTATCCTCTGCCTGAAGGTGAACGGGAGGCCTTTCTTTGGCCTACCGTGGATTCTTTAATCACTGCGGTGACTAAGAAAAGGGCGTTGCCGGTGAAAGGTGGCATGGCCCTAAAGGACGCCCAAGACAGAAGATTGGAGGCGGCTTTAAGGTCGTCCTTCGAGGCGGCTGCTTTAAGTTTGCAGGCCTCAGTTTGCGGCTCCTATGTGGCCAGGGCGTGCCTGACAATTGTGCAGCGGACTTCCCCCTCGGATCCTTCCTTGAAGGCTGATTGGCCGGCCCTGGAATCGGGCTTGGCCTACTTGGCAGACTTGCTGTATGATGTCTTGAGAGCCTCGGTTAAAGGTATGGCTCAGACAGTCTCTGCACAGCGCTGGCTTTGGCTGAAGCATTGGTCTGCTGACCACGCCTCTAAGTCTCGCCTGGCTAAGTTGCCTTTTAAAGGCAAGCTGCTCTTTGGGGTCGAGCTGGATAAATTGTGACCGATCTCGGCACGTCTAAGGGCAAGAGGTTACCAGAGGTCAGGGCTCGGGCCAGTAGTGCCCGCCCCGGTTCCTCCAAAGGACGGTTTCAGGAAGCCCGTCGGTATTGCCCGGGCAAGTCGGGCTCCTCTGCCCCCTCTTCCTTCAAGAGGAACTTCTCCCCCAAGCAGCATTCCTTTCGCAGAGACCGCCGTCCCGGAGGTGCTTCCTCCGGTCCTCCCCCAGGGTCTCGTACCCAATGACGGGGCCCTGGTCCATGGCCCAGTGCAGATTGGAGGACGCCTGTCCTCGTTTCTGGGCGAGTGGACCAGGGTAACTTCAGACGCTTGGGTGCTGGAAGTCATCAGAGACGGCTACAAGCTAGAGTTCTGCCGACCCTTAAGAGACGGGTTTGTACACTCTCCCTGCAAGTCTCCAGTCAAAGCTGTGGCAGTGCAGCAGACTTTGGACAATCTGATCCGCCTGGGTGCGGTCGTTCCGGTGCCAGAAGATCAGCTTGGCAAGGGACTCCATTTACTTTGTGGTGCCAAAGAAAGGAGGTTCTGTATGGCCTATCCTCGACCTCAAAGGGGTCAATCGGGCCTTGAAAGTTCGGCACTTCCGAATGGAGACTCTCTGCTCTGTTAAAGCGGCAGTGAAGGCAGGGGAGTTCCTGGCATCCTTGGACAAGGAAGCTTACTTGCATATTCCCATCTGGCCTCCTCATCAACGCTTTCTGCGTTTTGCAGTCCTGGGCCGACACTTCCAGTTCAGAGCCCTCCCGTTCGGGTTGGCTACTGCTCCGCGGACCTTCTCCAAAGTAATGGTGGTCATCGCGGCCTTCCTACGAAAGGAAGGAGTACAAGTCCATCCTTATCTGGACGACTGGTTGATCCGAGCCCCCTCTTATGCAGAGTGCGGCAGAGCTGTAGACCGGGTGATTGCTCTTTTGAGCTCCCTGGGGTGGATCATCAACTGGGAGAAAAGCCAGCTGCGCCCGACTCAGTCCCTGGAGTATCTGGGAGTTCGTTTCGACACCCAAGTGGGCAGAGTGTTCCTGCCAGACAATCGGATTGTCAAGCTTCAGGCTCAGGTGGACCAGTTCCTAGTAGCCTCTCCTCTTCGGGCTTGGGACTATGTGCAGCTGTTGGGCTCTATGACGGCCACGATGGAAGTAGTGCCCTGGGCCAGGGCTCATATGAGACCACACTACAACACTCTCTTCTGCAGCGCTGGACTCCAGTGTCGGAGGATTACGCTGTGCGCCTTCCCTTGGACCCAGCGGTGCGCAAGGTGCTGAGCTGGTGGCTGAGGACAGACAAGTTGTCCGCAGGAATGCCTCTTTTGACCCCGGAGTGGGTGGCTGGTGGACGTGAGGATCGCCTGGTGACTTGCCTGCCTGGTGCGAAGGTGGCGGACCTCACTCGTCACCTAGATAGGATTTTAGATAGTGCTGGGGAGGAGTCTGCTGTCTTGGTACATGTGGGTACCAATGACATAGGAAAATGTGGGAGAGAGGTTCTGGAAGCCAAATTTAGGCTCTTAGGTAGAAAGCTCAAATCCAGATCCTCTAGGGTAGCATTTTCTGAAATGCTACCTGTTCCACGTGCAGGGCCCAAGAGACAGGCAGAGCTCCAGAGTCTCAATGCGTGGATGAGACGATGGTGCAGGGAGGAGGGTTTTAGATTTGTTAGGAACTGGGCAACATTCTGGGGAAGGGGGAGCCTATTCCGAAAGGATGGGCTCCACCTTAACCAGGGTGGGACCAGGCTGCTGGCGTCGGCATTTAAAAAGGAGATAGAGCAGCTTTTAAACTAGAAATGGGGGGAAGGCCGGCAGTCGCTCAAAAGCGCATGGTTCGGGAAAAGGTATCTTGCAAAGATACCTCACAAACAGGGAAGATAGGGTTTCTGGATAGTGAGGTTACACAACAGACCGTGGTAGGCCAGGTGCCCTTAAATACAACTAAAGATCAGACAAAAGATGTCAAATCAATAGTGTCAGGTACTAAGCATCATGCAAATAAGAACAACAAACATACTCTGAAATGTCTATATGCAAATGCTAGGAGTCTAAGAAATAAGATGGGAGAGTTGGAATATATTGCACTAAATGAAAAATTGGATATAATAGGCATTACTGAGACCTGGTGGAAGGAGGATAACCAGTGGGACACTGTCATACCGGGGTACAAAGTATATCGTAATGATAGGGTAGACCGGACTGGTGGAGGGGTAGCATTGTATATTAACGAGAGCCTTGACTCAGATAGATTACAAATTCAGCAGGACACAAATCACACCTTTGAATCACTGTGGGTTGAAATTCCATGTATAAAAGGGAAAAAAATGGTGATAGGAGTGTACTACCGTCCGCCTCGCCAGGATGAGCAGGTAGACACAGAAATGATAAAAGAAATCAGAGACGCGAACAAAATGGGCAATGTGATAATAATGGGTGACTTCAATTATCCAAATATAGACTGGGTAAATGTAACATCGGGACACGCTACAGAGATACAATTCCTTGATGAAATCAAGGACAGCTTTATGGAGCAACTGGTGCAGGAGCCGACGAGAGAAGGAAAAATTCTAGACTTGGTCCTTAGTGGAGCGCATGATCTGGTGAGGGACGTTATGGTACTGGGGCTGCTTGATAACAGTGACCATAATATGATCAGTTTTGACATCGACCTTGAAGTAACTGTACACAGAAAGTCAAATACATTAGCGTTTAACTTTAAAAAAGGAGACTATGATAAAATGAGAAGAACGGTAAAAAAAAAAACTTAGGGGGGCAACTGAGAGAGTAAAAACTGTACAACAGGCGTGGACGCTGTTCAAAAATACCATCCTGGAGGCCCAGGCCATACATATTCCGCAAATTAGAAAAGAAAGACGGAAGTCCAAAAGACACCCGGCCTGGTTGAAAAGTGAGGTGAAGGAAGCTATTAGGGCTAAAAGAAACGCCTTCAGAAAATGGAAGAAGGAACCGTCTGAAAATAACAAGAAACAGCATAAGGAGTGTCAAAGCAAATGCAAGGCGCAGATTAAGAAGGCCAAGAGGGAGTATGAAAAAAAGATAGCATTAGAGGCAAAAAAACATAGTAAAAAAAATTTTCGGTATATTAAAAGCAGGAAGCCGGCAAGAGAATCGGTTGGGCCGCTGGATGACCGAGGGGTAAGAGGGGCGATCAAAGAAGACAAAGACGTAGCGGAGAGACTGAATGACTTCTTTGCTTCAGTCTTCACCGAGGAAGATTTGGGTGGGATACCGGTGTCGGAAATGGTATTTCAAGCGGACGAGTCGGAGAAACTTACTGACTTCACGGTAAACCTGGAGGACGTAATGGGGCAGTTCGGCAAACTGAAGAGTAGCAAATCTCCTGGACCGGATGGTATTCATCCTAGAGTACTGATAGAACTGAAAAACGAGCTTGCGGAGCTACTGCTAGTGATATGCAACTTATCCTTAAAATCGAGCGTGGTACCGGAAGATTGGAGGGTGGCCAATGTAACGCCCATTTTTAAAAAAGCCTCCAGGGGAGATCCGGGAAATTATAGACCGGTGAGTCTGACGTCGGTGCCTGGGAAAATGGTAGAGGCTATTATTAAAAACAAAATTACAGAGCACATCCGAGGACATGGATTACTGAGACCAAGTCAGCATGGCTTTTGTGTGGGGAAATCTTGCCTGACCAATTTACTTCAATTCTTTGAAGGAGTGAACAAACATGTGGACAAAGGGGAGTCGGTTGATATTGTGTATCTGGATTTTCAAAAGGCGTTTGACAAGGTACCTCATGAAAGGCTACAGAGGAAATTGGAGGGTCATGGGATAGGAGGAAATGTCCTATTGTGGATTAAAAACTGGTTGAAGGATAGGAAACAGAGAGTGGGGTTAAATGGGCAGTATTCACAATGGAGAAGGGTAGTTAGTGGGGTTCCTCAGGGGTCCGTGCTAGGACCGCTGCTTTTTAATATATTTATAAATGATTTAGAGATGGGAGTAACTAGCGAGGTAATTAAATTTGCTGATGACACAAAGTTATTCAAAGTCGTTAAATCGCGACAGGATTGTGAAAAATTACAAGAGGACCTTACGAGACTGGGAGACTGGGCGGCTAAATGGCAGATGATGTTTAATGTGAGCAAGTGCAAGGTGATGCATGTGGGAAAAAAAGAACCCGAATTATAGCTACGTCATGCAAGGTTCCACGTTAGGAGTTACGGACCAAGAAAGGGATCTGGGTGTCGTCGTCGATAACACACTGAAACCTTCTGCTCAGTGTGCTGCTGCGGCTAAGAAAGCGAATAGAATGCTGGGTATTATTAGGAAAGGTATGGAAAACAGGTGTGAGGATGTTATAATGCCGTTGTATCGCTCCATGGTACGACCGCACCTTGAGTATTGTGTTCAATTCTGGTCGCCGCATCTCAAGAAAGATATAGTAGAATTGGAAAAGGTGCAGCGAAGGGCGACTAAAATGATAGCGGGGATGGGACGACTTCCCTATGAAGAAAGACTAAGGAGGCTAGGGCTATACAGCTTGGAGAAGAGACGGCTGAGGGGAGACATGATAGAGGTATATAAAATAATGAGTGGAGTGGAACAGGTGGATGTGAAGCTTCTGTTCACGCTTTCCAAAAATACTAGGACTAGGGGGCATGCGATGAAACTACAGTGTAGTAAATTTAAAACAAATCGGAGAAAATTTTTCTTCACCCAACGTGTAATTAAACTCTGGAATTCGTTGCCGGAGAAAGTGGTGAAGGCGGTTAGCTTAGCAGAGTTTAAAAAGGGGTTGGACGGTTTCCTAAAGGACAAGTCCATAAACCGCTACTAAACGGACTTGGAAAAATCCAAAATTCCAGGAATAACATGTATAGAATGTTTGTACGTTTGGGAAGCTTGCCAGGTGCCCTTGGCCTGGATTGGCCGCTGTCGTGGACAGGATGCTGGGCTCGATGGACCCTTGGTCTTTTCCCAGTATGGCATTACTTATGTCGTCACGACAGACGCCTCTTTGACGAGCTCCTGCTTGGGAAGGACAGCGCAGGGGCTCTGGTCTCCTGCAGAGGCAAAGTGGTCTATCAATCTCCTGGAACTCAGAGCCATTCGGTTGGCGCTTTTGGAGTTTCTCCCGGTACTGGCGTTGAAGCCAGTACGGGTCCTGTCGGACAATGCCACGGCTGTGGCCTATGTCAATCGCCAGGGAGGTACCAAGAGCGCCCCTCTAGCCAAGGAGGCCATGATTCTATGCCAGTGGGCGGAAGCGAACCTGGAACAGCTGTCGGCGGCCCACATTGCGGGAGTCATGAATGTCAAGCGGACTTTCTCAGTCGCCATACCTTGGATCCCGGAGAGTGGCAGCTATCGGCTCAGGCGTTCTTGGACATCACGAAGTGCTGGGGCCAGCCGAGCATAGATCTGATGGCGTCATCGGCCAATTGCCGCGCTTTTTCAGCAGAGGACGGGACCCTCGATCTCTGGGAGTAGATGCTCTTCTCCAACAGTGGCCGACACAGGAGCTTCTCTATGTGTTCCCGCCCTGGCCCATGTTGGGCAGGGTGCTACACCGGGTGGCAAAGCATCCAGGCCGGATAATCCTGGTGGGTCCGGACTGGCCCAGACATCCCTGGTATGCGGACTTGATCAGGCTCTCAGTGGACGGCCCTCTGCGGCTGCCAGCGGAGCAGGGCCTGTTGCATCAGGGTCCCGTGGTGATGGAGGATCCCTCCCCCTTTGGTCTTACGGCCTGGCTATTGAGCGGCAGCGTCTGAGGAAGAAGGGCTTCTCAGACAAGGTCATCGCCACTATGCTGAGAGCGAGGAAGCGCTCTACTTCTACTGCTTACGCCAGGGTTCTCCCTTCACTGCTCCAATTTCTTCAGTGTTGGCGTTCCTGCAAGAAGGTCTGGAGAAAGGCCTGTTGCTCAGTTCCCTTAAAGTCCAGGTAGCGGCTCTGGCTTGCTTCAGGGGTCGCCTGAAGGGTGCTTCCCTGGCCTCGCAGGCAGATGTGGTGCGCTTTCTCAAGGGAGTTAATCACCTATGCCCTCCTCTGCGCTCGGTGGTGCCTGCGTGGAATCTCAATCTGGTGCTAAGAGCCTTGCAGAAGCCGCCTTTTGAACCCTTGTCGAGGGCATCTCTGAAAGACCTGACGTTGAAAGCAGTCTTTTTGGTGGCTATCACTTCAGCCAGAGGAGTTTCCGAGCTCCAGGCACTATCATGTCGGGAACCCTTCCTGCAGTTCACTGAGGCAGGAGTGTCTATTCGCACGGTGCCTTCCTTCCTGCCCAAGATTGTTTCTCGTTTCCATGTGAATCAGCAGCTCTGCCTACCCTCCTTTCGTAGGGAGGACTACCCAGAGGAGTACTCTGCTCTCAAATATCTAGATGTGAGACGAGTCATCATCAGATACTTGGAAGTGACCAATGATTTCCGGAAGTCAGATCATCTGTTTGTGCTGTTCGCAGGTCCTCATAAGTACATAAGTAATGCCATACTGGGAAAAGACCAAGGGTCCATCGAGTCCAGCATCTTGTCCACGACAGCGACAAGGGCACCTGGCAAGCTTCCCAAACGTACAAACATTCTATACATGTTATTCCTGGGATTTTGGACTTTTCCAAGTCCGTTTAGTAGCAGTTTATGGACTTGTTCAGGAGGATCTCCATGTTCAAGTTTTTTCGATGGAATTCTTCTGGAGACGATTTTGTGTTACAGTGAGCTGCTGCATTCCTCTCCCCTCCGTTTTACGGGGCTGGATTGAGACCTAAATTCTGCCGGCGCTCCCTCCCGCTTCGTGCGGCTGTAGGGCAGCTTTGTACCCCTCCCGCTTCGGCGGTGTTGGGGTCAGT
This sequence comes from Microcaecilia unicolor, assembly GCF_901765095.1. Taxonomy (NCBI): domain Eukaryota; kingdom Metazoa; phylum Chordata; class Amphibia; order Gymnophiona; family Siphonopidae; genus Microcaecilia; species Microcaecilia unicolor. Next base: position 200,386,543 of record NC_044033.1, on the reverse strand, counting down.
CAGCTTCTCCCGTGGTTGCGGTTGCAGGATAAGCTAGATCCCCCCGCATTGGCGGGTGTGGTGTCCCTCCCCCGCTCCGCGGGGATGAGCTGGACGGATTCCCCTCCCCCGTTTCGGCAGTGGTGAGCTGGGCAGAATGTCCCTTTGTGGGTGTAATTCTCTAAGTGCTGAGTCCTGCGGATGGAGCTTTGATATCGACATACTGAGGAGTTTCCGGCAGCACATGACCACATATAGGGAGGCAAAAGGATTGCTCTCTATCTCCACCTGCTGGTAGATGGACACAACCCACCAGTCTATGGATTGATCAGCTATGATTAATGGAAAGAAAATTATCAGGTATGATACATAATTTTATCTTGATATTTTTATTACTATTATTTAAAAGAGAGAACAACCCTCATACAGAAGTCCAGAGTCAGTCTAAATGTGCCAGCATTGTCCAGTTCAGCACACTATTAGCCTCCAAGTTCATACAAAGTTAATTATGTTCAGTAGAAAATAAATTAGTTGGCTCAGGCTGCCTGCTATGTGAATATTCCATCATTGTTTCATTATTGCTACCACATATTTACATATGGGCATTTGCTTTAAACTTTGATTATTTTAATTTGTTTATCCAGACCTTACATATACATGGTTTACTTTTTAAACCCAAAGGTGAATCCTAAGGGTGGTTGGACAATTAGGTATAAACTGTGTTGTTTCTGACTTTACTGTTTTGGAGTGCTTTGGGTTCTGCTGATCTGTACATCTGCTGTCTGGAATTTTGGAAGATGGAAATAAGAATTAAGTTTTGGATGTGCTCTGTAGAAGTTGTTGTTTACTTTTGCAATGTGATGGATGCCTGTTCTGGTGTGTGCATGTGATAATCTTTGAATAACTGCCTAGATTTATGGCTATGATTTCTGAACATATGGTATGACTAAAGGACATGCTGCTCGATTTTACTAGACAGACTGCATTTTGCTGTTGATCTCCCTTCCTTGTGGAATGCTTTTGGCACCACAGGTCCACCTGGTGTTCTAGGAGTGGCCTAGTGGTCAAAGCACCAGCCTTGATAGCCAGAGTGGCTAGTTCAAATCCCACTGCTACTCCTTTTGATCTTGGGCAAGTCATTTAACTCTCCATTGCCTGAGGTACAAAATTAGATGGTGAGCCCTCCAGCAACAGCAGAATGCCCAGTGTACTTGAGTGTAACTTACCTTGAGCTACTACTGAAAAAGGTGGGAGCAAAATCTTAAATAAAAATACCCTAAATTTTGTTCTGCCCTGAAAACCTACTTTTTCCAGAATGCCTTTCCTGATGCTGTGGTAGCCTGTAGCAAGGCGGATAGGGTTCACTGACCTCTTCTAAGTAGACTCAATCCCCCCCTTTTTTTCCTTTCTCTCTGAGTGTATCTGTGATTGACATTTCCTATCATTTTTGACCTTCTTTTCTGTTTCCTTTATGGATTGATTTTATATATTATTTGTAAACTGCCCTGTGATGCACCCAGGAAGGGTGGTATATTACATCGAATAAACCATAATCTGCCAAGTCTCCCTTCGGTCATCTCCCACATTCCCAGTGGGAAGTGGCGACCTCCTGCTCAGTAGTCTTCCAACTTGCTGTGTTTTCTATGGCCAGGCTAGCTTATCTCTCCTACGCCCAATGCAGTCAGCGTCTCTCTCTTTCCCCACCCTCAATCCTGAGTCAGTGTTTGTCTCTCTTCACCCCCTCCCCACAAGTTCAGATTGTCCCTTATTCTTCCTCCTCACTCCAGAGCTTTTCCATGGACAGGATCTTCTAGCCACACCTCTGAATATACGCCACGATGACGTGCATGACCCGGCTATCCAATAGGAATGCTTAAAAGTAAAAGCAACAAAGTTAGCGCATTCCCGCCCATATGTACAGTATAAATACCAATTGACAGCCCATACCAGTCAGTTTTATTTTTTCCGCGTTGACACAGCGACCCAGTTTTTCTAATTACTCAAGTCAGTCACTCACTCAGTCAGTCAATATTCATCAATTTGATTTATCCCGTCAATTATTTGTTATGTCTCCGAAAAAGACGGGGTTTAAAGTTTGTGCTACATGCCCCCGAAAATTATTCCTCACAGATACTCATATTAGATGTTTACGCTGTTTGGGAGAACATCACAATATCAAGAACTGTTTTGCCTGCAGGAATATGTCTCAGAAATCTCTTGACATTAGGGCATTTAAGTTAAAACAATATTTGACAGCTTCTCAATCTGAGACCTTATCTGTCAGTTCTTCTGACAAAACTTCACCACTCATCGCTGCCACAGCATCGGCAGCTTCAGCGCTTCAAGAAGTTAATGTTCTCCCTGCTCTTCCCCTTGCCATAGTGCCCGAGGATCAGGTGGCGTCCATTCCTGCTCTCCCCCTTGCCTCAGTGCCCGGGAATCAGGTTACTATTTCAGTAAATGGACAGCAAACGTCGCAGAATGGGCTACCAGACGTTGATGTCGGCTCCAGAGCTCAAAGTCGGCATCGTCTGTCATCAAGATCAGCTGATGATCGACGTCGTCATCGGAAACCATCGACATCAAACAGTGTCTTCGGACTTGACCGAGTAGTGAAGCCGAGGTTGATGTTAGGCAGGTTAGTTCACAGCACCATCGCCGTTCTTCCCAACATGGCCGGCCTTCCCATCATAGTCGTTCTTCTAAACATAGCCGCTCTTCTCGCCAGAGCAGCTCGTGTTTTAGCTGTCAAAGGTCGAGATCTTCATCCACTTCGTCATCCGACGCTCCTCCACAGAAACGAAGTAAAATGCATTCTCAGTCAACTTCTCGATCTTCAAAGTATAGTGCATCTACTCGTTCAATTTCACATGCCTCCTCTAGAGCACGCTCTTCTTCTTCCACTACACAATTACATAGTAACATAGTAGATGACGGCAGAAAAAGACCTGCATGGTCCATCTAGTCTGCCCAAGACAAACTCATATGTGTATACCTTACCTTGAATTTGTACCTGTCCTTTTCAGGGCACAGACCATATAAGTCTGCCCAGCAGTATTTCCCGCCTCCCAACCACCAGTCCCACCTCCCATCAGCGGCTCTGGTACAGACCGTATAAGTCTGCCCTCCCCTATCCTCGCCTCCCAACCACCACCCCCTCTTCCCCCCAACTGCTCCGCCACCCAATTTCAGCTAAGCTTCTGAGGATCCATTCCTTCTGCACAGGATTCCTCTATGCATATCCCAAGCATGTTTGAACTCCGTTACCGTTAAAGATAATGGATTTGCTAACGAGGTTACTGCAGAATCAGCCGAAAATACAGGAGTCTTCAGGTCAATCAAATCAACTAGTGCCATCTCAAACAACGCCCCTGCCTCATACACCTCAGCGGCAGCAGTTATGGGCTGTATCTCCTTCCACTTCTGTGCAGGAGATTTTATCAGTAAAGTCACAATTGAATTCACCAGCACCTTCAGTAGCTTCTTCACTTCATAATACGTACCTGAGTCCGCCAGAACATGAAATGCCCTCTCATGCATCTATTCCATCGACTCATCAGGATGAGAGTTCACCTGTGCAGGATGAGTCTTATACTAAGTTTTTACACAAATTGGTGACTGCTTTGAATATCCCTTTAACTACTCAAGGGGATATTTCTGAAGAGAAAAGATCAGTCACTAAATACTTGAATTTAGTTAAGCAATCGGTAGCCCTGCCCATACCTCAGGTGCTGCAAGATCACCAAAAATTAGTATGGAACACACCTTATTCAATTAGGCCTACTCAAAGGTCATAGGAGAATAAATATAAGGTTCAAGACCTTTTGGGTCACGGGAAGACTCAACTTCCCCATGCATCGTTGGTAGTGAAATCGGCCATGCGACGCAATAAGCTACAAAAGGATATTACTAATCATCCACCTCCTAAGGATTTAAAAGTTATGGACATTTTAGCAAGAAAGAGTTTTCAGTCTTTCATGCTGTCGGCTCGTATTGCAATTCATATGTTTCATCAAATAGAATATCTATATACCATAATGGAAGATTTGTCTAAGTTGCAATCATTGCTTCCACAGCAAAACATGCCGCTTTTTCAGCAAATTATGACTAGTTTAGAGGATAGCTCTAAGCAAATGATCCGTACCACACATGATCAATTTGACACTTCGGTCAGAAATGCAGCTAATTCTATTTCATCAAGACGTTTATCGTGGTTAAGAGCTTCTGCATTAGGAGAAGATGTTCACGACATGGTAGCAGATGCTCCTTGTTCTGGTGATTCTTTATTTGGAGATAAGGTGAAACAGTTGATTGAGGGCCTAAAGGAGAGGATTGTACAACGCTTGATACTTTGGAACAAGATAAGCAACTTTCTAAATCGAATTATAAACGATTACCTTATTTTAATACTAAAAACAGATTCAACAACGGAAATCTTTTGCTCCTCAACGTTCAGCTTATCAATTTAAATCTCAGTATCAATGTTTCAATTTTCACAATAGACCAGCTAGAGAACGGCGGTCTCAGAAGCCTGTTCAACCACATCAGCAGCAAAAGCTTACTCCTTCTTTTTGACCTTCCACAGTGTCAGAGTCCGGTGGGGTGCAGAATTCAACATTTTTTTCCCTGCTTGGACATCAATAACAACAGACAAGTGGATTCTGGATATTGTTCAAAACGGTTATTCCCTGGTATTTTCACAAACTCCACCTTTTCGAGCACTCCCTTCCACTTCCCTTCCAGAGGCTCTGATGTCATTTCCTTTCGGCGAGGGCGGGAGGGACGCTCGCTGAGAAGGCAGGGAAGCGAAGGACGACGGAGGAGCTTGATGCCTTGACTAGCGCCGCCCACCAGTTCGCCGCTGCGACTTGGTTAGAGACAGTGAGTGGGAGTTTGACATGGGAGAGGAGAGGGAGGAGAATCGCTGGAGAGGGGGGGGGAGAGGGGAGGGAGGAGAACCGCTAGCGAGGCAAGGGGAGGGCAGGGGAGGGAGGAGAATCGCTGGAGAGGGGAGGGCAGGAGAGGGAGGAGAATCGCTGGATGGACCTGTGAAAAAAGGTGCCGGTACGCCGTACCGTTGCGTACCGGCACAAAAAAAGCACTGGGTTTAGTGATCAATTACAAAAAATCACATTTGATCCCAACACAGAGGTTGACTTTCATCGGAGCGGATCTGGTTTCTTGCGAAGCTCTAGTGAAGTTACCACTTCCTCGAGTGCATTTGCTCATACAATTAGTTCAATATCTTCAGTCAATATCATGACTGTTCGAGTACTTCTCATTCTGTTGGGACATATGGCGTTGACAGTTGCTGTTCTGCCGCTAGCACGGCTTCACACGCGGCCCTTACAGTGGTATTTGAAGAAAAGGTGGATTCAGTATCGACACCCTCTTACTTCACGGATTCTTCTATCCAACCGTCTCAAACTTCAGCTTTCATGGTGGACTGGTATGGGCTGTCAATTGGTATTTATACTGTACATATGGGCGGGAATGCGCTAACTTTGTTGCTTTTACTTTTAAGCATTCCTATTGGATAGCCGGGTCACGCATGTCATCGTGGCGTATATTCAGAAGTGCTAATATTATAGAGGAAGAAGCGACAGGTCTTAGCTGTCTGCTGGATATGGGCAGAGAAGGAGAGGGAGGAGTCGAAAATGACTCTGAGGTTGCGGACTGAAGAGACGGGGAGGATGAGAGCGTTGTCAACAGAGACGGAAAGTGGGGGAAGAGGAGAAGAGGGTTTGGGTGGAAAGACAAGGAGCTCAGTCTTTGCCATGTTCAGGCTGCCGATGCTGCAGTCCCTGGTTTCACCTGCCTGCCTCCTCGGCTCCAGGCCCCCTGCATTCGAAGCAGCAGTCACAGATCGCCTCCCTTCGGGCCTTCTCTCCGTGTCCTGCCCTCTTGGAAACCGGAAGTTAAATTAGATAAGAATGGGATACAGGGAGGGAAGGCCAGAAGAGAGGCGATCTGCAACTGCCGCTTCGAATGCAGGGGGCCCGGAGCCGTGGAGGCAGGCAGGTGAGACCGGGGACGGCAGCGACAGGGGGAGCAATGGGGGCGGGGCGGCTTTGCCCCGGGCCCAGCCTAGTCTCTCGGCGGTCCTGGTTTCAGCCAGGGGCTGCGACTGGACACTGAGCACCAGGATACACCGGCCACGAACAGCAGCACAAACTAACCAGCAAGTTGCAGATTTTTATACAGTGCAGGTGTGGAGGTATCACATAATGACAGCTGGTGTGCAGGTGCCACAATACAGAGTTAGGTTTTATTAGGAAAGGAATGGAAAGCAAAGACGAGGACGTTATAATGCCTTTGTATCGGTCCATGGTGCGACCACACCTCGAATATTGTGTTCAATTCTGGTCGCTGCAGCTCAAAAAAGATATAGTGGAATTAGAAAAGGTGCAGAGAAGGGCGATGAAAATGATAAAGGGGATGGGACGACTTCCCTACGAGGAAAGGCTGAAGCGTCTAGGGCTCTTCATCTTGGTGAAAAGATGGCTGAGGGGAAGATATGATAGAGGTCTATAAAATAATGAGTGGAGTGGAACGGGTAGATGTGAATTGTTTGTTTACTCTTTCCAAAAATACTAGGACTAGAGGGCATGCGATGAAGCTACAAAGTAGTAAATTTAATACGAATTGGTCTGTAATCTACACTGTAGAAACTGAGATTTTAACATGGCCTCCTTTTGCATTAGAGATCTATGCTTGGAACAACCTTCCTGAGCCCTTACACCAAGCCCCCTCCCTGCCCATCTTCAAGTCTTTGCTTAAAACCCACCTCTTCAATGCTGCATTCGGCACCTAACTCTTACCGTTCAGTAAATCCAGACTGCCCCATTTTGACCGCCCCTATCGGACTGACCGTTCATTTGTCTCTTAGATTGTAAGCTCTTTGAGCAGGGACCGTCCCTCTATGTTAAATTGTACAGCGCTGCGTAACTCTAGCAGCGCTTTAGAAATGTTAAGTAGTAGTAGTAGTAAGTAGATCTGAGCTTTTCATGGGCAGGTGTCTCTCCTCATGAGCAGAGACTACTCTGAGATGGTGTAGACTAGGGATTCTTAACCAGGGGAGTGGGAACAGGTCAAATGGGACAAGAGTCTTGAAATCTGAGGCAATTTATTGAAACGTTTTAGACTGAGGGAAGGCAGTTACTATTACTACAACTTTAGTGACACGTTAACAAGTTGTTAATCTTAGTAGCTAACAGGCAGATAAAGACCTGTAGGGTCCATCCAGTCTTACCAACAAGGTGGCCTGAGTTGTCCCTGGTAATCTGTGCAGGTTCCTTATCACTCCATGTGTACTCTGGTGGATCCTCCACCACTTCTATCCCACTATCAGTTGATGTACCTTAGGGATCTGTCCTGGGACCTCTTCTTTTCTCCATCTATACTTCCCTTCGTGGTCTGATGCCATCCCATGGATTTCAGTATCACTTTTATGCTGACGACTCCCAGATCTACCTCTCCACACCTGAAATCTCAGCAGGAATCCCAGGCCCAAGTATCAGCCTGCCTGTCAGACAGTGCTGCCTGAATGTCTCACCACCCTCTGAAAGTAAACATGGCCAAGACTGAACTTCTTATCTTTCCCCCTAAACCCACCTCCTCCCCCCCCCCCCCCCCCCCCCCATTCTCTATCTCTGTGGATAACACTGTCATCCTCCCTGTCTCATCAGCTTGTAACCTTGGGGTCATCAACTTATTTCTTTTTCTCTCTCTCCATATCCAACAGACTGCTAAAACTTATATCACCGAAATTCATCCTTTCGTTTCTGAGCACACTACCAGAACCCTTATCCACACTCTTATCACCTCTCAATTAGACTACTGCAACTTGCTTCTCACAGGTCCCCCAATAAGCCATCTCTCCCCCCTTCAATCTGTTCAAATTTCTGCCATAAGACTTATATTCCGCCAGTGTCGCTATGCTCCTATTAGCCCTCTCCTCGTCACTGGCTCCCTATCCGGTTCTGCCTACAGTTCAAACTCCTCTTATTGACTTACAAGTGCATTCACATTGCAGCTCCTCAGTTCCTCTCCACTCTTATCTCTCCCTACACTCCTCACCGGGAACTCCGTTCACTGGGTAAATTATCTGCACCCTTCTCCTCCACCGCTAACTCCAGACTGCGTTCCTTTGATCTTGCTGCACAAAATGCCTGGAATAGACTTCCTGAGCCAGGCTGTCAAGCTCCATCTCTAGCTGTCTTCAAATCTAGGCAAAAAGTCCACCTTTTTTGATGCTGCTTTTAACTTCTAACTCCTATTTACTTGTTCGGTACCCATGTCTGTCAGATTTTATCATGCTCACCTTAGTAATTCCCTTATCCGTCCTGTTTGTCTGTCCTGATTAGATTGTAAGCTCTGAGCTGGGACTGTCTCTTCATGTCCCGTGTAGAGTGCTATGTACATCACAGTGCTACAGAACTGATAACTAAACACTGGCATTGTAAACTTGACACCTTGCCAACCTCATGGGCAGTTAAGATGCAATTCTGTGATACCATTGCTTTCTGAGGAAAGGGGGAATAAGAGGAGTAGGCTCTTGAACAACACCAGTAGGCGACGTAGGTTAGGAACAATCTCTTTATTTAAATAAAGAGATTGTTCCTAACCTACGTCGCCTACTGGTGTTGTTCAAGAGCCTACTCCTCTTATTCCAATTTTTCGTAGGAATTTGTGTACCTCCATCCTTGTGGTGGTTTGGCTTGCATACCATTGCTTTCAACACTAAGGATGTCTTCCCCTCCCCCCCCCCCCCCCCCCCCCAACTAGCATAATTTGTGTTAATATCAACTCTCATTCTACCCCCTCCCCCAGAGATGCACAGCCCCTGCAATCGTAATCTGTGCTTTCAATGTAGCTGTCAGGAGTGGGTATGTAGGTTAGGAAGGGGGCATGAGCCTTTGATTGACAAAGGGGTGCAGGAACCAAAAAGGGATAAGAACCCCCTGGGTCAGATGGTCAGTAAGTCAATATCTGACACAATCAGATCTCAGCAGGAAGTGATTGCACTACGAGACCTTCAATGTTGGGGATGGGAACAGGCCAAACAAAAAAACAGCACCACGGGCCTTTAAAAATGGAACTTGAATATATTCCTCTACAATATATTATTCCTTACCCCAGGTCTCATATCGTAAAAGCTACAAAGCAACAAGGCACTTTCACTTTCTGTATCCATCCGTTTGGATACAGAAAGTGAAAGTGCCTTGTTGCTTTGTAGCTTTTACTATATGAGACGTGGGGTAAGGAATAATATATTGTAGAGGAATATATTCAAGTTATTCCCCAAGTTTTCCACGTCATCACAGTGACCCCTGACGCAGGTGCTAGTCACCGAAACACGGCCCGTGTCGGGTCTTTTTGTCAAGGCTCATTCATTAAAGAACTGTGTTCCATTTTAAAGGCCCGTGGTGCTGTTTTTTTGTTTGGACTTTAGTTTGTACTTCGTTCCCTCTCTTTTGTTATCTCCTGGGGATGGGAACAGGGCCATTTACCCTGGTACAGTACAAGAAGGTTAATAAGCATCTTTGAGACAGTAATGGATAGTTTCAGACACTATTTTCTGGCTGACAGAGTAAACCCTAGGAATTGAAACTGCCTCGTGATAGGTAATCAGTTAAAGCTGGAGTCCTCAAGCATTACTTAGAGATGCCCAAGTCAGTTTTTTAAGACATGCAAAATGAATGTACTTCAGATAAATCAGCTTTTTCTGTGTGTCCAACAGTTGTAGTTTCTCATACATTTTCATTGTGGATATCCTGAAAACCCACCTGCTCTGAGGATCCCAAAACACACAGCTGAAACTCTAGTTAAGGTCCTTTTAGAAAGTGGCTCTTGGAGGTCTTGCTCTCAACTGTAGCCTCCTCTCTGTTCTGTTTTGTCCATTTCCAGCAGGTCTCTGTCCATCTGAAATACAGCCATCTCCATGGCTAGAGAGAGGCCATCGAGCAACAACTGTCTGTGAGCCATCTCCATTTCCACAGCTAGTAAACTCACCCCATCTGCTTCTCTGAGGCAGTTTAAGTTCTCAAAGGTCGGCCAGGCTGATTTCTGAAGGCTGTGGGTAGCAGAAGGGGTCAGTTCTTCATTAGGCATAGTTACTGCTAGGGCTGATTGCCCTCTCGGCTCCCTGTTGCCAGACAAGGCTGTCCCTTCTCCATCAGCAAGGTAGGGACCAGTTTGGCAACTGGCTTCCAGATCCCTGAGGCCTCCTGAGCTGGCAAAGACTTGATTACCTTTAAGCGTGTTTCCATAGTCCCTTCTTTGGGCATCTCCAGAAGCACCTGGATTCCCCACACTTCTAGAGCGTTCCTGGACACCATGTCCCTTCCATTTTCTCTCTCTAGTGTTCAAGCACTGCCCTGGCCTGCTGAGGTTCCCATCAGGTTCTGTCCGACAGTCCTCTACACTGCTAAAAATGGATGTAAAGCTGTCGCTGTAGAGATTGTGCTTGCTTTGGTTCGAGGCTTCTTTCAGGCCTGGGAGAAAAAAAATAGGGGGAGAAAGCACCCCAGTGAAACTCTGTTTTTGCATATTCTCACTAGGCCAGTGGATTTAACACACAGGCGGAGAAATAGGGACCAGTTGAAAGATATGCAATAACCCAAAAAGTGAAGCGGACAGAGTAGTTAAATCCCAGGGCTAATTACTCTCTTTCACCTGGACTGTTAACACCTTCTGCAACCCACCCTGGAAATTGTTTCTACAGTGGTTTTCTTGTCTTGATCAATCTCATTAAGGTCTAGGGAAAGAAACTGCACCATTCTCCACTTCCATTATCAGTGTATTTGTAATACTTCCAGAACCCTCAATTTCCCCAACATGACCACACCTGCCACAGAGATACAGAAGAGAAAGCTAAAACAGTAGGGACATGTTTGAAATAGAGGCTCAAGCCCTGATGAAAACCCAATCGATGGACTTAAAATGTTGGCGTCAAGATTTTTGCTCCTCTCCTCCCCCTCCTGGGTCACTGCACACACATCATTTCCAAAAAAACAAGCCTCGCCGCTCTTGGGAATGGGTGGTGCCCAGAACAGGGCAGAGCTGTACCTTTATCAATAGCTTTCTGCAGCAGCCCGAGGACTATCTCTTCATAAACGCTCTCCATGCTGATGATTGAGCTATAGTCGGCAAACACGTAGGTCTTGTACTTTGGCAGCTCCTGTGGAAACAAGGGATAGACTGATACAATTCTCTCCATCAACAACCTGAATCACTGAGCACACAGACCTATCCAATTCTCTCCCAGAGCATTCTATAGGTTTCTTCAAGGTCTCTCTATACTTTTCCCCTTGGCAACTCATTTCACTTTAACACAGTGCTCCTTCCTTAGTGTCATCACCAGAGCAGAGATTTTTGGACTGGTCTAGTGAGCCTACAGGAAAATAAAAATTAGCAGGTAGGTTCTAATTCCTTTTCGAAGTAACTGCTGTATGGTCTGAGCAGGGGCAGATTAACAGTGATGTGGGTCCCCGGCCAGTAAAGGTCATTGTGCTCCCTCCTCCCCAAGCTGCGTCCCAACACCACTATGCTGCCATCCTCCCTAACCGCCTCCTCTTGCACAGTACAGTCCCCAGAGCCTCAGTGGGCCCTTCCCGATTTTACCTTGAAGGGCCATGGTGGTCTATTAGCTTCTTTGGGGGCAGGAAAACTCCCCACTCTTTGCTGTCCAATACCTCTATTCTGCCTGGCGTCTCTGTGTTTTCAAAATGGGTGCCAAGACTTCCCCCTGGTAGTGTCTCCAGCCATTTTTAAAACATAGCAGCAGTGGGCAGGAGAGTGGTGTTGTTTCCTGCCCCTGCTGGGACTGGGGCAGGCCCACTGAGATTCAGGGGGCTGGTAGGGTGAAGTGGTGGGGGAGAGCTTCTGGGCCCCTGGTACTGAGGCACCTCTAGAGAACCTGTATCACATCTAACCTCCCCAAGTTCTTCACTCACCAGTTTACAGCTAGACTCCAAGTGCTGAAGCAGGAATGGAAGGAAGATCTGGATCAGAGCATCCTGAGTGAACTGCTTGCGGATGGCGCTGCTGTCATAGTCAAACTTCTGTAGAGCAGAGCACAGATCAGCGCCATGGTTAGGGCGCAGGGGAGTCAACAGAATGGACAAGCAGCTGGGCCTGAGGCAACTGGACTCTGCCATCGGAAGATGGTGATGGTGGCACAAAGACCATGGTAGGGGCAGAATTGTTTTGTATAGATTTTTAGCAGGAGGTTGGGCGAATAATGAGGAGCAAGTGAAAATCGGGTTAACAGAAGTTATAGAATGGTGAATTAAGAGCAAAAGACTGTGGGAGGAAGAGAAACAGAGGAGAACAGGGACTGACACAATTCCACATGGTACAAGGCGCTGGCTTTGATCTTAAAGACAAGGACTTTTATTTATAGGGGGACCTCTCACCTTAAACACACGACCTCTGACCTTTTCCAACGTCTGGATGACCTCAGGTGTGTTGCTTATTCGATTTAGGTGCAGGTTCGATAAATGTTGGAACGTGAAGACCAGGTTTTGCATTAACTAAAAAACACAATGACAAAAATTGATCAATGTCTGATGGACACAACCAGATCCAACCATTTCTATCCCTTTACATTCCCTCCTCTTTCTTTTTTTTTTCTTTATTTATAATTTTAAACAATTTCCGAAGCGAACTTTGTCAAGAAATATGCCAGAAGTTACAAGGAAACCAGCAATCAGGGAAACTTTTCCCGTTTCAACATTAACATTTATAGGCAGTAGTCCACAAAATGAGGGGAGACTGAAACACAAATCCTATAAAGAGGATAAGGATATTTTTAAAAAGAAATTATTCATAGTAAAGAAAAAAAAAGGGCGTTTAGAGATCCAACAATTACATCTTCTATTCCCTCCTCTTTCTGTTCAGTCAGTGCTTGGAAAGAGATAGCTGGACTGGTCTGTCTATCTCTTTTCTCCTTGCCAGACCATGTAACTACATCATGTGTTTATTTACACCTTATATTTGTGTAAACACATGTTAATATTTTTGGAAGGTTTTCATCATGTAACCCATTCAGCTTTCTCAAGTGATATCTGTGTCCTGTTAAGACTTGTATAAGTCCAGCAGTAGGGGAAGATATCAAAGTTAAAACTGTTGGACAGCGATGCAGAATCTTACCACCTTATTTTCCTGGACCCTGCCCCCTAAGTAAACGTTCTAATACCCTTCCAGAAAGCAGCATCCTCCTGGAAATGCTTGTCGCCTACTGTACCTCCTGCATGAGATTCTGGGCTCTGAGCATCAAGCCAGCCACACTCTGAAAACCAAAGCGATCTCCCAGCCCTTGTAGCCCCTCAAGAAACAGTGTGGCCTTCTCATAACACTGCTGCATCAGGACTGAGTTCCTGGGCATCTCCGTGAGGTTAAAAACCTGAATCAGACCAATTTGTTTTAGAACATCTCAAACAAATTACTATCACAGTGATCCACTTAACTATTCATCAGTATCATCATCAACTAATCTATCTCTGTTCTTTCATTTATCAGTCCATTAACATCTCTGTGCATTGATACATTCAACCATCACTATCACCAGTATCTATCGATCCATTTATTTATTCATCTATCATCTCCATCAACCTATCCATCAGTCAATATATGGAGTGATTGCCCACTCATCCATCAATATAATCATCTGTCTTCTCATGTATTCATCTAGCCATCATCTCTATATATGAAAACATTCAGCTGTCAATATTATCATCTATTGATTCATTCATACTGCCATCCTTTCATTTATTCCTCCATCATCTCCATCAGTATATCAATTGATCATCCCTTCATCCATCAACCTGATATCTGATTTATCCATCCATTCATCATCTATATATCAAAACAGCTGTCAATATCATCTATCGATTCATTCGTACTACCACGCTTTTGATTCATCCATCCATCTTAATCTATCCATCATCTTAATCAACATAGCCATCAGTCAATATACTGAGTCATCGTCCACCCATCCATCAATATAATCATCCGTCTTCTCATTTATTCATCATCTCTATGTATCACTCAGTTGCCTATATTATCATTGTTTATCAATTCATTCATACTACCGTTCTTTCATGTATTCCTCTATCAATATTTCAATTCATTATCCCTTCATCCATCAATCTGATCATCTGTCATCTCATTTATCATCTCTATGCCTCAAAACATTCTTCTACTATCAAATTAATACATTCTGCCATCAATATAATCTATTGATGCATTCATACCACCATCCTTTCATGTATTCCTCCATCAATATAATCATCCATCGTCGTCCATCAACATATATTCACCTGTTCATTTATATATCCATTGTGTATCAACCAAACATATCCACCTATATATTCTACCAAGTTATAAATCTATTTAAACTTCCATCCATTATCGGCTGTCCAACCACTTATTATGTTGTGTATCCATTTATTCAATTATTTATCCTTCCTTCCCTCCAGTTTCTCTTTTCATCCAGTTCCTTCATCCTTCTCTTCATCTCTTTTCTATTTACAATCTATCCATACTGTAAATCCACCCTATCATTTACGTATCAAGCTTCTCTTTACTTTTTTCTTTGTGCATCTCTCTATCCGTCCAACCTTTTTGTACAATCTTACCTCCTGCGGTACTGCAGCCAGATGGCTCTGAGCATGGTCAATGATCCTGTTAATCCTCTGGGCAAACAGAGAAAGCACCATCTCAAAGCCTGAGCTGATGGGACCCAGCAGCTCCTCAATCACATAATCTAGGGCTGGCTCCACCTTGTTCTCACAGAGAGACTGAGCCCCACTGGACACCACAGCTATGAGACATAAAAACAGTGTCATTGGCGTGAAGAGATTTCCCAGGCCCAACTGTGTTCAAGATTTTAGTAGGGTATTTCATATTCTACCCAAAGTTGGGCTGTGGTAGGATCTCAGTGAGCAGGGCTTTCCCTTCTCCACGTGCTACCCTTCCTTATTCTCCTTGGCGTGAAATTTACACTGAGGTAGAAGGGAATTCGGCCATAATTTTCTTTCTACAGGCTGAGCACTAAGATGGCAAACCGCCAAGAAATGGAGGTTTATTTAAGGAAGGCTACAGCTGGCTCAACTCTGAAGCTACTGTCCTAGCACTGTGTTAGAGGACACTCTTGTCTCTGAAACCAGTGAAGAACTCAAGTCTAGCACAAACCACTTCTTAAATTCATAGCATAACCATTAACCAGAAGGTTTCTCCTTTCCTTACTTTGCATTTTCCCTGAAATCTGAGCCTTCAGGGTCAACATCTGATCCAGCTCTGGGCGGATTTTCTTCTCCAGCTGTCTAAGTAGTTCTACTTCTTCCTCCCGAGAAGCCTGGAACTCAGCAGAGACCTGGTCCAGAATCAACGTGTACACTCCCTGCAGGAACTGAGAGAAAAAGAAACACAGGGAATGAGAGCTTGCGTTCCCTGCAGGCTCAGCGGTATGTGACTGCTCTCTTTGTGCTGAGGTACTGTGAGAACTTACTGAGAAGCAGGACACCTTCTTTTTTTTCATTGTCCGCTTGCGCATCTGCAGGACCTGGGATTGCAGCCACGGTCGTAAGTCCTGCATCACCATGTTACTGAGAATCTGAAGCAAGATAAGAAACTAATCACTCCTTCCGTCAGAAGGACAAGAACGGCCCAAAGTAATCGCTACACCTTCTGCACCACTTATTTACTACATAAGCCAATCGAATTACAAATTTTTATTATACCCCTCTATCTTGGGAATGCGGCAAACTTTCTTACATTAATTAACATAGAATAAGTTCCGTGTTACGTTAAGAGGGGCTTGTTTCTCACCAACTCTCTTAAAAAAAATTCAAGGAGAGTTACAAATTGCTGAAAAAAAAAATCAGAGACTGATAACAAACCACCAGAAATTAACAAATAAAAAAGCAACTACAAATTTATCAAACAATGCTTTATCTCCTATGGCCCAGTAAACAAATATGTTTTCAGGGATTTACGGAATAAGAAATAAATAATTTTTCAATGAATGAAGCTCAGAAGGAAGTTTATTCCAGGACTGAACTGCAGCAGAAAATAAATAAAAAACAATTTTTCCCATCTGGTTTAAAACAAACATCAAATTACTGTAACTCCTAGAAGTTCATTTATAAAATTTATATCCCGCCTAAACCTAAGCAGATAACAATATAACTTTCATAATTTCTTAAACAATACAAAACAATACCCAACTGTATCCCAAGCAACCAGGAACTTTAAAAAGTCTTGCCACAATTTTGCAAAACATGGTCCCCGTTCTGGGACACTCTTACGACAGTTGGGAGAAGCAGGATTTTGAACTGTTAATAGGTCCAGTAGGGGAGGGGAAATAAAATGAAAAACTGACTATGCTCATTGTGTGATGTTTAACACGAAGCTTATATTATGTATGTTTATATGTTGACCGCTGTAATGGGGTCTTTTTTTTTTGTGTCACCAATAAAAATTGTTAAAAAAAAAAAAGTCTTGCCACAAGTGAGTCTTCAGAAACTTCTTAAAATGTCCTGCATTGGGACAGTAGCGCAGATAACTAGGTAGCACATTCCACAATCCAGGACCTGCACAGGCAGCCAGGGCAGATGCTTCAAAGCGGGAGTGATAGGCTCACATCGCGAGAGCCCCATTATTACCACCCTCGCTGCAGCGTTTTAATATTCTCAACTGGCATCCCCGGATACAAAGAATTCCAATAATCTAACCTCGATATCACCATACTTTGCACAACAGTGCGAAAATCAGAAAAAGACAGCACAGGTTTCAGTCGATATAGCAAACATAATTCAGCAAATGATGTACCAATGACATGGGTAATCTGAGATTCCATAGCAAGATGTGCATCTAATACCACTCCCAATAATTTCACCTCATTCCTCATCTGCATTTCCACACCACACACTGTCACTGACAGAGGCCATCTTTCGTCCCACAATCATTATCTCAGTTTTATTCAGATTCAAAACCAACCCTTTTGCCTCCATCCATTCTTGAATAGATATGTCGAAACTTGGCTTGTCAGATCAACACCCCACACTGTTATTGGAAAATAAACCTTGCACATCAGCATACAATCTGTATTCCACACCTAAATGTTTAAGCACCCGACACAACGGTGCCAAAAAAAGAGCAGAAAGCGCCAATCCCTCTCTGAACCGCAATAACCTCCAACAATGTTCCGCCACTCCATACTTGCATACTACGACCAGCTAAATATGAAGAAATCCAACCGAAAACTTTCCCTCCTCTCCCCAATTGTTTCAACCTAAATAACGTCTCCGTATCAACTGAATCAAAAGCAGAGGAAACATCTAATGATATCGAACAGAAGATTCGATTCTTATCCAAGCCTCATCTCGACACATCCACAGTGGACAGCAACAATGTCTCTGCTTCATGAAATCTAAAGCCATACTAAAACTGATCTAAATAATGATTTTGCTCTACACAATTCTCTACTTACATCAACACCATCTTTTCAACCACTTCACCTAAAAAAGGGATAACAGAAATTGATCTATAATTCGATGTGACAGATCTAGGGTTTCACCTTTCAATAAAGGCCGCACAGTTGCTTGTTTACACACATCCGATAAACAACATTCTTACAAAGAACCTCCTTCAGGGCAAGAACCATCCAGAAACTTAAACACTAAGCAAAGTGCTTTAAAGATGACCCCAGCCTGCACTGGGCATCCAAAAAAGTGGTTACATGATCCCACCGCGTTTATCAGCCAAGCAGTTGAATTCTCAGTTCTAGAAAATTGCTTATTACCCAGAGAATTAAACTCTGGAATTTGTTGCCAGAGAATGTGGTACAGGTGGTTAGCTTAGCGGGGTTTAAAAAAGGTTTGGACGGCTTCCTAAATGAAAAGTCCATAGACCATTATTAAAATGGACTTGGGGAAAATCCACTGCTTATTTCTGGGATAAGCAGCATAAAATGTATTGAGCTTTTCTGGGATCTTGCCAGGTATTTGTGACCTGAATTGGCCACTGTTGGAAACAGGATGCTGGGCTTGTTGGACCTTTGGTCTGTCTCAGTGTGGCAATACTTAAGTACATAAGTACATAACTACTTAATTCCCATAGTCCAGTAATGATAAAATTATCAACAGCCCAATAATCCTAAAACGATCATGTAGGAAACAGGATCTCAACAGACATAACTGTTTCAATCTAAACTATGCTTTTCTATTTGGTTATATTGTTCTCACAATTGTGACACTTATGCAATTCATACATTTCATGAATGTTATTCATAGAACTAATATTTGAAACTACAATAAGATATTTTTTCAAACCATTACTCTGCGATTCCATGTTCAGTGAAGAGTCCAGAACCATCCCCAAGACTCTGGAAGTTTCATTTGCTTCTAAGTCAGACTTACCACTGTCTCGAGTGCTCGTATAATGCCGCAAAGAACAATTTCTTATAATATACTGAATAACCCCTAACGCCTTGCACTGAGCCTACTCCTCAATGACAGAGCCGGAAGCAGGTTGTTGGGTACCAGGAGGGGTGGGTGGGGATAGTGGGGAGCTGCTGTTTTACAGACCTCAGCGTTGTTACCCAGAAGGTGGTCGCTGGCTCCGTAGCTGCCTTTCTCCTGACGGTAGAAGCGCACAGCCTCCACAAATGCTTCTGCGGTAACGTGGTCTCCCCGCTGTTGGGCTGAATCGGAGAAACTTTTAGAAAACATTTATATTTCATTACATTTGTATTTTGTACTGTTATAACTTTATTGTGTGATGTCTACTTTGTGACTTTCAGTTGTACTCTGTAATCTCTTATATACGCCTGATGCAGGCTTGACACTGAAACATGACCATGCTAGTTTTTTGAAAATGTGTATTTGCACATTTTAGAGATTTTTATTTGGTGTGTGTAGGACTAATAAATCTAATTTATTTAGGTTACATTTTGTGGTTAATTGACTGTCCATTGTTGTTATTACGTTATTGATCATGCTCCTTTGGAAGTATTTTTTCATGGAGAGAGTGGTGGATACTTGGAATGCCCTCCCGCGGGAGGTGGTGGAGATGAAAACGGTAACGGAATTCAAAAATGAGTGGGATAAACAAAGTAATCCTGTTCAGAAGGAATGGATCCTCAGAAGCTTAGCCGAGATTGGGTGGCAGAGCTGGTAGTGGGAGGTGGGGCTAGTGCTGGGCAGACTTCTATGGTCTGTGCCCTGAAAATGGCAGATACAAATCAAGGTCAAGTATACACATAAAGTAGCACATATGAGTTTATCTTGTTGGGCAGACTGGATGGACCGTGCAGGTCTTTCTCTGCCATCATCTGCTATTTTACTATGTTTTGCTTTAGCCCATGTGACATTTCCTAAGCGTTGTTACAGTGACACCTACTGGCTGGTATAAATCAGACTCATTCCAGGTTGTGGTCTGTGCCTGTAAGCCCAGGACTGTTGTGATAAGGGCTCGGATGATTTCAGGAGGAGCAGGGTTAGGAGGTCACAGTAGAAGATGAACCTCTGCCAACGAAGGTCTCTGGTACCCAAGAGAGGGACATTAGAGCCAGATGCTGCCCTGAGCAACGGTGAGCTGCCAGATGTGAAGTGAAAGCCCAAAATGAACCTTCTTATGGTCATTCTAGATTGTCAGGGAAAAGCACCTCTTCTGAACAAACAGCGGGAAACGGCATGTGTCCTCAGGGCAGTTACGCATCACTTCTTTGAGAACTTTGTAAAAGGACCCCTAAAATGTTCTCTTTTTCCTTTTACCCTACGCTGTTATTAAAATGTTCTGTTACATATTGTGTTGACATTGTAAGTAGTATACTTTGCCATACTTTGTATTGTTATTTGAATATTTTTACTGCTGTAATTGTCTATTGCTTTTGTTTGATTTATTCTTACTGTACACCACCTTGAGTGAATTCCTTCAAAAAGGCAGTAAATAAATCCTAATCTATATAAATAAGTCTCACCTCAAACATTCTGAAGCTCACTCTGTGGCAGGGAAACACTGAAGCCCTGCACTTAGGCTGTCAGCAACACTCACTGTCACTCATGCACCACTCACTCTCACTCATAGACCCGCCCTTAGCCACACCCCTTCCGCACATAATTCGCAACCCCAACGTTCTAATTGAAGCTGCAACTTCCGTTTTTGAGGTGGCATAGATCGGAATTTTTCCCCATGAGTGTCTGCCCCGCCCTCGCATCACAACATGATGACGTCGAGGGCGGGGCTATGACACTCAGCAAATCGCCAGTTCCACCACCCTAGGCCGCACCTAAACCCCCCACACCCAAAGCTGCCACCGCTACACATCCCCCGACACAAATGCCACCATCCCGCCTCCTCCTGCTCGCCGCTCAACCCATACACCCACCCACCCCCATCCACCCCCCCTCCGTCAATGGACCAGCCTACCTACATCGAAAGCACAGCGCCTGTTACCTGTATCAAAGCGCTGCAGGCACAAGATCGGTTGCCTTCCACTCGCCTTCCCTCCCTATGTCCCGCCCTTGCCGACGTCACGTTACGTCACGTCAGCCGACGGCGGGACACACGCAGGGAAGGAGATCCAAGGGAAGCGTTCTGCCTGCACCGCTTTCACACAGGTGACTGCTTTCCGGGTAGGGAGGCCGGCCCGTTGACGGAGGGGGTGGGTGGAGGGGGCAAGGAATGGCCGCCGTGGAACTCGACGAAGTGGGGGAGAAGGGGGCGTTGACCTCGATGGGGGAAGGAGGGGGCGTGCAACTCGAAGGGGGAGGGAGGGGGTGTGCACATCGACGGGGGGGAGGGGGCGTGGAACTGCAGGGGACGGCACGGGACAGGACACTTGCTGCACATGGCTGCATGGAGGGGAAGCCAGGGGACAGGACAGTTGCTGGATATTGGTGGATACAGGGGAGAGGAGGGTTGCTGCACATGGGTGGATGGAGGGGACAGGAGGGTTCCTGGACATGGGTGGATGCAAGGGACAGGAGGGTTGCTCCACATGGGTGAATGGAGGGGAATAGCCTTGCTAGCGCCCGTTTCATTTCTTTGAGAAACGGGCCTTTTTTACTAGTAAATAAATAAACAAACAAACATTCAGAAAAGAGACAGTCAATCCCACGCATCCCCTCCCCCCCAGCGGAGTTACCTGTGTTGTACCAGCGGATGCCATCACGCAGAATAGCTCGCAGGCTGCACAGGGATTCTGCCGAGGTCAGGCAGAAACAGAGGTGCTGGCGATGTGGATGGAACAGGAAGAGAGAAAACTCTGTCGGAGGGCATCTCAGGGCATCCTTCACTTGATGCAACGGGGCTCCTGAAAATAAGAAACATGGCAGAGATTAAAAACGCTCTTTCGCAAGGACCGACACCAGTTGCTCTATCTTTCTTCTTGGAGGGACTGATCCTGGTCATGTTTGCAGGGTGGAAGTTGTGTAAAGAAAGGGTAAAACCTGTCTCGGTTCATCCTGAGAAGAAGCATAGGAGAGCCATTGGGCTGCCTTGTAGACTAATGAGTTTACCCTCCAACCCCCAAATCCCAAAGAGATGGTCACCATGACAGGACCCCGCTCCCCAAATCCCAAAAAGATTTTTATTTTATTTACTTATTAGGATTTATTTTATATTCCTAGCATGATAGGAAAACATTGTTTCCTGCAACACATGTGCCGACAGAATGAGATCAAAAAATGAACAAATCTGGCTCCTCACCCAGTAACTGCTGGCAGAAGGACTCCACAAGGCAAACATAGTCTCTCAATGATACAGCCAACTGATATCCTGTCAGCACAGCACGGCCCTGGGGTTTGCAGTCTTTGCCCTGCACCTGAAAGAAGGGGGAGAGGGGGGTGTCAGATTACTGATATTACCAGGGCAGGGGTTCTAAACACTATCCCTGGCTCCTCCAAAGACAGAGCGTACAGCCAGATTGAGCTATGTAGGCCTGGATTTAGACACTGGCAACTGTCTAGGTGCCAAAGGTTGGAGGCTCCGAATACCTGGGCTACATACAAGTCGAAATCCACTCTTGGGTCCATTTTAAATCTGGCCATGGGCAGTGAATGTCTGAGGGAGAAGGGGGAGCAGGAGAGGGTCTCATTAAGATCCAGAAGTGAAATGGCTACGTGGATTACATGTGCTCAGCAGGGCTGGGCAGGAAATTTAGGGACCTAGACTGTGTCAGATTAATACTCAGATAAACAGTATGGAAACAGTATGGGCTGTTAATCTTACTTCCATAATCTAATACACCAAGAACTGAAAAACAGCTAATCCAAAGCCCAAAGGGTAATATAAAGTGGTCATACAGACAGTAGCGTGTACTAGGGAATTACCCTCAGAAACCAAGGCATTCACCGAGGTCTGACCAGCAAGACTGATATCTATATAAGATTATAGTGTATGCGGTCTAATCTCTTTCATTGGGTAATACTTTCACTCACGCTTTCAACTGAAAATTATTCAAAACACAAATGTTTTAATGTTGCTGAATGTAATAATAATCTCAGGCTACAGCTTAGCATAAATTAATTTAGCTTTCATTCAGCTGGCCTGGTAACCCCTCATTCCAACTGCTGATTGTCATTCAACGGGGCCCAAATCATTTCACCCACTTCAGGGCTTCATCAGGAACCTCCCAGTTAAAAAAATTACAGGGGTATCATTTGGCTGACTAGACTTCTTTTGGAACTACCAGCAATCACTGCATGCTGGGAGTTGCAGTTCGGAATGAATCCAGGAGCGGATTAGCACCAGCTGTCAACCCTGGCAGGTGCCAAGAGGATATTCCCAGATTCTGCCTCCCCCCCCCCCCCCCCCCCCAGGGAGACTCCAAGGGTCACAAGTTTGAGCCACCCATAGAAAGATAATCAGGTGACAATTACGTAGTAATAGGTAAGGGAGGGGGGGAGTCAACTGTGATGCCAGTAATTATCCACCCAGGTGTTGAAGACAGTCAAACAGATGAGCCACAGCAAGAACCCCAGGTTATCGTGGATGCTCTGTTTGCAAACCCTACATCCCCTTTCCCAGTGTATGCTGGGAGATGTAGTCCCTGCCTTCTCCAGAGAACTCCATTCCCATGCAGGCTAAGGAGTCAAACGAGGCAGGGAGGGGGGAGATCCTGGAACTGTCCAGGGCAGAGAATCTCTCCATCCTTAGCCCAGGAGCTTGGTGGAGAGGAGAGGGGGGGGGGGGGAGTTCAGGAGGTCCACTGTGTGACAAAAGGATGCACCTGCCCCATTTACCTCTCTGTAACGAAACCACTCCAGAGTGAAGTCCCCTCGGACAGTGACATAGCTCTCCCGCCATTTCTGTGACTTGTCATTGTACTGCAACAGGAATCCCTCGTGCAGGGTGCTGTCAGGATCCTTACAGACCTGGGGGTGGGATCGAAAAAAGCCAAACATGTTAGTAATGACATAAGCTTTACAAACAGCACAGAACATGGCATTATGTGGGTTCTCGGGGTACCCGAATACTGCACCCCGCAGCCCCTGAAGGAGGACCTAGGAAGACAGAAGAGGATGGGCAGGGGGGTCTGCAGTTTCCGTCTGAGCTGAGAACTCTCCAGCTCGGGACAGAGATGAGCAGGGAAGTGTGAAACCATGGATGGTCCGGAGAAGGAAGAAAGCCAGAAGGGAGGGGGTATAAGTGAGAGGTTTGGAAAGGTTTATTTCCTTTTACAATTTATCTCCTTGAGGCTTCTGGCCTATGCTGGATGATACAGAGATCCAAAGTTTACAACGTCATAAAATGAACCCTCTGCAAGCACTTGGGCCTCCTCTGGACCATCCAAAAAAATAGTATCCCTCCTTGTGGAACCCCAAGCCACCACTACCACACCTGCGCCCTTCCACCCCTTTACCACATGCAACTGCAAGGAAGTTCCTCCCCGTCCCTCCCCTGCATTCAAGAAAGGGCTCAGCTGCAGGATATGTAAAGCTGTGCCTTGTACAAAAACACTCTCACCTCCCAGGCTTTGTTCTTCAGCCATCTGTGCTGTATTCATTTTATACATTTGAGTGTGACGCTTATATGGGACTCTGATGAATATCCATTGTTCAGCTGTCCATGCTGTATTCTCAGCTTACACGTACGAGTGTGATGTCTACATTGGGATCTGATGAATATTCAGCTTTCAGTTCCCCATGTGGTTAGTGCAACAGGGACCCGATGAGGTGACTCTTCTCCTCGGGAATTATAACCACTTGAACAAGCCATGGTTGTTGGGGAAGAAAAATCTTGCTGGTTTTATGTACTAAACTCAATGATCTATCAATTTGTAAGCATTACAGGAGCTCTTTAGTCAATTATCTGTCAGTATTAATGATTCAGTTTTTGGTGGAAGACAGCTGATGAAACCAGGGGTGAGGCGCTGGGGCTGAGTTTGAGAGGGGGGAGTGGCGGTGAAGGGTGCTCACCTTGTACTGTAGGAGCTGCAGTCCGTGTTTCCCAGGGGGCTCCAGTTCCCCCTGCACCTGCCGGAAAAACACCGAGGCAACCTGTCTCCTGTAATAAGGCATGAAGCTCCTCAGCACGGCGTCTGTCCGACCTGCGCAGGGAAAGACACACAGACAGTGAAACATGTATAACATCAGAGCCAAGGGGCTATCCAGAACCTTCTACTGAAGTCAGTCCCAGCCCCTTCTGTAATCATAGAATTATGGCAGGCAGACCTAACCCAGGGATAACCTGGCACATTTTAAAGGGATGCCTGAGGACAGGAAGGGTCTCCTTTATGCAGGATGGGGGCCTGCGCAGAGGGCAGGTGGTTGTCACGCAAGATGGGTACATGTGCAGATGGCAGGTCTCCTTTACACAGGATCAGGGCCTGCACAGGTGGTAAGTCTCCTTTACACAGGATCAGGGCCTGCACAGGTGGTAAGTCTCCTTTACACAGGATCGGTGCCTGTCTCCTTTACACAGGATCAGGGCCTGCACAGGTGGCAAGTCTCCTTTATGCAGGATGGGGACCTGCGCAGAGGGCAGGTCTCCTTTACACAGGATTGCAGCCTGCCAAGGGGGCAGGTCTCCTTTACATAGGATCGGGGCCTGCCGAGGGGGCAGGTCTCCTTTACACAGGATCGGGGCCTGCACAGGTGGTAAGTCTCCTTTACACAGGATCAGGGCCTGCACAGGTGGCAAGCCTCTTTCATGCAGAATTGGGGCCTGCAGGGCGAGTCTCCTTTACACGGATGGGGGCCTGCGCAGAGGGCAGGTCTCCCTTTAAATCTTACTGCCCTGAAGACACTTAAATCAGCCCACCTAACCCAAGTGCAGAACCAAAAGGCAGCTCTTGATCAGCTGCTGTCCCTCTGGGGGAGGATGCCAGCTCCAGCCCTTGGATGGAGCTCCTGAAAAGTTCCTCTGTCATTCACCCCACCCGACTCCCCTCCTGGCACAGCTCAGGAAATGCAGCAGGGCAGATTCACAAGAAGACCGTGAACACAAAGAGCCCTTCATGAGGCTGTGGGGAGGCCGTGGGAAGGATTCCTAGTACTGGTGAATAGGTCCTTGTGAGGCACTTGTGGAATACAAAACTGATTCAGCCTTAATGCAGTTCATCCCCATCCTGGCTTGCCTTCATCCCACCCAAGAGAACTCTGTAAGGGGGGGGGGGGGCACCCAGAAAACATTCTCCTTTTGGACCGAGAAGACTCCAGTGGCCCCTAACTACTTTTAACTCCTTCTTTATATGAGCAAGGATACCTGAATTAGCCTTTGAAGCTTGCAGTGGGCCCTGTGGCCTCAGAAAAAAAAAACAGTTTAACTCTGTAGGGCCGCTGTCTCCTTTCCTACTGCGAATAATGTTCCCGGAGAAAACAGTGGAGGAATCCATGTGATGAAGCTGAAAGAGAATCTGGAGGCAAGGGGGATCTGGGGTGAAGGAGGGACAAAGTGAGCTGGATCTGGTTTTACCCTCCCCACTCCCAGTGTGTGCATGGAAAACTCGTTCCTAGTTTTCTGAAGGTATTTCCCTTCCTGCTGGGCTCTGTGAAAGTGCGACAGTTGGGCACCAATTGGAACATTTGGAAGAGGGTCAGAAGCCAGTGGAGCAGAGAGACCTCATCGCTCCTGAGATACATTGGCAGGGTGTTGTGGTTGGTCCTGAATTTCTTCTTTGCAAAGACAGAGGACTGCAGCCTTCCAGTGCTCAAAGCTTTCCTCACGGCGAGGGAAGATATGATAGAGGTCTATAAAATGAGTGGAGTTGAACGGGTAGATGTGAAGCATCTGTTTATGCTTTCAAAAATACTAGGACTAGGGGGGCATGCAATGAAGCTACAAAGTAGTAAATTTAATACGAATCAGAGAAACTTTTTCTTCACTCAACGTGTAATTAAACTCTGGAATTAGTTGCCAGAGAATGTGGTAAAGGCGGTTAGCTTAGCGGGGTTTTAAAAGGGTCTGGGCAGCTTCCTAAAGGAAAAGTCCATAGACCATTATTAAATTGACTTGGGAAAATCCACTGCTTATTTCTAGGATATGCATCATAAAATGTATTGAGCTTTTCTGGGATCTTGCCAGGTATTTGTGACCCTGGATTGGCCACTGTTGGAAACAGGATGCTGGGCTTAATGGACCTTTGCTCTGTCCCAGTGTGGCAATAATTATGTACCAGTCAATTTCCAAACAAACAAACTCAAATTCAAGCAAACCCAGCTTGACCTGACCCAACCCAACTTTTCAGAAGAGGCAGGCGTCAACAAGAGACTCAGGTTGACTCATGCCAACACAGTCAACACCCCCCATTCTGAGGTCCTTCCCTCCGAGTCTTCCTCCACACTCCCAACACTATTGATCCTTTGGGTAAGTCTCCCTCAATGCCTCCTCACCTTGCAGGTAGCGCCGCTGTCGGTCATCCAGCCGGCTGGAACATACTCCTCCCATCTTCCACCTGAAATCAGCTTTATCCAAGGCCAGCTCCGTTTCTCCTTCCTGCACCTGCTTCACGTTAGGCGAGGACCATTGCTCCCAAGGACAGGCCCACACCAAACCAACTGCCTTTGTGGGTGTCTTCCCTAATCGCACCATGCATACGAAAAGCAAAATGAACAGTTCATTGTAAATATTCTCTCTCTCTCATGTATGTTCACTGTGGATACCCAAAGACTCCAGCTGGCTAGCTTGATAAACGCTGCTCTGCTCGTTGCCCACACAGACAGCTGCCAGGGCAGAGCCCTAGCCAGGGAAACAATGTCCAAAACTGCCCACTTACCAGAAACAAAGAGCACAAGCCCACGTTCTGCTCTTCTTATAATCCAGAGGCAGCTCCAGGCTGTGCTGAACCGAAGAATGACAGTATTAGAAAAAGCCTGTTTCGAGACCACTTCCTCCAGCGAGAGGTGTTGGTGCATAAAGTTTCTGAACCTTAAAGTCAGCAGCAGAGGGGGGTGAGGGCGCCAGTACTCACAAAGGAGGGAACAAATCAGACCAAAAAGCTACCTCTGCATGCAAAAAGTACACGAGAGGTGGGAGTTGTCAAACCGCCCCCTCCCTATTTCCTGCAGTCGTGGCTTAAGGGGTTACAATGAGCCCCTGCTTCGGGTGCCAAATCCTCCGACTTTTCTTAAGAACCAGTGACCAATCCATCCTCCTCCAAAATTTTCTCTGCTCCCTTTCTGAACTTGCCCTCTTCGGAGGGGTAACTTTATCGCAGGTCACAGAACCAGTTGCATAAGGTCAAGCGTTTTGCATTGGCAAAGTGTCGACACATTTCCCAGGTGAATTAATTTGCATACTTTATAACTTATCTGCATAAACACTAACTCCTCCCCAATCAGGGCTTTAGAGATACATTTATGGGCAAAATACTTGAGTGGTTATAGTTAAGGCTATTTTTGTGCAAAATGAACAGTTTCACCCATGGAAGCATCTTGTACTTTCGGGCATTGCTGGATAACTCGGATAGATGCTTTAACTTACATAGCCGATTAGGAAGTGAACTCTCTGTGTGTTATGGGGTGCCTTCTCCCCAACTACTCTGGACCTTCCAAAGAAGCATTACACCCCAATATGAAAATCCCCAGGAACCACTGCTACCTATACACCTGCCTCGCCCCAAACCACCACACATGTGCCACCCCAGTACCCAGCTTTGGGAACCCCTTCCTCTCCCCCATGAGGCTCCCAGGTCACAGAGCAGGGATTATGAAAATCACCCGGGTGTTTTCCTATCAGTGGTGGGGTCCCGAGAGCCAAGAATCGAACCCAGGACATGTGCAACAAGGGACTTTACAGATGAGGCTTGAAGGGTTTTAATGTCAGGGCATGTATCTCCTTCCTCCCTCCTCTCCCACAGTTCAGCTGCCTACACCCCCACCCTGGTTCCCTGCAGGTGGGAGGGGCACGCACTGAATTGAAGAAACAGCCTGACACGGAAAGTGGAAAGACCCCGGGGAACAGTTTGGTTTCAAGACAGGGGCAGGTGGTTTCCTGAGGGCAGGCGCACTGCAAGCTCTTCACGACAAACAGGTTTCTATCTGAGACAGTTACATTAATCAATGTGTTTCCGGTTACTGATCTCACACCCCCCACCCCAGTTCCAGCAGACATAAATCTTCACCAACCTCATCTCTTCCACTCATAAACAGGTTTCTCGTTTACACTGCTGGACTCTTCCCCTCCGCTTACGACCAAGGCTGTGCCGTTGTACACCAAACCTTCAACGACTGATATTAGGCTTCAGATTTTTTTCTGGATCTATAGGCCTAGTAAATATAAACTTATTATTTACCAGAACTTTAGATCCAGGACAAAATACATGTACGCTAATATATGTTACCAGCTTTCATTTTGAAGCTCGAGTTGGTACATTTTCCCCCGACTCAACAGCCCTGCTCACTACACTCCTCTTCCATCTCCTAAACATTCCCACAGAATGGGTCTCGGGTCACCCAGCAGTCACGGTCGGGTCCTCTGCTGCAGGTTTTCACACTGCCTGTGCATCTCCCCTTCCAACACCGATGATACATTTTCAGAACCGCAGAAAGCCATCGGCTCTTTAAGGATAGTCTTAAGCACAGGCAAATATTGGGGGGATAATTTTCCAGAGACTTGACCGTGTGCTGCGGCATCCGACACACCCAACGCGCAAACAGACAAACACGGGAGGCCATTCTGTAACAGCTTAAGGACGCACCTAAGCAGCTATACACACACCTACTTACGAGAAGCTGATGGCTGGTGTAAGAGATTGCGTTAACTGCGCCATGGGAGCTGCGCAAATGATAGTACTCTGTAAGTGGCGTACACCTCTGACAGCCTGCATGCTAAGCGAAGTTAACAGAATAGTGCCCAGGACTTACGCATTTAGCTCAAATCAAGCGTCTGAGCTGTTCTATAAATGAGGCGCTCTTGGTGTCCAAATACATGAAAGCAGGGGCAGAATCGGCCCTCGGGTGCACTTACAAAACATGCAAAAGCGCAAATTCCTCCATCTTTATGCTCTGCTGTGAAACCACCCCTGTGTGGCAGTGAGTGCAAGGAAGAGACTTGGGAAGGCCAGGTCTGAGGTTCAGGAAGTGAAGCACAAGATCCAGATCCATTTCTGGGTTTTGACATACTTTATTATCAGTGTTTTATACTACAGTAACTGTTAAATGAAAAAAATCTGCAACAATTCGTACCCATCATCTCTATAAAATTTCCCATCAACTAGAAACTGCCTCCCCAACTTATTGCATTAGGTGAAGCATGTCACAAAGTACCCTTGATTTGAAAATTAAAAAAAATATATAAGTAAAAAAAAAAAAAAAAGCGTCTAGTTTCCCGCTACTTTCAGGGAAGGGAAGCGAGGTTGTCCTTGGGTCTCCAATCCCTCTGATCTGGAATGTTTAAACATCGAGGCTCGGTGTCGAACCCTCTGCCACATGCTTGTTCTACAAGACCGAGTGCTTTTCCACTGGGCCAGTCAGATCCTTGGCAGCCGCTTCATCCAGGAACCAGAGCAGCTTCCCGCTGTGTGGCTGGACCCGGGCTGCGGGTAAAGGGGCCTTTTCTTCTGTTTCGAGGACACGCTGTTGAAGAGACAGAGAAGGGTTGTGAAAGGCTGGTCATGCATAGAAGCAAAGAGAGACCACAAGAATTGAGGCAGGGTACACAAGTCCAGATTAGTGACAGCTGGGGAACTACTTATGTCATGGATTACAAACATCCCCCCCCCCCCACCCCACCCCAGAGTGCAAAGACATGAGAGGATAAAAAGCTAAACATATTTTGTCCTGATTAAATCAGAATAAACAGAGACCAGCCAGGTAAAACTCTGTGTCTAACGTTCCAGTTGTATAGACACTGGGTGACCTTTCTGTGACTCTACATAAGGAGGAGGGGGAGGTCAGGGGCCATGCATGTGATGGGTAACAATGTAGGGAACATGGAACAGCATAGCACCTCGATTCCATGACAATAAAGAGCAACAGGACACTGAAAACAGCATGTTAAGAAAGCATGGGGTGCTCAGATATGCTGAAATAGACCGGTGCTGACCTGGGATTAGAGGTGTGCAAGAGGTTATAATCTGGTCTCTCCCTGACCCCCTCCCTAGTCAGTCTGGATCCATCCCCACCTCATCCATCTTCCTCCCCATTCCCCAATCTTTTAAATTCAAGAAAAACATATTCTTATTATTAACACTTTATGCTACGCAAACAAGCTGTTTTCTTAAATCACAAAGTCCATAATGACCTCATTATTCCATTGAGTTGACACCAGAGGTCCCCATCCCCAACATAAATGGATCTTTAGTCACCGATATCGCAGATTCCCGGTGGTCCTGTCCCCTTGCACACCTCTACCAGGGATTAGCACAGGACAAGTCTCCAGTGTCGCAGGGTTTCTCATCCTCTCCCTGACTGAAGACACGCAAGTCCTGCAGTCCCACAACAGCCTTTGGTCTCCAGGTCCAGAACTTAACGGGACCTTCTGCAGTTACCTTCAAAACGGCAGCTTTGCTGTCTCCTGTTGCCACGAACACCACAGTGCGAGCTGCGTTGAGCACAGGCAGAGTCAGGGTCACTCTCTGGGGTGGAGGCTTGGGGGAATCGCTGATCGGTGCAACTATCTTCTCCTCCTCCTGGGGGGGGGGGGGGGGAAACAGGAATATTAGCATAACGTCTTCCACACCTGAGATCCCCCAACCCGCTCTGTACCGTTAATGTGAAGTTACAGAAAAACACTGAGAGCTTATGCCTTTTCTCTTGAAAGAAAGGAGCCCTGATGAGATGAAATGAACCCGGACTCCAAATAAGCCCACTTAAGTATACACAAAGCATTTAAAAACACATCCAACCCCAAAACCAAAGAAAATAGTTTTTATCACTGCTTTGCTGTTTAACTATCATGTATCGGTGTGATGATGAGTCAGGGGAACACATCCTGCCATCCCACCTCCTCCCTGCTGCATCATTTTTCCACTTTCAGCACCTACAGGCTTCATTTACAAACAAAGACAGGGGAGAAGGTGGACAGGATTAAATTGGAAAACCAGAGCTGTTTCAATCCTCCCCCTGCCAGGGGCTCTACTACAACCTACTAGTGGATCAATAGCTCGAAATGAAAGAAAGTCAAGACAATGGCGGTGAACAGCACATTTAAGTATCCTGGATAGGAAAAGGAGGAAGGAAATGGGGTGATAGTTTGAAGGACAGGTAGGGTCCAATGAAGTTTTTTTGAGGCATGGTGTGACTACAGTATGTTTGAAGGCATCGGGAACAGTCGCAGTGGAAAGTGAAAGATTGAGGATATGACAGAAGGGATGAAAGTAGGAGAGAGAGTGCGAAGTAGACAGGTGGCTCGTACAAGGATGGACACCTTTCACAACCACTGGGGAAAAGGGATGTTCTCAAAGTGCAATTACAGAAGCCTGGATGCTCCCTTGGGGCTTCTGACGTTTTCTGAAGTCCTACGCGGCAGTAAAGTAACATTAGTGGAGCTGTGACGTTACGAGAAACTGGCAGACACAGGAAAGGGGTAACAGCTGTTATGGGACGACTGAATCTTGGACTTTGGGATCGAAGCCACGCCAATAAGAAAAAAAAAAGCGGTCCGTCCCTGAGAAATACTGTGATGTTGTGAGGCTTAAAACCACAGACTGTAATTGTGTTACCAAAAGTGCTAGACAGAATATTTAAAAAATGCCCTTCTTTGTACATTCCACTATCCATCCCGTGTATGTGAAGCCGCTTGCGCTTCTCGTTATCTGGTACCTCTAACAGCGGGTGGTCTGGGAACAGGGAGGCAGTATGTCCATCCGGGCCCAAGCCCAAAATCAGCAGGTCAAAGATGGGAATGTCGTCCTCCGGAAACTCCTGCAAGGGCAGAGGAGCAAAAAAGAAATTATGCACTGGGTGACCAAGGAAATTCGCTTCCTCACCATCTTCTCTCTCTTGTATGTACGCTCTCTTTATAAGCGAGGCAATAATGCGGCACTTCAATCCTTCCCGCCTCCCCCGAAGACAACAGAGAGGACAAGAACAGCTTTGTACCTCCTTCAGTTTCCTGGCATAGTCTGCAGCGGCCTCTTCCACAGGCAGCGCAGGGTTAATGGTCAGCACCTGGTTCTCAGGGATGGCAATCTTGGAGAGGAGGCTTGTCTGAGGAAATTAGGTGCAGAAAAAGGTATCAGTTTTAATGATTGGATTTAGAAGTCCCCAACTCGTCATCCTACACATGGTTCAACCGATAAAATCTAGCGGCCTCCGAAGACTGCGCTGACATACAAATATAGCAAAAACTCAAGGTCCTGGAAATAGTGCTGCTGCATGTACTAAGAGTGTGTGTATGTGCATATACATTTTACAGCAGAAAAAAAAACTTCTGTACTCACAGTGGTTTGTGTGTGTGTCCCCAAAATAAACAAAAATATATATATATATATATATATATAAATTTAACACTATATATCATTTTGCTTCACGGGATAAAGTCCACAAAACAAACCTATCTGGAAAACATCATGACTTGTAAATAAGGTTATCTATTTACACACACACAAATGTACAGGTTGTAGCTACAGATATGAAATCTGCACTGCTGACTGTAGTGTGGCTATAGATATGTGAATATATTTTGCATTATTGACTATAACATGTTTCTATAAATATGTGGATATACATAATCTAGTTGCCCACACTGTGTGTATACATATGTGGATATAAGCATAGCTAATCTTACTTTATCTATAAGCATGCAGATCACACTGTATGTACACATACATGGATATATATTGCATTGCTTATCTTACTTTAGCTATAAGCATGCAAATATTATTTTACACTGCTGATCACACTGTCTCTATAGATATGCTGACACATTTTGCATCACTGATCACATTGTATGTATACATATGTGGATATATATTTATTGCATTTGTATCCCACATTTTCCCACCTATTGGCAGGCTCAATGTGGCTTACATAGTTTGTTATGGTATAGTCATTTCCCCATCGCTCATCTTACTTTATCTATAAGACTGCAGATATACATTGCATTGCTAATCACACTGTGTGTATACATACCGTAGGTGGATATTTATTGCATTGCTAATCTTACTTTAGCTATGCATATACAAATATATATTGCACTGCTGACTATAACATTTCTAGAGATATACTGATATATTTTGCAAAGCTGATCACACTGTCTCCATAGGAGCCAGAGCCCTCCGTGGGCAGTTAAGGAGTTTGCTGAAGCTGCCCCTAGGCCTCACCCGGTAAGCTCCGTACGTGCTCTCGGGGTCGCTGAAGTCCAGCAGCCTCTCGTCGCAGAAGGCGATCAGCCAGTGCGGAGCGCTCAGGGCCCCGGCTCGGGGCGGCTCCCGGCTCAGCAGCGACACCAGGCCCCCGCCCGACAGCCCCAGGGCGAAGCGACGGCGGGGAGAGGCCAGGGCTCGGGTTTCCTCCTGGAGGAGCAGCTGCCACAGCGAAGCGGCCAACTCGGGAGGCGACGGGAAAACCTGCACCAGGCGGCCGAGCCCGGCAAGGGCACCGGCGGCCATCGGTCCCCTTTCTCACCTCACTCAAACACACATACACACCCCCCGGGCCCGTTCCCTACCGCTCAACCCAGAAGCGTCGCTCTGGTTCAGGAAGTGACCCTGCGTTCCGAGCCTCACTCCTATTCCAGAAGCACCACCAGCATTCCGAACCACTTCCCAGTCAAGAGCGTGGCTCGGAACGCTGGCGGCGTGACTTCCGAGCCTCCTTCTGGTCCCGGAAGTGCTTGTTTGTCTTCTCTCAGCTTCGTTCGCTCCATCTTACTCCGTTGCGTTGCGAGCCTCGCTTTCAATCCAGCGACAATGGGGGGAACAGCCAAAAGAGGAAGGGGCGGAGATACGTTTGCAACGCCCCCTGCCTTTCTCTACTACTGGAAGGGAAGTTGGTTGAGGTCTAGCGCCATCTTTGGTGTGGCAGGCGCTCTTAGACCCAGTGCGTACTGCTTTAAATTGTTTATTTCGCTTTCTGCATCTTGGGCCATCCGAACTCCTTGCATTTTTCATTTTTAAATGTGTGGATCACACTCTTTACTGGCATATACAAGTTATAACTAAATCGTAAGAAATAATAATAAGTACAGGTTATTAAACATGATGCACCATTGGAGATATAGATACATTAGAGCATATGTGTTTTTCTTGCCCGGATCTTTAGGATTTCTGGTCATCAGATTGGGACAGAATTTGTGCTATCTTTCAATTGAATCACCCTCTTTTTTTTATAGATTTTCGTTCTGCAGGGTTGAAACAAGCAGGAATTACATAGTAACATAGTAGATGACGGCAGAAAAAGACCTGCACGGTCCATCCAGTCTGCCCAAGAAGATAAATTCATGTGCTACTTTTTTATTTGTACTGTCCTCTTCAGGGCACAGACCGTATAAGTCTGGCCAGCCCTATCCCCGCCTTCCAACCACCAACCCCGCCTTCCACCACCAGCTCTGGCACAGACTGTATAAGTCTGCCCAGTACTATCCTTGCCTCCCAACTACCAGTCCCGCCTCCCACCACTAGCTCTGGCACAGACCGTATAAGTCTGCCCAGCACTATCCCTGCCTCCCACTACCGGCTCTGGCACAGACCGTATAAGTCTGCCCAGCACTAGTCCCGCCTCCCAACCACCAGCCCCTGCACAGACCGTATAAGTCTGCCCAGCACTAGCCCCGCCTCCCAACCACCAGCTCTGCCACCCATTCTAGGCTAAGCTCCTGAGGATCCCTTCCTTCTGCACAGGATTCCTTTATGTTTATCCCATGCATGTTTGAATTCCGTTACCGTTTTCATCTCCACCACCACTCTACATGGAGTTAGGTGTAACTATAAATTATTTGATGCACTATTAGCAGTAGCAATCTCTACTATTATAAAAAATTGGAACAATCATAAACTGGTTTCTTTTTGCTTTTGGTGGTCTACTGTATGTATGACTTTTAAATATGAAAAAATACTAGCTGAACGTACCAATTCTTTACCGGTATTTCATAAAACGTGGGAACAAGTAGCCAATTTTTGTCAAATTTCAACTGCTACTACTTATCATTTCTATACCGCTACCGGACGTACGCAACGCTTCACACTTGAACATGGAGAGACAGTCCCTGCTCAATAGAGCTTACAATCTAATTATGACACACAGGACAAGTAAGGGATAAGGGTTAGGACAGACAGGACATATCAGGGATAGGGGACAGTTGAAGGTTTAGGTTTAGGAGTTAAAAGCAGCATCGAAGAGGTGGGTTTTTAGTAAACCTGTCTGTTTTATTCTTCTTTAACCCAGTGGCCTAGCAATGGCGGGGCGGTGGGGGCGGTCCACCCCGGGTGTCAATGGGTGGGTGGGGGGTGCTCCGCTGGCGAATTTCTACCAGCTCTGTCCACCCCCCCCGACACAGTCCCCACCTGCCTACCAGCTCCGTCCACCCGGCACTGTGCAGCGTGGCGCCTCGCATCTGCAGCGCTGCTGTAAAGACAATTGCCTCGTCGTCCGCCTTTCCCGCACTGTGTCCCGCCCTCGAGGAAATAGGAAGTTATATCAGAGGGCGGGACACAGTGAGGGAAGGGCCGACGACGAGGCAATTTTCTTCTTTTACAGCAGCGCTGCAGATGCGAGGTGCCACGCTGCACAGTGCTGGGTGGACGGAGCTGGTAGGCAGGTGGGGACTGTGTTGGGGGGGGGGGGGGCGCCAACGCCAGTAGGGGGGCCGTGTTGCCCTGCACCCGGGGGGGGGGGGTGCGCAGCAGCAATCCGCCATGGGTGTCAACCAACCACGGAACGCCACTGCACTGTACTGTTTAAGATGCTTTCCTTTTCCTTATGTGACTTGTAGAAATGACTGCTTATGGTATGCTAGAATTGCTCTATAGGTCCTGAGTGTTTGTATTCTCGGTATGCCTAGTACTGGATTTTGGAGGGGGGGGGGGTGTTAAAAAATGACCAACCCCGGGTGTCAACTACCCTAGGTACACCACTGCTTTAACCGTCTGTAATGGCATTCTATATTTAAGGATATTACATTGTATAGAACTTTTTATGACATCCTGGTTAGGACTGTGTTTCTTTTGTTTATTTGTATATTTTTTTTAAAACTTAATAAATACATTTGAACTTTAAAAAAAAAAAGAATTTGATGCACCAAGGCCACAGCAGGCAAAGAGAATTGTCTAAGCCTCTTGAAACTAGCGGCCAGGCTCAAGGGCTTTGCACAGCAGCTGCATTTCTCTGAAGCTTCCTTGTTTGTTGTGGCTAAATACCTGCCACACAAAGCAACCCATGATGAGCCCAAACAAAATGCAAAACAAATAAACAAAGCCAGGTCTGGTGCATTGTGTCTGATGCTCTCTCTCTTCCTGCAGTTTTAATCCCCTGCTCTGTTCATGACTGTGTATGAGCTCAGGGTGAGTGACTTGAGCTGTTGTGCCAGAGGTTTACGCCCCTGACAACAGAAATAATGTTTCCAAATGGGACAGTTTGCACGGACCACAAAAGTAATAAAGTGGATTGGGTTGAAAATGGAGCCCCCACCTCTAAACTATTCTAACTTTTACAATGTGGAGTATAGCGGGGGGGGGGGGGGGGGGGGGGAATAAAGAACACTGACCCTTCCCCTATACACAACCTTATGGAGGATAGGCCTACCTCTGACAATACAGGAACCATGGCAGTAAAGAAGATATGACATCCCAGTGATGTAAGCAAATAGCAGGTCAATAGGCTAAGCGCCAAAACTGTGCACTTACACTGGAGACCGCACTGGCCATGCGCACATGCGTCGGAACTAGTGGCAACCATGTCTTGCACACAGAAAAACTGTATTAGAACATGTCAGACTGTATGCACCTACCGCTGCGCAAATGCTGCCTATTTAATAACTTTCCATCATGTGGAAGATGTATGCAATCATCAGTCCAGCACCAGCAATTTTTTTTTCAACTGAGCTCTTCATGGAAACCAGAAAAAAAAAAAGAAAAGAAAATGGGCTTGCTACTGGCAGAATAGGGATGAAATCTTCAGTAATGCTACCGCAGAGAGTGCCAAGCTTTTTTGTTTCATTGGAGCTCATGTTAAAGCCCTGTCCTTGCATTTGCACAGAACAGCAGCTTCATTAGAAACAGCAGAACACAGGAAACTTCTGGATTGCAATCAAATTGTGCTACCAATGAGTTTGTTTAGGTTTAACAGCAGCTGATCTAGCTGTGCAAACAGTTCCCGCCTTGGTCTTAACTCCCAGATCAGCAGGGCTGGCAACAGGTCAGTTTTTAAGGATAGCCTAATGGATATGCTTGAGAACAATTTGTATGCCTACAACCTCTTGTATGTAAATTCCTGCCATGCATATTTATTAGGGATATTCTGAAACCTTGAGCCCCTAGAGCAGCCAGTCTGGTTTTCAAGATCTGCACAATGAATATACACGAATAAATTTGCATATAATGGAGACAGCGCATGCAAATTTTATCTCATGCATATTCATTGTGGGTTGTCTGAAAACCTGACTGGCTTCATGTGTCCCGAGGACTGGGTTGAGAAGCCCCGCTTGAGGATTGGGGTGAACACCAAGGAGGTAGTAGAGCAATAAGGGAGGGGGGAGAGTAGTGAAAACAAAGAGCTGCTCATTGAAGGCAGGGGTCTGCACAGTTTTCCAGAGCTGCCAAATTACCTAGTTCCAGGCTGGATATTTTGGGACATCCCTGGTTTTGAACTTAAATCCCAAAGCAGTGTGGGATTTGCATTGCCTGATCCTGCCCATTGAAATCAGTGCTGCAGGTCCCATAAAAATGCATCAGAATTGGGGACTCAGATATCCAGAATCTGCAGCCTGGAACTGGGTAACTTGGCATCTCTGGTTTTCACCAATGTTACTGCCAGTATTGGCTTTCAAATGCTTTCATCCTGCCACAGAGCACCTTCTTCTAGAGTTCAGAGAGTAATACGTACAGGAAATATATCAAGATGTGATTGGAAATTCTTTGTAATCAAGCAACTGACTTACAATACAACTGGAAGTATTTTACTACTTTTTGATACATTTTCTTAGTCGCTGATTGCATTTTTTGTGGTATTTGAGCCTCTCCCCTCCCCCATACATTCTACACACTTCTATTAGCAGTACCGTTTCCGGGGGAGGGGGGGGTCCCCCTTTACAATACTGTTTGAGCCCTTTATCTTCAGTAGAAATGGGAAAGTCTCAGCTTAATACCATTTCTTCATCCCCAGGGAGTCGCTTTATCTCCTGTGCCTCAGTTCTAAGCCCCTGCTGTGCTTCTTCACTTTTGCAAGGAAAGATTATGTTACAAAGAGATTGGACCAGAAGATCTGTAAACATTTTGGTTTTATACGAACTGTAAAAATGTCCTTTATTAATACAAGATGGTACATCTTTATATTGATCTGCTGGTGGCTTTAAAAAGATTCAATGACAAACCACTTTTCACTGTATTAGACCTGTTAATACCGTAAAAAAAACAACCCAGCATGTCAGATTAAGCTACATCACTCAGATTTATAGACACAGTCTGTCAAAAGAAAACATCCCCAAACTTCAACATCTATGGTTAAGTTCCTTTCCTTCTCATGGAACAGGGTTTTTTCTTTTTTTTTTTCACAAACCAATGCTGTTCGATTGTAATGTTTTTTTTAATTAAAAAATTTCCCCTATAATTGGGAGAGCAACTTCCCTCTCTATCAAGTAGAAGGAAGAGTGTTTGGATCCAGTGTGAAGTGGACCGACAGACGGACTCCGTGCCAACATTGTGTAGTGTTTATTTCACCTTTGGTGTGCAGTGTCTCATAATTTCAAGATAAGGCACTGAAAAAAATCTGATTATTGCTACCAGCAACACAGCTGGATCAGTGCTGCCTCTGGCCTGGATTGGAACTCGGCTCCGGTGAATCAGAGTATGGATGTTGTGTTCAGAGAGAGAGCATGGAACAGTAGCATTCTCTCTGCCTGGGGCTAGTGCAATAACCTACAAGCAGTCAAGTTTCTGCAGGTTCAGCTGGTGCCCAGCCTTACAGCGTGGGGGTGGATTAGATGGGGTATTTGTTTTCTGTCATTATCTATTTTGTGAACAGCTAATCCACAGATCCAGTAGGACCCCAAAGAGTAAATCCATTGCTCTCTCCCAATGCTAAGTACTGGCTTTTCCAAGTCTTCCTGGCTAACAGTGATTTCTGGGCTTCTCTTCCAAACACTTTTCAAAGCCCGCTGCGTGAACTGTTTTCACCACATCCTGTGCCTAACAAATTCCACTACGTAAGTGTTCACTGAATAAAAAAAATCCTCTCTTTGATTTCAAGCGTGCTAAGTATTAGTTTCATGAACTCTGCCCTAGTTCTAGCACTATTTGAAAAGGCACGAGGCCGTTCCCTATTTACCCATTCCATGATTTTATACACCTCTCCGATCTTGTTCATCTTAGAGAACAAATTATTTCTGTCCAATTTCGTTGTAGGTCTTCACCTATCCATCCTCAAGGAGTAAGAAAAAGCCTGTGTATTAAATCTGACATTCTAGCCAAAAACTGTTTAACATAAATATGCAGCTTTGCATTCAGGAAGGGAGATTTGGAAAGCCCAGGCCACTCTCGTGGACCAAGACTGGTTAAGGCCTAAACTCCCAGAAGATGGGTCAAGCTTTCCACCACAGTAGCTATCTTGGTGCATTCAGTAGTCCTAAGGTATAATGAAGAAGATATCTGTATATTATCACACTGTTAGGGCCAAGAAACCCCACCGGAACAGGAAGAGGGTTAAGAAGCTACATGCTTAAAAATCAGATTGCAGAAAGTCTTAGTGGTTCTAAAACACCTATAAAATTCCCTTCTTGTTGTGGATTTTAGTTTGGGGGAGTGTGCCAGGATTGAGCAATGTCTGGGAAGCTGGTGAATAAACTGGCCTCAATTCACCGCTGGTCCATTTTAAGGGGATGGAGATATGGATGACTGGGAAATAGGAATGAAAAATAAAAATGGAGGGGGGGGGGGGGCAGGGGACTACCCCTCCCCTGCTAGCAAATGAAGGATCGTACTCCCAAATAGAAAAACCATAGAGCACCAAAGTCCATAAATTGCAGACAGAGCAGGGGGCCTCGCCCCAGTCAGAGCTGAGGAAGGTGAAAGAGGGGGCGCTGGGAGTTTACACTGGTTTCAAACACTTGCAGGTTATTAAGTAGTAGGGTTTTTTTGTTGTTGTTTTTAAACAGATGTTCTCAAGTCCTGTAACCACATCACACACAAACTGCACTTTCATCTAGGAGAATACAAAGCCCTGGCTGGAACAAAAAGGCACTTGAAGAAAGGAGATCCTGGTTATAGATGTTGTGCTTCCCCCCCTCCCCCGCTAACCTCCTTGTCACACTCACAAAATGCTAATCACTTCTTTCAGCTCGATGACCTATATACCGGGAGACTGCCTGAAAGAGGGAAAATAAGAAATGAAAAAAAGCCTGCGTGTATTTGTTAAAAGAGACCTGTTGTGATACCGGTGACGTGGAAGAGACCTGCCTTTTCTGCTCGGGCTGGTTCTGTGAACCGTGTCAAGGAGACCTGCCCTGAAGTCTGTGCACTGGGTAAAGGAGACCCTGCCCCATGCCGGGGCTGAAATGTAGACAGTGTGTCAGGGCATCTGCTCTCTGTTCGATTGGGATCCTGCGGGTCACATAAAGGAGTGTAAATGTTGTTTCCTTTCTAAATAAAGGTTTTACATTAAAATTAACCTAATTTCCAGGCAATGGCATGCCCGAAGCCTCGTTTTCCCTTAACCTCAGCAAAAGAAGAATGTTTAGATCCACTTGTACTGTAGCAAATGGCGGCATGTCTACATCATGAGTCAGCAGAAACTGAGGCACCGTCATCTGACCAGTCTTATACTGAAGCAAGACACCTGTGGTGTCAATTACCAGCAAACAGAATGGCCAGGCAGTCTCAGCTCTGACCCAGGAATGGGCCTGAGGGCCACTGGGCCACAGAAATTGACACTAAAACCACCAAGTAACAGAATCCTCTAGGCACGGAGCCATTTTGTGGCCTCAAACTGCTCCCATGGATGCAAGGCAGGTCTCCTTGAAGCAGCATGGGACAAGAGGACTCATGCACCTAGGAATGAAGCATTTTCTCTGCAGGGAGGGATTGTGGGAGCTCCGAGACACCAAAGGTTGAGGGGGGGGGGGGGGGGGAACAGCAGTCAGAGAGAGAACTGAGCCAGAATAAGCTCTCAAGGATCAGTGGTATAGATGAATCCTAACATGGCCTATGAGGATCCTGAATGCTTGCCACCCTCTTTGGCTTTCCAAATGAGGGTGGTGGGAGGTGGTGATAATATACCCTAGAATTGGAGCCAACCAACGTGCTCTGCTTCCAAGGGTTCCCTCATGGCGATCCTGAAACAAGAGAAAGTCCCTATCTGGGTCAGATCGATGGGTCAATTCCCCTTCCTCATGGTCTGCCTCCTAACTGGAAAAAGAGACCTCCGCCCGTCACCTGTTTAATACCATAAATACTCCCCTCCCCCCAACACTGTTGCCTCCCTGAAGTTACAAGAATGTGCTCTACATCCCTCACACTGACCCGTTCCCATTAAAAAAAAAAAAAAAACACTGACCCTAGCAGGCCATGAGGAATCGCCAGGGATAAGTACCATCACTTACGGAAGAAAAATAAACAGCGTCTTTCAGCCCGAATTTAGCAGCAGGCTTCCTGATCGCCTGAGCAAGCATTTGGGATCCTTCTTGGTACCTATAATGCTTTTGGAGGTTAGGAGGGCTATGCATCAAAGTTAATCAAGCCCACGGTAAAACCAAGGGGGAAATAAAAGTTTTATCTGTCTATCGTTGCAGCTGTGTTCTAGAAACATCACATGAAATCAGGGCCAATTAATCCTTTTTGCAGATCCCAGCGATGCGTTCAACGCAGTCTCTGTCGTTACTGGCAAGAGAAAAGGATTATGGGGTTACTCAGCTGTCCGTACTCTGCAGCACAGGAAGGGAAGTGTTAACGTTGTCAGAGAGTTAATGGACTTGGAGGAAGCCGTTCATCGGTGTTAACCATGTGCAGCCGCCACTGGGAGACTGAGGAGTGGGGGGAGATGGTGCTTTTCTAGTGTACAACGGTGCTTTTCTCTGCTGAAGGGTTTGTGGGTCTCCCCCACCCCACCCCCGCCTCCATCGTGGCAACATCACAGCGAGATTTTCCCCGTCTGAATGCTCCCAAACAGCCTTTCGTCCAGAGGTGAGTAACACCCTTGCTTAGCATCCAGGAAGTACATGTGGTCTGTTGTGTTGCGAGGGTCAAAGCCTTCCCTCTGCAGGCGGGTCTTCTGGATTTTAAAGGTGCCTTGGAAAGAAGGGAAAAGCATATTAAAAGAGGAACAGTTAAGGCTTTCAGAGAATGACACGGAGACGGGGAACTGCAGTAACCACAGGGATGGGGACGGAGACAGATCTCACGGGGATGGGGACAAACTTTGTCCCCGTATCATTTTCTAGTTGGAAGGGTAGAGGGTGGTGGTGAGAAGGAGGGTTATTATAGGTGCTCTTTTTTATTATTGTTTTCTCTTTGTAATTTATACACAACAGTTGCACAGTATATTGTTCCTTTTTATACTTTAATAAAAAGATTTAAACATAAAATCATAAGTGTTCACAGCTTCTGCAGATGAGGACAGAGCCCATGGGGATGGGGATGGAGACAGAACCCACGGGGACGGAGTGGGGACAGTCCCAGTGTCATTCTCTAAAGGCTTTCGACAAGCATTACAGGGGCTCTCAACAGAGGGCAACCACAGGTGTGAGACCCCAATTCTCTTCTCCCCATCCAACACGTACTGTGGGACCCTCAGAACTGCTTAATTGCCCCTGCGCTCAAACTTTGACTGTCAGCTCGCTGGCACAGGGATTCACATACACACAATCTTTACCTTGTGGAGTCTGCAAGCGATCGTTTGGTAAAAGTCAACCTGCAGTTACCTTTCCCCTTCCATGAAGGACATAGGAGTTTAGTTGGGATCACCCTACAGAATCAGGCCATTTATTTGGGTTGCTCAGAGGAGTAACAGAGAGGACCCAGTATCTTTTACTCAAAGCAGCCCCCAGATCAGTTCTACGTACACACAAACCACCAAGAAAATAAACTGGACTTGAAATGTAGTGCTTGCACAGAATACAATGACTTTACTTAGGGAGAGAAGCCTCAAACCGGGGCACTGGTGAGCACGTACCTGTCTTGTCAACTTGCGGCAGGAAGCGGAGAAAGACGGGGCGGGCATAGGAGGGCAGGGCCTTCTGAAGCGCCTGGTACAGGACGCTGGGGCTCACTCTACCCTGAGGGTCAGCAATGGCAGCCATCCCCGCCTTCCCTTCCACACCTGAAAAAAGAGAGGGTCAGAGCGAGCAGAGATACCGACGGCAGCCTGAGGGGAGGTTGTAGGGAGGCCTGGGGTCTAATCTCGGCTTTGCCACAGATACATATTGCTGGCCAAGCCGCAGACGCTTGCTCTACATGTGCCTTGAACTATTTTTGTTGGTAAAGTGGAATCCAAACATTTCTGCTTAATTACATTTAAGTAACTTCTGCATCCTCTCCCTCTCCCCAATCCCCTCCAGTACCTGGAACTTCCACACCGTATACTGCCACATCTGTCTGACACAGGACACGGCTCAGTATGCCCTCCACTTCCATTGTGGACACGTTCTCACCCCGCCAGCGGAAAGTATCACCGCTGCGGTCCTTGAAATACATGTAGCCAAGTTCATCCATCACCAACACATCCCCTGTCAAGGTGTACAAAAAATACAGATGCTAATCCCTTCTAATTCTGGTTACTGCCCCTGCTTTTCCCCTTTTGCCCCTCTCTCCACCTCAGCAATACCTGTATCCCTAGTTATTGCCCCTGCTTTTCTTCACTTGACCCTCTCTCTCCCCCCTCACCAGTTCATGTATCTCTGGTTATTGTTCCTTCTTTCCCCCTCCTGCCCCTCTCCACCATCTTGGCAGTTCATGTATCTCTGGTTATTGCCCCTGTTTTCCACCTCCTGCCCCCCCCCCCTCTCTCCCCTCAGCAGTTCCTGTGTCTCTGGTTATTCCCCATACCTTTGGCAGGCTTTATCAATAAACTAGTACCTGACAGATAT
The DNA here is from genome assembly GCF_901765095.1 of Microcaecilia unicolor. Lineage (NCBI taxonomy): Eukaryota > Metazoa > Chordata > Amphibia > Gymnophiona > Siphonopidae > Microcaecilia > Microcaecilia unicolor. The sequence goes on along the minus strand of NC_044033.1, from coordinate 200,341,942 downwards.
GCGCTGTCCCCCTTCTGGAAAACATTCAATGCAATCTTCTTATTGGTAGCTGTCTCATTCACATAACCATCAAATCGACGCAGAGGGTCCTGCTGGTTAATACGGCCCACGAGCAGACCCGGCTCCCCTGAAGAGAGAGGGGAATAGAGGGTGTGAGAACAGCCCACACTTCCACACACATGACAGGATGGGCAGGGGGGAGTTACAGAATAGAGAGTTCAAATCCCCAGCTGTCACTGACTCAGGGGAAGTCACTTTCTCTTCTGTATCTTAGATCCACCTATGAGGTGCTCTGGGGTTACGTTTAACATGTCTGTGTGAATAATAGTACACAATTGATTTCACGCGTGTGCTCTTGGGGATTCCACCCACTGAAAGGCTCAAAGGACTTGTACCTCTCACTGGATCACAAGTCCTAGCAGAGAGTGGAGCAGGGTAAAACCAGGCCCAGATCAGTCTATCCTGCAAACATGGAGGCCACTGGCAACCTCAGCAAAAGGAACTGCATCTTAACAATATAAGCCAAGCCAAGCCCACCCCCCTTCCCGGGGCAACCCCAAAGAAGGGTTTAAGTGCTCACCTGACCGGCAGGGAATGCACAGCCCCTGGGCATCTCGGATCAGCTCCATGGTATCCTCGTTCACTTTCAGCAGCTGGATTGGATAGACGTTGGGCAGGATCCGGCTGTTAAACCCACAGGCACCAACCTTCAAGAAGAAAGAAAGGGAGAGGGGAGCTGGCTCAATGGAATCTTCCAGAATCCAATAAAGAGAGATTCAGGAGAATATTCATGGACACGGTGGGTGAATTGTGGGATTGCCGTGGGGGAAGGGGTCGAAGCTAAAGAGAACCTTTCAGAACTGTCCTTCAGGGGAACATTCATGGACACGGTGGGTGGACTGTAGGATTGCGGGGACGGGGTCGAAGCTAAGAACCTTCTGGAACGGGAGAGGGAAACAGAACCTTCCAGAACTGTCCTTCAGGGGAACATTCTTGGACACGTTGGGTGGACTGTAGGATTGCGGGGGGGGGGGGGGGGGGGGGGGGGAGGGTTCGAAGCTAAGAACCTTCTGGAATGGGAAAGAGAACCTTCCAGAACTGTCCTTCAGGGGAACATTCATGGACACGGTGGGTGGACTGTAGGATTGCGGCGGTGGCAGGGGGAGGGTCAAAGCAAAGAACCTTCTGGAATGGGAGAGGGAAAGAGAACCTTCTATAACTGTCTGAAACCGAAGAAAGATAAGGACGGTTTAGATCTCTCCCTAATGCTAGGCAGAAAACTCATAGAACCTTCCAGAATACAGGATAACCAATTCAAGAGAAGTGTTTAGAACAAGACAACAGAGACTTTCAGAACATCGGAGACACAAGAGTTACCCTTTTCAAAAGATAAGACTTTTCTTTTCATTGGCTCCTTTAGTCAACCCTCAGACTCTTCTGCTCTGAAGCCTTTCCAGGCCTAGTGTGGTATATCAAGTGAAATAAATGAAATGAAACCTTCTCGAATATGAGGCAGAGAGCTCCAGGGAGCCTTCTGGGAAGCTCAGAACCATCCTCTCTCCCCCCCCCCTCCCATATTTCTGGGGAGAAAGCGAATACCTGGTCCCGGCGGCTCTCCAGTGCCTCCCCTCACCTTTCCATCCAGGTTGGCGATGCTACAGTTACATTCGGTGGCACCGTAGAACTCTCCGATCTGCTTGATGTGGAAACGGCGGGTGAACTCTTCCCAGATAATGGACCTCAGCCCGTTACCCACTGCCAGCCGCACCTGATGCTGGGTCTCTGCCTCTCGCACTGGCTGATTCAGGAGGTACCTGCAGATCTCCCCAATGTACTGCATTACCTGAGGTGGGGAAAGATTACAAACACGGTGGCCTAAAAGTTAGACAGAAATGGTTAAAACCATTTGATTAGTTTTTCTTCTAATCAGAAAGGGTTCCAGTAGGTTCAGTCACCACCTTAAAACGGAGGGGGTGGGGGTGAACTTCTGTACAGGATTTAAATTCTTACCCTAGGAACATTTAATGGGGTAATTCGGCGCCCATACCGGCGTCATGTCAGCAACAACGCACCTGCATTTAGGCCTGCCCCCACCATGTCAACAGCAGGCTTAAATTTGAATAGTAAATGTGACACTTTAGCATAACTTACAGTATTCAGTATGTTGTAAGTGGGAGTTTGGCCCATGCCTATGCAAATTTAAGCACCTTGCTATAAAATAATGGGGGAAAATGCTCAGCGGTTGAATGTGAGGTGTGATGGGCTGTCCCGGCGCTCAGTGTGGTTCTGTGCGGGAGACCCAAGTTGGATTCCCAAGTCTGGCCTCTGTTCCTCTCCTTTCAGCATCGGAGGGTGGGGTTGACAGAGTACACTCCGGGCGCGCACACGCACCACGAGTGAGATGTAAGGTTCTCCACTGCCACCGGCCGAGGACCAGAGCAGTGGAGGCTGGGCTGCATGCGGAAGCCTCGTACTCAACTGTAGGCGTTATGGAACAGCAGTGACTGCGGTGTGCTACTGCAGAGCTCCCTAATGGTGACTTAGAATTAGTGCAGACCAAGCTGGAATGCGGACGCTCCTTACCGTGCAGTTATACTTCACACAGTCATCCCAGAAACGGCTGGCTGAGAACTTCTTCCTAATAACAACGGTAAGGCCATACAGGAGACACTGCCCGACCCCCATGATGTTACCTAGAGAGAACAGAAGACAGACGTTACTGAAATCAAAGGTTAAGTGGCTTTCTCCACAACCGAAACCGCTTCCTGCTACTGCCCCTCTTTCTGCCAGCTACTAACTGTAACCTAAAAGCCCCATAATATCCATTCTCCCCAAAGTTGAGGTGTACCATCCCCCCCCCCCTCTCCCCTCACACTGGTGTACCATACCGGCAGAGTGATAAAGTGGCAGGGAGTTATACAGGATGTCATCCTGACGCATCCGGAAACCATACTGTCCAAAAGCAGCGATGCGATAATACCTGTAGAATGAGAGAAGACAAGCCGATACGAGTAACAAAAAAATGTTACAAGCTTATTGAGCAGGCGCAGAATAGCACCCTAGCCAGTGTAGCTGACCGTGGTTGACATTCCTAATCCCAAAGACAGCAGGCACAAGACCCCCACCTCGTGGTTATGTGGTAAATGGTGGCAGAAGTGGGATTAGAACCCATTCAGAAACAAACATAGAAAAATGACAGCAGATAAAGACCATATGGTCTTCCCATCCATGTCATCTACTCTCCCTATCACTCCCTTAGAGATCCTATGGACTTGTCCCAAGCTTTCTTGAATTTAGATACTCTTTTCGTCTCCACCACATCCACCGGGAGGCTGTTCCACAAATTCACCACCCTTTCCGTGAAGAGTCTGTTGCCTTTCACCTTCATCCTATGCCCACCTCGTTCCAGACCTTCCTTTCAACTGAAAGAGACTCGCCTCCTGTGCATTTATGCTTCATAAGTATTTAAATATCTCCCCTCTCCCGTCTTTCTTTCAAAGAGTACATATTGCGATCTTTAAGTCTGTCCCCATATGCTTTATGACAAAGACAACTGACCATTTTAGTTGCCGCCCTCTGGACTGACTCCACCCTCCTTTTGAAGGTTTGGTCTCCAGAATTGTACACAATATTCTAAATGAGGCAGTGGTGTGCTGGTAAATGTTTAACAACAGGCTCTCTCCCCGGTCCCCCTCTGCGCCCCCCCCGTCTCCCTCTGCACCCCCCCCCCCCCAAATTGCAGAGCTGGCTATAGCCGGGGAGAAAGCCTGGGGGTGGGGGGGGGGGGTGGCAATGCATTACTCCAGGAAAAAAAAATTAAATGATCCCAGGTTCCAATCTAATTCATGTTTAATGTGTGATAAAATGCCATAAATAAGTAAATAAATATAAACTTTTAATGTTGAGCACCTGATTCTCAAAGTGAACATATTCCAAACACTATAATGAAAATAAAATGATTTTTTTTCTACCTTTGTTGTCTGGTGACTGTTTTTCTGATCATGCTGGCCCAGTATCCGATTCTGCTGCTATTTGTCCTCTTAACTCCGTTTTCAGGGCTTCCTTTCCATTTATTTCTTTCCTTTCATCCTTTCTTCTACATTTCTGGTCCTCAGCTTCTGCCTATTTTCTTCATCCATGTGCAGTTTTTCTCCTCTCTTCCTTTTCCCTCATCTCATCTCCTTCCTCACTCTTCCCTCCTCTCCATCCATGTCCAGCATTTCTTCTCTCTCCCCTGCCCTCCATCCACCCATGTCCAGCGACCCTTCTCTCCCCCTGCCCTCCATCCACCCATGTCCAGCGACCCTTCTCTCCCCCTGCCCTGCATGCACCCATACCCAGCGACCCTCCTCTCCCCTGCCCTGCATGCACCCATACCCAGTGACCCTCCTCTCCCCTGCCCTCCATGCACCCATACCCAGTGACCCTCCTTTCCCCTGCCCTCCATCCACCCATGTCCAGTGACCCTCCTCTCCCCTGCCCTGCATGCACCCATACCCAGTGACCCTCCTTTCCCCTGCCCTCCATCCACCCATGTAAAGCAGTGACCCTCCTCTCCCCTGCCCTGCATGCACCCATACCCAGCGACCCTTCTCTTCCCTCCATCCACCCATGCCCAGTGACTCCCTTCTCTCCCCTGCCACCCCCTCACAAGTTGTTCAGCGAATTCTCCTCCCTCCCTCCCTCTGGACCCGGTCCCTCACCGACCTGACTCTGAGTCACCCTGCCGTTTTTAAAGCGCGAACCGGCAGCGGGGGAGAGTCAGCGCTGGCAGCAGGCAGGCAAGACTGCCTGCCCCGAAGAATCTGAAGGACAAGGGTGACTCCTCAGAGTCAGGTTGGTGAGGGACCGGATTCGGAGGGAGGGAGGAGAGCCGGCTCGCGCTTTTTAACAACCGGCTCGCAAGTCGGAAGAAAATTTAACAACCAGCTCTTGCGAGCCGGTGCGAGCCCGCTCCAGCACACCACTGAAATGAGGTCTCACCAGAGTCTTATTCAGAGGCATCATCACCTCCTTTTTCCTACTGGCCATTCCTCTCCCCATGAACCCAAACATCCTTCTAGCTTTCGCCATCGTCTTTTTCTACCTATTTGGCCACCTTCGCTTCCTAATTTAGATATCGGCTTCTGTGCCTTGTCTTAGGGATGGCTGTGGACACTGTGATTTAAGGGAGGGGGCAGGGAGCAGCCGTGGATGTTAACCCACCTGCTGTGAACAACGATAGCAGCCTTTGGCAACCCTGTTGTCCCCGAGGTGTAGATGTAAAACAGACGATCTGAAAAAAATCCCACAAAGATGACTCGTTATTTGGGGGTGGGTGGGTGGGGGGGAACAAGCAGCAGAATGTTTTCTTCCCAAATCTCTACACCCACCACTGAAACTCCTGATAAGGGAGCTGAAAGCACTGTTAAGCAATCAAAAGTTGCAAGACAGAGCTTTGCTATGAGTCAGAGGCAGTAGGAGGGAGCACAAGCAGCTGAGAGCAGTGGCATAGCTACGGGGGGGGGGGGCCTCAAACTGGCTCCACAGCCCCCAGTTTGGCTGGTGGGGGTCCCACAACCCCTGCCAGTGAAGGCATTAGTCCCGCGCTGGTCTTACATTGCTGGCATCCTGTCCTGTTTTTCAGCTTACGCATACTCAGTTTCATTAAATCGAGAGTGAACGGCGCTGAAAGCAGGACAGGGCGCCAGGCAATGTAAGAGCAGCGCGGGACAAACACTTTAGCCAAGGTACCTTCCAGCAGTGGCGGGGGAGTGGCAGAAGCGGTACCTTCCAATGGCGGCAGGGAGGCAGAAGTGGGTGGCGGGGGAGAGCTGTGGCAGCGGGATAGGCAGCAGCAGTGGCAGGGGAAGGGCAGCAGTGGGGAGGCAGAAACAGTGGGGGAGGGGGGGAGCGACAGCTGCAGGGAGGCAGAAGCAGTGGGAGGGGGGGCAGAGGTGGCGGCGGGAGGTAGGCCAAAATGTGCCCCCCACCTTGGACTCTGGCCCCCCTTCCCGTCGGTCTGGCTACGCCCCTGGCTGAGAGAGCTCTCAGACAGTTAAGAGGGGTCTTCTATTGGACAGAGGCTGAGGGATAGAGAACAGCAAGGCTTCCTGCGTCTTCCAGAATATTCCTGCCGAGTAGCACAGGAAACCTCAAAGCAACCTGTGGAGTGACCTCCAGAATTAAACCAAGGTCCCGAGGTTTAAATGTGGACATTCTGAAAATAAATCAAGCAGGAAATAAACTTCATGGTGGGGAGGGGGCTGTTTTTCACCCAGCAAGCTGGCTGAAGCCTCCACCAGCTTTATCAAGGAATTTAATGGCCAGAGCAGGGGGCTGAGAACCAGGGTTCAAATCCCACTGCAGCTCCTTAAGTCACTTAACCCTCCATCGTTTCAGATACAAACTTAAGACTGAGCCCTCTGGAGACAGGGAAATACCCTCTATACCTGAACGTAAGTCACCTTGAGCTATAACTGAAAAAAGGACTGAGCCAAACTGAAACAAAACAAAACAAAAAAGAGAGAGAAACAGTGGTATGAACTGGCCAGCTTAAGGAAGCCTGGTCTCATGTTGTGGCTGCAGCTTATGAGGATTTTCTAAACCCTTGGCACACTGAGCCGGGCGAGCTGAGACATGGCAGCCTGTACTGTTACCATTTTTAGCTCATACATGTGTCTCCGGTTGTGAAATACACAATCTGCTGATCTGAGGCTACAGCTTCTCCTAGGCATCCCTCGAGAAGCGGCTGCTCCTCCTCATCCCGCGACTGTCTCAGCTGCTCAGATCTTGTGCCACCAACATGCAAGTAGGGGAAAGATCACACCAGACTAGCCAGAAAGGCTGCCAGGCAAAAGGTCCTGCCCTGATCTGTCAGGGCGGGGAACTGAAGTCAAGAAATGTTATTCAGCCCTTCTGCTCCAGGACAGCAAGACACTCTCTTATCCTGCTAAGAGTCATCGCCCTTAGGGGTTGAAATGGAGACAGCAGATTTGGGGGGGGGGGGGGGGTGGTTCTTAACATTTTCATGCCTGTTTGTACATTTGGCACATACACTGGCTACAATGCCACAAAGTGTCTCTCTGTAATACATCTAATATCTTTGCACAGCACTGGATATCTTGCTTAAAAAAAAATCTCCTTTATGCAAACTGCAATGTGATCTGTCACAGAACATATCCCATGCTTTCTATGACACTTTCACTCTGCAGTAAAGGAGAACAGTTAAAGACAATTTTTACCACTATACCAAGTTAATGCAGTTGAAAAATTCAGAACAGTACCGTGCAGGCATTCCAAGGTCTCAATTTTACAGAAAAGGAGATTTAAGGGGATGCATTAGACCCCCCCCCCCCCCCCCCCCCCCCGCAAACACTGCTGTACAAGAGGTGCAAGACAGTTGAGTCAACAAACCACACACACACACAGCAGAAACAGTGGCAAGATTACCGCTAAATCCTTTGGCGGGACACAGGACTGGAGATTTTGACGCAGCACCCAGAAGTGGGTCGAGGTGCTCCGAGCCGGCGGGCACCACCTCAGGGTTAAAGTCCCCGCTGCAGAATTTCAGCATGTTTTTCCCTAGTAGTCCATTCACCTCCATCACAGCTGCAGAAGAAAAGGAAAAATAAAAAAAATGCCCCATCGTATTAATTAAAGTTGCATGGCGCAATACATCATCAGACACGTTAGATTAGACAGAGCACAGAGAGGCTCATATCCGGATCCCTCATTCTCTGAGGGGTGCTGAGAATCCAGACACCCTGCTCAACTCATTGACATCACAGAACTATATACTGTTCCTTGTATAACTCAGACACAACGTAAGAATCAGCCATACTGGGTCAGACCAGTATCCTGCCAACAGTGGCCAATCCAGGTCACAAGTACCTGGCAGAGACCCAAATAGTAGCAACATTCCATGCTACCAATCTTTCCTCCAGGAACCTGTCCAAACCTTTTTTAAACCCAGAAACGCTAACCACATTTACCACCTCTGGCAGCGAGTTCCACAGCTTAACTATTCTTTGAGTGAAAAAAGATTTCCTCTTATTTGTTTTAAAAGACTTTCCATGTAACTTCATTGAGTGTCCCCTGGTCTTTGTACTTTTTAAAGGAGTGAAAAATGGATTCATTTCTACTCATCCTACACCACTCAGGATTTTGTAGACTCAATCATATCTCCCCTCGTCTGTCTCTTTTCCAAGCTGAAGAGCCCTAACCTCTTTAACCTTTCCTCAAACGAGAGAAGTTCCATCCCCTTTATCATTTTGGTCGCTCTTCGTTGAACCTTTTCTAATTCCGCTATATCTTTTTTGAGATACGGCAACCAAAATTGAATGCAATAATCAAAATGAGGTCGCACCACAGAGCAATACAGAGGCATTATAATATTCTTGGTCTTATTTTGCATCCTTTTCCTAATAATTCCTAGCTTCTTATTTGTTTTTTGGCTGCCAATGCACACTAGGCAGAAAATGTCAGTGTATTTTCTACAATGACACTCGGATCTTTTTCTTGGGTGCCGACTCCTAGAATCAAAAAACTATAAATTTGGATTATTCTTCCTAATCTGCATCACCAAATAAAAAAAAAGTGACAAAATACCAGGTCAGATACAGCTGCCTAGGTATTAACGCAATGGATTTCTCATTCCATTCAGAACATCGGAGTGACAGCCTACCAATGCCACCGGAGAAACCCAGCCTAACATCCCCTCCCTGAATTATTCCAAGTTCCTGAAGATGAAATCAAAGCTGTATTCAAATTGTGGCACAGAAGAGGAACTTGGATTTGGAGCACAGATGTGACTGTGGAAGTCACCCCTTCCCCCTCTCAGGGGATATCAGTGATGAACCTCAGGATAACGAGGAGCCCTGGAACCAAAGGTTCTAAAGTGGATTTTAAAAAAAGACCTTCTTACACCTGCATGAGCAGCCATGGTCTAAATTCAGAAATGGCGGGACTAGGAAATATAACCTTGAAAGCTGTGATCACACTGAATGTCACAGAAAGTAGGGTGTGCGCCACAAATTCTCATCTAGATTGGGTGTTAGTGGTTATGAGAAAGTGGGGGGCAGCAGGCTTCCACACTTGTCCGTAGGACTGGATGGACAAACAGCATTAAAATGTTCATGTCCTTGTCAGAGGCCCCACCCCCAAGGCATCAGCCAGTCAGCGAGTGCCAATCTCAACTCAACGTGTAATTAAACTCTGGAATTCGTTGCCAGAGAATGTGGTAAAGGCGGTTAGTTTAGCGGAGTTTAAAAAAGGTTTGGACGGCTTCCTAAAGGAAAAGTCCATAGACCATTATTAAATGGACTTGGGGAAAATCCACTATTTCTGGGATAAGAAGTATAGAATGTTTTGTACTTAATTGGGATCTTGCCAGGTATTTGTGACCTGGATTGGCCACTGCTGGAAACAGGATGCTGGGCTTGATGGACCGTTGGTCTTTCCCAGTATGGTAATACTTATGTACTTATGACTTTAATTCGGGTCCTGTCCCGTAACTTCCATCCCGGCCTTAATCCCTGGGCTGCCTCTCCTCTTTCCGGACCTGAAACACAGGCAGTAAAGCTCCCGGAACGGAACTCCTTCAATTGGCAGGACCAACACAAGCCACACGCTTCACACCCCATCATCACAAATGACTTACCTGCGCTCAGCTCTTCTCCAAAGATCAGTGCCTTGGATTCGGAACTGGCCATGCAGTGTGCCAGAGAGTCCAGCCTGAGGTTGAAGTTGATCAGGGCGGCCTGAATGCCAGCTTTGGCCATGCCCAGCCAGAGCCCCACGTACTGCGGCCGGCTCTCCATGAAAAGCGCAATGATGTCCCCCTGGCGGAAGCCCCGTTGGGTCAGGAAGTTGGCCACCGCGTTGGCGTACTCGTCCAGCTGCCGGAAGGTCCATTTCTCATCTGTGCTCTCGTAGATCAGGGCTACCTTGTCAGGGTGTCTGCGTAATGTCTCCTGGAAGACCCCCGGGATGGAGGTTTTGGACTGCTGATGCTTTCTCAACTCCCACTTGACACGGAGAAGAACAGTCAAACCACTAACATTTGAGGGGAGGGGGGAAATAAAAAATTAAACCAATTACTCTCAACACCCAAATACAACAGCAGGTCTAACCTGGCCCTTGAAGCAGTCCGCTAGGTCCTTGGGCTACCTGAAAATCGATTATGTGCAACCACACAGTAAACACCCTGGCTACGTTTCTCCTACCCTATCTATGGCAGACAGATCTCATACTTAAAAGGTTCAGTCCCTAGCTGCACCCTGCTCCTCAGGGTCACTAATGGGAAGAAAGACCGAATCGTTTAGCTTTAGTAAATCATGATTGAAAGACCCACACTGCCTGCCGGGTCATTCCTGTGTGCACTGCCAGTCACGAGGCTGTCTCTCTGTATCTAGGACAATTACATAAGTACATAAGTACATAAGTATTGCCATACTGGGACAGACCAAAGGTCCATCAAGCCCAGCATCCTGTTTCCAACAGTGGCCAATCCAGGTCACAAATACCTGGCAAGATCCCAGAAAAACTCAATACATTTTATGCTGCTTATCCTAGAAATAAGCAGTGGATTTTCCCAAGTCAATTTAATAATGATCTATGGACTTTTCCTTTAGGAAGCCATCCAGACCCTTTTTAAACCCTGCTAAGCTAACCGCCTTTACCACATTCTCTGGCTCTCTTTCCTGATGGGAAAATGAGGGTCTGGGATCCCATACTGAACTCAGTCCCAACTCCTTGGTAATAATCTGTAAAGCCATTGCAACTAGCAAGGCTGAGGTCCTAAACATTAGGCCTGTTGGTGGGCACTGACCAGTGTGCCTGGGTTTCTGTGGAGTTGAAGCCTGCTGATATGAACCCGGCTGCCCCTCATCTGTGCTTCATTCTCTGCCTTCTCTTTTACCCTTATCACTACTCTAGGAAATGAAAAGGAGGAGGAGACAGGGCCTGTTTCCATACTGCAGCCTTCCTACCTAGACAGTGGCTGAGGGCGATTAAGCCTGGACTAGTTTCAGTGTCCAGTATCACCACTGGTGCAATGCCACTGGTCCCAGTTAGTCTCTGGCTTGGAGTAGCTTAATGGCTAGTGCAATAGACTGAGAACCAGGGGACTGGGTTCAATTACAATTACAGATCCTTGTGACTCTGGGCAAGACACTTAACCCTCCAGTGTCCTGGTTCTTTTTAACATCTTTGTGAGCGATATTGCAGAAGGGCTGTCCGGTAAGGTTTGTCTCTTTGCTGATGATACCAGACTCTGCAACAGGGTGGACACCCCGGAAGGTGTGGATGACATAAGGAAGGACCTAGCGAAGCTGGAGGAATGGTCCAATATTTGGCAACTAAGATTTAATGCTAAAAAATGCAGGGTCATTCACTTGGGTCACAAGAATCCAAGGGAACGGTACAGTATAGGGGGTGAAGTGCTTCAGTGTATGAAGGAAGAGCGGGACTTGGGGGTGATTGTGTCTGATGACCTTAAGGTAGAAAGGGCAACGGTCAATGCCAGAAAGATGCCTGGGTACATAAGGAGAGGGATGACCAGCAGGAATAAAAGAGGTGATAGTGCCCTTATACAAGTCTCTGGTGAGGCCCCATTTAGAGTACTGTGTGCAATTCTGGAGACCGCAGCTACAGAAAGATATAAACAGGATGGAGTCGGTCCAGAGGGCAACTACAAAATTGGTCAGCGATCTCGGTCATAAAACATACAGGGACAGGCTCACGAACCTCAACATGTATATGCTGGAAGAGAGGCGGGAGAAAGGGGATATGATAGAGCGTTTAAATACCTCAGTGACATTAATGTACAGGTGAGCCTTTTTTAAATGAAGGAAAACTCTGGAATGAGGGGGCATAGGATGAAGTTAAGAGGAAAAAGGCTTAGGAGGAATCTAAGAAAATATTATTTCACGGAAAGGGTGGTGGAAAAATGGAATGGCCTCCCGGTAGAGGTCATGGAGACGAGGACTGTGTCAGAATTGAAGAAAGTGTGGGACAGGTACGTGGGATCCCTTATGGAAAGGAAGAGATAGTGGTTACGGAGGATGGGCCATTTGACCTTTATCTGCCGTCATATCTCTCTGTTTCTAAGTACCTGTATATAATATGTAAACCACTTATATCAGAAAGGCTGTATATCAAATCCCCTCTCCATCCCCTTCTCTGCCACTAGTTTGCACCGAGCTCTCTCAGATTACATTGATGCGTCTCCCCCATCCCTGGGAGGCTGTTCCAGGCATCCACTGGCTTTTCCCTGCAGAAATATTATCTGTGTCTGCCCCCGCTTGGAGTCTCATCTCATGACCTTAGAGCGTTCTGTCCCCTGGGTACATCTTATCACCCAACACACTGAAATGATGTGCTTATTCACGGGAACGGACAGCCTCACTGCCAGGAGTGGGGGAGGAGTTTGCTGGTGCAGTTAACCCACACGATGCCCCTTTGGATCAGCAGTTACCTGTTCCGGGCAGGGGGCATGCGGTGTGAAAACACAGGCTCGGAACCGATAAGTCTCTCTAGTGGCTGAATCTGGGACAGAGCTCCTGGCTCCCTTCCATGACACAGAATGTCTTTAATCCGGCCTGGCACAAAGAGATCCATTCAGTCGCTCTGTGGTCTCCCCCTCCCCCAAACCTCCTTCAATTGACTCCCAGAGGCCTCTTTAACCTTAATCCCCTCTACTCTCCAGATCATCAGAATGTTCTGAACAGGAATTTTCTGTCCTGGCTCATGCAAGACACCAGCCTGAAGGGTGGGGGGGTTGTTTACAGCTTTCAGTTACTTGTGTGTTTCATACAGTACATGTGTGTATCACAGCTCTGCTCACCCTAGGGATGTCTACACGCAGCGCACATCTAGTACACATCATCTGGTCACCATGCAATTGTGAAAAGATGTTTTCCACACGTTAAATCTCTTTGTAAAATGCTCCCCTTAAGGTACAAATTGGTGACAGACAGTGGCTGCCAGGAGAATATCAGGGGCAGTTGGGGAAGTGTATCCAGCAAACGAGGGCGTTGAAACCTGCAAGGATTTTTTTCTAATTCTAATTGTTATTATACATGAATGACTATACATTGTTAACTTTTTGCATCTAGCATTCGTTTCCATATTACATACTGTAATTACTCAATCATTATTTATTTTATTATTATTAAATATATACTATCCTACATCACTCTTTGTACTGTTAATCACAATAAGCTCTTAGCCACAATGAACCAGATCTATTGGGATAATGTGGGATATAAATGAAATAAATAAATAAATACAAAACAATAGGCAGTCATTGTCCAACACTTTGAGAGTGCGAGGGAGAAAAACATCCACTTTACTGGCTACAATTCAATTTTTTATTGATCACAGAACAGGTTGAGGAAAACGCATCGCCCACTGACACCAGATCGCTATCATCAGTTGCAATGCCCTGCCAGCTGTCTGATGACGTCAGCTAGAACACAGATAGGGCATCTTCTGGCTTTCTCACTCTGCAGTAACTAAACTTGTACGTTAAAAAAAAAAAAGTAAATCAAGATTTTACCCAGTAAAAGGAATAGATAAAGAGCTGGAAATCATGAAGTGGAAATACACAGACATGTCACCAGATCTTACAAATAAAAAATACTACTTCTTCTCATATTTGGAAGCTTTACTGCAGCTTCATTGATCCCAGATGTGCCCAGCATGTTGCTCTCCAATGGCAACAAAAGTAACAGAACTACCTTAAACTTTTAAAACTGTAAAGCTGATTCAGGTTCTGCAGGGATGAAATAAACTTTAACCCCACAGTACTGTTTGGATGGAAAAGACACTCACAAGAGATCCCTGGAGGCCGTCTTGAAGATGATGCGGAAGTATCTCCAGCCCCCGCTGCTGATGTAGACGCCGAGGGTGGCAGCCAGGCTCCAGGACCAGGGCATTCCCAGGAAGCGCATCAGGCCCAGGGAGCCCAGGGAGAAGGTGTAAGCCCCGATCAGCTGCATCCTGAGGGATGGACAGAATCTTAGTACAGTGTCTGGTTCAAATTCTTTCAGTAACATCAGAAGGTCACCTGCCTACACAGCACAGCTGTGTGGGACGGCAGCCAAAAGTACTTAACCCCTTCTGAGTTTGGACTGAGACAGCGATGCTGTCAGAAGGAGCACTTAACCCATCAAGTCCAGACCGAAATGCACTTCCCTCTCAGGGTCTTATCTGGTTGAACAAGAGACGTAGTCAGCGAACACACTCAATCCCTTGAGATCCAGACTGAGTTATGCTACCTCTTGTACAGTAACACTTGGTCAGTAAATGCACTTAACCCCTCCAGCTTTCTCTCTGCCCTAGAATGGCACTAGCCTACAATCCGACTTCCTCCTTATGCCTGACCAGGTCAAAGGCTGCTCTTGCTGGAGACTGGCACTGTGGAGAAGCAAGGGAAGCGGGGTTATATAGTGCTTGAATCACAGCCTAACCTCATCCTAATCCTCACCCATGTTGCTTGCACAAGTTCCTTCCTCTGCATCCCAGCAGCAGAGGTCATCCTTCCCTTGGCATCGTCAAGAGCCCTTTAACCCAGTGGCCCTGCAAATCCTGCCACATTCTAAGAAAGCATCAGAGAAAAAAAGAACATATTCTGATATCCCCATTGGCAGCTTAGAAGCTCCACAACCAGGAAAACTTCCAGGAATGATATCTTCCCCAAAAGGGACCTCTGCTGCCCAGACCCAAGAGCTATTCCCTATCCACTCCTGCAGCCCAGGCGCTACATTTTCAAAATCCTCTGTTACACAGATCCCAAGCCTTACTTCCAGACCACCCCCTGTAGTGTTTTACAGGCTTTAGAAATCCTTTCTCCATTCCTATGTTCATGCCCAGTTCCCTGCTTTAGGTGCCCTTCGTTTACAATATCAGGGTCAATTATTGACAGCAGGAGATGACGGATCCCCACCCACTACTATGATGACCATACCCTCAAAACACCCAATGACACACAAGCCAGGAAGTTAAGATGATTGAGGCTTTTGAAAGAGTACAAACAGTAAATCACCCTTATGTGTGGACAACAAACACCACGATACCCCTTCCACTCACCATCCCCAGGATCTCAGAGAAATCCACTGATATCCCTCTCCAGATCTCAGGGGACCCCAATGACACCCCCTCCCCAGATCTCAGGGGACTCCACTGATACCCCATCCCCCTCTTACCCTCCCCAGTTCTCAGGGGACCCCACTGATAGCACTCCCCCTCTTATGCTCTCCAAGGTCTCAGGGGACCCCACTGATATCCCTCTCCTGGAATCCCATACCCTTCCCCAGATCTCAGGGGACACCACTAATACCCCACCCCCTCTCCAGATCTGAGGACCCCAATGATACCCCATCATCCTCTTACCCTCCTCAGGGGACTCCACTGATACCTCTCCCCCTCTTTATGTACCCCAAAATCTTGGGGACCCCACCCCCTCTTACCCTCCCTAGATCTCAGGGGACTCCCTCTTTTATGCACCCCAAGATCTCAGGGGACCCCCATCCCTCCCCAGATCTCAGGGGACTCCAGTGATACCCCTCCCCCTCTTATGCACCCCACCCCCTTCTTACCCTCCCCAGATCTCAGGGAACTCCACTGATACCCCTCCCTCTCTTATGCACCCCAAGATCTCGGGGGACCCTCATCCCTCTCTTACCCATCCCAGATCTCAGGGGACTCCACTGATACCCCTCCCCCTCTTAACCTCCCCAGTCCCCAGGGGACTCCACTGATACCTCCTCCCCGAAACTAACGTTTCTCAAGAACTGCGAGACCACAGCATGAAAGATACTAAAGAAATAATGACTTTCCCTCATCCCATTCCTCTGACCCACCAATGCAACTTTGCAATTACCTGCAAGCTGCACGCCAGAGCTCTCAGCAATGAACTCACTTAATAAACAAACAAGAACCTGGCACCGACTCCTCTAGCCCGCCCCGCACCATAGAGAGGAACCTAGCCCGCCACATTCTACAGACCAGCCCATCGGGGCAGACCATAGAGAGCTGCATAATCCCCCTGAATCATAGAGAGGAACCTAGCCCGCACACAATCTAGAGACCAGCCTAGCCAACCGCAGACCATAGAGAACAGGAGAGATCCCGCCCAGACCATAGAGAGGCATCTGGCCCGTCCCACTAACCATAGAGATGAATGCAGACCTCCTCCACACCATAGAGATTAGTCCGGTTTCCGGGCTGGCCACTCCCTCTCGCTGGTCTCTGGTAACTTACCTAACACAGCGTGCTCACTCCTAAAGATGCCAAAGTATGATATAATGTTTTTTTTTCCAATATATAATTTATTGCAAATTAAAAAATGTCTGGGAGTGATTGCAAATAAAATTATTATTATTTTTATGAGGTTGTTACTGCTCTGCTTGTATTAATTAAGCCAAAGTGATAACATTATAAATTTATGTTTGCAATACATTTTATTGAATTTCTGTAATAAAGAATAACAAAAAACATTGATGAAATCATACAATGACAAGTAATTATAAGCATAATAGTGTATATACCTTTAAAAATAAACATGTATTTTCATAAAAAACAAACCATATAACAGGTAACCAACTAACAAAAACTGCTAGCAAAAATCTGCCAAAGATGAGATATTCAAGGGTATCGCATTACCTTCAAGATTCTGTTTCAAATAATACCATCATTTATAGTAAATTATAAGTAGAGGAATGTGGTAGCCGTGTTAGTCCACTCTTAAGGTTATCAATAGAAATCAAACAAAATAAAACATGGAAAAGAAAATAAGATGATACCTTTTTTATTGGACATATTAAATGTATTAAGTTATGTCCAATAAAAAAGGTATCATCTTATTTTCTTTTCCATGTTTTATTTTGTTTGATTTCTATTGATAATAGTAAATTATCAAAGCGGAAATAACATACATCCCTGTTTACAAAGCCCTGCTAGCAGTCGCCAGTACGCTAATGCCGCTTTGTAAATGGGGGGTAGTGACATAGCATAGTAGGTGACAGCAGATAAAAACCTGCACGGCCCATCCATTCTGCCCAACAAGACGTAAAGTTCACATTTTAAAAAAAATTATGCCATTTTCTATATAAATTTTGCACTTTAAACATAATCTTGAAGGCGATGCAACGCTCTTTGGCTATCTCATCTTGGGTAGATTTTCACCAGCAGTTTTGTTAGTTGGTTACGTGTTAAGTTATATAGTTTCATTAGATTATTAACTATAAACCCAGTCATGGAAAACGGGGCATACATTTTCTTCTGAACATATCTCATATACTTTAAAAGGCTTCTCGCTCCTACAAATAGATCCATCAGCTGTTCTTTCTATCTCATGGACGGCTATTACAGAACTCACTAAACGACTGACGAGCTGAATTACATGGGGCAACCTTAATTGAATATTGTAAGAAAGAAATTATACCTAGAGGCTTAAGAGTTTTAAAACTCCCGAAAATGTTCAAGGATGACCCAGAATTTCTTTCTCAGTGAGCAGGCATACTGAACAAGTGCTCTTTAGACCTCATGGTACTTATTATAGATAAAACTACCACGGTTGCCTCTACCATAAAAGATGAAATTGACAAGGCTTTAGACACATTGAAGAATCAATGCACGGCCGACATCGTTTCATGACAACATGAAGAGTTGAAAGCAAAGATCGACTCATTTCACCGCTCTCTCCAGGAGCAGAAGATTAAGAAATTGCAGAGAGACGAGGGTGACTATGAGAAGGGAACCATATATCCATGGTTGCAACAAAATGGAAAATCCAATGCCCCCCCCCCCCCTTTGAAGGCGATGAGAGTGACCGCTCCTCAGGATCAGAAGATGCTCCTTTTTTAGGGGATCCTTGAGGAAGAAGAGGCAGGGGACGAGGAGGAAGAGGAGAGGACAATGAAGAGTGGATCAACAAGAATATCCAACCAGACAAGGACAAACTTAGATCCAATAGAGAAACCAGAAGAATTGTCTGTTATCAATTTATTGAAAGTAGTTTTATCCCCTATTGAGATATCCCTGCTATCTAAAGGACTTTCCTTTGTACCTACACAGCAACACGACCTTTTTCAATGCAGGATAGATTTAGAAAGATTTCTACGGAAATTGCAATTAAAAGTCTTCTTTGAAGGTCGAGAGAGTAATACAATAGATGCCTCTAGAGTGAAATTAAAATCAACCTGGCTCTCCCCAGGCCCCCCCTCCGACCCCACAATCTCCATCTTTAAGCAAGTAGTTTTAAAAGATTTGGTAAAAATGGAGCAGAATTGACTAACTGGCACAATCTGTCTAAGCAAGAACATGAGGCCATTACAAAGTTAAAAACCAATCTGGAATTGGTTATTCGCAGAGCCGACAAGGGTGGAGCAATAGTGTGCCAAAACCGGGTAAAGTATGAAGAACAAATATACCGTCAGTTGAACAATCCTCTGGAATATATACTATTAGAAGAAGATCCTACTGATGCTTTGAAAGCCCATATATTCCAAGTGACAGGTGCTGCTTACGCTAACAGCCTTATTACACAAAAGGAATTCCAGTTCCTAAATCAAGACACTCCAACTATACCGGTCTTTTACACCCTGCCTAAGGTGCACAAAACCCTGGTGAACCCCCCCTGGGCGCCCTATAGTATTAGGGAGAGGCTCATTACTCGAGCCCCTCTCCATATACATTGATACGTTCCTACGGCCATTAGTACCTTCAGTGAAATCTTACATCAGGGATTCAACACATTTCATGCAACTACTAGATGAATGGGGAACTCCTCTACAAGATGTCTTGTTAGTCACCCTGGATGTTGTTTCTTTGTACACGTCCATTCCCCAAGAAGAAGCCCTTGAGATTATAGAGTTACTGCTTTTGGATCAACAGAGAGAACAACTTACTGCATTTATAGTAAAATTGGTGATCTTAGCCATGAAAAAGAATTATTTCCAATTCGATGGAAAGATTTTTCAGTAGATTTCGGGAGTTGCAATGGGAGCTACCCTAGCACCCTCCATTGCGAACCTATTTATGTCATGCTTCGAAGAGAAATTTGTATATCCAAGTTTATTTTGGAAACATGTCAAACTATGGATTAGATTCATAGATGACGTGTTTTTGCTCTGGCAAGCTGACCTGACTACACTCACCAGTTTTGTTCAATACCTGAATTTATGTCACCGAAAAATTAGGTTCACCTATCAACTAGACATGAATGAAATTAACTTTCTAGATGTAAGTGTGACAAAGGAAGCTTTCTCATTCAAGACAACAGTATACCGGAAGAAGACGGATGTAAATAGTTTGTTACAGTATTCCAGTTGTCACTCGAAATCCTTGAAGGACAGCCTATCGTTCTCGCAGATGCTATGTTACCGTCGCATCTGCTCAGATGAACAAGACAACAGACGCAAAGCTAAGGATTTAAGAGAGCGGCTGCAACAAAGCGAATACCCCAAGAGAGTGGTAAAACAAGCCTATCAGAGAGCTAAATACAATCATCGAGACCAGCTGTTACATCAAACCACTAAAACTATGAGTGCATATCCTAATGAAGATGATATTTTAACTTGCATCATAAGGTTCACCACCCAAGCTAATAAAGTCTCTAAAATTATTGTGGACCACTGGAGTATCCTGCAGACCTTACCAGGTTTTGAAAACACACAGGTAAGATTTGCGTATAGCCGCTCGAGAAATTTGAAAGAAATACTGTGCCCCTCACTATTACCAGCCCGTCTAGACGAAACACGGATCTACAACGGTCATAAGAGATGCAATGATTGTTGTATGTGCCAGACGATGTTAGAACTACAACAGTTCGCACACCCATTGACAGCTAAAACCTACACTTTGAGAATAAACACCAATTGCAGATCCGATCATGTGATCTATTGTATATTGTGTCCCTGCAATAAAACATACGTGGGGCATCCAACCACACCCTTATATGTTCGCCTAATAGAGCATAAATAGTGCGATTAAAACAAAGAAGAGCACTTCACCACTGGTGGTACATTGTGAGTTATTACAGCACACATTTACCCAACTCAGATGCTTTGTATTACAACAGATAGAAGAGTCCCAGAATCGCATCAGAGCTGACAGAAAACATTTACTGCTCCAAAATGAACGCTGGATATTTCGGCTTAAGTCTTTAGCCCAACAGGACTCAACGGGAAAATAGAATGGAGCCATTTCTTCTAATTCACAACTTATTTTTTACCTTGATGTCAAATTATGCTCAGAGATATGTACGTACATACATCCCCGCAAAAGTCCAGCACTGATTGGCCAACTAGAAAGTATGGTGTCTGACGTAATTAGATTTAAAGGGCAGCCATCTTTACAAACTTGTCTTTCTCCGTTTCACCATAGCGAAGATAAAATATAGCGTGGAGGCTCTTCAGTAGCTACCAACGCCTACACGATGGGTAACTTCTTTCCTTTTCTCACCAGATATCAATGGAGACCACAGACCCTGAGGCACATTGTCGAACCGCTGGCCACCGTAGGTCGTGGTCAGAACTCCAGGTGGTGGAAGGACCACAAGACTCGCATAAGAAGTGAAACGAGTAGAGAATAAGCGAGCAACAATATAAGCTAAGTAATCTATAAGATTCGTTAAGATTGCATGCTCATAATAACAACTAATGCAAAGCTATTAAGCTACAGGTTTTTTGGCCGATGATGAAGCAGTCCAGCCCCTGAAGCTATAATAGAGCTGGAGGCTTCTCGAGGCCTTTTCCTCTCAAAATACGTCTAGTGTTCAAGCTAAGATTGCTACACCTTGACAGAAATATACTTTTGCAAAGAGATTTCCCTACTTTTCTAGATAAAGTTATATGGTTTTACATAAAAGTAGGAAAAGACAAGGAGTGAGAAATATACCTATCAATCCAGAGATAAACGAGGAGACTTTGGATACTTAAACAAAGGTTATTGACAGGAGACGACAAAGTAATGTGTTTCAGTCACAGGCTTGCCTCAGGTGTCTCTACAAACGATCTTTCAAATAATTTCCAAAACATGAAAACGTATCATAGGAAATTGAGAATATAAATTGGACTATCGGGATCCTGTAAAGATATGCCTGAAGGGACACCTGGTCGTGAACAGCGTCTCTGATACTGATAATTTAATTTAATTTATGCTGTTTCTCTAATTTTTCTATTTGTCAAGTAGTTCTTCAGGTTTTTTTTTGTAATCTTTGTTTTTATAATAAAGCTAGCAAGAGGTGATAGTAACCTCTTAGAACAGCTTTTCCTATTTCCCACATTGTAACATTACACATTTTTGTCTACATTTATGCAAATTGTACATCTACCCAGGAAGCTGGGCAAAGCTACACCTGCCACTCCGATTAAGATTTTATTGGAGTTGCTGTTAAAGCTCACTCCAGCCCATCCAGATCCTTCCATATTTGGATCACAGACCATAGAAGTCTGCCCAGAACTGGCCTTACTTCCCACCTACTGGATTTACATGTACTCGCCTCATAAATGCTTTCTCCAGAGTTAAAGGATGGCCTTGGGACGACTCTAGCCAGTTGGGTTTCCAGGATATTCATGATGAATAGGCCTCAGACACATCTGTATGTTCTGGTCTTCAATGAAACAAACAAGAGGGTGAGGAGGAGCCAAAGAGGATGTCAAAGTCTTTATTGGAAACAGCTGGAAAATGACCCGACACAGCCGTATTTCGGCAGAAAGGCCTGCCAAGCAAATCTCTTGTTGTTTTGGAGATGTTTAACAACAAAGAAGAGTGGAGGAGTAGCCTAGTGGTTAGTGCAGTGGACTTTGATCCTGGGGAACTGAGTTCGATTCCCACTGCAGCTCCTTGTGACCCTGGGCAAGTCACTTAACCCCCCCATTGCCCCTGGTACAAAATAAGTACCTGAATATATGTAAACCGCTTTGAATGTAGTTGCAAAAAAACCTCAGAAAGGCGGTATATCAAGTCCCAGTTCCCTTTCCCTTTCCCTTGTCAAAATCCTAGTTGTAGCTTTCCTGTGATATCCTCGATGATTTGCACAACAAACGTTTGCAAGTTTGAAAACTACAGCGTTCCAGTGTTTTCAATCATCAATGATATCGCAGGAAAGCTACAACTAGGATTTCGACAACACTCTTCTTTGTTGTTAAACATCTCCAAAACAACAACAGAGCTTTGCTTGACCCCTGAGGCAGGCCTTTGTGCCGAATCACGGCCATGTCGGGTCATTTTACGGCTCTTTCCAATAAAGATATTTACATCCTCTTTGGCTCCACCTCACCCTTTTGTTTGTTTCTTACGGTCACGTGAGGTTTGCTCCTCCTTTTTGCTTGTCCTGGTCTTCATAGATCCAGGCCTATTCATTGTGGATGTTCTGAATGACTTGGGGTTTCACCAGTATTGTGTTCTGCCAAGTGAGCTCGATCATTAAAAGACAGATTTTAAGCCATGCCCCAGCTCCACCCAGCCATGCCCCAAGACCTGTCCACACCACCTCTGGGCTCCATCTCCTGATAGACCTCAGCCACAGCCCCAAAAAGATGTCTGCCCCTCGGGCGGCAGGAGACACTTTAATAAAACGTCATCTTCTGCTGCCACAGGTCCAGTCTTGTAGTGAGCTGTGAGATTTTGCAGTTCTTTCTGTAAGACTGGTCCCACGGCAGCAGGAGATGACGTTGCTGAGTGGAAGTTCTTGGCTCTCCGGCGGGCAAGCAGAAGATGACCTGTGAAAGTGGGAGTTTCCCGCTGAATGCAGAAGACTAGGCAGGTCTGGAACCCAATGTTCTAGGTAACCCAAGAGGAAGGTTCTTAAATATGCAAAAGTAATTTTGGGAAGGCACTTGCTCCTGAGGGCTGAGTGGTCTCTGTGACGGTAGTAGGCCAGTGGGCTTGTCCATCTAGATGTTAGGATGCAGCTGATCATTTTGCGCTGCACCCAGTAACAGACACTACGCTGTACAAGAAAGTGGCTGAAAATTATTTTCTTGTGCTGCAGTTTAATTTGCAGCTAAACGAGCTATGGCAAATGCTATTCTTTGGACTAAAACAGAAGACACCACAACCTGATTTATCCTTTCCTTAAAAAAAGAGGACTTTCTTAAACTTAGTCAAATCTCTCCTTTTTTGTGTTGTGAGTTCTGTCCTGTAGTTGCCTGGTTTTATTAAACCTGGTCTTGGAGCCACTACTTATAGAATCGCGGATATAATGAGACTTTTTTTTTTTTGCTGTGGAGAATGGCAAAGGAAGCTCAGCCAGCATTCTTTCACTGGGTGCTGCCAGAGTCCAAGTTGATCTTTTTGTTGTTTGAGGATGTAATTGACTTTAGAAGGAACACATCCTGGGCTTTGTATGCCATTTTCCCCTGGCAGTATCCAGAAACAGTAATCTGAGCTGGGACACACAAACTCTGTCTCTCTCTCTCTCTGTTTCTCCCCCTCCACCAAAGAATGGCATCTTTACATCCTGCCTCTTCTCCCCAGACAACATTGCCCAGATGGATTTGGGAACCCTCACTGGAACATGTTCTGGACAGGTTCACTCTTTCTGTTGCTCATTGACTGCAAGGTGTTGTTCCACCTCCATGGTTCTTAAAGGCCCAACTAGCTTCAGTGGATGAAAGTAAATTGGAAAGGTGGGTGGATTAGAACCTAAATCCACAGTGCACAACACTACAGCCTAAGCCATGGTATAGACCCTAGAGCTTCCCATCTGATTAACATATATTTTATTCTAAGGAGAATAACTTTCTCTCTGCCTGATTATTTATAGAGCTGTGATTCATCGCTAGAATTATTCATAGAGGAACAGAATTTAGTAGTAAACCTTCAGCTTCAACATGTAAAACCAAGGAAGAGGTCCTGACGGTTAATGTGCATGACGCCGTGTTTTTCTGTTACACTGGAAGTTTACTTAGGACTCAGCGAAAAAGGCTAGTGCCTGGCCGTATATGGGGTGTAGCATCCCCAGACTAGACTGCAGAACAACTGCAAGAAAAATATGGAAGGGACAACGGGGTAGTAAGACCCAGAGAATAAAGAGGTTTGAACAGGATAGGGACCATAGCTAGGGGAAAGGATGCCACCCGAACTTCAGCTGATCCAACAGCTCCTTGTTTTCATGGGCAGCCTGATCTGGTCCTGGTTCAGTCTCGTGGCATGCGTGATCTTGTAGCTTTCCCTTCTCCTATGTATACACTGGGGGTAAAGCCAGGACCAGTCAAATCTTTCCTCCCTGACCTGGATACAGCCTGCTGACAACCTTACTTGCAGAGCTATAATCCCTGCTGAGATCTGCTAGGATTATTTTGGGATGTACGTCTCTCTCGTCTGATGTCCCCCGATGGTCCATCTATCTGGGGCAGGGGGCCATGGCTGAGCTCTTTTTGGGAAAGGTGCTGGCGAAGAACAACAAGGACCGGGGTGAATTGGATACAGAGTGGGAGCTGAGCCAGCGACTGGAGAACAGGGTGGTGCTGCTATACTTTGGAGCAGCGAGGTGCTCTCGCTGCCAGGAGTTTGCCCCCATGCTGAAGGATTTCTTCGTCCGGCTGACGGATGAGTTCTATGTGACCCGGGCCAGCCAGCTGGCCCTGGTGTACGTGCCGGGAAGTGGGAATGAGGAGGAGGAGGATGAATTTCTGGATGAGATGCCCAGAAAATGGCTGTCCCTGCCCTTCAAGGATCGAGGGTTTAAACAGTAAGCATATCCCCCCGAGCTGAAGACAGTCTGTATATCTGCAGAATTTTACTGACGCAACACTGCGAAGACACACGATGGGGGAGAGTATAGAGGCCAGGTTACCCAGTTCTAGGCTGAAGATTTTGGGTCAGTCCTGGATTTCTGATCACCACCATCCTGGTGCATTACGGGATTTGCGGCAATGATTTCAATGGGCAGGATCAGGCACTACAAATCCTACACTGCTTTGGGATGTAAAGTTCAAAACCAGCTCCCCCCCATCATGTATTACCTCAGTGTTTGCTGCTGGCGTGCAGCAAGGCAGTATCACGGGGTGGGGGCCCAGGTACATATATCTGAAGCTCACCTGCTGGAAAACTCTGAAAGCGGTAGTGCCATAAGAACATAAGAGTAGCCATACTGGGTCAGACCAATGGTCCATCTAGCCCAGTATCCTGTTTTCCAAACAGTGGCCAAGCCGCATGTTTACAGACTCCCTCCCAGAAGAACTTAGGTATCCCAAGTCTGGGTAGCATGGTGTATAAAGTTATTTTTGTTGATGGTTGTGCAGCGAAGTCAATGACTTTGCTGGAGGTCACAGAGACAGTGGGTAGTTGGGGAAGGGAGAGAACAAGGAATTATTTAATTGCAGTATATTTTCACTATTTACACTGCAAAGCTAGTTTTGTGACTGTAAACATTTAGGGTTTGCTTGTAAGGCAGGTTTTATCCCCAGTTCATCTGTAGGGGCTTTGGAGGGGATTAGAACTAGGATAGGTTTAGACTGGAGCCCTTTAGGGAAACCTGAGTAAAAGACTCTTTTTCCACTCCGTCTCTCTTCCCTTCAGGGAGCTGGAATCAAGGTTTGGGGTAGAGAAGCTCCCTGCTGTGGTGGTTCTGAAGCCTTGCGGGAAGGTCATCTCTTGGAACGCAGTGGAAGAGATCCGCCGGCTGGGGCTGCCCTGCTTCAAAAGCTGGCAGGAGGTCGGTAACCTCATCGACCGCAACTTCCTGCCGGCCGAGTTCTTCGATAATGTGCCAGGCCGGAGCATCACTGACCCGATCCGCCGGCTGAAGTACAAGCCGGAGAATGAGGAGGAAGCCAGGCAGAGGGATGGGGGAGAAGGGCTTTTCTGACTAAGCAGGACAGGAGAACTTCCACCAGCTGGAAGCCTCTCCTTTCTCATTCCACAAGGAGCTGGGATCTTGCAGGGAGGTTTGGGTTGACTTGCATGAAGGGATTTTTAGTATTTTGTTCTTATGGAATGCAATGGGGAAATCCAAGGAGGTTTGATAACAGAAGACGGCATGAGCCTATCTGACCCATTATGTGGGTTGAAGCCAGTATGTCACCCTATCATGGTAATTATTTGGGGTGTACCAAGATGGC
Organism: Microcaecilia unicolor; assembly: GCF_901765095.1. Taxonomy (NCBI): domain Eukaryota; kingdom Metazoa; phylum Chordata; class Amphibia; order Gymnophiona; family Siphonopidae; genus Microcaecilia; species Microcaecilia unicolor. Next base: position 200,315,888 of record NC_044033.1, on the reverse strand, counting down.
ATCTGCTGCATTGGGGAGAAGTAAAACCACCATGTAGAGACTGGCTTCAGCTTTGTGACATTGTGATGTCTCCTGTTATCAACCCTCCTTGGGGAAATCATAGCTACAAGTCCCTGCATGCAATGGAGTAAACCCAGGACTGGATCAACCCTGTTGGGTAAATTTGGAGCCAGTTGGCAGACATATTCTGTTGATTGCCAGCTCTGAGGGGCATTATGCACCCTTTGGCCTCCCAAAGTATCTCAGTGCATGTAAGATGGCGTCTCATGGGCTGAGAACGCCAGATGCTTTTGGAGGCAGATGCAGGGAGAGGACTGGTTGTACTGAGCCTCTCGTAACCAGAGGGAGCTGGAGGGAGAGGCAAGTGGGGAAGCATTCTTTCTTTCTTCACCAATCCATTTTTTTTTTTTTTTTTTTTTTTTTATATCTTTATTTATACATTTCACCTATACAGTACCAAGAATACCTCTTGTACAATCAAGGAGAACTGTAAGAACAATTTTACAGAAAGAAAATCACCATCAACATACGCTCCCGCCTCCCCTGTTAGTCCACAACTAAGGGCAAAGACCAAACCACTATTCTGGGAAAAGTAAACCAAAATAAACCCTCAAACAAAAAGAAAGGCACTGAAGGGATTCATGGAAGGCCATTATAACTGAGGTGGAGATGTAACCACCGCCCCAGGTGCCGGAGAAGGCGACCCCCTGCCCCCCCGGGAATCCAGGAACGCTTTTAATTGAACCGGTTCAAAAAACACATATTTTACAGCATTCAACTTCACCACACATTTACAGGGATAGTTAAGCCAAAAAAGGCCCCCCAACTGAAACACAGTGGGGCGTAACTTAAGAAAAGCTTGTCGCCTCCTCTGTGTTACCTTGGTTACATCAGGATACATCCGTATTTGTACATTCAAAAACTTTTCTTTCCGGTATTTAAAGAATAACTTCAAAATCCTATCTCTATCTATCTGTGTAACAAAAGTTACTATAAGGGTAGCACGCTCCCCTTGCCCCTCCTCCCCCTCCAACTCCCGAATAAAGTCCAAGGTATCAAACCGCCCAGCAGACTCCCCGCTAGCAGCCCGCTCTCCTTGAACCCCTCTCTTAAAAGGCTGCAAATAATAAATCTGCGAGATAGGCGGGCATGCCGGCTCAGACACTTTCAACACCTCAAAGAGGTATTTTTTAAAAGTCAGCATCGGTGCAGTCAACTGTTGTTTAGGAAAATTGATCACTCGCAGAGTTTTAGCCCTCTGCCGATTTTCAAGCGCCTCAATCTTCCTGTGCAACCATTTATTATCAGTAATCATAGCAGTCTGTACTGCCTGAACCGATTTAATAGCCGATTCATGGGCCTCCGCTCTTTCTCCCACAGTCCTAATTTGCAAGCCCAGTTGAGTAACAGTCTCAGTTGGAAGCTGAGAGGCCTGTGACAATAGTAACATTTTCTGGGATAATGAAGTTTCCAACGTAAGCAATGCATCCCAAATAGTCTCCAATGTAAAGTTTGGAGGTTTAGGCATAAGTGAAGACTTACTCAAAACTTCAGCACTCCTCTGGGATCCCATAGAGAAGCCAGCCGCCTCCTCCATCTGTTGCCCCCCTGGAGCGCCGCCTCCCTGCACGCTGGAAATCTCCCCTTCCGGGGCCTTCTGTGCACTCCTGCCGAAAGCAGGTCCTGACTCTGAGCTGTCCGCCCCCTCCTCGGAGGCCAGGAAGCCCCGTCCACTCTCGGCTCTCACCGTCGCCGGCATGGGAGGCGGTTCCCTCACCTCCTGGCTGAGCTCCGTCTCAGGCAGCAGGGACGCTTCGCTTCTCTCCGCCCCTCCCGGCAGCAAGACGCCCGAGTTCAGCTGGCTGCCTCCCACCACCACGAAGCGATCCATCGTGCCTGAAGCGGGTCCCGCGGGCACCCCAGGACCAGGCACCCGCTTACCCTTCCGCTTCGGCATTCTTCAGGTAAACGCTATTATAGGGAAAACTCCACCGAGCTACTTCGCCGCGCTCCCTTCAGGCCGCCATCTTGGTCTCACCCCACCGGCCTGTTCTGGTTTTAAACTTACATCCCAAAGTAGTCCATCTCACCAATCCATTTTTTAGCTGTTTATTTATACGTATTTATCTGGAAGGAAGGAGTGGGAGCACTAGCAGCAGAGCTACTTCTTCCCACTTCTGCAAGGGGAAGCACCTACTCCCTTCTGAGCCAAAACTCTCTGGACTGTGCCCCTCCATAAAATCTCAATGGACCAGTAAACCTAGCCAAAGAAGCCGATCCAAGCCTGCTGTTGCCCCAGTGCATGTAGGGAGGTGAAGTTCTGATTTTTTCCCTCACTGATTTCCCTATAAGAAAATTGACAACCACAACTTCCTACAGTTAATGTGGCTAAACTGAAGACCTTCCTGCCCCCTTCCCCTTTCAGTAAACCTCTCCTCTTAAGACTGTATCCTCAAATAGGACAGTCCCGGGTCTACCACTAGTATATTCAGCTTTTCTTTAGAATACACCGGTCATGATGTCATCAAGTGATGCATCTTTTAAAGCGGAGGAAAGGAAGGGGTGTAGGAATGCAAAAAAATGCAATGCACTGTAGCAGGGGAATTTGTGTACTTGTTTATTTATAAAGGTTTACAGCTCCTTATTTCTCAAAATTCAATGTGGGAGTGGTGGGTGAATAAAAGTTCATTTAACACATTAAAATGCAGCTGTGGCGTCTTTCTTTCTTTATCTAAATCAGTAGTTTTAAGCTCCTTTGAGCAGGGACCGTCCTTCTTTGTTAATTTGTACAGCGCTGCGTAACCCTAGTAGCACTCTAGAAATGTTAAGTAGTAGTAGTAGTAGTTTTCAACTTTTCAACCCAGTCCTTGGGAACTACCTGGCCAGTTGGGTTTTCAGGACATCCACAATGAATATGTATGAGAGAGATTTGCATACCAAGAAGGCAGTGCATGCAAATCTAATCTCATGCATATTCATTGTAGATATCCTGAAAACCCGACTGGCCAGGTAGTGCCCAAGGATTAGGTTGAAAACCACTTATGTAAATTACTGCAGATCCTTACTCGGACTTCCAAAGACAGGACTTGGGCCTGTGATCTGGAGTTTGGAGGGAGACCTAGACCAGTTCTTATTTAAGGCATGTAAAAGGCAGCAAAACTAAGGTAAAATCCTGGTACCTAGTAACCCATGCTAAAGTCTTGGATGCTATGAAGGGGGGAAGGGGGGAGGGGCGTAATGTGATCAAGTTGGGGGGGGGGGGGGGAAGTCTGAACATTTTAACACCAAACTCCCATCACGTGGCAATCATGCCAACTTCCGCCACAAACTCATATTAAAAAAAAAAAATCTTGCCCACTCCACCTCCCTTTCAATTCTTCTGAAATTTTACTAGTGACTGTGGTTTGCATCACAACTCAGTACCCCACTTCTGGTTGTACTGTTGAGTTCAGGGTCTCTGTGTGTGGAGTTGTGCATGTGGAGGAGCCATGCTTATATATTGATTTCTCTGCCTATGTATGTGTGTTGAGTTGTGTCTACATTGATTTGTGTGTCTCTGTGCATATGTGCTGAATTGTTTGTGTTAAGCTGTGTTTATGTCAAGTTGTGAGTTTCTGTATGTGAAATTGTGTTTATAATGAATGAGGTGTGTCTGTGTATGTTTGTTAAGTCATGTTTGTATTGAGTTCTGCTTCTCTGTATGGGAAGTTGTGTTTATGTTGTATGGTGTGTCTCTGTATTTGTGCTGAATTGTGTGTGTGTGTTACGCTGCGTTTGTATTGAGTTGTGCATCTCTGTATGTGAAGTTGTGTTTATGTTGTATGCTGTGTCCAGTGCGTATTTCCTAGTAAAAAAGGTGCCGGTACTCAAATGCTAGGCCACTCTTCAGGGGTGGGGTAATCACTGAGGGACCCATCCCACAATAGCCAAGCCCCCTGCAACCAGTCACAGAATGTATGACAAGGCAGAATTGGTGTGTAGAGCCTCAGCTCTTTCATTAAAACTTGGGGTGGGGTCCATGGGTCAATTTTAGCAGACAACAGAAAAGGTGCCGGTACTCAGTATCCCCAAGTACCCCCTCAAAAAAAGCCCTGGCTGTGTTGAGCCATTTTTGTATTGAGTTGTGTGTTTCTGTATGTGAAGTTGTGTTTAGGGGAAAGGGAAATGGGACTTGATATACCACCTTTCTGAGGTTTTTGCAACTACATTCAAAGTGGTTTACATATATTCAGGTACTTATTATGTACCAGGAGCAGTGGAAGGTTAAGTGACTTGCCCAGAGTCACAAGGAGCTGCAGTGGGAATTGAACTCAGTTTCCCCAGGAGCAAAGTCCACTGCACTAACCACTAGGCTACTCCTCTACTCCACTCCACTGTATGGTGTGTCTCTGAATGTGTGCTGAATTGTGTGTGTGTTAAGCTGTGTTTGTATTGAGTTGTGCATCTCTGTATGTGAAGTTGTGTTTATGTTGTATGCTGTGTCTCTGAATGTGTGCTGACTTGTGTGTGAGTTGAGCTGTGCTTCTGTTGCATTCTGTGTCTCTGTATGTGTGCTGAAGAGATTTTCTTTTTGTGTCTGTTTGTACCAGACTAATGTCACGGCTGGATCATCCTGTCTGGCTGGTTTGATCCTCTTAACCTGGCAGCAGGGAAGAGTGTAGAGAGCAAACCAAGGAGGCTCCATTACCCAATCATCTTTCCTTTAATTTAGCCAGAAAGACGGGGTGTGTGATGTGCCACCGCTAGGACCTGGAGGGGTCCGAATCCAGCACACGGTGCTAACACACATCCACATGGAAGAGGAGCAACAGACAATGGTTTACCATTTGCTCTTGTGAAATAGGCAAAGCCCCATCAACCTTCAGTAGCAACTGTATTGTGTTTTTTTTCTTTTCTTTTTTAATAGTGCTTTTATAGTGTTGTCGAGTGTGCTTTCTGAATGCAGAGACGCTGGAGCAGGTTTACAGCTGCACAGGTGCAGGAAGTAAGGAATGCCCCTGCTTAGAAGAGATTGCAAGAAAAACTGTTTCCTCAGAAAATTTATTTTATATTTTGCTAACACTGTGTGCAGAACAGGGTAGGAGACAGTCAGCGGTTTGTTGCATGAGGCCCCCATCCCTGAAGAGCTTACAGCTGAGAGCACAAGATGTTAAGTGGCCTCGGGACACACCTTGCCAGACAGGTTTTCAGGATACCCACAATTAACATACATGACACATTTTTGCATATACATTTATCTCATGCATATTTATTGTGCATATGTTAAAAACCTGACTGGCTGGGTGTGTCCCAAGGACTGGATTGAGAACTCCCTAGAGTAGACAAATTTTTAAAACATTGCAATGGCATCACACACACACACACACGGTTCATGAATGTCATGTGATGAGATCTGTACGCTCTTACCAAGATGGCCGCTCCTACTGGTTCCAAGATGGCTGCCTTAGCAGGTGCACATGGATTGAAGGGGGACACTGCTTAAAGACACCTCAAACATGACCTGTGTTTTCGATCCTCCATGGGGTGGGTGTTGCTTTGTCCCTTCCCCATTCCCTGGCAGCTTTGAAAACCTCACTTAGGTGGAGATAAGTTCTCCCAAAAAGTATTCCCTGTTGTCAGAGTAGAGTTTGTTAAGTAAATATTATCCCTTCTAAGGCCTCCAGACCTCCTCCACATTACATAGTGTAGCTGTTTGCATCTGATGTCTTTATCTATATGAAATAATAGTTCCTCACTCTCTCCCACCCCTCCACTCCACAGTGTGGGTCCAACCCCAGAGTCAGTGCATGAAATATTTGTGTTCAGGCCTGAAAGAGGAGCCTTATCCACCGAGGTCTTCCTAGGCTCCCTGTGAAGAGTTAACCTGGCCCGCCCAGGTGATGGTAGTAGCAGAAGGAGGAGGAAGAGGAAGAGGGAGGATCTGATTCATGGTGTCAGGTAACAAGGAGGTTGAGTAGTTTCATCACCTCTGGCCGGGAATGTGGAAAATCAACATCTCCTTTGAGCTTTAAGACCTTCCTTAGAGTCTGAGTTTCGTCTGGAAAGACGGACAAGACCAACAACAGTGGATACAAAAGTGCCTGTGGGCCTGACTCGTCTACCATGGGCTATAAGGGAAGACATTCTGATGTATAAAAGGTGAAGACCCAAACGGGGCAGCTACAGTTCTCTAGCAAACGTCAGACTTTTCCGGACGCCTCACTCATCTGGAATTGGAAGGCCGACAGAAAACATCTGGGAGAGGGATAGGATTGGTTGTATGTGTGCACAGGGCTTGTCGCCACCCTACTGATGTGGGGAACTGTGGCAAGACCATCTTTGGCTTCACTGCTGTGAGGGGTGGCCCAAAACCTTTGGGGTCTTGGCTGAAGGATGAACGCATTGCAGAGGGGACATTTTCCAGGTCACTTCATCAACCTTTGAAATTGTCTTTCTATGCCATTTCCCTCTGGACGGTGGTGCCACCACATCCGCTGGAAAAGTCCAGTTGGCAACTGGGCAGGAGCCCTTTGGAAGACGGTAGAACCATTGACCGCTTGACCACTCATCAAAACTCACGGCCTTATGCACCTGAGTGATACAATTGGTCCCCTGTTTTCCTTTACCAGTGACACTGGGGATCTCTGAGAGCTGCCCACCACCTCATTCTTAGAAAATGCTACAGTCTGAAGAAGGATTTCGCTCATGTGTGCCCATGTCTCAGGATTATTCCGAATTAAAAGGAATTGGAGCCTGCTGGACGTCTAGTTTTCCCCCGCTCACCACAGGTCCTAGAGGGTCACACTGAAGGAAGAGTCCAGCATCCTTCTGACTTGTGGGGGTTTACGGTGGTTACATGAACCTTACATTAGAACTTAGAAGCTTATCATGAACAGCTCAGGCACAGAGGGCAGCTCTCTTACTGTGGACCAGGGCTACCCAGCTGAGGCTCATGGGCCTGACACGGGGTTCACTGCTCTGTGGGCATCGGTCCAGGACCCAGTTCGTGCTGGCCACCTGAGAGGTCAGGTGAACCTCCGTCCAAAGGAACTGCTGCAGGTGACGGGTTGCCTAAGGAGCATCGGTGAGAAACTCTACAGCTTCCGGGCCCTCTTCCAGGGCCAAGGTAGGCCTCTTAAATGCTATTTCCATGAATAGATTGTCCAAGCAGCATCCCGAGAATCCTCCCAAATCCCCGTACAGGGCGGTACACTGAGCTTGACACGCTGCATTCATTTAGCCATGCAGAAATCCCAGCCGGCACCATTCCAAACATTCCTTCTATAGTTGCCCCACTTGGTTACTCTATCCCTCCCCCCTTCCCTCCTTCCTTCCCCCTGCCATCCCTCTATGCACCCCTCCATTATTCCTTCCTCCATCCCTGTGACAGAGATAATGAGGGGTTGAATACAAACAGCTGAAATGGAAAGGCATGGGAGAGCTCCTTTTAACTCACAGTAACGTCCCAGCTTGGAAGCCAGAGAGTAAAGGTTCAAATCCTAAAATGGGACGAACAAGTCGGGGTAATGTGTAGGACAGTGGTTCCCAAACCTGTCTGTCAGGTTTTCAGGATATCCACAATGAATATTCGTGAAAGATTTGCATAAGAACATAAGAGTAGCCATACTGGGTCAGACCAATGGTCCATCTAGCCCAGTATCCTGTTTCCAATACAGGTCACAAGTACCAATTAGCAGCAACATTCCAGAACCCCAAAGGGTAACAAGATTCCAGAATCCCTAAGAATAGCAAGATTGCATGTACCACCCCAAGGAGCAGCAACATTCTAGAACCCCAAACAGCAACAGCATTCCAGAATCCCCAAGAATAGCAAGATTCCATGTAGAACCCCAAAGAGTAACAAGATTCTGGAATTCCCAAGAATAGTAAGATTCCATGTACAACTCCAAGGAGCAGCAACATTCCGGAACCCCAAAGAGTAACAAGATTCCGGAATTCCCAAGAATAGCAAGATTCCATGTAGAACCCCAAAGAGTAACAAGATTCTGGAATTCCCAAGAATAGTAAGATTCCATGTACAACTCCAAGGAGCAGCAACATTCCGGAACCCCAAAGAGTAACAAGATTCCGGAATTCCCAAGAATAGCAAGATTCCATGTAGAACCCCAAAGAGTAACAGGATTACGGAATCCCCAATAATAGCAAGATTCCATGTAAAACCCCAAAGAGTAGCAACATTCCAGAACCTGAAAGTGTAACAGGATTCAGGAATCCCCAAGAACAGCAAGATTCGATGTAAAATCCCAAAGAGTAGCAACATTCCAGAACCTCAAAGAGTAACAGGATTCTGGAATCCCCAAGAACAGCAAGATTCCATGTAAAACCCCAAAGAGCAGCAACATTCCAGAACCTCAAAGAGTAACAGGATTCCGGAATCCCCAAGAATAGCAAGATTCCATGTAGAACCCCAAAGAGTAGCAACATTCCATGCTACCAATCCCAGGGCAAGCAGTTATTTCCCCATGTCTGTCTCAATAGCAGACTATGGACTTTTCCTCCAGGAATTTGTCCAGACCTTTTTTTCAACCCAGATACGCTAACCGCTGTTACCACCTCCTCCACTGCATGCAGTTCTCTCTCATAAATATTCATAGTGGATATCCTGAAAACCTGACTAGCTGGGGGTTCCCCCCAGGACAGGTATGGGAACCACTGGCGTGGGACATAGCAGTTGTGGGACCTTCACACAGTCCCTCCCTCCATCCATTCTCTCCTCCATCCTCTTTAAAACTGTTGCACCTTCTAATTCCTGTATCCCACCGGTTCATCCACAGCCATCAGCCTGCCCCTTCCTTTGGTTATCCTTTTGGTTATATCTTCCTCTAGCTGATCATTCTGCCCATTTCTCCGTTCTCCTAGATTTTCCAGTCCTTCATCCCAATAATTCCTCTCTCTGCTTTTCCCTAATGGCATCATCTCTGCATTCCAACTATCTCTTTCCCCACCTTCACCCGCCTGCCCATCCCCCCTCTCTCTCCTGGTCCACTCTCATCCTTGTCTCTTTCATCTGCTTTCCCTCCATCTCTCAACGTGTTCATGTCTCTGTCTGCCCACTGCCATCCATCTACCCTCGTCCTTTGCCCATCTCCGTTTGCATTCACCACCTTTCACGGATTCACCTCCCAGCGGGTCCATATTCTGGAATTCACCCAATCTCTGTTACTGAGCTGGTTAACGGAGACCTAGAAGCCTATAAGGTCCTGCTGCCTCGTAAGGGCTGGATGGCTCTCAGGTGTCAAGGTAAAGGCACAGCAGTGTTCCGCAACTGGGACTTATCCCAACTGGAGTGATTGGTTTATGTTCCCAGATCAGCTTTTTCCCTGGGAGTCCGAATGTATCATACCCACCGGAAGTGCTTTTTTTTTTTTTTTTGCTTTTGAAGGTCTTCAGGGCTGTAGCTAGAACTGTTTCTTGTTATCTCCTTTCCAGGAACCGGGCCCCCATCCAAGAACAAGATAGAAGAGGAGCTGAACGAGTTAATCCAGGCCATCAACCTTCTCCTGAGCAAGTGTCCTACTCTGAAATCCAGCCCCATCCTGGGTGCTATGACCTCGATTACCACAAGTGTTAATGGTAAATACAGACACCCAGCTTGCCCCCCCAGCACCCAACTATCAAGTCATACAGCAGGCCAAAGAGGTGGGAAGGGGGAATATTTACTGTCTTTTCCCAAATATCATGATATCACATGCAGCATGGAGCTATGGGGTAAATCAGCTTTTTTTCAGTGGTATCAGTGCAGTGTGCACTCCTTTGTTAATTCAGCTCTTTTCAGTGTTATCAGTGCTGTGTGCTTTCCCTTGGTAATTCAGCTCTTTTCAGTGTTATCAGTGCCGTGTGCTTTCCTTTGGTAATTCAGTTCTTTTCAGTGTTATCAATGCAGTGTGTGCTCCTTTGTTAAGTCTGTCCATTGCCAGTGTTATCAATTCAGTGTGTGCTCCTTTGTTAATTCATCTTTCAGTGTTATCAGTGCAGTGTGCACTCCTTTGGTAATTCAGCTCTTTTCGGTGTTATCAGTGCCGTGTGCTTTCCTTTGGTAATTAATCTCTTTTCGGTGTTATCAAAGCTGTGTGCATTCCTTTGTTAATTCAGCTCTTTTCATTGTTATCAGTGCCGTGTGCATTCCTTTGGTAATTCATCTCTTTTCGGTATTATCAATGCCGTGTGCATCCTTTGGTAATTAATCTCTTTTCGGTGTTATCAGTTCCAGGTGCATTCCTTTGTTAATTCAGCTCTTTTCAGTGTTATCAGTGCTGTGTGCTTTCCTTTGGCAATTCAGCTGTTTTCGGTGTTATCAGTGCCGTGTGCTTTCCTTTGGTAATTCAGCTCTTTTCAGTGTTATTAGTGCTTTGCTAAATCACCGTTGCCCTTCTTGCTCAGTTGCTTCCTGCTTTTCCCCTGGAGTCTTTTCAGTGACCAGCGCTTGTGTTTTGATGTTTGAGGGTCTCTGTTGTGCCCTGTCTCCTCATGTGGGGTTTTAAAGTGGTATCTCCTGCAGAAAGTGCTGCTGCTGTCTCAAAGCTGTATGAGGTGATACATAAATATCTTAGCAGAGAAAGAGAGAGCGGTTCGGCTCCATCTTTAGAAGCGAACGGGTCTCAAAAGCTCCTTGTGCTGTCCCGGGGCTGGTTTGTTTGTGTTGGCAGTGAGAGGAAGACCAGCGCCAGAAGCTGTTTTCACAGAGAAGATTCAGCTGTGTAGGAGGAACACAAGACAGAATATACAAATTGTGTTTTACTTGTGGTGAGGATGCTGTCACATGAATGCACAAGATGCTGCACCAGCCAGGAACATGTCTCTTCACCCTGTGGCTACAGGAACATCTGCTCCTTCAGGAAAATTCCACTCAGCCCTTCTACAGAGCCCCTGTCAAATCAGGACAGGCCATGTCACTGAGACACTCAACCCTTTGACACAGTCCCTGCTGTTTTCTGACAGCCTGTGTCCCAGAGACACTCAGTCCTTCAACACAGTCCCTGCTGTTTTCTGACAGCCCGTGTCCTAGAGACACTAAGCCCTTCAACACAGTCCCCGCTGTTTTCTGACAGTCTGTGTCCCAGAGACAGCCCTTCAACAGTCCCCGCTGTTTTCTGACAGCCTGTGTCCCAGAGACACTCAGCCCTTCGACACAGTCCCCGCTGTTTTCTGACAGTCTGTGTCCCAGAGACAGCCCTTCAACAGTCCCCGCTGTTTTCTGACAGCCTGTGTCCCAGAGACACTCAGCCCTTCGACACATTCCCCGCTGTTTCCTGACAGCCTGTGTCCCAGAGACATTCAGCCCTTCGACACAGTCCCTGCTGCTTCCTGAAAGCCTGTGTCCCAGAGACACTCAGCCCTTCGACACAGTCCCCGCTGTGTGATGTTAGAATGTGTTGCAGGAATACATCAACTCTGCTGACTCCTGGCAGGATGGGTTATAGGAACAATGGTCTGTGTATAAAGTTCTTACTCTGTTCTGGCAGGATGTGTTACAGAGACACTCAGCCCTTTGACACAGTCCCTGGTGTCACAGACACTTAACCATTTTGCACAGTCCAATTTCAGCTGTACAGAAGTGAGAGATGAGAGAGAGATTGTGAAAGATTGCTTGGAAAGAGAGAACAGAGGGGCAGATTAAAAGAGAACTGGAGAGGGAAGGGAGGTGGAAAAATTCAGAGGGAACAGATGGAGGGGGGAGAGAGGAGGAAGTCTGTGTTTTGTTGTCATGAGCCTCTGGAAGTTCCTCTTTTCACATCGGCTGTAGATGTTCCACTGGCGTCATACAACAGGCTGGCACTTCCCCATGGCGCCCTGCTATAAAGTGATTCTCCACCCCACCCCCACCTTTCCAATCATCCCACCCCGGATCCCTCCCATTAATTTGGAGGGTTTCTGCAGTGTGTCTAGGGATGCTGGGCCTGTTCATGCGTGTGTCTATGCCACCCCACTGCTGCTGGCGTCCTTCCATCTATGGGGTCATCTTATCCTGCCTGGGGCAATGGGCACCAGCTTCTGGGTTTCGGACACAAGCTGTGGTGCCCCACAATTAGGCATCACAACACAGTCACATGTGATATGCCAGAGATTTTTACCAGCTATTTGCATCTCTGCATTAAGGGCAGAGGAATCTGTTTGATATGTGTCATTAACTCTTTACTAAGGACCTCTGTAAGCAGCAGACTTATCTTCCAGGTGCTTGGATAATGAGGAGTTGCATGACAGAGGAATGTGTAATGAGGGCTGTTTAAGGGGGGGGCATGAATGTATAAGGGTGTTTGTTTAATGGGGAAGTACTTTATAACCCAGAGGGTTGTGTAATGAGGACATAGATTATAGGAAGGGCTACTTAATTAGAATAATGAATAATGAAACGGTCTTCAGACCACAGATGACAGAGGGCTGCATAATGGGGACAAGGATGTTTGTTTATTAGGGACATATAATATGGGAATGGCTGTGTAGTAAGGCCAAGGACAGATAACAAAGAGGCCTGGTCAATGGGGAGATTGATAGTAAGGAAGACTGCTTACAGGGAACCTGGATAATGAGGAGACCTGTTCAATAGCACAAGGATACCGTGCAGTGGTGTATCCATTCAAGACACGTGTGTAACGCATGCATTCCCTATCAGTCCCTCTCTCCTCCCTCCCTCCCCCCCCCCCGTGCCTTAAAGTCACCTCCAGTCTTCGCCCTGGCAGCACCAGCAGCAATGGCACTCATAAGCTGCCTGCGGCCTGCACCGGGGCTTTCTCTCTGAACAGTCCCGCCCCTTCTGATGCAACTTCCTGTTTTCTGAAGGGCGGGATGGTTCAGAGCAGTGGCGTACCAAGGGAAGGAGAATGGGTGTGGTCCAGGCAGTAAAGGGGGTGAACTGAGCAGTCGCGCAACTGTCGGCTGTGCCGGTCTCCTGCCCCTTCTGATGTAAACTTCCTGTTCCTGTTCCGGGGCAGGGGACTGGCCCTCAGTGCACCCCCTTTACTACTTGGAGGGAGGGAGGTGGGAGGGCTGGAGACAGTGGCAGCGGTGGGGTGGGGTGGGGGGAGTGTGACAGGCCTGTAGGAGGGGGTGCTCCACCCCAGGTGGCAACCAAGCTGGGTTCAGAGAGAAAGCCCCGGTGAAGCCGCAGGCAGCCAATGAGTTCCGCTGATGCTGATCGGGTGAAGACTGGAGGTGATTGTAAACTGGGGGGGGGGGGGGGGGGGGGGGAAGGGGGCAGCAGCAGGAGGGAGAAGGGAGGGAGATGCGGTGTATGATGCACCCCCTGTTCACAATTCCTGGCTATGCCACTAATACCAAGGGCTGGTAAATGAGGACACAAATGACAAGGAGACCTGTTTAATAAAGTTTATTCTACTTTATATTACTTTAGTCTCGGCGTCCTGAAGTCATTGGTCCACTTCCCACTTTGTTTTTCTGTATCTGTACCCCGTGGGATTTTGTGTTCATCCACTCTGTGGAGAGCCTTCTTCGATACTTTGTAATAGGGACATGGATACAAGGACTGGTTAGTAGAGACATGGATAAGGAGACCTGTTTAATAGGAATATGGATACCAAGGGCTGTAGGCGGGGACATGGATAATGAGGAAGACTGCTTCAGAAGGACACGGATAACGAAAAGACCTGTTTACTAGGGACATGGATAATGAAGAGGCTTGTTTAATAGGGACACAGCTAATCAGGATGGCATCTGAAGCATCGTCAGCCCTGGCAAGCAGGAGGATTGTGAATCGGTCTCAGAGACTGAACCCGGGTCTCCCGCCCCTACCAGGAGTGGAGGCAGGTCTGAAGGCGGCACTCTATGTAAAAAACGAGATGTTTCCTGCTGAGGAACTTTCTTGCTTTAACAGGAAGTTGACGGGCAACACAGCTAACTGTTGTGGGGTTTTGCAACAGAGGCCTCAGACCTGCACCTTCCTGGCTATGCAAACGCTAGGTAGGGGTGGGTTGGCTGACAAGAAGGGCAGCAATGGGATTTTAGTCTCTTGAAGGCCATTGGCTCGGAGGGCTCCAGTGGTGGGGGTGGAATCTCATCATGGAAGACCCAGAAGCAGGTGGTAGGTGACAACTGTCTGTCAGTCTGTCTGTGTCTCCTTTGTCTACGATCTGCTCAGTTTCCATCACTCGGGGCTCATGTTCTGAAACAGGATTTTGGAGCTGGTGAGGTCACGATGAGAAGGGCGTCCCTGACATCACATGGTGCTACTTTGGGTGAAAAAAAAAACCTAGTCCTCTCCTGGAACAGCAGGATATGAGATATTAGATTTCCACCATCACCTGGCATGGCTTTAATGACAGAGTCCTGTGCGGACAAGGCTGTGCAATTTGCACAAGATAGATAGAGGCTTTGTGGAAACACCAGCCCAGTGAAGTGTGGTGAATCTGCACCCTGGGATCACTAATGATACTTAAACAAGATGTAAAATCCATATACAATCAAAATGTTCATAAATCAAGATCAAAAATCCATATACAATTAAAATGTTCGGTGTGCAAGACTCGACACAGCTGTGTTTCGGCCTAAAAGGCCTGCATCAGGAGTCTCAATATCAGATATTTTGTTTCTTGTATCTTTCACCATCAGATATGATAAACCTTGTATTCGTCTTTCAATTGTTGATTTTGTATTGAAGCTGTAGCGTCTCTTGAATCAGACTCTAATAATACTCTTGAAAATTATCTAATCTCGAGTGGGAACCCGGATCGGTTTTCAAGAGTATTATTAGAGTCTGATTCAAGAGGCGCTACAGCTTCAATACAAAATCAACAATTGAAAGACGAATACAAGGTTTATCATATCTGATGGTGAAAGATACAAGAAACAAAATATCTGATATTGAGACTCCTGATGCAGGCCTTTTAGGCTGAAACACAGCTGTGTCGAGTCTTGCACACCGAACATTTTAATTGTATATGGATTTTTATCTTGATTTTTGAACATTTTGATTGTATATGGATTTTACATCTTGTTTATTGACCATTAAAATCGTATTTTTTAACTGGATTTTTACCTGACACGTCTTTTTCAGTTTTCGACTTTTTAATTTTTTTCTTTTAGTCATCTTCGCTGTTTTGGTTTGCAATTTTGCTTTTTTTGCGAAGACTAGTTTCTTCTGTTTTTTATATTATCACTCATGGTAGAACAGATGACAGGTAGACACCATGGGATTGAAGGTGGGCTCTCACAGAACAAGGCTGTGAACCCTGGGATGGCTTGATACTTTAACACGCCCCAGGGATGCGCAAGGAATGAAACAGTGATATGCCCTGTGCTTCATATGCACCATGGGATCATGGCTGGCTCAGTGCACTGTGTGGTGCAGCCTGGGATTAGAAGCACACCTGTGGGATCATGAGGCTGTATGCGCGGCAGTGGGGTACTGTGGGCACAGCTAAAGCACGGAGATCAGGATGGATGAGAGGAAACAGCAGTTGGACAGATAAACTGCATTTTGATGGATTTTTAAAAGGAGAAAGGCAAAGGAGAAATGGAAATAAAAACTCAGTTTGAGTAGTGAAGCCATAGTGAGTGAACTGTAGCTTTAAGGCTTCTTTTGGGCCCTTTCGTTGGGAGAAAGTGGTGACCCGTTGCGCAGGACACCCC
This sequence comes from Microcaecilia unicolor, assembly GCF_901765095.1. Taxonomy (NCBI): domain Eukaryota; kingdom Metazoa; phylum Chordata; class Amphibia; order Gymnophiona; family Siphonopidae; genus Microcaecilia; species Microcaecilia unicolor. The sequence continues at coordinate 200,300,306 of NC_044033.1, read as the reverse complement.
AGCTCAACATGTCCGGTTTCAGATGGCAGCAGGTGAACAGTTTGTAGGACGTGTCTGGTGTGTATGTGGTGAACACCATAAACAGTCTTTGATCTTGTAGAGAAATGGGGGTGGGGGGGGTGGGAATGGGTATTTCACTTCCATTTACACCCTCCAGCATCTGTTCTTCACTGACTTTCCTGTTCTGTATCAGTGGAACAGTAGTGATTATTATTACAAAATTCTATCAGTGTACACTGCACTGTACAAAGAGCAGTGATTATTATTTATAAATGTCCGTCAGTGTACACAGCACTGAACAGTCACAGAGCAGTAATTATTATTTATAAATGTCCGTCAGTGTACACAGCACTGTACAGTCAAAGAGCAGCCATTATTATTTATAAATGTCCGTCAATTTATAAATGTCTGTCAGTGTATACAGCACTGTACAAAGAGCAGTGATTATTATTTATAAATGTCCGTCAGTGTACACTGTACTGTACAGTCACAGAGCAGTGATTATTATTCATAAATGTCAGTGTACACAGCACTGAACAGTCACAGAGCAGCCATTATTATTTATAAATGTCTGTCAATTTATAAATGTCTGTCAGTGTATACAGCACTGTACAGTCAAAGAGCAATGATTATTATTTATAAATGTCCATCAGTGTACACTGTACTGTACAGTCACAGAGCAGTAATTATTATTTATAAATGTCCGTCAATTTATAAATGTCTGTCAGTGTATACAGCACTGTACAAAGAGCAATGATTATTATTTATAAATGTCCGTTAGTGTACACTGTACTGTACAGGCACAGAGCAGTGATCATTATTTATAAATGTTCGTCAGTGTACACAACAGGGACATATCGCTTGTTAGGAATTATGAATTTGAGTGAAAGATACTTCTCAAAGCAGGCTTTCAGCAGCCTGGCTTATATTCTTCATCTCTGGTGAATTTGTGAAAGGCCTCCTGGTGGAAGTGGTGGTGATGAAAGCAGTATCTGAATTCAAGACAGCTTGGGACAAGTCTACAGGATCTGTAAGGGAGTGATAGGGAGAGTAGATGGCTTGGATGGGCCGACTGGATAGGCCACATGGTCTTTATCTGCCATCATTTTTCTATGTTTCTATGAGACTAACATCGGCTCCCTTATAGTCTATCTTATACCCTCCTGCCAGCAGCCAATGAACTGAAGTTATCACTGTGGTTAAACTGTGTAATCAATTTTGTGCTCGTGAGGAAGTTTTTCTGCTTGTAATATTTTTATATTCAGATGCTGAGGAGCAATTAGTGTAGGGGTGACAGCCTGTCCAGATCGATCTCAACTTTCATCAGCTCTGTCCCAGCTGTAGGCATGGATTCTGTAGAACTACATTTCCCCGCATGCAAATGAAGTAAAACCAGGACTAGATCAACCATTCCCATTAAGCCCCTCCTTTCCATTTTACTACTCGGAACCAGTGTCGCTAAGGGAGATTCCAACTCAGCTGCCATATTCTCAGGGGTCCTTTTACTAAGGTGCGTTGCAGACGCGTGTATTGGACGTGTGTGAGTCCATTTTTTGGCGCACCCGAAAAAAAACAAAGGCCTTTTTTTTCTGGCGGAAATAGACGTGCGGCAAAATAAAAACTGACTTAGCGGTAAGGTCTCACGTGTTAACCGGGCGATTATCGTCAACACGAGTATACTGCTGATGACCGTCCGGTTAGCGCCACATGGTAGAAAATAAAAAATATTTTTGGATGCGCGTAAAAAAAATGGAATTGCCGCCCGGGGAACATGGTAGTTCCAAATTGACGCGCGTTGGACGCTTACACGCCTTTGTAAAAGGGCCCCGCAGTTTGATGGTAAATCCACTAGTCCTTGCGAACTGTAGCTATTTGCTGAAAGCAATGATTCTTTTATGTCATATCACCACATCCTGTTTCCTGGGAGCTGAGGCAAGAAAGCCTTCCATGTGTAATATCAGCACTTTGCATCTAATACTTTCACATTGTTGTGGAAAAAAAAGTCACAAGGTGTAAGTCTGTGCAGATCCCCTTTAACACATCGCAAATCATGTACACCGGCTCCTCTGAAACAAAACCTCTGCATTCACTACCCTCCTCCCCCCCCAGGGCCGTGCTAACCCGGTAAGCGAGGTAAGCATGGCAGGGGGGCGCTTCCCTCTGGGGGGCGCCGCCGCACCATGCTCACCTCGCTCACCCTCCCGCAACATCCCTTTTCTTTTTTTTTCTTTTTAAATTTACCTCCGTGGTGGCGGTTCCGGCAGCGCAGCGTCAGGGAAGGAGGCGGCGCTCCCGACGTCTCTAGCCTTCCCTTCGCTGTGTTCCGCCTTCTTCTGACGTCAAGGATGACGTCAGAAGAAGGCGGAACACAGCGAAGGGAAGGCTAGACGTCGGGAGCGCCGCCTCCTTCCCTGACGCTGCGCTGCCGGAACCGCCACGGAGGTAAATTTAAAAAGAAAAAATAAATTTAAAAAGAAAAAAAAAAAAGAAAAGGGATGTTGGGGGGAGAGAAGAGGGTGGGCAGTTGAACAATGGGAGCAGGAGGGCAGGGGAGAAACGACAGCATGGATGCGAAGGGGGGGGGCATGGATGCGAAGGGGGGGGGGAGAAGAGGGCGGGCCAGGCTGGGACATGGGAGAGAGAGGAGCATGGATGCGAGGGGGGGTCATGGAAGGGAGAGAGGGGAATTGCTGGAAAAGGATGAATGGAGGGGGCAGGGGACAGAGGAGCATGGATGGGCATGGATTGGGAGGGCAGGGCTCAGGGAGAGGGGAATTGCTGGAAAGGGATGAATGGAGGGGGCAGGGGACAGAGGAGCATGGATGGGCATGGATTGGGAGGGCAGGGCTCAGGGAGAGAGGGGAATTGCTGGATAGGGATGAATGGAGGGGACAGATGGGCATGGATGGATATGGATTGCAGGGCAGGGCTCAGGGAGAGAGGGGAATTGCTGGATAGGGATGAATGGAGGGGGCAGGTGACAGAGGAGCATGGATGGGCATGGATTGGGAGGGCAGGGCTCAGGGAGAGAGGAGAAATTGCTGGACATAGAGGGGAGGGAAGAGAGATGAAGGAGATGAAATGAGGGAAAAGGAAGAGAGGAGAAAAACTGCACATGGATGAAGAAAATAGGCAGAAGCTGAGGACCAGAAATGAAGAAGAAAGGAAAAAAGGAAAGAAATAAATGGAAAGGAAGCCCTGGAAACGGAGTTAAGAGGACAGATAGCAGCAGAATCAGATACTGGGCCAGCATGATCAGAAAAAGAAAGTCACCAGACAACAAAGGTAGAAAAAAAATCATTTTATTTTCATTTTAGTGTGTGGAATATGTCCACTTTGAGAATTTACATCTGCTATCTTATTTTGCAATGTATAGCAATTTCTTTCTAAGAATATTGCTGACAATTCCTGTCAGTGTGGCAAGTGGTGAGCGATCATTTTCACGGGGAGGGGGGGGGGGGCGCCGCCGCCGCCAACTGATAGTCTGCAGGGGGGGCGCCAACTGATAGGCTGCAGGGGGGCGCCAGAGACCCTAGGCACGGCCGTGCTCCCCCCCCCCTGTACATTGACCACTCTGTAAATAACATCACCATATCCACAATAATGACAGTTCTGCTACAATTATCACTACATGCCAGTGGTGTAGCCACAGGTGGGCCTGGATGGGCCGGGGCCCACCCACTTAGGGCTCAGGCCTACCCAACAGTAGCACACATTTAGTAGTAGCTGTGGGATCCCAAGCTCGGCCAGCTGAAGACTTCCTCCAGATGGTACCGAAAACGCTACTCTCCATGATACTGGCACCTGCGTATGTTCAGTTTCACCGCATGCCTGCTGCAGACTGCCAAGGTGGAAAGAAGAATTTTCCCACCAGCTGAGATATTTTTTGGGTGTTGGTTGGGGGGGGGGGGGGAGAACAATTGGTGCCCACCCACTTCTTCCCTAGGCCCACCCAAAATCTGTTGTCTGGCTACGCCCCTACACGCACTGGTCTCTGTATACGGACCACTCTGTAAATATTATCAGTATAAACACTGATCCCTTTGACTGACCACTCTGTGTAAGTTATCATTACACACACTGAACACTCTGTAAATATTATAATTATATATACTGATCTCTTACATAAGTATTGCCATATTGGCACAGACCGAGGTCCATCAAGCCCAGCATCCTGAAGATCCCAAAACAGTACAATACATTTTATGCTGCTTATCCTAGAAATAAGCAGTGGATTTTCCTTAAGTCCATTTTAATGATGGCTTATGGACTTCTAGGAAGCTAGCCAAACCTCTTTTAAACCCTGCTAACCTAACTGCTTTTACTACATTCTCTGGCAAAGAATTCTAATTAAACTCTGGAATTCTTTGCCAGAGAATGTAGTAAAAGCAGTCAGTTTAGCAGGGTTTAAAAAGGTTTCACACATTGAGTCTATGGACTTTTCTTTTAGGAAGCCATCCAGACACTGACTACTCTGCATACATTATCATTATACACACTGACCACTCTGTAAATATTGTCATTATACACACTGATCCTTTAAACTGACCACTCTGTAAATATTATAGCTACAAACACTGACCACTCATTGTATATTCTCATTGCACGCATGAATCCAAAGTGATTGCCAATTCGTAAATCTTATTCCCATCTGGAATGATATGCTTTCTTAATGCACAATTAAGTGTTTTCCATCCATCTAATGCTCTTTCTCTGGAATCATTGTTTGGGCAGGTCTCAGCAGCCAGGGAGCAACGTCAGAAAACAAGAAACGCTACAGTGAGATTTTCCGCGGTCTTGACGCCTTAGAGATCTGCCTGGGAAATGAGTGAGTACAAAAGCCAACTCCTGTCTATGGCCTCAGCCTCCTTCACACAGAACAACAAATGTTCAGATATTATAGAGAACCTTGTGGAGGGGCATTTTCGAAAGGGACATCCAGTTTTGATTTGGACGTCCTTGCAAAATGTCCCGGTCCAGAGGCGGGGAAACCTGTATTTTCGAAACAAGATGGACGTCCATCTTTCGTTTCGATAATACGGTCAGGGACGTCCAAAGCCTGAAATCTGGTCGTCCCTAGATTTGGACATCCCTAGAGATGGACGCTTCTGATTTTCAGAGATTTTCGAATCCAAGGACGTCCATCTCATAAATGTTGGGAGGAGCCAGCATTTGTAGTGCACTGGTCCCCCTGACATGCCAGGACACCAACTGGGCACCCTAGGGGGCACTGCAGTGGACTTGATAAATTGCTCCCAGGTACATAGCTCGCTTAACTTGTGTGCTGAGCCCCCCAAAACCCACTACCCCCAACTGTACACCACAATAGCCCTTACAGGTGAAAGGGGGCACCTAGATGTGGGTACAGTGGGTTTGTGGTGGGTTTTGGAGGGCTCGCTGTTTCCTCCACAAACGTAACAGGTGGGGGGGGATGGGCCTGGGTCCGCCTGCCTGAAGTGCACTGCACCCACTAAAACTGCTCCAGGGACCTGCATACTGCTGTGATGGAGCTGAGTATGACATCTGAGGCTGGCAATCAATATTTTGAAAGATGTTTTTTGAGGGTGGGAGGGGGTTAGTGACCACTGGGGGAGTAAGGGGAGGTCATCCCCGATTCTCTCCTGTGGTCATCTGGTCATTTTGGGCTCCTTTTTGTGCCTTGGTCGTAAGAAAAACATGACCAGGTAAAGTTGTCCAAGTGTTCATCAGGGACGCCCTTTTTATTTTCCATTATGGGTCGAGGACGTCCGTGTGTTAGGCATGCCCAAGTCCAACACATCCCCAGGAACTTTGGCCGTCCCTGCGACGGAAAGCAGTTGGGGTTCGGATGTCCAAAATCGGCTTTCGATTATACCGATTTGGATGTTTCTGTGAGAAGGACGTCCATCTTCCGATTTGTGTCGAAAGATGGGCGTCCTTCTCTTTCGAAAATGAGCCCGATAGTGTTGTTTCCACTCCCAATAAAAAATAAAAAAAGAAATCAGTGGAAATGACCCCTTCTTTTCTCTCCTGAGGGCCAGAAATGTGCCCTGAAGTGCTATGGTTTTCATGCTCTTTATGGCCCTCTATGCATGAAAAATAGCAGATCAACCCTCACTAGCGTTGTTTTGTACTCCAGCATTAACCATAGATCTCTTCCTGTGTGATTCCCTTTCTGTCTGTGTCTCGCAGGACTGTTGAGATGCTCGTGGGAGACATTAGTAATACCACATCAGGGGACACGATGGAAGAGCTGCCGGTAGGTTAGCCATGTTGTCAGCACTGCAGAGTGAATCCACCTTCCAGGGGACAGGCTGTTAACCTGTTTCAGAAGTCCTCCTTTGCACGTTTTCTCCTTGTGAGTGGCTGTGAAAGCTGCTGTCTCAGTTGCATCAGGTACATTGGAGGTGTGAACACATTTCCACCTTGCAGAGGTGAAGAACTTTTCAATGAAGTCTTCTTACAGCTATAAGAGAGTGTTGCATGAGGAAAGATAGAGGGAGAAGTTTAACAGGTTTGTTTGCCACATTTTACCCTGGGGTAGTGATGGGAAGGGCGTGGGGTATAGTGGTAGCGTTCAGCAGGAGCCAGTGATATTATGGCATGCACTGATCCCTCACTTCTCTTTTCTATAGTCTGATGAAGCTTTGATGGGTGAATTCCACAGCACTTCTGAAGGAAAAGCTTTAAGTACAACTGCTGGTAATGTAAACTCTTCTTTTCGGAAGACTGCTGATAGGAAAGTGTTGCCACTAGAGTGTTGTACTTCCAGGAGTCACACTGCAGGGCAGTACTAGGGGAGATGCTGTACTTCCAGCATTCACACTGCAGGGCAGTGCCAGGGGAGATGCTGTACTTCCACTGTTCACACTGCAGCGCGGTGCCTGGGGAGGTGCTGTACTTGTAGTGTTCACACTGCAGGGCAGTGCCAGGGGAGATGCTGTACTTCCACTGTTCACACTGCAGCGCGGTGCCAGGGGAGGTGCTGTACTTGTAGCGTTCACACTGCAGGGCAGTGCCAGGGGAGATGCCGTACTTCCACAGTTTATACTGCAGGGCGGTGCTAGGGGAGATGCTGTACTTCTAGCGTTCACACTGCAGGGTAGTACTGCACTAGTGGATCTTTACCTCTGCCATTGCTAGAACTGACTCCCAGTGATATTATTTCCATTTCTTTTTTGCCAGTGGAGGGTCCGGACGACATCCTGATAAAGTGTGAGGGCGGGGTGGACTTTGCTCTGGATTATGCAAAAAAGTGGTGCAAATATGCCAAGGAACTGCTTAGTTGGATGGATAAACGCCTGATTTACGGTATACACCACATCTTCTGCCTAAACTATATCTTCTGTTATTACCACATATCCATCTCTGATGAAAACCTTTTATATTGAGACCTGCTCTGATAATCTCCATTCACCGTATTATATCTGTAGAGTGTGTGATAACCTCCTTGTATGATATTGTATCTAATGTGATAACCTGCTTGTATGATGTTGTGTGTGATAACGTCCATGCATGGTATTGTAGCTATAGGGTGTGTGATAACCTCCTTGTATGATATTGTATGTATAAGGTATGTGATAACCTCCTTGTATGATATTGTGTGTGATAACGTCCATGCATGGTATTGTAGCTATAGGGTGTGTGATAACCTCCTTGTATGGTATTGTATGTATAAGGTATGTGATAACCTCCTTGTATGGTATGGTATAGTATAGTATCTATAGGGTATGTGATAACCTCCTTGTATGATATTGTGTGTGATAACATCCATGTATGGTATTGTAGCTATAGGGTGTGTGATAACCTCCTTGTATGATATGGTATCTATAGGGTATGTGATAACCTCCTTGTATGATATGGTATCTGTAGGTTATTTGATAACCTCCTTGTATGGTATTTTATATGTAGGGCATGTGATAACCTCCTTGTGAGATATGGTATCTATAGGGTATGTGATAACCTCCTTGTATGGTATTTTATATTAGGTCATGTGATAACCTCCTTGTATGATATGGTATCTATAGGTTATGTGATAACCTCCTTGTAAGGTATTTTATATGTAAGGCATGTGTGTATGGTATTTTATATGTAGGGCATGTGATACCCTATAGATACCATATCATACAAGGAGGTTATGTGATATTCTTCTTGTATGATCTGGTATCTATAGGTTATGTGATAACCTCCTTGTACGGAATTGTATGTATCAGGTATGTGATAACCTCTTGTGTGGTATTTTATATTAGGTCATGTGATAACCTCCTTGTATGGCATAGTATCTATAGGTTATGTGATAACCTCCTTGTATGGTATTTTATATTAGGTCATGTGATAACCTCCTTGTATGGTATAGTATCTATAAGTTATGTGATAACCTCCTTGGGTGATAACGTCCACATATGGTATTGTATCTATAGAGTATGTAATATCCTTCATTTATGATATTGTATCTATAGGATGTGTGATAACTTCTTTGTACGTTGTTATATATATAGGGTGTGTTTCTGCAAACGCCTCTCCGGTACTATGTAAGCCACATTGAGCCTACAAATAGGTGGGAAAATGTGGGATACAAATGTAACAAATAAATAAATAAATAAAAATATAGGGTATTGGAGTCATAGTGCATCTTCTCTCTGCCATTGTGCCCTATGAGCTCCTAACCCTCCAGTTTGTTTACTGTAACCCTTTGTTTCTTCTCCACAGAATGTGAGTTTGCCAGAAATCTCATCAAGATTGCCGAGTCGGGCAGGTGGGCGATCAACCAGCAGGTAAAATCGTTCACAGCCAAGAATTCCATAATCACTTGCTTCCTAAAGCTTGATCAGAGCAGATATCAGAAGCAAGAAAGAGCTCACTGGGGGGGGGGGGGGGGGGGGGAGTGTAAGAGTTAAACAGCAGCTCAGCTGGCAGTGTGAGGTCATTAACTTTGGTAAAACTCACTTTCCCATTGGCAGATGCCAGTAAACAGTGCTGTGATGTCATACAGGTTCCTATGTGATGTTTTCTCAATAAGGCAGAATAATACAGTTTTTGGACATTTTCAGTGAGGAATATCATCAATAATTTGGTGACTACACAGTTCCAGGTCAACAGAGGAGGTTTGCCCAGTCCTGGCTTTACCCCAACCTGCTATATCCATGGACTGGTTCCCAAACCTGGTCCTGGAGGCACCCCAGTCAGTCAGGTTTTCAAGATATCCGCAATGAATATTCATGAGAGAGATTTGCATGCAATAGGTTGCAGTTTCTCTAGGGAGACCACCCAACTACAAGTCCCAGCGAGAGGTAAAACCAGGACCGGCTGAGACTCTCTCTGATTCCTTGTTAGGGGCACTTTGTGTAGTAAAATGTTTCATCTCATTCACATCAGTCTTAAAAAGAAACCAAAAACGGCATTTTGGCTGATTTCATGAACATTAGTAAGGGATCAGGTTTTGGAGTTCAGTCCTGGTTTCTGTCACCTTTTCCCCTTTGTACTGTGGTTATCGTAGCTTCAGCTTTATCCTGCTTTGAGGATTCCCCACTTGCTTCTAGAACTGGCCGAAAATCTGCCCCTTCTGCCAGGTGGTTTTTGCTGAGGCATTCCCTGTCTCCTGTAGGACTGTATGCCCCTCCAGTACATTTACACAATGGTTATGGAGAAGGATGTGAAAATCGCAACCTCAACCACTGACACAGCTGCGCTTCTGAATGGAAAGAAGTTCTCTCAGGTAGGGATGGCTACCACGGCCGTTGCCTAATTCGCAATAACATCAAGGGGATTTGTAGAAGCGTCTCCTTGTCACAAGCAGGATCACTGTGGTCATTTCCTGCAGAACAGTTCAGAAACCTCCATGCAGCCACCTCTGGGGTGCACTACCTCACAGGTAGCTCATTTCTGGCACTGGAGCTGCATGAGAAATTCTCAAGGTGTGAGAGGAGATAGGATGTGACCCCCTCTCCTCCCTCCACTAAGGAGTTTAAGGGCAGATAATGTGAATTAGAACCAAAACACAGGATGATAAAATGATTCACCTGGAAATCAGTGATAGAGCTGGGGATTAACAGAACTGAGGAACAAGGAGATAGCGTAACTCAACCTTGAGATTACACAAAGAGTCAGTGACAGAGTTGGGGATTAGCACTGAGGCACACGGGAAGTGACTCACCCCGAGGCCATACCACTAGGGTCAACTCAGCCCCATCCATTGTAAGCTGGAGTCCAGGTGGTGGAAGCCTGGCCATGCCGCCTTTTTCTTAGCTAAGTTTTCCATCTGGCACTGATGCTTTTCCACTGCTTTTTTTCTTGCTGTACTTTTGCTCTGTGACTTTTCCTCTTTTGTTCAACTCCGCAGTCTCTGATCGCAAAGCGAAACGAGATCGAGAAATGGCGGAAGGAGTTCCGAGAACAGTGGCAGAGGGGGCAAAAGAGAATGGTAAAAAACAATTTTGATTTTTTTAAAACAGGGCTAAAATAAAGGCCCTGATGATTGCGTATATATAATACTTAGCATTTTTAGAAGACTGCCGGACATATGCAGCTGTACAGTCGTGATAATTATTCAGATATAATATGTACCTGCTCCAGGAGTTTACAATCCTGAGGCAACGGGAGATATGACGACTTGCTCATGATGACAAAGAATGTTAGTGGTGGAGTAGAATTTGAACCCAGGCTCCTCAGATCATTATCTAACCACTAGGTCCCCATTGGGAGCTGCATGTTGAAAGGCATACCCTACCGATACAACTTAAATGCCTAATCTCTGCAATACAACCAAACTAAAGCACATAATGGACATAACACAACTCTTCCGTTCTCCGATTCCCTAATGTGGCTGTGCCACATTAATTTGATCTTATCACAACATCACCCTGTATTTGTTCAGACCGGAGCCTGCAAAGGCCTTTCCGGTACTATGTAAGCCATACTGAGCCTACAAATAGGTGGGAAAATGTGGGATACAAATGTAACAAATTAACTGACCTTGTGCGGAGAGAGGACTGGATTGAGACACACAGACCGTCACAGAACAGGGCAAATGTGCTGCCACATGACTTGTTTCCTGTCCCAGGGTGGGAGGTGGCAAACGTTGTGTTACTAGGGATGTTTCCTGTGTCATTTCTGGGAATGTTTGTTTTAGTCGTCTTCATTTGGCCATTTTTTCATCATGGGGGCAAAGTCATTGACTCTCTAATGCTATAAACTTGTGTTAATTGGTACTAATCAAGATTCTACAAATTGCGTGCAGGAAATCCATAGTGCGCGAGGGGTGTGGAGCTGGGGCTGTCTTGGCGGGCCAGGGGAGTGTCTACCACTTACACGTACAGGTTCTAGAATGTCTAACTGCCTACAGATAGGTGCGACCATTTACCCCAGCCACTGAGCTACCGTAAACACGAAACTGTGGACTTGCACTAGTATTCAGTAACGGCAGTTACGTCTGTAACTGCGGTTATAGAATTCACGCTTGGCGCCCATCATCCCGATGCCTGACCTTAGGCAACCTGTAGAAAATTACGCCTGGGTGCGTCCTCTTTTGAAAGACGGTGCGCTGTATGTGCATGCACAGTGGTTTGCGAATATCCAATAGTTCGTGCATACGCAGTGGGCGTCCTCTTTGCACATAATGCACACTTTCTCACAAGAGTGTGTACTATTATCGAGAAACGATAAAAATGCTAATGTTGGGGGTTTTTTTCCTGATCATTTTTGTTTGATAACAACATGCAACGACATGGGGTATATCGCTGAAATGTCTAGTATCGTTGCAAACAAATGCCCATCCCTATCGGCCACGCTTACAACAGAATCACGCCGTCTCCCGGTTCTTGTTCTAGAATGACTCCTTGGTGTCGCTGCGCAAGGCTCGGCTGCAGTACCTGCAGCGCTGCGAGGAAGCCGAGAAGGCAAAGGCGCTGAGTGTCAAGGCAGAGGAGGAGCTTCAGGCCATGGCTGGTGCTAACCCTGGCAGCGCCAGCAAGCAGCTGGAGAGACGCCGGCGCAGCCGTGACGACGCACTGGTGAAGGTGAGGAGAGGAAGGAGAGTTAAAGTAGGGCATAGGTAACAGGGTGGCAGACCAAAGACCAGCAGGGGAAAAGGGAGATCAAATATTCACTCAGGCCTGATTTATAGCAACCAGGCCATACACCTCAAAGACAGCTGACCACATGGTCCTCCTGTAAAATTAAACTGGGACCTTACTGGTGGGACTGAGGGGATTGGGAAAGAAGTTGTTCACCCGGAACCATCCAGGGCTTCTGCTCCAGGTGCCTAGTGCTTCCACCATCTATCACGCTACAGGTTTTATTTTCTTTCTGCTATTCCCAATGACTCTAGTACAATTTCTTCTTCATCTGAAACCACCGTCTGTCTCAGAACCACATTGCTCACCCTTCTGCTTTCATCACCTCACCATCCCTTTTGTCTTCTCCCTTCTTCTCAGCTTTCAAGCTTCAACATTTTCTTCCTTTCATTCAACCATCTCCATTCTGTCCGAGTGAATCTCATCTTTGTCACTGTCGTCATGCCTCTCCTACTCTTCTCCGTACTCTCTTGCTCCTTCTCCTGCTCTCCGCTAGGGATATTAATCCCAATCATGGTCACATCGCAATGTCTCCAATCTAATTTTTGTTCCTTTCCTCTCCCCTGTCTTGCACTAACTGAGACTTCGCTTTGCCCTGAAGACTCTGCTTCAGCCGCTGCCGTGTCATGGTTACCTTTTCTCCCATAAACCTAGTCAGGTTGACTGCGGAGGTGGCGTCGAGATACTACTCTCACCCTCTTGTACATTTCAACCTCTTCTTCCACCTCACTCATTGCTTTTCTTCCTTTGAAGTCCACTCCCTCTGTTTATTCACTCTTCTGCCTCTCCAAGTAGCAGTCATTTATTGACCCCCCCCCCCCCCCCGATAAGTCCCTTTCTTTCTTTCTCAGCAACTTTGACTCCTGGCTTTCCTTCTTTCTCGAACCCTCATCTCCTTTCCTCGTTCTTGGGGATTTTAACATTCATGCTAATGATCCATCTGACTCTTATGCTTCTCAGTTTCTCGCTTTAACATCCTCCTTCAATTTACAGCTGTGCTCTACTATCCCTACTCACCAGAATGGCCACTGTCTTCATCTTGTCTTCTTTTCCAACTGTTCACGCCCCAGTTTCTGCACCTCAGCTCTTTCCCTCTCTGACCATCATTTGATAACCTTCACGCTTAAACACCCTCCCCCCCAGTCCCGTCCAATCTCCATCTATACATTTAGGAATCTTCAGGCTATTGACTCTTGCACTCTCTCCACCAGTGTTTCATCCCTCTTCTCAACCACTATGTTATCCAGGTCTGTCAATGAGGCTGTCTCTCTTCTGCTCTGGATACTCTCCCTCCTCCCATTTCCTGTTCTGTAAGGAGTACCAAACCCCAGCCTTGGCTGACCTCTACAATCCACTACCTACGTTCCTGTGCCCGATCTGCTGAATACCTTTAGCTAAAATCCTATGCCCATGCTGACTTCATTCATTTCAAATTCTTGTTGATCTCCTTCCAGTCTGCTCTTTCACTTGCCCAACAGGACTACTAAATCCACTTGACAAACTCTCTTGGCTCAAACCCTCAGCGTCTCTTTGCCACACTGAAATCTCTCCTCAAAGTGCCTTCACCTCCAACTCCCCCTTCACTTTCCACCCAGACTATGGCTGAGTACTTTCATGATAAGGTTCACAAGATTAACCTTGAGTTCTTAATCAAGTCACCTCCACCTCTCCTTCCCCCAGTCCATTCTGTCAACCCTCCTTCAACACCTGCCTCCTTTTCTGAAATCACTGAAGAGGAAACTACACATTTTCTTTCCTTCTCCAAACTGACTACATGTTCCACTGATCCTATTCCTACCCATCTACTTATCACTCTCTCTCCTACTGTCTCTCTCTTCTATCAGTCATATCCTCAATCTTTTCACTGCGACTGTTTCTGATGCCTTCAAACATGCCGTAGTTACACCACTCCTCAAAATCCCTTCATTACACCCTATCTGCCCTTCCAACTATCACCCCATCTCCCTCCTCCCTTTCTTATCCAAGATACTTGGACATGCTGTTCACCACCGTTGTCTTGACTTTCTTTCATCTCAAGCTATTCTTGATCCACTTCTATCTGGCTTTCGCCCTCTACATTCATCTGAAACAGCTCTTGCTAAAGTCTCTAATGACCTGTTCCTGGCCAGATCCAAAGGTCTCTATTCTATCCTCATCCTTCTTGATCTATCCGACACTGTTGATACAATCTCCTCACTTGGATTTCAGGGCTCTGTTCTTTCCTGGTTTTCTTCTTATCTCTCCCATCACACTTTTAGAGTATGCTCTGCAGATCCTTCTCCATTTCTATCCCAATATCAGTTGATGTTCCTCAGGAATCTGTCCTGGGACCTCTTCTTTTATCCATCTATACTTCCTCCCTTGGTACTCTGGTCTCATCCCATGGTTTTCAGTATCACCTTTATGCTGATGACTCCCAGATCTATCTCTCCACACCAGAAATTTCAGCAGGAATCCAGGCCAAAGTATCAGCCTACCTGACATTGCTGCCTGGATGTCTCACCAACATCTGAAACTAAACATGACCAAGACTGAGCTCCTTATTTTTCTCCCTAAACCAACCTCTCCTCTTCCCCATATTCTCTATCGCTGGATAACATACTTATCCTCCCTGTCTCATCAGCTCATAACCTTGGAGTCATAGAAACATGACAGCAGATAACAGCCAAATGGCCCATCCAGTCTGCCCATCCATAGCACCATTATCTCCTCCTTTCCCTAAGAGATCCCACGTGTCTGTCCAAATCTAGGCTAAAAACCCACCTTTTTGAGGCTGCTTTTAACTCCCAACCCCAATTCACTTGCCCAGTACCCATGTCTGTTTTATAATTCCCACCTTAAGTAATTCCCTTATCTCTTATTTGTCCTGTTTGTCTGTCTTGATTAAATTGTAAGCTCTGGCGAGCAGGAACTGTCCCTTCATATTCAAGTGTACAGTGCTGCGTACGTCTAGTAGCACTGTAGAAATGATGAGTAGTAGTAGTGTAAAATGTGTGGGAGAGGTCATCTGCAAAGGTCAGATGTGCTTAACATTGTCCTGGGGGTCTCCAGGCTCTAGCAAGGACATCGATAGAGGGGGGCCCCTGTTTCTTGTAAGCTAAGATTAGTAGGGTCTGGCTTATAACTCTCCCCCTCCTCCATTCCTGCTTTGTGTTCCTTCCCTTTCACCTATAGGCCAAGGATGCAGAGGTTGCCTACCGGACATGTGTCAGTGATGCCAACCGCCACCGGCAAGATCTGGAGAAAGTGAGAGAAAGGACTGTGTCCCACATCCGCAAACTCATCTACCAGGGGGACCAGGTGCTGAAGGAGGTGAGTTTCCTGTCCCAGCCCTGTGTAGTCAGGACAGTCTGCTAAGGACAGGACCCCACCCCCTCTGCCACACACAGGCTTGTGTAGGGACTCCCAGATCTACCTCTCCACACCAGAAATCTCAGCCGAAATTCAGGCCAAAGTATCAGCCTGCCTGTCTGACATTGCTGCCTGGATGTCTCAGCGCCATCTGAAACTAAACATGACCAAGACCATGAGCTTCTTTATCTTTCCCCCTAACCCAACCTCTCCTCCTCCCCCATTCTCTATTTCTGTGGATAACACTCATCCTTCCTGTCTCATCAGCTCGTAACCTTGGGGTCATCTTCGACTCCTCCCTCTCCTTCTCTGCACATATT